>NC_135659.1:77985642-78679927 GCF_964188315.1 Podarcis muralis
GGAAGATGGGCATGGTTGGTGTGGAATGGTTTGCAGGTCAACCTGGGACCTACTAGTATCTGAAGAAGTCTCCATGCACACGAAAGCTCATACCAATAACAAACTTCGTTGGTCTCTAAGGTGCTACTGGAAGGAATTTTTTTATTTTGTTTCGACTACGGCAGACCAACACGGCTACCTACCTGAAACTGGGTCCTACTGTAAGCTATGTCTAGGTGTAAGTGGTTCTTTCTCACTGCTATAAACACGGACTCTGTAGGCCATTTTGCCAAGCCTCCATTTCATTCCTCCTTTCTGATGCTAAAATAGTACATGATGAGTATTTTACAGACGCTCCTTTATCTCAGTAGTTAACAACAATTAATTTGCCTAATAAGATATAAAAATGCATTGTTTGGCAGCAATCCTCGAGTCATTTGTTACAGGATGCTCTCTTAGTGGCGAGTTGTAGGACTCGGGTAAATTGCTTCATGGGATTTCACAATATTGCTACAGCACTGCAATATCAGTTATATATATATATATATATATATATATATATATTCATTCTCTGGGCATAGATGTCCTGGATTTTGCTTTAGCTGATGATGGATCACAGCACTTAACTCTTGGCCGAAGTCATAGATTAATGAGAAAGTAAATAATGCTGCAATCCTCCAACCACCTACTCTGGAATAGCTCCTCTGAGGGTGGCAATCCTCAACATGTTTAATGTTGCTTACTCTCTGGTAAGTGTTGCAGTACCCATCCGGTGTGCATCTACTCTGAAAGCTGATGTGCATGACAATAAATCAAGTCATGATAATAAAGGCTGAGCTGTAGCTCAGTGGTAGAATGCATCGCCAAGAAGGTCTTGGAAGGACTGTTGTCTGAAATCCTAGACAGCAGCTGTCAGTCAGTGAAGACAATACTGAGCTGGACAAACCAATCATCTGATGGCTTAGGACAGCTTCCAGTTTTCTTATATACAGTGGTACCTCGGGTTAAGAACTTAATTCGTTCTGGAGGTCTGTTCTTAACCTGAAACTGTTCTTAACCTGAGGTACCACTTTAGCTAATGGGGCTTCCCACTGCCGCCGCCGCACAATTTCTGTTCTCAACCTGAAGCAAAGTTCTTAACCCGAGGTACTGTTTCTGGGTTAGTGTAGTCTGTAACCTGAAGCATCTGTAACCTGAGGTACCACTGTACTGGGGCAGGGCTGGTGCATGCTCTGATTTCAGATGGGCATGGGCAAGTAATCAGAGACTTGCCCTAAAAAGGGAACTGTGTGATAGTACCCATTTCTATTGTTCACAATAGAGAGGAATCACTGTAAAATCAATGGCAGTCATGATCACAAATGTTTGGGGTTGTTGGGGGTTTTTTTGCAATCTGAGTTTAGAGGTTCTTATTGCAGAGCTGTTATCACAGCACTGTGAGCCCTATTCAGGGCACATGTCTCCAACAGCATGAAATCAGTGGGTAGGGCCACACCCACTGGCCTTGCTCCCGTATCCCCATCAAGCTCATCCATCAGCATAGAAGTCTGGACACCGTCTTCTTGTCTTCATGCTCCTTACCTCTTTTTCACATTTAAATACGTATGTATTTGTTTTTTTAAAAAAAGCATTTTCTCATTTACAAAGCTCAACACATACATTTCAATATATATATATACACATTTTTATTAATATTTCTTTATTTCACACATTCATATAAATGCAAGGAAGCAAAAAGCAGATTTGCAGCCTCATTGGAACTACTTATATCTAATCCCATCTTAAGCTGTTTTGATTTGCTTCATAGTGTAAGAAAGAAAGCAGGACAGGATGTTATCTTGGAACTTCTCAATCCAAAAGGTAATTAATAATAATGTGTATTGTGGATTATGTCGACCTGAGCAATGCCCATTTCCCAATTTTCTTTCTTTTTAGTTCTATAATGTGTAACATTCTGTAAGGTGGTTTATTGACTTCCAGTTGACATCCTAGCTGCTACCAAGGGTGGGGACCCTGTGGTCCTCCAGGTGTTTCAACTCCAGCTCCCATCAGATCCCATGAGATCCAGACAGCTTGGTCAATAGTCAGGGATGAAGAAAATTGGAGTCCAAAATAATCTGAAAGGCCACAGGTTCCCCACCACTGCTGTGAGTTCTCAAGTCCACATCACCATCATCCGTTCATTTGTATGCAGCCTTTTTCATGGTAAATCATGCCCAGTGCAGCCCACAAAAACATTCACTCACTATCGCTGCCTTATACATAAGTGGGGCAGACAGCTGAATAAATTTGGGTGGCTGCCTCATCACAAACCTTAGCACAAGGGTAGTCAAGGTGCTGTCCAGGGTGGAACTCCTGATGCTGTTGGACTACAACTTCCACCAACAGAATCCAGTTTGACCAAGGGTCAGGGATGGTTGGAGCTGTAGTCCAGCAACATCTGCAGGGTACCACTTTGGCAATTCCTGCCCTAGCAAGAGCAGAGCTCATAATTAGGATCACCTGCACTGATTTTGCAGGGATAGCCAATAGAGTGCCCTTCAATTCCCATCAATTCAAGTTAGCATAACAATGGCCAGGAATAATGGCAGTTGCAATCCAGCATCAACTTGTAGGTATCTTCTTGGATACCCCTGTGCTAAGGATTGGTCTGTTTTTTTAAGCTTTCTTCAATCCTTTAAAACATGAATAGATGAGTCAGAGAGTGCTCAAGGCAGACCCAGTTTTCCCAGGATGTAAACAAAAGAGACAGATGAGAAAGAGGGATTTTGAATTATTCTCAGATTATTATTTCCTTTTTTAAAAAAGAACTGTTATTAAAAAAAATTAAAGACCACCTTTGATGAATGTGAGAAGGCAGCCAAAACTAAAATCTGCTGTCCACGTGAAAATATTTGGCTGGAAGCATTCTTCCACTTAGAACCTTCCTCTCTCTCTCTCTCTCTCTCTCTCTCTCTCTCTCTCTCTCACACACACACACACACAGCATTTCCGTATAAGGTGTCTCATTCTGGGATTCAGTTAGAATATGTTATTTCCAATTACATCCTCTAAAACTACTAGCAGTTAAGAGAAAATAATCCTTGCAATTTGCAAAGCAATAAGTATTATATACGACAGCAGGAATTATGTGTGAGTAGAATGCAGTTTCATCTACATTCCATAGCACACAGCAAGACTCTTAGCTCAGGAGTGCCACCTCCCTGTTCTCGGCAAAGTGGAGAGTTTCTACAGAGATGGATAATTTCCCAGGACTCAATGTAGAAATGCTTTGGTTGATGCTTCTGTTCTGTCAAGGTAGTACCGTCTTTTTGCCTAGCTGGGTTAAGCATGCAGATAATTAAGTACTCGTCTGAATGTAGATCTACGTTTGTCATGGTGTTGCCAAACATTTGCAGTGGTAGGGACCAAATTAGAGGTCCCGAATTTAGTCTTTAGCTGTATCCATAGGGGTGATTGCGAGACATATGTGTCTTGGTTCTTGTGTGGGATCAATAACAAGGTGCATCAGTGTGGTTCAGGGTCTTTCTCAATACCCCATCCAGTGGGATCTGGGCCCCCACGAAGGCTGCCTTCAGACAGCACCTCATTCAATTTTCTCCGTGTTTCTTTACCTGATACTTTCTGAATTTTATGTTATCTTTCCCACAATGTTAAAAGCCACTGCTGGTAATCTAGCAGAATCTTGCAAAGGTTTAGCACTCATTTCCATATCAATTGCCTCCAGAAAATAATCCATTTACAACCCCATTAACCTGGAAAATCATGGGAGTTTTGCACTGTAATTTCCCCATGGTTTTCATGGATCATACCATGTGATATTATTTGAAGTGGTCTTCTGGCATACAATTCTTTTCCACCATTTTTATGGGTAAATCCTGCTGTTGTGTCATACCACACTCAATGGTGTGAATGAAATTTAGGACCTGGTAGTGTATTGATTTTTTAAAAACCACAGTTCCATAATGCAACAGGTAAAGGTAAAGGTAAAGGGACCCCTGACCATTAGGTCCAGTCGTGGCCGACTCTGGGGTTGCAGCACTCATCTCGATTTATTGGCCGAGGGAGCCTGCGTACAGCTTCTGGGTCATGTGGCCAGCATGACTAAGCCGCTTCTGGCGAACCAGAGCAGCACACGGAAACACCGTTTACCTTCCTGCTGGAGCAGTACCTATTTATCTACTTGCACTTGATGTGCTTTTGAACTGCTAGGTTGGCAAGAGAATGCAACAGGTAACACACTATAAAAGGAACATTAGAAACTAAGACTAGAGCACTGGCATTATAACCAGGAAAACGTACACAATAATCCCCACATCTGAGTGCATTCAAAGTCTCACACCACTCTGTAGTTTTTTGCACTTTTCTGTAAAGAATAGTTCTATATGTTTTCCTATATGTCTACAGCGTCATGAGCAAAAACTGGTGTGGTCCAAAATGTTGCCTGTAGAGCACTGAAGAGAACATTGCTGTATTTTCTAAAGCAAAGCAGCAGATGATTTCTTTAAAAATAAAAGCTAAGTTTAATTTTTTAAAAAAACTATTGCTCTGCTTTAACAAACCAAACACAGCTCTTCAGAAGTCCATAGGCAACAGGATTGCCAGCTTGGCCCTGTGACCGTGGGTGCCCGGGGCTGTGGGTGCCATGAGGCGTTCCTGGTCCTGCCACTGAAATTTGTGGGTGCCTGACCCCTTCATGGGGAATTTCATGGGGCACCCAAGGCCCCGGGGAGCCAGCAATGTTCCAGACACTCTCAAATTTTAAGGCATACCAGAGGCCTGCAAGACATGATATAAAGTTGTTCAAAACACACAAGCATCAGTACACACCACTGATCACCACAGCCATCTCTTAATTACTTTAAGATAAGGGAGTGGAAGACAAATCCCTACTACCTCATCGAAAATATGAAACTAATCTGGATTGTGGAGAAAACTGAGTCCCTGTTACTTTCCCCATGAAAGGCTCCTGGGCCTGTTTGTCTGCAATTTGGCAGGCTTAATCCACTGTAGAGGGGTTCTTCTGCCTGTAAATTCCATCCACTTTGGCCAAAAGGCAGAGAAATCATAGTTCTTTTTTAGATCTCCCATTATAGTGAATGGAGATGACAGAGCTTCATTTTTTACAGAGTTGCTCAGAACCTGAAGCACAGAATGGATCACAAACAAATCAGATTATTATATTATATTATATTATATTATATTATATTATATTATATTATATTATATTATATTATATTATATTATTATTATATTATATTATATTATATTATATTATATTATATTATTATATTATATTATATTATATTATATTATATTATATTATTTTTTGATGCACAGATACATGGCAAAACTTGGTGCCTGAGCACAAGCCTAGTAGCCATAGCTATACAGCCAAGTCAAACCCCATACAAATTGCCTGAGGAAGTGAATAGGGCATTTAAGTAACAATCTGCAAAATTTAAAGATTTTAAGCAGAAATACAGCTAGGAGGCTAACTTCCTCAGGCAAGCAGTAGACCATTTCTGAGTTTTCCAGGGAGGAGATGTTCTCATATATTCTCACACATGTGTCATAAGGCTTATGAAGATGTGAGTAGGGAAAAATGTGTGCTGGCAATAATCTGCCCCATGGCTCAATAAGAAATAAGCATGTTGCCATTATTTTATTTCAGTAAAACTATTTAATAAAGACCATGGCTTTAGTCATACTCAGCTACTTACATTTAAGGCTTTTCATTGACTGCTTGTATTTAGGAATTTGCTGCTTCTCATGCCCTTATAACACCACCACTCCAGATAAGCATAGGCTACCCACCACAAAAGATTTCTGTCTATGGGATCAGTCTTGGCATTTTCAACATTCTGTCTTCCATAGGCCAAATCCCCTCATCTGTCCTTTCCTTTAGGTCACCTTGCTAATGTCTTACTTCTTCTACATACTCTGATTGAAAAACAAATGAAATGCTTCCATCCCCACCCACCTCCATTCTCCACTAATTCACCTTACACTTTTTATTTCAGGAAAGATATATCAAACACACAACAGGAGCCTGAGGTAAGAAAATGCTTAATATCGAAATTCATATACCAGTAACTTCTCACTCCTGAATTGAAACCAAGATCTAGTGCTTATATTCATTTTCAGCAATATTATTATTATTATTATTATTATTATTATTATTATTATTACTACTACTATTATTATTAAAATGTGTATAGTGCCCTTCATCCAAAGTTCCCAGGACAGTTCACAACAGGAAAATACGAAATGAGAATACAAAGTACATAATAAAACAAAAACAAACCAATAACCCCGCCTCCCACAAACACATTTTTTTAAAAAATCATAGAATGTTAATCAGCTGAACAACTGGTTGAAGAGAAGAATTTTCATCTGGTGCCTAAGGATATGTAAAGAAGGTGCCATGCGAACCTCCTTGGGGAGAGCATTCCACAAACAGAGAGCCATTGCAAAAAATGCCCATTTCCATGTTGCCACCCTCTAGACCTCTGGTGGAGGAGGCACCTGAAGAAAGGCCTCAGATGATCATCGCAGGGTCCAGGTAAAGTCATATGAGGAGAGGCTTTCTAGCTTGCCCAGCTTATCAACAGGATTTATAGGCAACAATCTTAAGCATATATGGGAGTAGGTCCCATAGAGCCAGTGTGGTGTAGTGGTTAAGAGCGGTAGACTAGTAATCTGGTGAACCGGGTTCGCGTCCCCGCTCCTCCACATGCAGCTGGTGGGTGACCTTGGGCTAGTCACACTTCTCTGATGTCTCTCAGCCTCACTCACCTCACAGAGTGTTTGTTGTCGGGGAGGAAGGGAAAGGAGATTGGTAGCTGCTTTGAGACTCCTTCGGGTAGTGATAAAGTGTGATATCAAATCCAAACTCCTCCTCCTCCTCTTCTTCTTCTTCTTCTTCTTCTTCTTCTTCTTCTTCTTCTTCTTCTTCTTCGAACTGGGTGGCATGGCTCTTTCTTCAGACTTCATTTTAACATACCAGTCTTTGCCATCACAGATTTTGCTATCTTGAACATCTCCTAATAATCTTGTGTCAGCTCATGGGGTCTTATTGCTGCCTCCAGTGGCTGCCTGGCTGGTGCTGACCCATGACAGGGCCTTTCCAGTGGCCCTTCCTCAGTTGTGCAATGCCCTCCGTAGCAAGGTGTGCCTGTCTCCATCATTATTAACTTTCAGATGGAATTTTAAAATGTTCCCATTTACTCAGGTATAGGGTAGGTGAAGGATGCTAAGACCATTGGATGGAATATTTTTTTAAACTGTTTTTAACTGCTATTGGAAAGCTTCTAACCATAACTGCTTTTAGATGTTTTAATTGTTCTTAGAATGCTTTAACTGTTTCAGAATGTTTTTTGTTTTGATTTCATTTTTAAGTTGTGTATCAGTTTGCCATCCTGTCCTCCTTCGTTGTGTCAGTTTGCGGATTTGGGCTCCTACATTGGACTCAAAACTGTTTTTATACATGGAATTGTTTCATATATGTTTTGATTGCTGATGCTTGTATTGTTAAATCACTTTGAGGCGCTTCATAGGAAGAATGAATGAATGAATCTTTATTTGCATCAGCCATCGGCCATAGCAATAAAACAACAATACAATATACAAAGAAATACAAATAAAAAGTCGATTATATAAAATACATTTTAGGGTTTTGAATCAATAGTCAAGTAGTGGATCTTATTCTAATTGCCCCAGCCCAAAACCTTGCAACCTTTGCTGTCACCTGCTCATCTTGATCTGCCAAGAGAAAGGACAGTGTGGCAGTGGCTGGGCGACCCAGAATGGACAATAAAAGAGGGGTGATAACCTCATTCCTCAACTCTTTATAAAGAGTACAAGCCAGAAGGATATGCGTCACCGATTTGGTACTGCCATCTCCACAGGGACATTCATTGGAAGAGATTCATTAAGGAAATAAAGTTTCATAGAGTTTACTCCCAGGTGAAGTGTGCTGTGTGAATAGGATTTGCAGACTTCAGCATATACTTACATTTCTACACCAGCACCATCCACCCCCCAAAAAATTATGCAGGATTAGAAAAATGTTTCCTTTTGGCTAGATTGTGCCCCTTGCTATTCATATTATTTTTATATGTGTAAATGTTTATATTTGGCTTGCTGGCTGCCTTGAATGCCCTTTGTGATAGAACAGCAGGATATACATTTTACAATAAATGCACAATAAATGACATGACCATATTGGCACAGGCTGGAAGTCAACCAAGCAATCCTTTTCCCGCAGCTGCGTCCTGTGACATCCCTCATACAGAATCACAAACAGCTGAACTCTGCCTGGAGTTTTAAAGTTCACAGGTTTGGCAGGGAGCTAGGCATGCATAACATGACATTTTCATGCCTTTTCTTGGGCTTAGGGATGACAAATGGGTCTCTCGCCATATAATTTGGGATTAGGGCCTTTACTCAGAAGTAAGTCCCTATCCAGTTCAACAACGCTTACTTCCCCAGCAAGTGTGCATAAGATTGCAGCCTTAGAAATGTTCCTCAGCATTCCAGGATCCTCACTGCGATTGCTTCCCGTCAAAATGTTTGGATGTGCATTTCAGAACATCATTTATCTTGAGGGATGTCAACTCTAAAAACATTAGCGCTCGTCACTGTCAATGTAAATGCCAGAAATTAGCTTTCTTTCATCTGAAAAAGGAATAATTAACTTAGCAACTGTTTCCAAAAGTGCTAATTAATGGGTTTCACCAACTTGATCTGTCAGGATACATCTTGATCTGAACGGCAGCTTGACTCCCCCCGCCTCCCGCTACTCCACCTCCTTACCCCTGAGGATTATGTTTCCTTTTATACTTCTTTTGCCCTGGCCCATCAGTTTATTATAAACTTCAAAGCAAGACAATATCCAGGAACACCAGAATATGAAACATGGAAATGACAAAGCAAACCAGCTGATAGCATCACACTTGTCTTTGACTGTCATTCCAATAAGCACATAATAGTCTAAACCTGGTACTTGCTCCCAAGCAAACACGTATAGGGTTGAAGCTGGAATGAACCAATGAGTTTCTGGAACCGACCCCACCCCTGTTTAGGAATGATCCAGGGTCTGGTCTGAAGGAACACGTTCCTCTAGCAATGTTGCTGAAGATAAGCATGTGATGCCAGACAGGTGGAAAGTCCACGAGCTCCACTTCCTCCTCACAAACCACCACATCCTCACTGGTGAGATCTGCTCTGCATGTAGAATGTCAGCATCTCCAGGTAGGATTGAGACTATCCCCTACCTGAAATCACAAGGAGCTGCTACCAGCCAGTGTAGATAATATTGTATTTACTCAAATCTAATGTTCACCATTTTTGGCCAAATTGCATCATGGAAATTAAGGTGCACATTAGATTCGATGGCACATTTACATTCACCAGCAAATACTTTTTTGCTTTCAAGGTTCTGAAAATTGAGGCACACATTAGATTCGATGGCACATTAGACTCGAAGAAATACTAAGCTAGCCTGGAGTAAGCACTAAGCTATCTAGCCAATGGCCCAACTTGGTTTAAGACATCTTCCTATGCTCTCTAGAGGATGGTGGGTCAGAAAACAAGTGTTTTGCCTACTCTTGGACAGAGTGAAGCTTCTGTCTCATGCGGCAGATGCTGAAGGGTGGAGAATGGTCATGAAGAGTTGGAGAGAACAGTGTGTGCCACACATCACCTGCTCTGCACCCGGTAAGCTAGCCTGCTGCCCTCAAGGTTGGTGAAGGATGCTGTCCTATCACTGGAGTTGAAATATGATTCAGCGGCCAGTCTGACCACTGATATATCTATAGATATATCTTTTGCATCACTGAAAAGCAAAAAGTTGCATATCAGTTGGCTGAAGATACTTAGTTAAAGCTTTATTGTGCTTTACAGTTTAGTCACATCCACACCATACAACCTGTACCACATTCCAGGGCTGGCCCACCCATGAGGCAAGGTGAGGCGAGTGCCTCAGGCAGCAGAATCCACATGGGCAGCAGATCCAGTCTCTAAGGCAGTGTTTCCCAACCGGTGTTCCGCGGCACACTAGTGTGCCGTGAGACCTTGCCTGGTGTGCCGTGGGAGGGAGGCGGGAGAGGCGGGGCGGCGGCGGCATCTCCTGCTGGATGCAAATCCAAACATGGCGGGCGCCTCCCTCGCTCCTTTGTAGGCGGACCATCGAGAGAGAAAGAAAAGGAGGCGAAAGAGCGAGAGAAGGCGCCTGCGCGGAAAGAGGAGTGAGCAGTGCGCCTGCGCGCCGCGGCGCCCGAGATCGCTTCTCCCCACCGCCCCTTGCTTCAAAAGAGGTCCGGGGACAGCGGGAAGCGCTTCGCGCTGCCCCTGGACCTCTTTTGAAGCAAGGGTTTGCGGGGAGAAGCGATCTCCCCGCAGCCCCTTGCTTCAAAAGAGGTCCGGGGGCAGCGGGAAGCACAGCGCTTCTTCCCCACTGCCCCCGGACCTCTTTTGAAGCAAGGGGCTGCGGGGAGATCGCTTCTCCCGGTGCTCCGAAGCGGGGCGGGGGGGCGGGAACACCTGCCCCAGCCGCCCCGCTTCGGAACGCTGCTCCGAAGCGGGGCGGGGGGGCGGGAACACCTGCCCCAGCCACCCCGCTTCGGAACGCTGCTCCGAAGCGGGGCGGGAACACCTGCCCCAGCCGCCCCGCTTCGGAGCGCTGCTCCGAAGCGGGGCGGGGGGCGGGAACCTCGCACCCCGCCGCCGGGCATCGGAACGATGCCCCGATGCCGGGCGGTGGGGCGGGAACCTCTCCCCCCGCCGCCGGGCATCGGAACGATGCCCCGTGCCGGGCGGTGGGGCGGGAACCTCTCCCCCCGCCGCCGGGCATCGGAACGATGCCCCGATGCCGGGCGGTGGGGCGGGAACCTCTCCCCCCGCCACCCGGCATCGGAACGATGCCCCGATGCCGGGCGGTGGGGCGGGAACCTCGCACCCCGCCGCCGGGCATCGGAACGAGGTCCTGGACCTCTTCTGAAGGAAGGCGGGGGCAAAAGTCTTTGCTCCCCCCGCCTGCCTTCCCGGGACAGCGGAGACTTCTCCGCTGCCCCGGGCGATCTTAAAATGCTGGCGGGCGGGAGCGAAGCGTTCGCTGCCGACCCCCAGCATTTTAAAATCTCCTCGGGGCAGCGGAGACTTCGCTCCCGCCCGCCAGCATTTTAAAATCGCCCCGGGACAGCAGGGGCTTTTAAAATGCTGGCGGTCGGCAGCAAAGCCCTCCTGTCCCCGGAGCTTGCGGGGCGGGAGGTGGGAAGAAGGGCTTTTCTTCCCACCGCCAGCCTTCAGAACAGCCTTCTGAAGGCTGGCAGTGGGAAGAAAAGCCCTTGTCCCCCCCCCCCCCAGCCTTCAGAAGAGGTCGGGGGACAGACTGTCCCCGGACCTGGTCTGAAGGCGGTTTCCCTAGGAACGCATTAATTGATTTTCAATGCATTCCTATGGGAAACCGTGCATCGCAAGACGAAAAACTCGCAAGACGAAGAGACTTGCGGATTAAATTAATTTCGTCTTGCGAGGCACCACTGTACTTTTTATATAGTCAATATAGGCACAGAGTTAAATTTTTTAACATTTTCTAATGGTGGTGTGCCTCGAGATTTTTTTCATGAAACAAGTGTGCCTTTGCCCAAAAAAGGTTGGGAAACACTGCTCTAAGGAACACATCACATGTAGGAACGCCTCTTGGGCCAGCCCTGCCACATTGTATACCATCCTGCAAACCTATTATTTGTTAAGGGTGCTGAGAGTTGTTAGAGAGCCACACTACCCAGCATCTTTAATAAACTACAGTTCCCAGGATTCTTTGGGGATAGCCATGATGATTAAAGTGGTATAAGAGTGCTTTAACTGTATGTTAGGGATGTACCTGTAGTCAGCAGTCAGGACTATTGAATTCAGTGGTTCTTGCTCCTTGGAAACAATGCCTATCTGAGCTCCGATATGTCAAAATTCACCAGCACTTCAATGAAAGATCACATGTAGACTGTGTTGAGAGTCATTGTGGAAGGCATGTAGGCTCTTAAGGTGCTGTATCAATAACTATTTAATAATGAAGTACTTGAATGTTGGGATCCATACCATCAGATACTGTCGATAATAATTACACTGGAGAATCAAATTGCCTGTTATTGCAGGGATAGAAATACCGTAGATGACAAGATCCAAAAAGTGAAACACTTTTAACCTCTGCTTTGTATCAGTAGGAAAGATCTATGTTCTGGCATAACTCTCCCATGGAAACCAATGCAGATTAAAATACTTTAAAATAATTCTGGGTGAAGAAAGCACAATATTGTGAGGACAAGATGTGCTCGCTATCAGTCTTTCATCTCACTGGCAATACCATTCAGTTTCTTTCTTTTTTTTCAAAACACTATTTTGACAGCACCATTTTATAGTGACCTATATAGAGATGTGTTCTGGCAAGTCTGTCTACATAGGGCTGGCTGCTTTTGAACTGGCTCTGTTCTTTGTGGTGCTTCTAACAGCCATTTGATCTGCAGCAGTTAACAGGTGGTGATGTTTCTCTCCATCCATGAAGTGGAAAGCTTCAACTGCTGATTTCTGCAGGTCTAATACGCAATAGCAGGGCAAGTTGTTGGTTTGCTGGTTGATTTAGTTTAGTCCAGTAAGCAGTTAAATAATTTCACAAGCAAAGATGTGGATTATTTAAATTTAATAATTTTGCACAAGCTGAAGCAAGTGACTACATTACCCAACATCCTTGTTGTTACCCAACAATCACTGTAATTCCCTTTCAATAGACTGGTGACTGGGGGCTGCCGCCAACACCATATAACACCGGTCTTGAAAGACCTACACTGGCTCCCAGTATATTTCTGAGCACAATTCAAAGTGTTGGTGTTGACCTTTAAAGCCCTAAACGGCCTCGGCCCAGTATACCTGAAGGAGCGTCTCCACCCCCATCATTCAGCCTGGACACTGAGGTCCAGCGCCGAGGGCCTTCTGGCGGTTCCCTCACTGCAAGAAGCACAGCTACAGGGAACCAGGCAAAGGGCCTTCTCAGTAGTGGCGCCCGCCCTGTGGAACGCCCTCCCATCAGCTGTCAAGGAAATAAACAACTACCTGACATTTAGAAGACATCTGAAGGCAGCCCTGTTCAGGGAAGTTTTTCATGTGTAACATTTTAATGTATTTTTAATTTTTGTTGGGAGGCTCCCAGAGTGGCTGGGGAAACCCAGCCAGATGGGCGGGGTACAAATAATAAATTATTATTATTATTATTATTATTATTATTATTATTATTATTATGGCACCCCCCAGGGTCCTGATGGGTAGTGGCATGGCGCTAGCCCACGACCAGGTTTCAGACAGGATCCACAGCCCTGGATCCCTTTAACAGGATACCCTTATCGAGGAGGGGCAGGTGGAGGCTACAACCACCCCTCCCATAAACAAAGCCTTACCCAATGCCTAACCGTACAAAGTTGTGATGATTGCTACAAGGTAGGCAAAAACCAAGTGGCTGATGCCAATTTGCCAAGTGGAAAAATTCCTACCCGCCCCCATCAATATGTCCATAGCAAAGTTGCTGTCATAGCAACGCATAAAAATAGGGCGGGTGGGCTGGGAAATCCGGCGAGGAGGGAAAAGGAGGTCCCCCCCTGGCCACGCCACAGTTTAAACAGCCTTCGGCCATGCCCCTGGCTGTGCCGATTGGACGGCCAAGGGTGTGACATGGCCAGGAGTCTCCATGACGCGGGCAGCAGCCCTCCACCCTCCAGCTGGGTCACGGGGGGGGGCACAACACCAGCCCCCAGGGAAGGGGAGTGGACTTCCAGTTGTGCGGCTCACAAGTTGCAGACAGTAATTGTGTTCCCCCCCAAGCCACATCAGGCTTTGCCCCCATAGTCCCATAGCACCTGGCTCTGGTTGGTGGATCTTGGTGTTCTACCAAAAAATCAAAGCAGATCCCGCAAACCTGAAGCCTGCCCACTTCAGGCCAAAGGGACCAGGTACAGACTTTGGTCTGTCCATTTTCAGTGGTGCCCTGTGCAATCCCAAATTTTGCCACACATACCCCGCCTACCCACCTCTCACCTATTCTGCTCAATCCACCACATTATAGTCGCAATGCCCTGCGGCGCCCCCTACATTCGGCACCCAGTACAGCTGTGCCAGTCACACTGCCCTATATCTGCCCCTGAAGGGACCAGAACCAGGAAGTAGAATTGGGCATTTTGCCTGGTAGAACTAAAAGCAAAAAAAGATTCAAATAGCCTTTGCATATGCACATACTATTAGTGGCTGACCCCCAGCAGAAAAGAAAACAGGGACAGATAGTCAAGAATTATTTATATTTTTGAGGGGGGTTGTGCTGATAATATTGCACCAAGTTTGTTTACTCTGTGGTGTTTGCCATACAAATCTGGCATCTGAAAACACTTCCACCCTCTTGTCTGTGGCAGAATGATGGTGGGAAGACATTATCTCTTTAGTATATATTTGTTCCTCGCCTGAATGTGACCTGATGAAGTGGCGAGTTCAATCTTTGCTATAAGAACTTGTATGCAGATGACAGTTATTGTTGCTGTTTAGCGATGTGCATCTTGTAAACAGCATTCTCCAACTAGCTAGCTTCCTTCCTTCTCCTTCCTTCCCTCCCTACAGTTTGGGCTCATTTACTAAAAATTCATTGGAAACCGTGCGGAGGGGAGGGGGACTACTTTATTAGTGTTACATTATTTTCCCTCCCCTTCCTGCATGATGAATTGCCTCGCATTGAGATGGTAGCTTCAGCCCAGGGACTTAGCAATCTCCTCCTGGTCCCTTGCACAGACAGATGGGACAGCCCATGTCTTGACCATGATTGATTAGCTGGAGAAAGCCTGTTGAGTGGAGTTCCATGAAGATTGATGCTTTCTCCTTCTAACAGCATTTCCAAAAAGTTTCTATTACATTTTGATTATGTTTATAGAATCTCACTAGTCTCCAGTAAGATTCAATCTTTTCTGCCCTCCTCCTCCTCCTCCTCCTCCGTGTGTGTGTGTGTGTGTGTGTACATGCTCACCTGCAGTACTCCAGCTGAACTTGATACAATTGTTATAGTCTCACACTGTCATAGCCACCCAATCGACTTGCATAAATCTGTCTGAACTATCACCTATGCCAAGAAAACAACAGATTCTGCTACAGTTGCAAACTACACCTTCAGCGCAACGCGGCAGTAGAATTCAGAGGTGGTAGTCATAGCCTCCAATGGTCTCTGTTTACCAGGAACAAGTCTTTATTTTCTGGTTTCTGACCCTGCTAAATCAGTGTCCTTATATGTACAGTTTAGGAAGATGCTTTCTGCAACTCGTGTGATTGGCTGCTAGGTGTGTCATTCTTCAAGTGTCAGTCCCCTGCCTCAAGTCTATAGAAGTTAGTTCTCCCCATTGTGGGATAGTACATCTTGTTGCTGGTGCACATAGATTGAAATGGATATTGTGACAGCACAGGCCGTAGCCTGCACTGTGAGGAGGAGGGCAGGAAAGCAAACCAGCTAATGTAGCCCCTCCTGTCGTCCTGATGACTGACACCAAGTGGAAGCCTTTATTTCCTTGCTGCCTCTGCTAAAACAGCCCTATAACCTCTGTTAACCAACTCACAGCACTGGGTGGTATGATAAGAAAAGGGCACAGAATGGAAAACAAGGCAATAGATGAAGGCCAAACCAACAACAAATTTAGAGTGTGCTAAAAGTTATGAAAAACAGCAGTTACTCTTTCTAGGAGAAAACCAGATTTTAAAACAGTTTTAGCAGTTAGCCATAAGAGCAAATATCAGAAGAACATGCAAAAACACATTTATCTGAACCTAGCCTAGACAGACTTTTTATCTAGATGAGCCAAAAAGCTGGCAGTAGAGCAATCTTACTCCATTGGCAGCGCAGCTTCCAGCCTCCTTGCTTTCAATTCAGTTTCTTTTGTCTCTGGAGTCTGGTTCCTCTGCAGCATTCTCCATCCTAACTTATTTCTTCTGATTTTAGCTCTTTCCTCCAGTTTGTAAGTCTCACTTATATTCAATAGTCCGACTCCCAGTCTCCAACTCTTAGCCAACCATAAAGGCACTGGCAGAGGAAGAGGGGTGAGGGGAGCACACACACACACACACACACACACCCCTCGGCAGTGTGATCCCAATGGGGTGCCATCGTGGCTGCCCCCCCATGCTGGGCGCCACGCCCCCGCCTGCTCTCCACCCCCGCCCCCCCAGTGCCGGAGCATGAAGCTCCGCCACTGCATAAAGGCAATAGGATTTGACTAAGCTTTCATTTCTCATAATAACTAAGTTTATTGGTCACTTTTTAAGTTTCAAGAGCCAAAATCCTAACCGTACTTACACTGATGCGGTCTGAACTGGTGGTGAGTGACCAGGAAAGGGATATTGGGGTTTTGGTATATAGTTAAATGGAAACATTGACTAAGGGCTCATCTATGCATCCATTTGTCCCGTAATTTCTAGGCATGTGTCTGAGATGTTTTTCTTTTGTCCACCTACTTTCTCTGGGAAAGCCTGTGCTTTACTGTTGAATCAACTGGGTTTTCTGAAGACTGACGCTTGTTTCAAATAAGCAGTAAACTGTGAAGGCCTCGCTGGGCCTACCTGCGGCAGGCCTTGGAGCCTCTTCTCACCTTGTGACATCACATGCACACTCCAGACACCTCCAAAGTTGGGTGGACTGTGGGAGAAGGGCTGTACCTGTTCTGTAGAGCATCTGCTTTTTAAGTAGAAGGTCTTGGTTCAATCCCCATCATCTCCAGGTAGGACTAGGTAAGACTTGAATCTGTGGGGAACCCCCGCAAGTCAGTGTTGACAGTACTAAGCTAGATGGCCCCATTGTCTGACTTGGTATAAGACAGCTTCCTGTCTTCCTGCTGAGTACTATCTGCCTTCAAAATCTTTTGTAGACCCACCATTTTATCTCCATAGTCAGCTTGGGCAGGGAGGTAAAGAAAACAGCTATCTATAGTCAAGTACATTACAGTTTAGGTACAAACCAAGTTATGTTGGCCTCCGGCAGCCTGTTTAACTTCTAAGGTCCTTGTGTTCTCTCTTGCAGCCTATCTTTCCCATTCAAGCCTTTTCTTGCACATATAGATCCAGGAATATGGGTGGGTTTTTTTCTTTTTAATTTCTGCATTTATTACACATGCAAATTACAGATGAAAGCATCAACTACACAAGCCATTACTCAGAAGAGCATCTTTCCAACTGCTGGACTTGGACTGAACAGCTTGTGGTTAATTTGCTATATAATCACTGCCTGCAACAGGAAAAGCAAGTGCTTCAACTGTGCTAATATTATGAAAGGGGAAGTTAACCATAGAGATAAATCCTGAAGAGCTGCAGCTGGGATGAAAGGAAGCAAAATAAGTGAAGTTCGAGCCAAGGCTACAGGCCTGCAAAAGTGGCCATTTGGATATTTAAAGGATAAAAGGTACCCGCTCGTGTTGAAATATGTTTTGAAGTTGCTGTTGGCCTCATTTTCAGAGGGGCTCAACCCTGCAGCTCTGACAGAACTGAAAATTAAAAGAAACCCCATAGTGTGTTTATAGCTCTCTCTGTGTGTATGTACATGTTACAAGTTTGTTTTCTGTGTATTTCATCTTTGAAATTCTGAGTGCCTGGTTGAGATACCAGTTGGCAAGCTAGGATGGCACGCCATGTTTCAGGAGAGCGTAAACATCCATATGTGGCCACACTTTGTACTGAGTCACTTTGGGGGTCTGCCCAGCCCTCCAACAAGCAGTGGCACTCCAGGGTTGCTTTCCAGGTTGAGATCCTTTAGCTGGAAAGAAGCTAGAGATTGGATCTGGAATCTTACAGAGGCAACGAATGTATATATTTTGCATTGAAATAAAGTACTTCTCTATGCAGCACTTCCATAAAGAAGGTTGATCGCTGAAGAATTGATGCTTTTGAATTATGGTGCTGGGGGAGACTCTTGAGAGTCCCATGGCCTGCAAGAAGATCAAACGCATCCATTCTTAAGGAAATTAGCCCTGAGTGCTCACTGGGAGGACAGATCCTGAAGTTGAGGCTCCAATACTTTGGCCACCTCATGAGAAGAGAAGACTCCCTGGAAAAGACCCTGATGTTGGGAAAGATTGAGGGCACAAGGAGAAGGGGACGACAGACGACGAGATGGTTGGACAGTGTTCTCGAAGCTACCAGCATGAGTTTGACCAAACTGCGGGAGGCAGTGGAAGACAGGAGTGCCTGGCGTGCTCTGGTCCATGGGGTCACGAAGAGTCGGACATGACTAAACGACTAAACAACAACAATGCAGCACTTAGCTGAACTGTGGAACATGTTCCCAAGGGAAGCAGTGATGGCCACCAGCTTGGGTGGCTTTAGAAGAGGATTAGATGGCAAGTCTAATGGCTGCTAGCCGCAATGGCTATGCTCTGCCTCACTGTTAGATACTGGATAGCAAATGCTGGGTATCACAGATGGGCAGAGTGCAGTTGTGCTCATGGCCAGCTTGAAGGTTTCTCACAGGCTTCTGGTTGGCCACTGCAAGTAAAGGATATTTTTATCTACTAGCCAGAAAGAATGGGACCATCAGAAGGAATACAGTTGTGTATCCATAACTTACTATCACCATTTTAGTTATTTAATTTTTCTTCCATTCTACTTCAGTGCATGGGTCTAGATGTTGATGTAGCTCAATCGCAAACCTTGATTGGCATATCTGGTCTAGATACCAATGCTACCTTCTCACATAAGGAACTGGATTAAGGTGGTTTTCAGTAAATCTCAAGCTTCATGGAAGTCACAAGTCTCTGGCATGTCTTTGAATGCTCATTTGATTGATCTAAAAGTTTATGCCCTTGTTATTTTGGCAGAGGAACAGAAACCGCCAAGCCAGCATTTTAGGACCCTTATCTAGTCATAATCAGCTCAAGCAGCTCCATCACTCCTGCTTTCGGTCTTGTTTCTTTTGTTTCCCATTAGCACAAGGAACTCCTCCCAGCCTCCCCCACCCCATTTCCCTCCCACTCTTGTGTCTTAGGCTTGTTGTTCTTGAAGCACAGACCCTGGGTGTCCTCATCCTGTTAGTTCAATTATTAACTAGTGGTCGCTGAATTCATTTTGCTGACAGACAGACCTTGTGGCTTTCCATGAGGCATGGCATTTGGAGACAAGCACAGTGACTGGGCCTAGTGTCTTCCACCCCTAGTCTGAATGGTGAAACAGAAGACTCCTAAGCAGTGGCGTAGCGTGGGGGGTGCAGGGGGGGCCGGCCGCACCGGGCGCAACATCTGGGGTTAGGGCAAATCCATGGGTTAGGGGGCGCAAATCCATGGGTTAGGGGGCGCAAATTACTTGCCTTGCCCCAGGTGCTGACAACCCACGCTACGCCACTGCTCCTAAGAATATGGTGCCTAGAACTTCAAAGAAGTTTAAGGGTTTGGATACTCAGTGAAATTATCTTACATTATTATTATTAATATAACTTTATGTATTTATAACCTTCTACAGTGAGGTATCAAACAACAATAAAAATACAGGCAATGTAAATAAATCATAACCTAAACATAAGAATGGACACGGGTGGCGCTGTGGGTTAAACAACAGAGCCTAGGACTTGCCGATCAGAAGGTTGGCGGTTCAAATCCCCACGACGGGGTGAGCTCCCATTGCTCGGTCCCAGCTCCTGCCAACCTAGCAGTTCGAAAGCACATCAAAGTGCAAGTAGATAAATAGGTACTGCTCCGGCGGGAAGGAAAATGGCGTTTCCATGCGCTGCTCTGGTTCGCCAGAAGTGGCTTAGTCATGCTGGCCACATGACCTGGAAGCTGTAAGCTGGCTCTCTCGGCCAATAAAGCGAGATGAGGGCCGCAACCCCAGAGTCGGCCACGACTGGACCTAATGGTCAGGGATCCCTTTACCTTTTAAGCATAAGAACATGAGGAGAGTCCTGCTGGATCCAGTGACTCATCTAGTCCAGCATCCTTTACTCACAGTGAACAACCAGATGCCTGTGGAAAGCCTGTAGGAAGAACCTGAGTGCAACAGCAGTTTCCCAACCACAGGTGAAAAACTAATAACAAGTTTAAGCTTCCTCCTCACTACGTCAATACTAGCACCAATTAAACAACCAAATATTCAAAGGAATACTGCTTCAGACGATGGGGGAGTAGAACATAGCCATCATGACTAGTAGCCTTTGATAGACTTACCCTCCATGAATTTGTCTGCATCCATTCCTACTCGGCACTGGCTAATATTCTGCAAGAGCGCCACTAGCCTGCCCTGCAGATGAAAATGATTTACAGATTAGCTCAATCTGAACAGCTGCACAGGAGGCGGAACCACACATGAGATGCCCTCCTTTTAAGATTGGGGGATGGACTATTCAAGAAAAAATCAAATAGCCCTGTAGAAATCTGGACTGGCGTGATCCTCCTGCTTCTGTCTGGCAGATAAGAACTTTAACACAGAACTGTGCCGGTAAGTTATTCAGTAACTGTGAGATGCCAAGATGCTTGGGATTTTATGGAGGGTAATTTTTGGCAGATCCAGCAAGTCATTAGTCTGGTATTTAAGAAATGAAGTGAGAAACTTGCAGCTAAAGAGATCATGGTGTCACATCCAGCTCCCCCTCCAGGCTCTCATCATCTCACTGCATCTCCTAAAATTATGCACTGTAAAAGTGATATAGCTGTCATGTCAGGAACTATAGGATTCATGCCATCTGGCTGTGTCAGTGAAATGGGGTGGTTTTAGGGTCAGAGCCCATCCAAGAGGGCGCTTGGGGAAAATTAGTAAAGCAAATGCTTTGAATTGTGTGCTCTCCCTGAGGGATTTCACTGATTCCCAGGGAATTCATGATAGAGCTTTGAGATGAATGGAAAGTAAGGTATATTTTGAGCCAGGTCTCTATGGGGATTAGACCTACCATTAAGCAAAGTGAAGCAACTGCCTCAGGTGGCATATGCTAAGGAGCAGCATTTCCCTCTATTGGAGGACAGAGCTGGTGCGCCACACAGCCTGTTCAGCACCCCATCAAAAAGCCTGACATGGATGTGCAATTGTCACTGGGAAGCAAGATTCAATGGCTAGTCTAATTGACTTCTATACGTGGAATTGGGGGGGGGGGGGCATCTAGTCCTTCAGGCAGCAAAATGTATTGGGATCAACCCCAGTGAGAACATATTGAGAAAGAGGAAAAGGCTCCATAGCATTGGTTGGCAAAGTTTTTGTGGCTTGGGCCAGTTCACGGTCCCGCAGATGCCGCGGTGAGCCAGAGTGTGCACGTGTGCACACACGCATGCGCAAATGCTATTTCCGGTGCTCCTTCCAGCACGGAGGAGGTGTGTGCAGCTTCCCATTGGCTGCAGGAATTTCCTGCAGCCAATAGGAAGCCGGCCAGCGTCGCAGAAGGTGGCGGGGGTCCATGGGCCAGTTAAATGACCCCCATGGGCCGCTTGTGGCCCACGAGCCTTAGGTTGCCGACCCCTGCTCCATAGCTTTCACATAGTGTATTTCCATCCCTGTTCATTAGCCAGAGGCAGGCATCATAACTCTGGAATCATGGGGCATGGCTTCCAGGAAGGTTGGCCATGGTAATCGGACAGTGCAGCAAAATGTGATGTACCAAATGCGGGAGATGGCATTTTGTGACAAGTTCACACAAACAGACTCCCTCTGACAAAAATGCCCCCTCTTTCCTTTGGGCATTTTTTTCCTCCTTCTGCAAAAGGATACAGAATTGTTTGTGTGGATGTTGAAAAAGGGAAATGAATTGCTCTTGCCACAGAGTCAGGCCAGTACTATATTACTCTGATCTCTTCCTGTGTAGCTGACTAGTTGAGGCAGTATGGGAACAGGAATGCAGATTCACCTACTCGATTCGCTTGTTGAAAGTAACATGGGGGGTGGGAGTGTAAGAAAGTTAGAAGCTTTTGGGAAGAGATTTATAACGAGTTGAAAAAGATGTTGAAGTATACTTTCGTGAAAAAACCCGAAGCATTCTTATTAGGTATTATAGGGAAGGATGTCAGAAGAAAGGATTATAAACTTTTCCAGTATGCGGTGACAGCGGCCAGAGTTGTGTTAGCTCAGAAATGGAAGCTGGAGGAAGTTCCAACGGTAGAAGAGTGGAGAGCAAAATTGATAGAATATGCTGAATTGGATAGATTAACAGGGAAAATTAGATATACCAAAGACCAAAAATTTATAAAGGACTGGGAGAAATTTGTGTGTTATCTGGAAAGTAACTATGGTGTAAAAATAACGCTAGTGGGATTTAAAGAGGCTTTGTAAATAAATAATAAATATTGCCTAGTAGAGATTGGGAGGAAGGGAAGAATAATTGGCAATATGAAAAAAAAAGGAAGGAATGCGTATCAAAAGGATAACAACGAATGACTGTCAGTGACGTTGAAGGAAGTCTAAAAGGGATATGAGTTGTGTCATAATGGTTGTGTTTCTGGTGTTTTTTTTTTCCGTTTCTTTATTGTATTATGTATATTTTTCTTTTTTTTAGAAACTTTAATCAACATTTAAAAAAAAAAAGAAAGTAACATGGGGGAGAAGGATGAAATATGCATCTGAAGGAACATCTGAAGGAACATGTCATCCATCCACACTCCATTATTTTCAATGAGATGCACAATTGGATGCATATCTCAATGCACATCCCCATCCCCATTCTGTCCCATTGTAAATGCCCCAATTACAAGTGACACCCCAGTTCCATGGGATAGGGAATGGACTCTTGCTTTGAAGTGCCTGCGGACAATGAATCTGCCAGAATAATATAGCAAGTCAGGGAACATCAGCCTGGGGAGCCCGTGTAATGAGGACATAGTCATTCAAAGTGAGGGCAACGAGGGGATTCATTCATCTTCAGTGATGTGATCACAAAGCCAAGTCTGACTGGCTATGTCGTACCACAAGATCCAGCACATTGCCATGTTCACTATGTGATCCCTGACTGAATGAGTTCATGCTGTGAAGATATACTGAGAGAGACTATAACACTTTCTGTTCTGCCCTGTATACATTGCATGCAGCAGTGTTTCTATCCTGCTGCAGTTCACCTTCCAAGAAAAACTGTTATGCATCTTGCTGTTCCTTGTGATAGAATTACGTAACTTACTAATGTGTTGTGCAGCTTCCGTAAATTAAGTTGTCATCTAATGGTTCCACTGCATTCATTTCAGTGCAAAGGCAATGCACTGCAAATGGGAGGGAAATGTAATCAATTACTGAAAGACTGAAAGCAAGGACAACCGTGAATACCTACCATATTTGCTGGATTTATTTCCATTCCTGACATGAGAAAAGTAAGCAAACAATGACCATTTCTGCTCCTCTTCATGCTTTCATTGGAATTCTCCAACATTCCTACCCAAAGTAGATAGGGGGCAACAGCTGCAAACAGCTGCCCAAATGTGGAAAAGAGTGGAAGGTGGGGCTTTTGAGCAAGCATTTCCTGCCTCTGAAATTGCACTTTTTTGTAACAAAAATCAAACCTCACAACAATTCTGTGCGGTACTAAGCAAGAGTAAATTAAATTGAGACAATGGACATAATGAAAATCAAATGCTTTCAGTTTAGTGGGCTGCATTCAGATTGGTGGGTTACAGTTGTGGGAGGCCTGATCTCTAAAAGGAGTTATTTTAAAGTTAAACGATAACTCAGCCCTCTGACCTGTAGCTGGATCCTCCACCGGCTGTCATCACACAATGACTGTCAATATGAAGACATTGTACACATCTATGGTGCAAGTACATTTGGAATCCCATGGTGGAGTTGCAGTTAGGCTGGTGAGAAGGAGAACATCTACCTTCTTGTCAGTTTGTAAAGGATAGAGGGGCAAAGAAGTAAAAAGCATCTTTGACTGTTCAACACCAATGTCCAAGAGTCCAGTTGGCTTGGATTAGGCTCCAACATTTGGGGATGGGGACAGAGTTTGGATACAAGAGTCCTCTTCGCTAGTGCTAACAATGAGCACAGTGAGTGTGTCAACGACATCAAAAGCGATCAGAACTCTCTATGAGCTTCAAAGGACTCCCACCCACCCATCCACAGCCCACTGTGTCAGCAAGTATTAGAACAACGCATTGCCTTGGAAAGAGTAGCTTTTGAAAGGAAGACTTTGAACAGTTGTGCATCAGGCAGTGGAGGCAGGTGGCAGTCTGGCTTCTCAATGACAGAACAGGCATGCATTGTTATCTTCGACTGTGGACAGCTTCCTGAACATGGCAACATGGGGACTTCCTCCTGCCGCCGTCAGCAAACCTGTGCATTAACCGAGGGTTAATTGTTAACCACCGAGTGAAGAGAAGGGGGAGAAGGACAGAGGAAGCCAACTGAGAAGGATGGGCAGCCCAAAGTAGGACCTTCCAAGCCTTCAAAATGTCATTTCGCCTCATGTGATGAATTGGCCTCTACACTCCATTGTTTTCACAGTATTCTGGCAGGTAACTTGATGAAGCAAACAGCATCTCAGCAAGGGACCCTATTCCTCAATCCAGATTGAAACAGGGAACTTCCTCTTTTTCTAAACTGTGCCTTGGGAATAACACTGCTTTCTAGAACTCTAAAATCCATAGAGAGGTGAGTTTCAGCATTGCATAAACATCAACTGCAGTGGCTAGCTATACTTTCAGCAGCCGCCGCCAAAGAAAGAAATGGATATGGAAAGTTAAAGAAGGCAATGGATCTTTATTTACGGTACACAGTGTGATGGCGACCTCAAAGATGGTCTCATCTCTTTACATTGTCTCATCTTTTTGCACTGAACCAATCACTGTGCTTTGTAGGAGACGGCAATCTGTAGATACCATCTTATCAGGAGTTCCATTCCACACCATGCCGCACTAAAGGCAGGTGCCTTATTTAATGTCTTTTTTAGCACCTGCTACAGTGGAATTTTTTGTTTTTATCTATCCCAGTCAGTATCTGAGTTTGTTGTGAATAGTTTTTGTATACAGTATGCCGTTTTTTGTATGCATGTAGTTGTTTTAATTTTTTCCCCTATCTACTTATTTGAAATTGTCTGTCAGGGATGCTTTAGTGTGATTCAGCATCTGCACAGGTTTGGAATAGATGAACCTTGGGGGTATCTTCAAACTCTACAACGGTGTGATACCATAGGTGAGAGTAGCTCAGTTGGTAGAGCATGGCACCCTTAATCTAAAGGTCATGGGTTCATGTCCCGCCATAGCTGTCAACTTTCCCATTTTCTTGCGAGGAATCCTATTTGGAATAAAGGATTTTCCCTTTTAAAAAGGGAAAAGTTGACAGCTATGTGTCCCACATGGGGCAAAATATTACAGACAGACTCTGAAATGCTTCAAGGTGCTTCATAGGAAGCGATTTGTACATGAAATAAATGATGACTATGACATCACATTATGCTCTGGATGTCCCATACACATTATTAAGGGGACACAGAATCAGAAACAGGAGTGTAATTTGTAAGTTGCAATTCAAGTTCCATCCTTAGTGTTGTGCTTAAGCTATATATCAATCAACTTTCACAAACAGCTTTAGCCAGGGCTCTCAAATTGTGCTGCTAGTGTGGTTGTTGCTTTTGATGGGTGTGCAGTCTTGATTTCTCCATGCAGAATCAGAGTTTGTCTTTTGTTACAAATTGTCTGTGCAAAATGGCAGCCATAAATTTAAGCTCCTTTTGAAAACTTGGCCCTGGGTGTGATTTAGTTGACAGGGCAGTCAATAACATTACAACCAACTGGCAAGGAAAATCCCCTGCTTTTATAACTTAATATAATATTAAATAATATCCAGCAAATACAAGTAGATTCCACAGTGATTGATTTGGCAGGTCTTTCCTCTAGGCAACAATAAATCAAGGTACCCACCCCCACTTCTAAATAATTGAGCTAGGGAACTGATAATAAGAAAGATAAGCAGCCCAAGCGACCATCCTACCTGAATGACAGGATCTTTGGACATGCGAAACAGTTTTTCAGTGTGTGCAAACCTCAACTAGATCAGGCCAAGAGGAGAGGCAGAACCAGGCAGAACCTCTAGACATGAAAGGAGGAGTGAGTTTCTATTAGTCATTTAAACTATGAGCTAATAGAGCTAGGAAAAAAGAGTCATGAGCAGGGATGGAAAAGAAACAAAAGCAATCGTAAACTCTCAGCAATCACTTTTCAGATCACTACAATATCTGGTGTAGAAATTCATTATGTGGTTTCCTTGTGCCTTTTTCTGCTTTTGTGCAAAAATGAGAGATCAAAAGAGATGGGTGAGTGGGTCAAGGGATGGCTAGATAAATAGATAGAAGCACACCATGCGGACTGCATGGTTAAGTTGAGCATGTCATGTGCATGCAAGATCGCTGCAGATTTTTGGAAAGGCCCAGCCCCCTTGTTGAAAATTTGGGGGCCCTTGGCCCACCAGCCCCCCAGATAGCACCGATAGATAGATAGATAGATAGATAGATAGATAGATAGATAGATGATAGATAGATAGATAGATAGATAGATAGATAGATAGATAGATGATAGATGATAGATAGATGATAGATAGATGATAGATAGATGATAGATAGATAGATAGATAGATAGATAGATAGATAGATAGATGATAGATAGATAGATAGATAGATAGATAGATGATAGATGATAGATAGATAGATAGATAGATAGATAGATAGATAGATAGATAGATGATAGATAGATAGATAGATGATAGATAGATAGATGATGATAGATAGATAGATAGATAGATAGATAGATAGATAGATAGATAGATGATAGATAGATAGATAGATGTTAGATAGATAGATGATAGATAGATTATGTTCCTCCTTTCAGTAGCACACCAGAAATAGTTATGAGCATTGCCAGAAAAGAACTGAAAGCCTTGAGGAAGTAGTAGGCAGTAAACAGAAAGTGTTGATTGATCACCCACCCCCCAAAACACCAAAATAATTCATTTGTGACCCCTACTTTAGTGGTTTGTATTATCCCTGTATTGGGTAAACCAAAATTTACAACGAGGAAGCAGCAGCATTGGTGTTTTGTAATGGTAATGCCATGTGGCCTATGCAAATTAAATAGGAATGAAAACATCTGCCAACATACAGTAAGCTCTGATGTGAATCCCTAAGTTGCATTTGGAAAATGCATACAGTAGTTGGTGGAATGCCTCCTCTTGTCCCTGTTTTCAACTTCTGTTAAAAGCCTGCCTTTCCCATCCATCAGTCTAGCCATCAAATGCTCCTGAAATGGATGGTGGTTAGCAAAGAACTCTGTGGCTTAAATCAAATATTCAAGTCAAAGAAAAAGACAAAATATACATTGTTAAATAAAAGCATCCCTCATATACCATGGACCAGGAATGTGATTACTTCTCTTCCCCCTAAAGCAGGGGCGTTTATGTGGGGGCTATGCTTCTAATCGTGATCAGCCTATTGGGAAAATATTACATGATCATTTCTTAGCAAAGGACCAAATTGATTTGGTGTAATCACCAAATGGCTCATTTGACACCATCCATATTTTCTCATTGAAATAATGCTTACCTCTGAACCATTACCAGTTGCCATCTAACAATGGATATAAAATCCTCTGACCTTGGATATATAGGCACCAACAAAAACCCAGGCACTGTCTTAGATATCACTTCTAGTTTAATGTGCTGCAAGATTTGTTTCATTGTATTGGAAAATTTTCGGTGATGTCACAACCAGCCATTAAAGAAGTCAATCTCGAGTTCTTTCTCTCAGAGATCTGCAAGCGCTGGGTTTTCTGTGTTTGATGGCATTCTTTTAAATGGTCTGTCTCGAGATACTTTATATGGAAGCACAGAAGATAAAGATATTGATTCCAGTAGCACATTACTATCAGAGTTTGCTATATTTCTACCAATGCCTGCTCTGTATTAAGTTGCCGGATGAGAAAGGCAGATTACTCCATCTGAGGGGGGGGGAATCTCTTGATTTGTGTGAGTTGTATGGAAATTTGGGAAAGAGCTAGCCTTACAAATGATCCTTGCATCTGCTGCTACAACGTGTGTGGGGTGTGTTTTTTTTCTATCTCTCCAAAGTGAAGTTGATACCAATTGGTGCATAGTGGAAGGAAAGAAGAGAAGAGGGTATGCCTTTTTTCATTGGATGCTACAGGTTACCAATGAGGATTCTTCTTCAGCTTCACTTCTGTTTCTGACTGCTGTTTGGCCCCAAGGAAATAGAAAGAAATGGTTCTTCTTGAGGTGATTAAGCTATAGGATAAAGGTAAAGGGACCCCTGACCGTTAGGTCCAGTCGTGACCGACTCGGGGTTGCGGCGCTCATCTTGCTTTACTGGCTGAGGGAGCCGGCGTACAGCTTCTGGGTCATGTGGCCAGCATGACTAAGCCACTTATGGCGAACCAGAGCAGCACACGGAAACACTGTTTACCTTCCCGCTGGAGCGGTACCTATTTATCTACTTGCACTTTGACGTGCTTTCGAATTGCTAGGTTGCAGGAGCAGGGACCGAGCAACGGGAGCTCATACCGTCGCGGGGATTCGAACTGCCGACCTTCTGATCGGCAAGTCCTAGGCTCTGTGGTTTAACCCACAGCACCACCCGCGTCCCAAGCTATAGGATAGCAGAGGACAAAAAGCAAGGTTGTATAAGAAGAGTGCAAGGATATATGTCTGCTACAAATCCTTTAGGCAATACAGAGAAATGTACAGAAGGTGGTATTGGTTGCAGTCTTCAGCTTCTGGAGAACTTCAACTTTCTCTTTTTATGCAGAACATGTTTCTAGCCACATGGCTATAGATACTTGAAAGTGTTTGAGCAATGCTTGCTGAAAGCTTTGAAGCCAGAGAGCTGAACAGATACAATTTTAGTTTCTGGAGAGAGAATATAGTCGTTGACTTGGGAGAGCACATCTTTGTTTTAAACTCTGTCCTGCCATGTGATGAGAAGATAAGATCTTGTACCAAGTCAGGCCATTGTTCCATCTAGCTCAAAACCTGCCAGCATGACTGGCCATGCCTGTCTAGGTTTCAGGCAGCAGTCTTTTCCAGGTCAGTCTAGGGATTGGAAAATGGGAACTTCCAAATGCAAAGCTCTTGTTCTGCCACTGGGATCTGGCTTCAGCCCCCGCCTGCATAGTTCCTTACTCTTCCCCACACTTAGCAAAACCAGAATGAAATATGCAAAATGGTAGAAATGGCATGATAAATTATGCAAAACAAAGAGGGAATTATGCAAAATAGAATCAATTTGCATAATGTAGGCAAGTCATAGGATTCTGCTTTTCTTGGCAAACCATGTGAGTCATCTGGGTGCAGAAATTATTTTTATTTCTTATTATTATTATTATTAAAAAACCAATTCAGAGAACATACTTCTAGATGAATGATGTGTCAAGAGGTTGGGTAAACCACCCAAGAAGCCATGCAAGAGAAAGTGTTCAAGGGCAGGCAAAAAGCAAGCATGGCTTCCAAGGTTCCTCTCTGCAACTCTGTAATTCTGTATTCATGGGACAGAGCCCAAGATCCCCACTATATGAATTTTATCTGTTCAAATATGGCAAATGGATGGCATTGCTAATCAGATGCTCTTGGTTGATTTTAGAGATTTTGAAGAAAATTCGGGAAAGGTTTGATATACAGAAGCAGTCGCAGCAGCTGGAGATGGAGCAGATGGTGGCACCTGCAGCATCAGATGTTTTTATCACATATGTATTTTTCATTTTTTTAAAAAGAAATAATACCGCACAGAGCAGTTTGAAAGCAAAGCTGAGGACAGTGTGGGAGCTTGAGAAGGTGTGAAAATCACAGGTGACTACAGCAATTCCATCCAGAGTTGATACTTGGCTTGGCATCGAGTTCAACATCTCGCAAGCCAGGAGGAACATGACGCTTGCAAGGAGAAAGCTGTAAAATCAAAAATAGTGACAAAACAGTTTCGTATTTTAAGAAACAGCTACTCCTTGGAACTGCCTGCAAGTTTCTGACCATTGTGTGTGTGCTTCCATTGATACTTTAGCAGTTCAAATGGGCTTGCTCCCAGGTAAGTAGGTATAGCTTCAAACAGCTGGCCCTCTCAGGAGTTAGGGAAGGGTCCTGCCCAGGCCTCTCCCATTATCCATGCATTCAGTGGATGTCAGAAGTTCTAATGTCATACATATGCATTTACATGGAGCGTCTCTATGTAAGTAAGGACCCCGTTTTCATGCAGAGCTTCCTCCAAAGTCAGTTGGACACATGAATGTGAGAGTGGCAGTGAGTCCCATGGCCCCCACAGCCACTGGCATCGCAAGGGGGAGCAGGGGGCGGTTTGCCCTGCATGCTATGTGGGGGGGGGGTGACAAGCAGGCACCCCGCCGGGTGTTCGCCCTGCCACCCCTGGGTGCGGTGGCAGGAGCAGCCATCATGCCACATGTGGAGGAACTTCCGTTCGCGACTGTAGCTGCGATCAGAGGATCCCACCACCGTCCGTACAGCGCCCAAGCAGCGCCGGCGGCAAACTGCTACGTACAATGCATGCACGGTATCACATGCATGCACTGTACGTAGCAATGTCGCACATGCGCCATACATAGGGACGCCACGCATGTGTCGTACATAGCAGCGCAATGCGTGCACTGCCGAAGGTTTGCCCCACCCCAGGTGTCGGTTAGCCTTTGTTCGCCCCTGCCCACAGAAGAAGAAGAAGAAGAGTTTGGATTTGATATCCCGCCTTTCACGCCCTTTAAGGAGTCTCAAAGCGGCTAACATTCTCCTTTCCCTTCCTCCCCCACAACAAACACTGTGTGAGGTGAGTGGGACTGAGAGACTTCAAAGAAGTGTGACTGGCCCAAGGTCACCCAGCAGCTGCATGTGGAGACGCGGAGACGCGAACCCGGTTCCACAGATTACGAGACTACCGCTCTTAACCACTACACTACACAGCCCCTCTACATGTGCTTTCAACACACGAACCCTGCTTTTGACATCTTCCAACTCAAGTTCCAGAGCCAAAATCTTTAAAATAAATAAAGAATAAACATTCATTCTCATGAATATATGCATGCTGCTTTTAAAAAGAAAGAAAAGGTGGACATCTTGCACAAAGGATGTAACCTGCTATTTCTGCAGCTCTGGGTTAGTGACCAAAGAAGTTGTTAAAAACAGTAATGAAGCCGTAGAGTGTGAAAGTGACTGGGGGGGTTAAATAATTGCAAATAGAGTGAAATTAATAATTAAAAGTAGATGCTGCAGACCACAAAAGCAGAGCTACATACATTTGATGTACAGTGATTTGGCTATCCCACTTTCTAATGTTCACCTTTATGATAATGAACGTCATTAGATGTTATTGTTGGGTTACACGGTTGGGTGTGAGTGTTAGCACAACATGGACAAGGTATACTAACACACAGTCATGGGGGATCTGCTACAGTTGGCATTTGTAGCACAGTTGTGAAAGCTACAATGTATTCATGAATATAGCTAATTAGCCATATAAACAGATGCTAATGTATTATCTTTCCCTTATTACATTAATCAATTAATGGAGAACTAGACTTTTTAAAAATTACAATTATTATTTCCCTATATGCCTTCCATACATTGATGGCAAAATATTTATATAACTCAAAACACAAGAGCGGAAAAAGTGGTAGACTTTGAAAACTTCAGTATATATAATATTGCAAAATAAAATATTGGTCTTAGGGGCTACAATTCTGTACAGTGGTACCTCGGGTTAAGTACTTAATTCGTTCCGGAGGTCCGTACTTAACCTGAAACGGTTCTTAACCTGAAGCACCACTTTAGCTAATGGGGCCTCCTGCTGCTGCCGCACCGCCGGAGCACGATTTCTGTTCTTATCCTGAAGCAAAGTTCTTAACATGAATCACTATTTCTGGGTTAGCAGAGTCTGTAACCTGAAGCATATGTAACCTGAAGCATATGTAACCTGAAGCGTATGTAACCCGAGGTACCACTGTACCCACTTATCTGGGAGCAGGCCTCATTGAACAGAAGTAGCATTGTAGCTCAATGGTACAGCACATGTTTTTCGTGTAGAAGGTCCTGAATTCAATCCCTGGCATCTCCAGGTAGAAGTGTGAACATTGCTTGTCTGAAATCCTGGAGAACCACTACCAGCCAATGTAGACAATATGGAGCTGCATGAACCAATGGTCTCTCTCAGTATAAGGTAGCTTTTAATGATCCTGTACAACTTAGTGGGACTTATTTCTAACAAATATGCAGAAGATTGATAGTGTTTCCAGTGATCAAATGGCTCTGCCTTAACAGCGCAATCCAAGGAAGCTCTGCAGAGTCTCATCCACCATTTTGCCCAAGCCTGTATGGAGTTTGCTTTTACCATCTGCATGATGGAGACCAGCATCCTGGGTCAGAATGTTGCCAGCACTCCAAGCATCAGCACTGGTGACCACAAGCTTGATGTGGTAGATGATTGTGTCTACCAGGGTTTCACCATAACCAGCAACCTCTCCATCAACGCTGAGTTGGACCTGAGCTGGACCATTGCCAATACACTGAGCGTATTGGCAAGGCAGGTATGGCAATGGCCCAACTCTTCAAAAGGGTATGGGAGAATGTGATGCTAACACCCAATACCAAGATGAAGGTTTACCAGGCTTGCATGCTGAGCACACTGCTTTATGGTAGTGAGACGTGGGGAACTGACACCTGCCAGGAGCACCACATCAATGCCTTCCACATGCACGGCATCAGGAAGATTTTGGGCATCACATGGCAGGACAGAGTCTCAAACGAAGATGTGCCCACATTCTCAAACCCACATTCCCAGTACGTTCACTCTCCTGTCTCAGTGACATCTGTGTTAGGATCATCCTACTTGCGTGTAGGATTCTGGTAGAGACACATGTCCGACTAGCATGTTCTCTCCCTCCTGGTTGGTCGTTCGGGAGCTTCAAAAGCTTTCTCCAGCCCGAATTTCACAGTGACTTATACCAAGAGGCATCAGCACACTTAGGGATCCTGCAGAGTATTTGCAGTTTGTGTAACAGAACTCAGTAGCACAGCATTTTGGCTAATCTACGTTTATTTACATATAAAACACTTGGAGCATTCTGACTTAGCTCCTTCCTCTTTCTCATCAGACAGCAAAGAGAAAGAAACAAGGGACAATAGTCCCACATCACGGAACACAGTAAGAAGAAGAAGAGGAGTTTGGATTTGATATCCCACTTTATCACTACCTGTGCTGGTCCCAGGGGGGATAAGGTACTATTACCGTAGCCCAAGATCAGTCCAGAGTCTCTAGCAGGGTAGACGATCACTAGATGAGACGCGAGGTCCGAGACAGGGAGCCGGGCGGGGTAACAGGAACGAAGGTAGGGCAGAAGCAGGAAGCCAGGCGAGGAACAGGAGCACTGGTAGGGTAGAAGCAGGAGTCCAGGCGAGGAACAGGAACACCGGAGAGTCAGAAACAGGAAGCCGGGCGAGGAACAGGCACACTGGGAGTGCAGATCAAGGACTGGGTAAAGCAGGTACTCCACAACGACGTTGCTCCCGCAACCTGGGACCGGGCTGCCTGACCTTTATCTTCTTCTAAGGCCGGGGGCAGTCCCGGCCCCCAGAAGCCCCGCCTCTCTTGGCCTTAAGGCGAGCACTCCTCCTGGGAGACACCAGTTCCCTTCGCCTCTCTGCCCTAAGCCTCTGCAGATCAGGAGAGGCCGAAGGGTTACTGGGCCCCGGGGAAGGCTCACCTGTAGCCACTGAGTCTTCCAGCACCTCTGGGGCCAGAATGGTTTCACCTGGTGCCTGCTCTTGAGGTTCCTCAGCATCTAGGCCTTGCCCCAGTTCAGCCGGCCCTGGAGGCGGGGACTCCTGTGCCAGCTGGGATTCCTCCGGATCGCTCTCAGACTCGGAATCCCAGGCCATCACACTACCCTAAGGAGTCTCAAAGCGGCTAACATTCTCCTTTCCCTTCCTTCCCCCACAACAAACACTCTGTGAGGTAAGTGAGGCTGAGAGACTTCAGAGAATTGTGACTAGCCCAAGGTCACCCAGCAGCTGCATGTGGAGGAGTGGGGACTCAAACCCGGTTCACCAGATTACAAGTCCACTGCTCTTAACCACTACACCACACTAAACATCCTGTCTCCATCACTTCCCACACTGTGGAATGAAAGCATACACCGTCATGTGATAGACAACAATCCCATGACTGCAAACACAGAGCAAGAATCCTAACATCCTGTGCTGGCTTGGTCATGTCCACAGAACAGAAGATGGCAGCATCCCCAATGATTTGCTCTATAGGGAGCTGGCTTTAGGCACCAGACCCATTAGTCATGTCTACAAACATGACATGAAGGCTGGTAGCATTAACTCCTTGGTGTGGGAATCGCTTGCAGATGACCACAGCACCTGGAGACAATCATTCAGGTCGCATATCCACAGGAGTGACCAGAGAAGGAACAGCCACTGGGGGAGCGCAGAGAGAAGAAACACCATGGTACACGAGCATCAGCACAACCGGATGCCTTCATCTGCCCCAGCTGCAACAAAGCATGTCTCTCTCATATCGGTCTTGACAGCCACAGCAGGTGCTGTAACTCTTCTATTGTTTGATTTCACTTCCAAAGGCACACTCTTCCACTGTCTCCCAAGACAGATGGATGTCAACCTGAAGACAGCTGAACTAATTGACAGTATCTAATACAGATTCATGGGACGCGGGTGGCGCTGTGGGTTAAACCACAGAGCCTAGGACTTGCTGATTGAAAAGTTGGCGGTTCGAATCCCTGCGGCGGGGTGAGCTCCCGTCGTTCGGTCCCAGCTCCTGCCCACCTAGCAGTTCGAAAGCACCCCTAAGTGCAAGTAGATAAATAGGGACCGCTTTCTAGCGGGAAGGTAAATGGCGTTTCTGTGTGCGGCGCTGGTGCTGGCTCGCCAGATGCAGCTTCGTCCCGCTGGCTATGTGACCCGGAAGTGTCTTCAGACAGCGCCGACTCCCGGCCTATTGAGCGAGATGAGCGCGCAACCCTAGAGTCAGTCATGACTGGCCCTGACGGGCAGGGGTACCTTTACCTTTAATACAGATTCACTGCCTCTAAGCCTAACCTACCTCACAGAGTTGTCATGGAGATTAAATGAGTGAGAGAGCTAGTGTGGGGTATGAATGCAATAAAAATAAATACTCACTAGTGGCAAACTTTGTTACTTCCATGAAAATGGGATTTCCCAATATTTCAAGGGTGGGTACCAAACCAAAGTATATTGTCAGGGGCTCAGGGACTGAGCCACAGGAGAAGGAGGAGATGGAGAGCGAAGGGGAACAATCAGAGGGGAGCGCAGGAGGGTGTGACAGTGACCAGAGAGATTCCCTGAGTCTCTCCAGCGAATCAGAAGATTCCCAGAAGGAGGCCCCCAGGGTCAGGGCAAGGGGGGCCAGTGGGGAGTCGCCAAGCGGCAGCTGGAAATCAGGGCTAGCTTCCCCACCAGAGCGCAGCGGGGGGGAAGAATCCCACAGATTAGAACAAAAGCCTCCTCCTGCAGGAGGAGAGAGTGAGGCAGGACTGACCACGCCTCCGTCAGAGAGTGGAGGGGCGGAGGAGAGAGCAGGGCCGGCCAGCCTCCCTGAAGGAGAAAGCAGTGAAGGGAGCAGTGTAGCCGTTAGGAGGAAAGTGGGCGGCTGGGCGCGCGCGCCAAGTTCAAATGTAGAGGCGCGAGGGACAGCAGAAAATCCGGATTGGGAGCCAGGTCCCAAAGCCCGCCGGAGACAGGGGGAGGAGTCAGAAGAATCCGCCTCCGAAGAGTCCAGGAGGGTTGGGACCCCAGAGGGCAGGAGGACCCGGAGGCGAAAGGAGCAGAGGGAGGAAAGGAAGAGGTGGAGCAAAGCTCGGGTATTGAACTGGTGTAAAGGAGGGGCGGATTCAGACGGGAATTCGCCGGTCTAAGGACTCAGACGTAGCGCTGCGCGCCACTGATGTCAAACCAACAATGAACCACAATAAAGACTTTTGTTTATAAAGAGCAACTGGCGTTGGTCCTTTGTGAGCTGGGACCTGAGGCAGCCGCTGACATATATGAATGAGGAAGAAGAGAGATCCAGCTTCGTGTTCACCGACTGACTGTGAGCCTGTATCTGCTGGATATCGGCCTTTTGACTTTCACCAAGCGATTCTTCACAGCAACTCCCTGTTGCCTGTCGTCCGAACGACTCCAACTTTGATCTTGGTGGCCTCTTTTGAAGGTTGCACGTATCACATTCCAGGCATGCCTCTGTGCTTGTGGCTCTATATTAGTCTTTATAGGAAGTCAATGAGATGGAACTCGATAGGAGGGAAAAAAGAAGAAGGCTTAAGGGCCATTTGAAGACAAATGGGAAGGCCCAGCACTCAATAACTTTACTGAATCATATTTTTCAAGCCTTCCTGGTATGAACAGGAGGAAAAGGGGGCAGGCCTGCTTCCTTTGAAAGGTCATTCACCTTCTCCTGCTGAAGAGCTGGTGTTTTGTTCTTGTTTTGTTTTTAAAGAAAACCCTACAGTCCATTTTATAGGAAGCCATAAAGAACAATAAATTAAGGGGAACTGAATTACATTGAAAGCAAGCAGTGTATTGTCCCCTATATTAGCTTTGATCCTCTTCTCAGGCCCTGCCTTGAGTGCCAAGATAAGAAAGTGATGGCAAGAAGCAGAGACTGGGTGTTAATTGCCCCAGGGCTGTGGAGTGAACTTCCCCCCCTGAGGCTCCTAATTCCCATTCACAATTGACCTTCCAGAGAAAGTACAAAACCCATCCCTTTCCACTCAACTAAGTACTGTGCCGGAATTGGGGTAGGCTGTTTTGTTTTGTTTTGTTTCTTTTTCTGCTGTTGTCATTTCAATTGTTTTATTATTTCATTGCTTAGTATGCCAGCTTATGAGTATGGAAAGGTGGGCAAAGTAATTAATTAAAGAGATATGCAGGGCACATTTCATGTGGAAACAATCTATTTGCCCAGGCTTTCCCTGACACATAGGGTTAGTCCCTGTTTTTTCTGAATTCCTGCTTTTTAAATATATAATATTGTATTATTCGTTTTTATGCTATTTTTGTATACAGCTTAGATTTTTCTTTAAAAAGATACCAAATGGTTTCAGAAATGCTTTTAGATAATTGAATGAATGCATATACCAGGGATGGAGAATATGTGGCCCTCTAGTTATTGCTGAGGCTATTACTCCCATAGCCTCTGGGAGTTGAAGTCCCTGGGATGGCCAAGCTGACTGGGACTGACAGAAGTCCAACAACGTCTGGAGGTCCTGAAGTTCCCCCTCCCTGGCATATAGTTGGTGCCCCTGTCAAGGTTCAAATCTTTACTCAGCTATGAAGCTAAATGGCTGACTTAGGACCAGTCACTGTCTCTCAGCCGAACCATTAACAGGAGAGGGATCCAATTTGGGAGGCCCTGCAAGGCCACCCTGAACCTGATTCTCCCAGTGGTGTGGTTAGGTCCAGATTAGGATCGCTTGAGCTGTTACTTAGGATTTCCAAGTTGCTCCTGTCTCCCAAAGGCAAACTTTTCTCCCAACTCGTGTTTGACCTATGGTATAAGTTGCCTCTACACCATTCTATTCTCATGCCCAAGCACAGATTGTAACTTACCTTTGTTCCTTCTGGTTACTGTAACAAAGCAACATGTATATATTTCCTTGATAAACATATATTCAAACACCATTTAGCTCACTAATGAAAGTGATCTATCCTCAGTGCACCATCCTGCACATAATTAGTTAATAATTACCAATTACTGTGTGCAGTTACAGCAACACTTCATTTTGAATGCTTCCCCTCATCCATGTCACTGTATGCAGCACTGTAAACCATGGAAATGTTTGGAAGTTGCCTTGTACTGAGTTAGACCATTGGTCCATCGAGTTCAATGTTGTCTACACTAGCTGGCAATTGCTCACTAAGGTTTCAAAGAATGTTTCCAGTCCTACCTGGAGATGCCAAGGTATGAACCTGGGACCTTCTGCGTGTCAAGCAAATGCTCAACCACTGAGCCACAGCACTGTATATTGAGCCCAAGAGGTGTATAAAAGAGATTTCCTTGACAGCACAATTTCAGCCTCTCCAGCCTATTCATAAACCAGTCTTGTAGTAATCCTGGATAGCAAACCGTTTGTTGAATTCAGAAATGGTTAGGGATTAGATCTGGACTGTGTGTCGATATGGCAGCTACCTGCAGTGGAAGGCTCCTGGACTGATTCTGCAGAAACACCAGTTTGTAAAGAGAGGGTGTGAATTTACAGAGGGGAATCTTGGACTACAGATCTGAACTATAAAGAAGAAGAGTAAAGACATAAAATCCACACAGAAACATTTTATTTGGACTTAAACTCACTTGCAGAATGAACGCAGAGGCTGTTGAAAATAATGAAGGATTAACATCAGAATGTACTAAGGGAATTATTGTAATATTTCAAAATGCAGTAGAACTATGAGATTAGGATTCCCTCCAATCTCGAAGCATGGGAAGTCAGCTAAATAATAATAATAATTTATAATTAGGCATAACATTGGGATTTGTTTGATTATTGGATAATTTGTATAATTTGGAATATATAATTTGGTTTGATTGGAAAACTTCAATAAATATTATTTAATAAATAAATATATAAATATCCCCCTCCCAACTCCCTTTCCACACTCCTGATCATGATTGCTGTGTTATTAACACAATGCTGTCCAGGAAGGAAAGGGTTAAAGTGATAGCATCGATTCCTATAAAGGAGAAATGGACCATAAAGAAGGGAATGACTAAAGCAATATGTACAGGCCATAACTGGATGGAAAAGCTATTGAATTGCTGTGTGATGCGTCATCTACACCTGGGGTAATTGTGAAGCTATTCCATTGTATATAAAAAAAAGTCCAGATTTTCAGCTTATGGCAAGGCTGGTTGGGAGAAGAAGCTGAAGAGGGAAAATATCAGTGGAAGATCATGCTTTGCTTACGATGTCATGCAGATATCCCATAAAAGGTGACGGGGCAAAGCATGTCTATTCTGCAGTAAGCGTGCAGTGTGGAATCCGCCATAAAAGGTGGCTATGTATTGGAAAGTGATCCAGCACGGCAGCCTGATAAATGTCTATTTATTATCCTGGTATCTTTCCAGGAAGACATTTTAATATACTGGTGTCTCACAATTTTCAAAGACAGATTAAATTGTGGTGGGAAATGATGTCAGTAATTGCCAGCAGATTATGACAGACTCCACCTTGAACCTGACACCATTTGGTGACTGGCTCTGGCCTTGCAGAGATCAGTGAGCCACTGTAATTTCCAGCCCTCTCAAGTGAGCCTTAGGGATAGAAAGTTTGCAGATTCCCTGGACTATAGTTAAGCATAGTGAAGTGTTAAGAGAAAGCTGTGCTCTCTCCCTTGCATCCACCTATCCTGTACATACACCCTGTGTTCAAACCATTTGCAATGGTTACTTTGACTTCTTCTGATGGTGTAATGCTGATGTCTTACGATAAACATGCACATAGCATTGTAGCAATGCTTCAGCCGCAGTATGAGTGAGCCTGACTTGGAACCCAAATTCTTGCACACCACCAACATGTCGAATGTTGATTCATTCTTCCATTTCCCTGCATATTCAAAACAGTCTATTCACTTCTTTTTTTAAGCAATTTGTGTACATTTATCCCATGTACATTTATTTAACCTCTATCTTATCTAAACAACAGTCCCAAATACTCTTTATTTTTTAAAAAAAACTGCCCCAAGGATTAACAGGGCAGATGGATTGGTGATGTCACAAGCAGTGTCCAATCAATGCCATTCAGTTAGGTTTTCTCCATTCAGACTAAACATTCTGAAAGGCCGCTGCTGGAGCTTTTTCGAAACTCACTTCAGGAAAGGAAATGTGCATTTGGATTCAGTATGAGCTCATTTCCAGACCTCTACAAATAATGTTACAGCTGTCTTCACCCTTCTGTTTATAGTCTTCTCATTTTAAAAACTTGACTTTTTCTGAACTTTTACTAGGTTTCATGTTATTAAAAAGTATATCAGGTTTTTTAAAAAAACAAATTAAATAAAACCCTGGAGAGTTGCCATCTATCATCTTTCATCACAAGCCATCTTAACAGGGAAAATATAGATGCAAAGTTTCCCCCCTGCCCCATATGCAGATAAACACAAGCAGACTGAAAATCTTAATTAGGGTCACGAAAACAACTTGAAGCTCACACAAAGTTGTTTTCTGCCCCAGCTGATTTCTGGAAAGTTTGGGTAAGCAATTCACAAATGGTAATATTATTTAGTACAATTTTATCTTTCCCTTCCTTCAAGAAGAAAGGGTGGAATGCATGCCCACTGCTGCTCCTTTATCTTCACAGAAATCTTGGGGGTATGTAGGGCTGAGTGGTGGTGAGTGACTGGCTTAAAATCACTCTGTGAGCTTTATGCAGTGATTTTTGATCCCAGGTCTCTCTGATCAAAGTCTGATGCTCTAACTCAGCAGTTCTCAACCTGCGGGTCCCCAGATGTTGTTGGACTACAACTCCCATCATCCCTGAGCTCTGGCCTTGCTAGCTAGGGGTGATGGGAGTTGTAGTTCAACAACATCTGGGGACCCACAGGTTGAGAAAGGCTGCTCTAACTGAACCTGGTGCCATCCAGATGTTCAAGGCCATTGGCGAAAAAGAGGCCCTGCTAGCTCACTCTGCTCACCAGTTTGGAGCAGAGTCCTTAAAGATGACCTGCGAGCCAATGCATGGTGAATAATCTTCTAAGGCAGGGATGAGCAACATCTGCAAAGTCAAAGGCCATGCTCACCTGGAAGAAAGTCATCAGGGGCCATGTACCTGTGTTCTTGGGCAGAGCCTAAACAAAGCAGGAAGGGCCAATGCAAAAATTAGATGGAACACTTCTCTCTCTCTCTCTCTCTCTCTCTCTCTCTCTCTCTCTCATTCCTCCACCATCCATTAATTATGTCTCTCACTTACACCTATTCATATAGTCTAACCTTGGTTGTTGAACGTAATCAGTTCTGCAAGACCGTTTGACTTCCCAAACATTCGACAACCAAAAACTGAAAGTGGAAGCCTCAATACAATAGGGAAACTCAAAACAGAAGCCGCGTAGCATGTTCGGCTTCTGAAAATATTCAAAAACCAGAGCAGTTACTTCTGGGTTTGGGGCAGAAAATGGAGCTGTTCGAGCCGAGGTTTGACTGTACAAGCAAGCACATAAGCTCCCCTTCTTTCCCTTTCATTCATCCTCCATCCAGTGATTATCTTTCATTCTTTCTCTTTCTCTCTCCCCGCTTCAGGGAAGGCATACTGAAGGAAGTGCAGGGCTGCAGGTTGCTCACCTTTACTTGAGTCTAAGATATGCATCCACTCTAAGGGTGAGCTGAGCAGCTTACATAAATGCATACTGAATTCATATCTGAAGTGACTCTTGAACCAGAGGCTTCCTACTTCGTTGTTTCTGAACTAGTCTTACAGAACTATTCAAGATCCTCCCCATTACTCTGAGAGTGTTGTAGGATATAGGAATCTGCCTTTATACCACATCAGGTTGTCCACCTAGACCAATATCATCTGCTAGCAGTCTCATACCCAACTTGGATAAAGAATTTTATGCAACCAGTGGTAAAAACTGTTCAGTTTGTTGTTGTTGTTTAGTCGTTTAGTCGTGTCCGACTCTTCGTGACCCCATGGACCAGAGCACGCCAGGCACTCCTGTCTTCCACCTGGGTTTGGGGCAGTTTGGTCAGGGTTCAGTTTGTAATTAATTATTATTAATCTGGGCGGCTCCCAATCAAGTGTTAAAGACAATACAGCATTAAATATTAAAAACTTCCCTAAACAGGGCTGCCTTCAGATGTCTTTTAAAAATAGTATAGGTGCTTATTTCCTTGACATCTAATGGGAGGGCGTTCCACAGGGCTGGTGCCACTACCGAGAAGGCCCTCTGTCTGGTTCCCTGTAACCTCACTTCTCGCAATGAGGGAACCACCAGAAGGCCCTTGGCACTGGATCTCAGTGTCCGGGCTGAATGATGGGGGTGGAGATGTTCCTTCAGGTATACTGGACCGAGGCCGTTTAGGGCTTTAAAGGTCAGCACCAACACTTTGAATTGTGCTTGGAAACGTACTGGGAGCCAATGCAGATCTCTCAGGACCGGTGTTATATGGTCCCGGCAGCCACTCCCAGTCACCAGTCTAGCTGCTGTATTCTGGATTAGTTGTCGTTTCCAGGTCACCTTCAAAGGTAGCCCCACATACAGCGCATTGCAGTAGTTCAAGCGAGAGATAATCAGAGCATGCACCACTCTGGCGAGGCAGTCTGTGGGCAGATAGGGTCTCAGCCTGTGTACCAGATGGAGCTGGTAAACAGCTGCAATGGACACAGACTTAACCTGCGCCTCCATGGACAGCTGTGAGTCCAAAATGACTCCCAGGCTGCGCACCTGGTCCTTCAGGGGCCCAGTTACCCCATTCAGGACCAGGGAGCCCCCCACACCCGCCCGCCCCCTTTCCCCCCAAAACAGTACTTCTGTCTTGTCAGGATTCAACCTCAATCTGTTAGCCAGCCATCCATCCGCCTCCAGGCACTCACACAGGACATTCACTGCCTTTACTGGTTCTGATTTAAAAGAGAGGTAGAGCTGGGTGTCATCTGCATACTGATGAACACCCAGGCCATACCCTCTGATGATCTCTCCCAGCGGCTTCATATAGACATTAAAAAGCATGGGGGAGAGGACTGAAGAGTCATCCCTCCATCTTGATTCAAAATGGCCACCAATTATATCCAAATCATAACTAAAAATCTACTCCTTGATCTCAGGAACCATCAAACAAAATTTGGTTGTGGTGCCTTAAGATGTGTCCAAATGCACAGCAAACAGACAAGCAAACCACTTTCCAAAATATATAATAGGAAAAGATTATGACTGGCAGCTGTTCTTTCCATCATCTGCCACCTGACCTTTTGAACTGGAAGGGCCAGGGGATAGACTCTGGGACCATCTGTAAACAAAGCATGGGCTCTCTCACTGAGCTGTGATCCCTCCGTTAATCCACTCAGTGAATTTCCCCACTGTAATGCACATCAATAGCATTTGCCAGTGGAGGCCGGCAAGGAGCTGCAATTCATGAAGACCCTGACTCAGAGCTGAGGAAATGAACCCTGCACAAACTCAGAGGCACTCTCTCCTTTTGTATTACATCTTAGTTTCTAGGACTGAGAACTGACAGTGAAAACCACACCAGTGGACCCTTGGCTCAAATTAAGCCCCGCTTCAAATTCTTGTGTGTAACTTCTCCGACTTCTCATTTCCTTTGCTAAACACATGATATGTGGTCCAGTTCTCTCTGGTCAAAAGAACATTAATGATCCTGTTAATATTTTCCAGAGTCAGGAGTCAACTCTGCTTGCACAGTTGCACTCCGATTAGGCTCAGAGTGCCGGTAACCTTACGGTCGTAAATGAGTGTCACATATATAGTTGGACAATTATATGTATTGTGACTAAATTTCCCCCTGAAGAGCTCATTCAAGATGTTAGAGTGAAAGGATCATAAAATGAATTAATAGCTGATTCACTGTATAATTTCCTAGTTCAATATACTTTAGTGTACCAGCTAAATGAGGCATACACAGCATTCAGCCTGGCCAGTTAACAGCTTTATCATTGAGATTTCAGGCATGGAAATAAAAGCGATTCTTCTGAAGTAATTGCGTCTAATTAAAAGAAACATTTAAAAAGTGTAACCAAAAGGAATTCATTTCAAATGGAAAATTAATGCTGAAAAATAGCCCTAAGCTCTCTTGTCTCTGCTAATAGCTAAGCATTTTCGGAATAATTAAACTGTTTTGAAATGTTGATACCTTCCTCCGTTAGGAATGATGCCCATTCCTGAGCCCATTAGGAAAAGTCTTCAAGGAGGGCCTAGCTGTTAAAGGGGGCAAAGCATGCAGGACAATCAGCAGCAGAATGAGACCAAGCGGCAAGCAATGGCTGTGTGAGGCAACGTACATTTCCTTAACTCATATGCGTGTGTCTGTGACATAACAGCATTGGAAGAGGCCTGCTGGCTCAGATCAAAGGCCCATCTAGTCCAGCATCCTGTTCTCACAGTGGCAAACCAGATGCCAGTGTGTGTGTGTGTGTGTGTGTGTGTGTGTGTGTGTGTGTATGGGAATGCATATAAAAAAAATAAAGTGTCCTCAACCACCAATACAGATGGTGAATAAATTTGATTTGGTTCGCATTTAAAGGCAAACCTACCTATGCATCGAATTAAAAATGTGCATATTGGGATAAATTTGCACTAAAACTCTGACAAAATTTCAAGAGGATGTGCTGAAATTGACAGTTTTGACAGCCTGGTGCATCCCTTACCACCAAGCAACACAAAACTCCAACCCATAGCAAATCCTGGAAAGCTGCATCTAATACTCTGCAATGTAAGTGCATCAGTGTTCTGCTCTTTAATTGCCTCAACATGTGTGGGTAACACCTTGCAGCCTGAAGCTTTCTTGTGATACGGTTATGCTAGAGAACAGCATTGGCTCACAGGGCACATATGGATATGACAAAGTCAGATGAGATACATGGTCAAAGAAGCTCTCATCCATCGTCTCTGAGGGTCGGCTTGCACCTACCCTCTCAAGCAACGAGCTTCTTTCAGCACTAAAGTGCTTTTATTTCTCAGGGTGAAGATTCACTCAAGTGATCAGGAGCAGTTTATTTGCCACTGCATTGGCAGAGCTGGCCATTCTAAGGCTGTCATTCAATCAAAGTAGTATTAAGTCAATACGAGTCTGAATTAATTAATAGATTGAAAGAAACCAATGTTTCTTTGGGGGGAAATTCCACTGTGCTCACCGGAGCTCAGTCCCAGAAAAGTGTGCAGAGAGACCTGTAGCTAAAACTCTGCAAAAACAAGCTGCAATTGACTTTTTTTAAAGTGTACTTGTGAAAGCAGGTGTGTGACTAGCCCAAAGTCACCCAGCAGCTGCATGTGGAGGAGCGGAGACGAGAAACCCAGTTCACCAGATTACGAGTCTACCACTCTTAACCACTACACCACACTGGCTCCACTACACCACTGGAGGACCATCTCTGCCTTTGAAGCAGAGGGGATATATCTTCTTAGATGGCACCAGTTGTCCATATGATTTGTTGTTTCTTATACTAATATTTGTCATTGTAACATTTAACAAAAAAAAATCTGCTACTCTACAGAGCAATCTAAATAGGCTGCTGCCGCCACATCTGCAGCCTACCACTCACAGCAGAGGAAGGTGGTGGGGAGGCAGATTGGGCCCAGTCTCTTGCTAACTCAAGCCTGGCACAGAAATTGAATCTGGATAGGGACCTATGCCAGCTGCTGCTAGCTGTAAGAACAGCTTGGGTTTCAGTGGCTCAGCCCCAAGTTGCCCTCACAACACTCCAGTTTGGGGCTTTCTGCTGGTCTCTGCTCACAGGAGCATCACCAGTGGGCACCACCAACATGAGGCTGGCAGAGGAATGCATCGAGTCCATCCAAACTTCCAACAGCATAACAGGGGTGGGGGGGAGGATTGCAGCCCTGTTCCTATTGAGTGACTTGAATAATGAAGCCTTGGTTAGTAAATAAGACGAGTACTTGGCTACAAAATTTATTGTTAGAATCAACTCCCTCTGCTCAGGAAGATAGATGCATCCTCAGTACTGCTTTGTGTTGTCTGTGATATCCACTTGACACATTGCGTCTGCAAATAACACCCAGTAGTGAGAATCGGGGTATATCACAGAGGCAGGCAGGGTTAGCCGGGGTCACCTGTCAAGCATACATTGGGAAGGGTGGGCAAAGGGCAGCAAGTGAAAACATACATGAGCAAGTCCTTTTGCCAGCTGAAACCCTGAATCCCTTCCAGAAACAAAAATCTGCACTCGTTCACCCAGTGTTTCACAGCTTTAAAATGTGTGTTATATTATTTTAGAGTTGTATACAAGAGTTCAGCAACGAAAGTATGGCTTCCACTCAGCAATGCCTCAAAATGCAGTTACAAGCATAATGATCTAGTTCACCACACCCTTGAAATGTCAATCTGAGTTTAGATGGCAAAATCTTTGCATGGTGCTATCAATGATATGTGGTGTGTATGCATTACAGCAGGCTGCTTAAACACGCATGCACCTTTCACAATTTGCAGCATTGCAGGTGCATTTTGCTATTTAAAGCTGGGTCCTGTTTGTATTCGGGTTCAAAACATATAGTGTGGATCAGCCTAAAATGAATGGGATATTTCTATTGGGGGCAACACATTTGACCTAAACAGAGCAGCATTTGTCAAAGCACCTTGCAGAATATTGCATGCCTGTAAACATGCCCACAATCCACTTTTTCATATTCAAAGGGAGGTTTTTAGCCTTTATCTGCTTTAATACCTTTAGGTGCCATGCAAAAACATTCCTTTGCTCCCAGGCCATTCGCTAATTAAACAATCTATGGCCTTTTAAATAGGGGGTGGGGGTTGTGTTGTTTTGTTTATTATTAAGCTGGGGTTTTTGTGTTTTTATATTATAAACCATCTTCAGATAAAGGGCGGTATATAGAGTCAATAAATTGATCAGTAATAAAAAACAAAAGATTACAAACTCAGTAAACTAAAGGCAACCCCCCCCCCCCTCATTTCTGCAATTGTACCGTAATTCCATGAAATGCCTGGTTCACACTTCCAGAGACACCTTCTTAAGCAAAAATGCCTGCAATATTGTATGACAAGAGAATAGGAGGAAAGTGGAAATGGTGACTGGAGGAAGAGAAAATGAGCAGAAACAATCAAGAACAAACTAATTGAAACAAACAAGTTGTGAGATGCTGAGAAGGACTGAATAGATCAGATCTCAGCGGGCAGAGCACCCCAGAACTAAGGAGGAATCAAACAAAAAAAAAAGAATCAAGGAAAGGAAAATGAAAGATTTGGTTTTGCAAGGCAAAAAGGGAACTCACAGAACATAAGGATCATTGACACAACATAGGTGCACATCACGAGGAATTAATTGAAATGTCTGCAAGCTGTAAAAAAAAGGGCATCTTTTGCAACTCCTGTGAGCAAAACTCAGTGAGGTTTGCTCAAGAGAAGTTTCCTGGGGATTGTAGCCCATCTCTGTGTCCTGTGTGTGTTTTAAATCCCTTGATGGTTCTAACTGAGCTAACATTATTAGACCTTGTTTTTTCTCTCCCCCCCCCCCTTTTCAGGGAAAAAAAAAGAAGCTTCCCAAATTCTCTTTGCGTCTCAGCAGCTCCTTAATATGCAAGGCAGCAAAAGATGAGCTTGGTCTAATTATGAGTCCCAGGAGTAGCCAGTCAGAAAATGAATTGATGCCTTTTTCCTTATGAACAATGCATGTACCACAAATTAGCGGCACCATCACCAGAGATTTAATTACAAAATATCATTACTTTCACACATCATTTCAGATTTGGCTGATCAAATCAAAGTTAGGGGAGAGGGGAGGGCAAAGGAGGGAGAGAGGGGGGAGAGGAAAAACTGCACCACTAGCAGGGTCATTCGTTCAGGGGTACTTGGAAGCAGAAGGGAGCTGGTGTTATTGAAGGCTCCCCAAGGCATCTCTGCGGAGAAATGGCTTCAGGGATGAGAGGGAAAGGGGAAATCCTTTCTTCCCTCCAAAGAGCTCACAGGCAGGTTTGTCTTCAGCAGCTGTTTATATCATGGCAGAAATAAATAGGGTGATCACATATATAGGAGGACAGAGGATCAGCACCTCTACAATGTGCAATTTCAGCAGGTATCACTTGCCAGATGGGGGTTAGGAAGCCTATATTTGCTGAATGTATTCCACCACCACCACCCCTTCTCTCATCATGATACTAGAGAACCTAGGGCCATCCAAGGAAGCTAAATGTTGGAAGATTCAGGGCAGGGGTCAGCAACCTAAGGCTCATGGGTCACAAGCGGCCGACGGGGGTCACTTAATCGGCCCACGAGCCGCCCCCCAACCGAGCTGCCTGCTCAGTGAGTCCCCACACGCGCGCTGAACCAGCATAGCATGGCGTGGGAACTAGTTTCCACGGTGCCGGGAATTGCATCTGCGCATGCGCATGACACCAGAAATCATGGGGGCACATGCGCAGACACCGGAAATCATGGTGGGGCGCACGATCCAGCCCACGGAGGGATCTCCGCTGGAGTGAACCAGCCCAGGCGAGGTAAACCTTGCCAACCCCTGATTCAGGGCATCTTCACAAAGTGCAAAATTCATCTATGGCATTTGCTACCACAAGGGACAGCAATGCCCACCAACATGGATGGCTTTAAAAGAGGAATGAGAGAGTTTCACCAATGATAAAGGCTATCAGTGGCTACTAGCTGCAATGGCTATATTCTACCTGCCCTGTTGGAGGCAGTATGCATGACGGCTAGTGGGAATCACAACTGGGGAGAGTGATTGCACACTCAGCTGCTGCTTTTGGGCTTCTCATAGGCATCTGGTGGGAACAGCATTGGCCCATTGGTCTGATCCAGCTTCTTATGTTCTCATATACATTTCCCATCTCCATTTATTCATTTGTTTCTTACATTATGCTATTAACAACCCACATTTAAGTGCTAAGTCCTATTTACAAGGCTTACATAATAAGAACGAGAATCCTTTTTTTCAAAATGCAATATTATTTAAAAGGATGCTGTTTTAAAGTTTGTTTAGTTTATTAACAGAAAATGAGTTTGATTTTCTGTTATTCTCAATTCATTAAAACTGGATTGATTGTGAGACTAAAAGCAATGTAGTACTTATCCTTAAGCTGTTTTGAAAAATGCTTTAAGCATGAAGACTTCCCGTGTGATTTAGAACCCTGGAATATCAGTGTTCTAAATTGTGCATGTGTTTCCTTTGCAACTTATGAGAGGCATGTAGACTGAGTAGTGAAGAGGTGACCGAGGAGCAGGACCAGGAAGCAGGATCATGCTCATCTTCACATCATTATGATCTGTTGGGATACTGCCAGGGAGTCCATCCGGACGTCCATCGATCTCCCGTAGACACACAGTATCAGCAATTAGCGACACGAGCTCCAGAAATAGCTTGCCACATTCCAGAGCTGATGCACGCTCTTATCAGCAGATAATGCACAGCGAAAGATGCACGCAGGAGAACATTATTTAAGTTTATTCAGCGTTGGTCAGAACAAAGAAAAAACATGACCGCCTGCTTCAGTGTTCAGGCACCGAGAGAGAAACGAAAGCAATAGCAAAACATAAACATCCTGTGAACAGGAAATACGCAGACTCTGTGACTCTCAAAGCCTGCTCCCTTTTAAGGTGGAACGGAAATATCCTAACATAATCATGTGAAAGGGACTCTCAAGCAGGGCTACTTTGACTGCCCCATCTCATGATGACCTACAGACATGAATGAGCCATCGCATTCATGTTACCTTGAACACAATGCTTTCAATGGATCCTCTTAGTTCATTCAGCTGCCAGTCATCAAACGTAGAGTAATCAAACAATAAGAAACAGGGTGGGCATGTGGCCTACTTTACATAGGGCAGTCCCCTATTTTGAAGCATTCTCTATTTGAAGGGTTGCCCAGTCCAAGTCTGGTTGAAAGATAAAGAACTATGAGAAAAGAGACTGGGTCCCTGAAGTTAGAAGTTTTTAAGCATAGGCTGGATGGCCATCTGTCATGGATGCTTTAGCTGAGATTCCTGCATTACAAGGGGTTGGACTAGATGACCTTTGGGTCCCTTCCAAATCTATGATTCTACGATTCTATGATTCTGTGGAATGCCCTCGCATCAGATATCAAGGAGATAAAGAACTACATTTTTAGAAGACATCTGAAGGCAGCACTGTATAGGGAAGTTTTTAACATTTGATATTTTATTATGTTTTTACATTCTGCTGGAAGCCACCCAGAATGGCTGGGGAAACTCAGCCAGATGGGCAGGGTATTATTATTATTATTATTATTATTATTATTATTATTATCCCACCAACAGTTAGCAGCTGGACAGCAGAATGAGCAGGTCACCTGAGCATCACCTTCTCACTATAGTGAGATGCATTGCATTTCTATTGAAAGCATGGTATTTATTTCTAAATTTGAAACTTATCTACATATAAATTAGCATGGGAAAATCTATGTCCCAATGGGTTAAGTCCTTACTCCAATGACAAATCATGTGACGTCCATGTGCATGTAGGAGGCAGACCTTTCCATCGCAAACCCCTCAGGCTAAATGAAGGATGCTAGACTTCAAGGTGGGGGTGGGGGACGATGGGTATTCAAAGTCTTGTCTTCCAGGAAAAATAGCAAGAATCTACTGGAAGCAATAGCATGGGATATTTCCATAATGGGAGTTTATCAGAGCAAAAGTGAAGGAAGATGTTTCATAACAGACCAGACCATCTGGATCAATATTGCCTGCTATTCTAGGTCTTTCCTATCACCTGAGCCTATCACCTGGTGAGGACAGGGATTGAATTTGTAACCTCTGTTACCTGGTGAGGGGAGAGACTTCATCAGGCAAGGTCTTCTTCCACCTGCCATGCCCCACCCTCCAGTCTCTGCTTCTCAATTTGTATTGTATTATTTTATGCACTGTGGCTTGCCGTTGTTTTATTTATTATAGTTTAGAAGTTATTTATTGTACAGTGGTACCTCAGGTTACGGGGACGCGGGTGGCGCTGTGGGTTAAACCACAGAGCCTAGGACTTGCCGATCAGAAGGTCAGCAGTTCAAATCCCTGCGACGGGGTGAGCTCCCATTGTCTGGTCCCTGCTCCTGCCAACCTAGCAGTTCAAAAGCACATCAAAGTACAAGGAGATAAATAGGTACCGCTCCAGCAGGAAGGTAAACGGCATTTCCGTGTGCTGCTCTGGTTCACCAGAAGTGGCTTGCTCATGCTGGCCACATGACCCGGAAGCTGTACGCCAGCTCCCTCGGCCAATAAAGCGAGATGAGCGCCGCAACCCCAGAGTCGGTCACAACTGGACCTAATGGTCAGGGGTCCCTTTACCTTTACCTTTACCTCAGGTTACAGACACTTCAGGTTACAGACTCCGCTAACCCAGAAATAATACCCCAGGTTAAGAACTTTGCTTCAGGATGAGAACAGAAATTGTGCGGCGGCGGCATGGCAGCAGTGGGAGGCCCCATTAGCTAAAGTGGTACCTCAGGTTAAGAACAGTTTCAGGTTAAAAACGGACCTCTGGAACGAATTAAGTTCTTAACCCGAGGTACCACTGTACTCAGCAAAGTGTCTCAAGCTGATGTAATTGTTACAGTGATGGTGATGTTGATGCTAACCTTCTGTGGGCAAAGGATGATGTGTACCACTGAGCAATTGTTGCTCCCTAAAAACCATGGCGCTGTGGGTAAAACCTCAGCGCCTAGGACTCGCATGGTCGGCGGTTCGAATCCCCGCGGCGGGGTGAGCTCCTGTCGTTCGGTCCCAGCTCCTGCCCACCTAGCAGTTCGAAAGCACCCTTAAGTGCAAGTAGATAAATAGGAAAGCCATGGTTTTCCCAGTAGTGATGTATGGAAGTGAGAGCTGGACCATAAAGAAGGCTGATCGCCGAAGAATTGATGCTTTTGAATTATGGTGCTGGAGAAGACTCTTGAGAGTCCCATGGACTGCAAGAAGATCAAACGCATCCATTCTTAAGGAAATCAGCCCTGAGTGCTCACTGGAAGGACAGATCGTGAAGCTGAGGCTCCAGTACTTTGGCCACCTCATGAGAAGAGAAGACTCCCTGGAGAAGACACTGATGCTGGGAAAGATGGAGGGCACAAGGAGAAGGGGGCGACAGAGGACGAGATGGTTGGATAGTGTTTTCGAGGTTACCAGCATGAGTCTGACCAAACTGCGGGAAGTAGTGGAGGACAGAGGTGCCTGGCGTGCTCTGGTCCATGGGGTCACGAAGAGTCGGACACGACTAAACGACTAAACAACAACAACAGATAAATAGGTACCACTTTATAGCGGGAAGGTAAACGGCGTTTCCGTGTGCTGCTCTGGTGCCGGTTCGCCGGAGCAGCTTCGTCATGCTGGCCACGTGACCCGGAAGTGTCTGCGGACAGCGCTGGATCCTGGCCTCTAGAGTGAGATGAGCGCACAACCCTAGAGTCTGTCAAGACTGCCCCATATGGGCAGGGGCACCTTTACCTTTACCTTTAAAAACCATGAACCTGGATATATCTTGGCATGACTTCTCCACGTTTAAAGGCAGTGCATGTTTAGAGGCAGTACACACAGAAATGCAGCTGTTGGAAACAACGAGCAGAAGTGGTTTGCTGCCTTTATGCCCTGCTTGTAAACTTTAGTGCTCAGAATCTCCCTTCCAATGTCTCAAAAAAATTCTTCCCCAGCAAAAAAGCGGGTGGGTGGGGAGGTGCTTTCATTTTTCTGCCTCATTCTCAGGGGAACCTTGAGAATTTCCCTAGAACTTTGGGAGCTTTTGAGCTCACCTAATTGTGAGATGGCAAAGGCTGGGGTGTGCATTTTTCTTTTCAGTAAGCATTGCTCCGGCACACTGCAGGCTCCCCAGCAGCCTGCACTTCCTGATCTGAAAAAAGACCCATGGGAAGAGTTATCTTGCGATGAATTCCTCTGGGCTTTCATTGAACCCTGGGCACCTGGAAGGACTGCAGAATGCAAACCACTGGTGAGCTGGTGAAAGCAAGGGCAGTCATAGACATCTCTCAGCCTCCTTAAAAAGAAGGTAAGGACAACAAAAACCCTGTGCACATACGCATTCATGATAATTTCATCTTCCAATTGCTAATTTTCAAATGCAATTTCTTTTCTCATTAACTGATGGAGAATTGTTTTGTTTTTTAAGGCAGGAGAAATTTTCAGCCCAGCACTAATAAACTTCCAAGAAGCCTCTGGCTGGCCACTACCTCTTGGTCTGAAACAGCAGAGTTCTTCTTACATTCCCAAACCCAGCTCTTCGCTTGATTTTTGCCACCATGGTTTCTGACGGCGATGAAATTTGTGCATATACATGCTGGCACCTGCTTGGTTGTAACACAGATGCCTGGTCTTTAAATAGTGCTGTGTATCCCTGTAAACTAGAGTGACAGATGTGGGGAGGGGGGGCGAATGCGAGCGGTCACAAACCCTTGAGATTGATTTACAGCTGCAGCTTTCAGGGTAGGCCATGGGTTGTGATTATTTCTCAGGCGGATCTGCGAGCCAATCGTTTCAGGAAGCAAAAACGCTTTCCGGAATTTACGAGGGAAATGACAGCTTGTTGAATGCACGATGTTGCGAGATGTAGTTTTACATTAACTTAAGAGGCACTTATGGGGCGATATTCATCGTCCCTATATTATGGTGAGTATAATAGCAAAGGACGCTATGTCAGCAGGATATTATACCTGACAGATAAGATGTACATGGAGAAGAATGGTGATGCTTGTGAGGGAGGACGGCATGGAGGTGCCACGGCAGTGGGCGAAGGGTGTTAGGTTTTGATGAAACAGAGACTGTAGCTTACCCTCCACTTTATATGAATAAACGAAACCTGTGTTCAAGCTTCATTCAAATACTGTATCTGTGCAACAGTTTGCCTTGTTCCTCCTCCTTCTGCCTTGTTAGTTTGGTTCACGTTTGTGCTTTCATAATAGAAACCAATGGAGGCTGGTCCATTAGAATGAATGGTGCACCACCCTCACCAAACTCTGTGCTTGTCATTGGCTCTGGCACCAACTTTGGGTCTTCTGCCTGAGCTGTACCAGTTTCATTGGCTCCCAACTGATACTGCTGGAAGTGTGTCACTTGGAATGGGAGTGTGTCACTTGATTTTCATGCCTATGCTTGAGAATTATTTGGGTCTTTTTCTTGACTGAAGGTGGGTGGGACTGTCAGGAGTTGAGCCTACACTCGAGTAGGACCCTGGCAGAGACACATGCCCGACTGGCATGTTCTCTCCCTCCTGGTTGATCATTCAGGAGCTTCAAAAGGTTTCTTCTGCCCAAACATCACAGCAACCGGTGCCAACTGACACCGGCACACTTAGGGATCTGCAGAGTTTGCGCATCATGCATGTGACAGACCTCAGCATTTTGGCTAATCTACTTTATTTAAATATAAACATACACAGAGCACTGCAACATGGCTCCTTCTCTCTGTCTAGCATCAGGCATCAAAGAGAAAAAGAACAAAAGACAATAGTTCCACTTCAAGGAACACAGTAACACAAACATCCTGTCTCTGCCACTTCCCACTCTGTGAAGTCAAAACATATACTGTCATGTGAAAGACAAAAATCCCATGACTGCAATCATAGATCAGGAATTCTAACAGGGGTGGGTCATAGAATCATAGAATTGTAGAGTTGGAAGGGACCCTGAGGGTCATTCTGGTCCAATGCCCTGGGATACAGGAATGTTGATTCAAGCATCCATGACAGATGGCCATCCAACCTCTGCTCCAAGGAAGGAGAGTCCATTGCCTCCCGAGGGAGGCTGTCCCACTGTCCTGTAAGGGCAAGTCTCCTGTTACATAAAAATGTAACCGTAACTATACATTGTGGGAAAACACAAGGCGAACTCATTGCAAATATATCAGGTAGCAAACCTTTGAACTCACAATGAACACACAAAAAGCCATGCAGAACCCAGAAGCTGCAGCAGAAATACCACAAAATGGAGAGGACTTCCCTAGACAACCAATTGCCATTTTACCCCAGTGTTACATGTAGCAAGAACCGGCTTCCTGGCTTGCCTTGTGCTAATCAAACATAGGACTAATTTGGGCTGTGCGGAAAGAGCACTTTCTGACGGTTCCAAGGAAGACCGAAACAAAAGGCGCCGTCTTGCAGGCGAAGGAAGAGAGGCATGACGTATGACACCCATTAGACTGTGGCGAAATTAAAAGGATTGATTGATATCAATTATCGGGAACAATTTGTTGCTGCACAATTGACACGTTAATCACCCTCCCTTGCTGCATTTTGGCATGCCGGATTTTTGACCAATTTGAGAGGTTTACGGCAACAATATGATGCTGATTTATCTCTCCTTAATAAAAAAGTGATCAGCTGAAACCTGCATCCATCATTCTGTTTATCACTCATGGTGATTTATTAACTAATTATACTTACAGTGGGTCTTTTTCTATAAGTATGGATAATAGAGTGATATAGTAGTGGTCCAAGTCATAAATAATGCCACTGTACAGTATGTTTAATACTTAGTCAGAGGACCTGCCCATAATATGCTGCCTTGATTAAGGCAACCAGATGGCTTTGTTTGTCAGGAATTCAAGAGACAGAATGAATATATATATATCTCACACAGTTTACTGTATGTTGTGTCAAGGAACTCAGCCACAGATTCCATATAGGGTGGGCATACCTTCTATTAACAGCCTAGTTCCCCACCCCCCACCCTCAGAAATGGCTGAAACTACCAAATTTAGCTCATTTGCTCCTAACATAGTTTAGAAAACTTTCTACTTCACTTGGGGAAAAGTGGACACTTTTGAGGGGGGAGTGCTTTAGAAATTTGGAGTGTTTTGAAATGGTCACTGACATCCATATTATATATATAAAATAGAATCTAAAATAGAGTTTACCATGGGTGTGATCCAATGTTACTCATACTCACCTATTTAAATAAATGGATTTATGCAACTCAGGTCCATCAAGTTCCATAAGTGTCGTCTGAGTATGATAGATCAGATATCACCCTATTATTTTAAAAGAAAAAGAAAAAATTCTTTAAAACTGGTCCTTTAAAAAAGGGGGGGTGCACAGACAAACTGTATCCTTATTATATCCTGCCTCTCCTCAAATGAGCTCAAGGAACCATCTACAGCTTCACCTTCTCATTTTATCATCTCAATAACAGTGTGGGGTGAGAGCTAACACTTGGACAAATCTCACTCACTGAGCTTCATAGGCTGTGTGGGGATTTGAACTCGTGTCTCCCAGGTCCTAATCCAACACTTTAACAACTACACCATGCAGGGCTTCCACCATCCTCCTCATGCATCACTCATAGTGTTCTGTTGACAACTGCAACCAGTAGTTGGTTAGAGTGTAATGCTGATAATAGCCAAGGTTGCAGGTTCAATCTCCAAATGGGATAGCTGCATATTCCTGTACGGCAGGAGGCTGGACTAGATGGTCCTTAGGGTCCCTCACAACTTTACAATTTTGTGATTCTATGTATTTTTGCTTAGATCTACTCTTGCATCACAGGTCTTCCACCATCTGTTCAAGCTGTGCCCTTAGTCCAAAAGGCTGAACATGAGCTGAGTTTAGCACATTTAAGTTCCTTTGATTTCAGCAGGAAGACAGAGCATATACTTTAACTCAGGGGTCAGCAGCCTTTTTCAGCTGTGGGCCGGTCCACCATCCCTCAGACCATGTGGTGGGCTGGACTATCTATCTATCTATATATATATTGGAGGGGGGAATAAACAAATTCCTATGCCCCACAAATAACCCAGAAATGCATTTTAAATAAAAGGAAACATTCTACTCATGTAAAAACACGCTGATTTCTGGACTGTCCATGGGCCGGATTGAGAAGGTGATTGGGCCTCATCCGGCCCCCAGGCCTTAGGTTGCCTACCCCTGCTTTAACTCTCCCACTGAAAGTAGCTGGATTTAAAAATGTTTTAACTTGTCTGGATGATGCTACCCACTCTCTACTGTCCCGTAAAGTATGTGTTGATTGACAGAAAAACAAAGGTACAGAAGTAAACGTCAGAGCCCCCAAATCTCTCCTTAGTTTCAGCTTCCATCCATCCATCAAAATATCTTTATAAAGTTTGCAATCCAGCAAACTGGCCTAAGCACACTTCTAGATGTCCCCTAGCGACACAAATATATGTGGTCAGTCACCTTGTCTAGCTCAAAGGCATTTTGATGCGACTCTATTAAATAACTATGCCTAATCATGTAATTCTCAAGGAGAAAAGGACAGCTCAGAAAAAAACTGTACACTCATGTATTCAAAAGTATCGTCTAAGATCGGAACTAGAGAATCGCCCTGTTCATCATTATTATTTATTAAATTTCTTTATCACCCTTCATCTGAAGAGCACAGGGCAGTTTACAATATAAAAACAAAAAAATGCACACCATAACGACAAACAAAAGCAATAACCCTACACGCACAGTTTAAAAGGCCATTGATTGTTTAATTAGCCAGGAAGAAGAGGGATGTTTTTGTCTGGCGCTTAAAGATACGTATGTAACAAAGAAGGTGCCAAGTGAGTCTCCCCGGGAGGAGCAGTCCTCCTCCTCCTCCTCCTCCTCCTCCTCCTCCTCCTCCTCCTCCTTCTTCTTCTTCCCATGCCCATCTGACTGGGTTGCCCCAGCCACTCTAGGCAGCTTCCAACAGATATAAAAACATAATAAAACATCAAACTAATAATAATAATAATAAATAACTTTTATTTATATCCTGCCCTCCTCAGCCAAAGTCAGGCTCAGGGCAGCTAACATCAGATATATAACATTGGTGACCGTACAACCCCAGAGTCATCCGCGACTGGACCTAACGGTCAGGGGTACCTTTGCCTTTTATAAAATCAAACAATAATTAAATTACCACCTAAAAACAGGTCAAAATCTAATTAAAATCTAATTAGATGGCTTTCTGCAGGTTTAGGGTTGGGAACAGTAAGTGCTTATACAGGGCTGCCTTCAGATGTATTCTAAAAGTTGTGTAGTTCTTTATTTCCTTGACATCTGGTGGGAGGGCGTTCCACAGGGTGGGTGCCACTACTGAGAAGGCCCTCTGCCTGGTTCAGGCATTCAGCATAGGGTCACAAAGTGTGTTGGGTGGGAGTGGGAAGCTTTTTTCAGCTCTAGGGCCACACTGCCATGCAGGGAACTTTTTGCAGGCCACATGCAAGTGATGGGCAGAGCCAGAAGAAGATTTGGGTAGATCACTGGATGTGTACAATAGGCTGAGGGAACCCATTCCACACACTCCATGCCCTTACTATAAGTTAAACATCACTTCTGTTTGTCATAGGGAGAGGGAGAAGGAACCCTAAGGAACAAGTGTAATTTAAGGTCCATAAGAGCCTTATGTGAAGCATACTCAAGTAGGGTCAAATGTGCTTGGTGGAAAGAGTTTCCATAAGAAACCCCCAGAGATTCATCTGCGGAATGGCTAGCTACTCTCCTTTCCCTTTTCACTCTCTGTTGTGAAAGAGGTGCTTCAGGGCGGAGAGGCAGAATATTGCATATCTTCCAACTTTTCCCAAATGTAAACAAGGACCCGCTTGTAACATCTCTATGGTCACTCCAAGAACCACTGTCTGGCCCACATACACAAATACACACATCTCTGCCCTGTTACACATTGTTGGAAGTTATGGTATTTCATTTACCTGTTTTAAAAGCAAGAAGGTATTTGTATTTTAGATTTAAGAAAACATTATTGTCCTGCTCTCTGTTATTAACAGTTCAAGGTGTACTCTTGCCAACATAGGAGCCAACTTCTAGAGGCTAAGGAGACTTCAGTTCCCCCAATAAAATATTTGCGAGGGCCACCCCTGCCCAAGTTAATGGGCATTGCCTTTCAAATGGTGTGGGTGCACCGTGTCATGTCATTGATTGTGTGGGGAGGGGCTTACCTGCTCCCCCAATATTTTATTCAAGTTGACACCCCTGCTTGCCAACATGTGAAATGGTAAGACTGCATACTACTTCTCGTTCAGGCTTGTGCACTAACACATGTGTGATGAAATTTGAAAAGTGGCAAATCCAGCATCTCCCATGAGCAGAGTTTTAACAAAGCATCCCCTAAAGTCAAACACTGGGGCACAAATAGGGGCAGCAATTTACCAGGGACATGATCCATGCAATCGGAAATGTTTCTGATGATCTTCCTAATTTTTATTCTCTTGTTATTTATACCCTCTGGAGCAGCAGGAAACAAGCTTGCTGCCTCTTCCATGTGACAGCCCTTCAGATATTTGAAGATGACTATCGTCTCATCTCTCAATCTTCTCTTCTCCAGGCTAAACATACCCACCTCCCTCAACCGTTCCTCATCCGGCTTCGTTTCCAAGCCCTTTATCATCTTGGTTGCCCTCCTCTGCACACATTACTGCTTGTCAATATCCTTCTTAAACTGTGGTGCCCAGAACTGAGCTACATGTCTAAAGGGAAAGGAGCTGGGCTAATATTCTGATTTAAGTCCTGGGACCTAGGATTGTTCCTTTTTTATAAACAACAGCAACATTCTAACATGGACAACTTTTTTAATATAAAAAGAAACAAAATACACAAATTGTACAAGATAAACATGCATCTATAGCAATATTTTTACAGTAAATTAAACTTTGAGTCTCACAACTGTAGAACTGTGAAACTGCCAGTAATTAACAAAGGAAGTCCAATCTGAACAAAATTGTTATATCTTTGCCTCACTCCTCGCACTCTGGTATAACTTGTCATTTTTGACACAGTTGCATAATGGGATGGACAATATTCTCTCTTTTTTCTTTCTTTCTTTTTTTGCATAGCACACTCATGCAGCAGTAACCCATGTATGAAATTAATTCATGATAGTTAAATGGTATATCCCTTAAATAAGTTAACAAGAAGATTAATGGTTCTCAATGTAATTGTAAGCCCCTGATCCTCTCAACTGCTGTATTAATTTTGTTCCAGAATATTACAGCTAGGACCTAGGGTAGTTTCTAAGGAAAGTCATTGAGAACTATTGTGCTGGGTGCTTTAAAATTGTATGGCATAGTCTGAGTGGCTCCAAACCAGAAGTGTGACTTAATTTCCTCTTAAGCCAAAGGGTCCAAAGGTATTCAATTACCTGCGTTCCATAAGCATTTAGTATACTGGCTACATCCCTGCTCAGCTGATTAGACTGCCACCATGCCAGTCTCCTGCTATAGCTTTATATGGTGTCAGTTGTCCTCTTTGGGCGTCTGTATCAGATTGTTATGGATATTCAAGAAGGATGGGTGAGCAGCCTTTAAAGTGTTTCATTTCAAAACTACAAAGGTATACTTCTGCCTCACACAAAAAAACAGACAGGGATGTAGCTGAAATTGTGAGGGTTATTTAATAGAACACTGTGCTAGCAATCTAAATACACAGAGGGGCAAGTAGAATCACAGCCCCAAACCCCCCGCAAAGAGACCCAGTGTGGTGTAGTGGCTAGGGTGCTGGACGAGGATCTAGGAAACCAGGGTTCAAATCTCCACTCGACCGTGAGTGGTCAAGCTCTCTGAGTGACCTTGATCCAGCCACTGCCTCTCCACCTAACCTTCCTCACAGGGTTGTTGTGGGGGTTAATTGAGGAGGAGAACAACTAAGTACACTACCTTGAGCTCCTCAATAAATGCAATAAATATAAATAAATGAGACCTCATGGGCATTCAGCATCCCCTCGTGCATGAAGCTTGCACATGTATATTTGGACACAGGTGGCTCCTGTCTGTGTGGTCAAGGAAGGGAGCACATGAAAACCCTGTATGTATGTGAGTTCACCTGAGCTCTGTGAGTGCGGCTTTCTTCTGATTGAAGTGCAGAGTGTTTGAGGACCGGGACATTTGCAGGGAAACCAAAATGCTTGTTTACAAAGCTATTGTACTACCAATCTTACTGTATGCTTGTGAAACATGGACTACTTATAAATGCCATCTCCAACTCCTTGAAAGATTCCATCGACGGTGTCTCCGAAAATTTTTACACATCACTTGGGAAGACAGGTGAAATAAGACCAGTGTGCTGGAAGAAGCAAAGATCACCAGTGTTGAAGCAATGATTATTCAACATCAACTTCGCTGGACTGCTCATGTTGTGCAGATGCCTGATTATCATCTTCCAAAGCAACTACTCTATTCCAAACTTAAAAATGGAAAGCATAATGCTGGTGGTCAACAAAAGAGGTTTAAAGACGCTCTCAAGGCAAATCTTTAAAATGTAGTATAAACACCAATAATTGAGAAACACTTGCCTGTGAGCGCTCCAATTGGAGAACAGTCTTTACCAAAGGCGTCATGAGCTTTGAGGACACTCGAACTCAGGACGCAAGGGAGAAACGTGCTAAGAGGAAGGCACGCTTGGCAAATCCACACCATGATCAACTCATGCCCGGAAACCAACGTCCCCTCTGTTGAAAGACATGTGGATCCAGAATTGGCCTCCACAGTCACTTACGGACTCATTGTTAAAACCGTGTTTATGGAAGACAATCTTACTCAGCTATCACCAAAGATAGAATACTCTCTGCACATGAGGCATGATGAATGCATGGAGGGCATAGATGAATGCTTGCCCCTGCAATCCCACTCATTTATCTAAACTGTATCTATATTTAGAATACCTGGGTTTTATTAGAAGTGTGCTTTCATTGAAAACAGCAGTTGTGTGTGTCTAGTATCTCCCTCTCCTTCCAGCCACGTGTCCTGACATCAGGGCATCCTTTCCAAGCTATTGACTTCTGATAGTGGATAGTATGGAAGTGAGGAACATCAAGGAGCAGGGAAGTCACAATAGATATTACATATCCTCCAACATTTCTCCAATAAAAATAGGGACATCCCAGTCCATAAATATAATTTTATTATTTATACCCCACACATCTTACTGAATTGTCTCAGCCTCTCTGGACAGCTTCTAACATACATAAAAACATCATTAAATATTAAACTTTTTTTTAAGAAAAACCCTTCCTTATAAAGGATTGCCTTCAGATGGCTTAGGGGTCAGATAACTCCATACCCTCCAACATTTCTCCAGTAAAAAATAGGGACATCCCACCAAACCCTCCAACATTTCTCCAAGGGAAATAGGGACATCCTAAGGGAAAGTGGCAGGTGGCGCTGTAGTCTAAACCACAGAGCCTAGGGCTTGCCGATCAGATAGTTGGTGATTCGAATCCCTGCGACGCAGTGAGCTCCTCGGCCAATAAAGCGAGATGAGCTCTGCAACCCCAGAGTCAGCCATGACTGGACCTAATGGTCAGGGGTCCCTTTACCTTTTAAGGAAAAGTGGGACTTTCTAGGATCAAATCAGAAAATGGGACAGTTTCTCTAAATCAGGGACATCCCTGGAAAATAGGGGCACTTGGAGGGTCTGATATTATAGAGGGGAAACTGGACATGACACACAGCTGCCATTGGGATGTGGCAGGGAAATTGGGGGGGGGGGTGGTTGGTTCAAGGTGTTGAGAGACTCCTGTTCCCTTCCCAGAGCTACAGTTTCCAGAGTTTCCTATGAAGAGGGTTTGATTGTTCAACTGTTCTGAAACTCTAGCTCTGTGAGGGGAATGGAGTCTCCTAACAACTGTCAGCATCCTTAACAAACTACAACTCCCAGAATTCTTTAACGGGAAGCCATGACAGTTTAAAGTGGTGTCGTGGTGCTTTATAAATATGGTGTGAATGTGGCCTTCGGGGTTGAACATAGCCCACTGTGTGGGAATAATTATTTGCCCTGACTTCGAACAACGCTGAAGGGATGATCAGATCCAGATCAGATCAAGAAAGAGCCAGGGGTTCCTACGAAGTGACAAGTTGAACCGAACAGTTCTCACATCCCAAACCAAGATTGTTAAGAGGGGGAAAGAAAATGCAGACCTTCATCTTTCTCTCTCTTCATTAGTTTTTGAGGAAACTCTACATTCTCACTATTTGGAGGAGCCTAAATCACAGAACCTGACAGAACTTGGGAGCTATTTATCAACATACCAAGAAGCCGTCTTTGAAGAGGCAAAATTGAAGCCGTCTTTTTTGTTGTTATTGGTGTTATAAAGAACAACAGCGCCACCTGCTGAAAATGTTCTCCTCCTTCTAACTCTCCCCCCTCCACTTTTCCTTCTGAAGGCAGCCAACTATATATGCCCACCCCATCAGGCTGGTAATTATGCATAAAGAATGCCAGTTTATAGCTAGCACTACACAAGGGAGTGATGTGACCATCGCTATATCCATCAACCTTTTGATTCCCCACATGAATGGATTGCCTCATCAGCTGCTGACTGGAAGTAGCCATCCATGAGAATTGAGATGCTATGCATCTCACTGTCACCATCCCAAAAGAAGCCGTGTGTATCTATATAATTTATCTACAGTATTTATACCTCACCCTTTTGCCCAAAAGGCTTTTGGAGTGGCTTATACAAATCAGTTCTAAGAGAGGCCCTGCCCTCGGGATCACGATCTAAAAAGACGCAGCATGTGAGGAAAAATGGAATGGGAGGGAGGAGGGGAAAGCAAGCTCAAACACCAGTTCTGAAACTTGCTCAAGCACCATAGCCCAGGCTAGCGGTGGTTCTGGCTGTCCTGCCCTTGATGAAAAGCAGTCCTTCCCCTGGAGCACTCTTCTCCACAGATCAAACCCAGGACCAGAGCTGGTGACAACATCCAGGCTAGAAGAACTTGGGACACATTCACCTTATAGGGTACATTTAAAGCACTATAATACCACTTTAAACAGCCATAACTTCTCCCCAAAGAATTCTGGGAGCTGTAGTTTGTTAAGGTTGCTGAGGGTTGTTAAGAGACCAGACCCCTGTTCCCCTCACAAAGCTACTGTTTCCAGAGAGGCTTAACACTCAATCCCTTTTCACAGGGAACTCTAAAAAAATATATCTCCTGGGGATGCCAAGGATTGAACCTGGGGAATTCTGCATGCAAGGCAGATAGTCTATAATGGGAAAAGGAGAATGTTAGCCGCTTTGAGACTCCTTCGCGTAGTGATAAAGCGGGATATCAAATCCAAACTACTACTCCTCCTCCTCCTCTTCTTCTTCTTCTTCTTCACCACAGTCATGCATTGGGCAGGCATCTTGGCCAATTGTGAGATGTTCTGCTTTCTAAGCGGGGGGGGGGGGGGATGTCTAGAGAACACTACCTAGTGTTGTAGGCCCTATCTTCATTGTACATTGTACATTGTACATTGTACAGGTATGGCTTCTTACCCCAAAGAATTCTGAGATTGTTAAGGAGATCCCTATTCCCCTCACAGAGATCCAGTTCCCAGATTTCACCAGGAAGAAGGACTAACTGTTAAATTACATTGAGAATTGCAGCTCTGGGAGGGGAATTGAGGCCTCCTGGCAACTCTCGGCACCCTTAACAAACTACAGTTCCCAAAGGATTTGGGGGATGCCATGATTGTTTCAAAGTGGTATGGTGCCGCTTTAAATGTACAGTGCAGATGGAGCTGTAGAACAGAAACCTGCTTGGGGGGTTCTTTTTAGAGCCCAAAAGAAATGCCTTTATAAATATAGTTTAATGTACATGAAGGACAGGCTTTGTGCAGATGTTAATGGCAATGGAATTATAGCGCGGAGATGCTGAAATGTTGATCTCTTGGCTTACCATGTGGTTTCAACACATTGTACTTGGTTTTCTGCATGCAGCGTGCTGCCATTCCAATAACCGATGCACAGTGGTATCATTCAGTACCCAAAGCAGGCAATGTGTGTGTTGTAAAGGGAAGACAACACCATTGCTTGAATTGGAGCAATTTGTCTGAAGCAGGTGTGCAAAGATTTGAAGTTCAAATAGTTCATCTTCAAGAGGAATGCGGAAGAACTCTGTGAAACTCAGTAAAAGATGTATCCTTATTTCATGTATCCTATTTTCTGGGACAAGCAGAATAATAATAATATCATCATCATCCGATCGTATGCAAAACATATCTGATGGGTTTGGTTCATTATTTTACCACAAGATGGCACTCAAACTTCTTTTCCAACGCATCCCAAATTTATCTGTTTATTCAAAGCATTTCTATGTTTCGGAACATGGGTTATATCTAATGCCAGCTGAAGTTGATGGACATGACTAATTTAGGTTCATTAATTTCAGTTTGCCTGCTCTGGGTAGAACTAGCCTTGGCTGCAACCCCAAATCACTATGCTGTTTACAACCTATCTTCAAACTTCAAGCAGAACTTCCTAAATATTCTAACATTTTCAGAATTAAATGAAAATTCATTCCAATTAAAAAAAATAAAATACAAAATGGTCCACATTTAAAGCAGGACAATTAACAGGAAAACAAAATATGCTCATGTAAAAATCAAATACTAATTACCGTATTTTTCACCCTATAGGACGCACTTTTTCCCCTCCAAAAATGAAGGGGAAATGTGTGTGCGTCCTATGGGGCGAATGCAGGCTTCAGGAAGCTATCCGCAAGCCTTGGGAGCCCGGCCCGACTTCCCGCGGGCTCCCAAGGCTTGCAGATGGCAGCCTGCGAGCTTTTCAGGGAGGTGGGGGAATTCCCCCATCTCCTAGAAAAGCCAATAGAAGCCGCGCAGCCCATTTAAAGAGCGTGCGGCTTCTGCGGGAGGTGGGGAATACTCCCAGAGTTTGTCGGGGCTGGTGGGAGAAGGGTTGCTGATAGCAGCCTGTTCTGGGGGCTGGGATCGGGGGAAGCTCGGGCTTCCCCCACCCCAGCCCCGCGCCTGGGGGGTGGGGAATAATTTTTTTTTCTTTATTTCCCCCCTGAAAACTAGGTGCGTCCTATGGGCCGGTGCATCCTATAGGGCAAAAAATACGGTACAATTAAAAAATCTACATGTAAAAGCATCATTAGTGACTCAGCTCTGCTTTTTTATCCTGCTACATCCTAATTGGCAAAATAATAAAAATCTACCTGCTTTGTGCAAAAGAATTTCATGATATGTTCCAGGAAAATTCCAGTTAATTGTCCTTTTTCTATCTGTGCTGTGTTTATTTCTATATACTCGTACCATTCCTATGTATCTATCCTTGGAGAAATATTGTCTTCATATAGTTGCTATTTTCTCTTTTGGTGAGATACTGGAAAAGCAATTGAAATCATTATTAGTGTATACCTGCCTTCCCCAACCTGGTGCCCTCCAGATGTTTTGGACTACAACTCCCGTTGGCCCCAGTCAACAAGGCCAATGGTATGGGGTGATGGGAATTGTAGTCCAGAAACCTCTAGAGGGCACCAGATAGGGGAAGGCTGGACTAAAGCAGAGGTAGGGAACTTGTGACTCTTCAGACATTGCTGGACTACATCTCCCATGATCCTTACCCGTTGGCCATGCTGGCTGGTGTGGCTGAGACATGGAGCCCAACAATAGCTGGAAGGCCACAGGTTCCCCCTGACTGTGCTTGGGGTTTCAGATGCTTCTTCCAGATTTCAAGACTGGGATCTACATGCGGATTGCATTCAGTATATATGGCATGGAACTAATGTGTCCCATCAGTGCCTGGATTTAAGTAAGGATTTAAGAACTGCCTGCATCTTTGTGCACCCTGCACTCTTCCCCAATCTGCTCTGGAGAGTTGGGGGAACCCATAGAACAGATTAAGTGGGGGTTCAGGGGGAGGAGAGAAGGTAAGTTCCATTTTGCAAGTGCAAATCCTTGCACTGATGGGACACGTTAGTTAGATACTGCCCAATATGTAAGGTGTGGTTTGGATCTCCCTGTTTGTGTGTAGCTGCACATCTAGTGTGGGGTGTTGTAGTTTTGGTTTGCTATTACAATATGCATTTTGTGGTTATACAGTGGTACCTTGGTTCTGAAACGCCTTGGTACTCGAACAACTTGGAACTCAAACACTGCAAACCCAGACAGTTTGCTGACTTTTTTCAGAAGCCAAACGTGCTCCGTTTTGAGTCTTATGCTTCCAATTTGAGTGCCACACTTCCATTTTGAGTGTTACGCTGAGGTCTGTCTGTTTTTGCTATTTATTTTGTGTTTTTGTGACTGTGACTGTGTGGAACCCAGTTCAGCTACTGATTGATTGACTGTGCGACTGCAGTACATTGTTTATTGCTTTCATTTTATCAATAAATGGTCTCGTTAGATAGTAAAATTCATGTCAAATTGCTCTCTTAGGGGTTGTTTTTAAAAGTCTGGAACAGATTAATCAATTTTGCATTACTTTCTATGGGAAAGCACGCCTTGGTTTTGGAACGCTTTGGTTTTGGAACAGACTTCCGGGACAGATTAAGTTTGAGAACCAAGGTACCACTGTATATTGTAAACCACCCTGTGAACTTCCAATTAAGGGCACCATTAAATTCATTAAATAAAGAATAACAACAAGAAACAACAACAATCCAGATAAGACTGAGTCACTGTTACTGGGCTGTTCCCTAGACCAGATGGCAGGGAGGTTGCCTGCTCTTGATGGGGTTATACATCGTCTGAAGGAGCAGGTTCATAGCTTGGGGGTACTCCTGGATCTTTTGCTTCATTCGAGGCTCAGGTGGCCTCAGTGGCCCAGAGTGCCTTCCATCAGCTTCAGCTGGTGGGCCAGCTACACCCCTGTCTGGACAGGGATAGCCTAACTACTGTTGTTTATGCGCTGGTAGCTTCAAGGTTAGATTACTGCAATGTGTTATACACAGGGCTGCCTCTGAAGATGGTTCGGAAACTTCAGCTAGTGCAGAATTCAGAGGCCAGGTTGCTCACCAGAGCAAGACAGTTTCAGCATATTACACTGATCCTGGTCTGACTGCACTGGCTACCAATTAGTTTCTGGGCCCAATTCAAAGTGCTGGTTTTGACCTATAAAGCTTTGAATAGCTCAGGAATGCAATACCTCAGGGACTGCCTCTTTCCATATGAACCTACCTGGACCCTGAGATCATCTTCTGAGGCCCTCCTTCGTGTGCCTCCTCCTCAAGAGGTCCGGATGGTGGCAACACGAGAACTGGCCTTCTCTGCAGTGGCTCCCCGTCTGTGGAATGCTCTCCCTAGGGAAGTTCGCCTGGCGCCTTCATTATACACTTTTAGGCACCAGGCAAAAATGTTCCTTTTTAACCAGGCCTTTGGTTAATCTGATTGACATAATATAAGTTGCTCTTTCGGGGGGGGTGTTATTGGGTTATTATTTTTATTTCGATTTTATATATTGTGATCTTTTCTGTGAACCGCCCTAAGACCTCCGGGTATATGGCGGTATAATAATAATAATAATAATAATAATAATAATAATGGTGCAAAAGTACATGGAATGTGTGTGGGATGGCTGGGCTCATCTAGTCCCGCATCCTATTTCACAGGAAGGTTGATTGTGGTTGATCTTGAGGGCCCCAAACAAGTAGGGAAACTTAACACCTATTACCTAGAAAAACTGGAACCTGCCCTACCAAACCTTGCTCACCTGAGTTCTTTGTTGAGCAACATACTAGGATGACTAGCATGGTGCTTATCTCAAGACCGGCCCATAACACCCCAGATTATTTGATAGAGATCACATTATTTGCACTGGTATGCTGCCCAGCTCCCCGTGGCTATTATGGTGTGTTGGTAATCATAGAATCATAGTGTTGGAAGGAACCCCAAGGGTCATCTAGTCCAACCCCCTGCGACACAGGAATTCTGCCCACAGCCATCCCTGGGTAGACTCGAACAACCAACCTTCTGGCTAACAGCCAGGCACACTGACGCATTGAGTCACCGAATCTACTTCCTTGTGCTTCTCTCCCATTATATAGTACCGACAGCGTCTCTGAATCAAGGAGATTGCACTTTTGGCTGCCCTGGCTCCTGAACAACAATAGAATCATAGAATTGTAGAGTTGGAACCTTTTGCCCAAGGTGGGGTTTGAACCCTGAGATTAAGAATCCTATGCTCTACCAATTGAGCTATCCCTGACCTCCATTCAGTCACATAATCCTTTTTGGGTTAAATCCAGCAAAGTTACTGTGGGAGCAGAGCACCTTCCACTTGTGCAACGTAATTTTTCCTTCCCTCTCATCCCTCTGTGCACGCCTGCATACCCTCCCCAATCTGTCCTAGATGTTTTTCTCAACCTTGGAGGGGCATGCTGGGTGTGGGGGAGGTGGAGAGAGAGAGAGTTGTTACTGCTGTTTATTTCATTTTGATACTGCTTTATATTTTCAAGGGGGGGAAATCTGTTTAAAACACATTAAAGCATCAAATAAGACAATCAGTAATAAAACACTACTGAAGAAAGTCATTTTTGACTATTTGACTATTTGAAGAAAGTCAGATATAAAGTATACATTCAAAGCAACATAATTAACAGGAAACCAAACTATTATCTTAAAAATTGTAAAATAAAACATTACAAAGGAGGTCGACAACAGAAGGCACATTTAATGCCACAAAGTTAACAAACAAAAAATCTTAACCATTTCAAAAGAAAACATTACTAAAGAAGAGTTTGGATTTGATATCCCGCTTTATCACTACCCTAGTGAGTCTCAAAGCGGCTAACATTCTCCTTTCCCTTCCTCCCCCACAACAAACACTCTGTGAGGTGAGTGGGGCTGAAAGACTTCAGAGAAGTGTAACTAGCCCAAGGTCACCCAGCAGCTGCATGTGGAGGAGCGGAGACGCGAACCCTATTCACCAGATTACGAGTCTACCGCTCTTAACCACTACACCACACTGGCTCTAAAGGAAGTCAAATATAAAATTCAGCTTTAAAAGAGCATAACTGACAATAGAATAAAGTTATGTTGCATGAACAGAAGTCATTCTGCTCATGCAATGACTTTGCTGGATTCAACCCATTAAAAAGCAAGCCATCATAGCTCACAGAGAAGTGTGGGTGCACTCTAGGGAGGACTATCAAGTTGTGCACACACTAAACCTTCAAAGAACATTGTTTTGCTCAAAAAATTCTGGGCACTGATGTTTGTTAAGCGTCTCCGGGAATCTGAACTCTGTGAAGGGTAAACGGCAGTGCCCAGAATTCTTTGAGCAAAAGATTGTGCTTTAAAGGTATTGTGGGTGCGCCATACCTCAAATTCTACAGAGCAAAGGTGGGGGCCAACAGCCGTCACCACATCCTGCATGAAATGGGTGTGTTAACAGCATCCTCTGCCACACCTAGGATCACCTGGCAGAGAAGCAGAAGTTGCTCAGTGGGTGAGTTGATGCAGTAAGGAGGTCCCTGAAGCTAGAAAGTCTGAAGAACCACCAAACAATCACACCTTAAGATCAAATGAAAAAGAGGAGCGTGAGGTTTAGAGTAAGGGAGCAGAGCCGTTTGTGACTTCAGATCACCCAGAAAGGCAGCTGGAAATATAATACAGATGGCTGGGGAAATAATTAATAAAGCAATAACTACGAGCAAGCAAGTTAAGGAAAGAAAAATTCACCGCGCAGTTTTCAGGAGAATGATCGTAGCTAATAACCCCATCGGCAAGATTTCTGAACCATGGATTTTTCTCATGAGTTAGCAAAAAAAAGCAATGCTGGCTGTTCACGATTTACAGCATTGTCATCAATTACGTTTTAAGACTGGAATTTTGTATCATCAGTAAAGACACATTTTATTTTTATATAGCATCTATAATACACACTTAAGGAGAATGATAGTGTTGTCAGAGGACATTGTGATGATGGAGAGAGGGAAGGCAAGGGCTGCCCAGAAAGAGTTTAATCTGCAAGATATTTAGTGGCTGACAGATTTAAGGGAGAGTCACAGGGGCATCTTTGCAAGGTGGATGGTTACCAAAGGAGCAGCCAGATAGATTTCCCCCCGGCTTAACAGAAATGCAAATGACTTTCATATACAGTTGTCTATTTAAAGTGTCCCATGTGTCTGTGACTCTGTCCGTCAGCTTGCCCAAATCTCTACTTGAACCATTTTGAGGGCATGATAATAATAATAATAATAATAATAATAATAATAATAATAATAATAATAATAATAACCACCTCTGTAGAAATAGAGTGATGGGGTTGAGTAAAAGGTAGTAGGCTGTGTTTGAGGAGCTAGTAGCCTTTCAGGTCATTGATGGAAAAGATCACCCAGGTACACCCAGGGCAGGGGTGGAATTACTGGTTTTCCATGCTTTCAGGAGTCACCAAAAGACACTGGCAACCATTGGGCCCATCTCATATCTATTTGCATAACTAGAAACCAATAAACACAAGGGTTTCAGCTCAGGCCCTAACTGCCAAACCAACCAAATTAGGCCTATTCAGGCAGGTCTAGGCCTCATTTGAGTCACTCTGAGACAGCCCTGGGTCACTACAGGTTGGGCTGAGCAGCCCAAGGCCATTCAGGGCTGTCAGGTGTCAGGTGTCAGGCAGGATAGAGAGGTAGGCATGAGCGAGAAGGAGAAACTGCAAGAAGGAGGGACCTGTTGGGCAGCTGCATCTTTGTGGAAGAAAGATGGCAATCTGGAAACAGTGGCTCATGTTCTCCTGTCCTGTCCCCTTTATAAAGATCTGAGGAATGAGATCATCACCCCACTCTTACTTACCATCCCAGGCCGCCCATCTGCGGCCACATTGTTCTTTCTTTTATCAGACCAAAATGGTCAGACAACAGCAAAGGTTGCTAGGTTTATCAAGGGTGCAATGAGATTAAGGGCCACTATCTGAACAATAATCTTGGTCATTTGAATGCCCTTTTTACCCATTGTTGTCTTTTTAATTGTTTATATTGCTTGTTTTATGTTGCTATGGCCGTTGGCTAATGCGAATAAAGTTTATCTATCTAAAAAAGAAAGATGCTAGGTCTCTCCATCTTCCTACCAAGCATCTCCTCCTTCCCGCCCCCTGTGCAGAACCAAGCAGTGAAAATGTTCTGGAAGGCCTGTAAACGCCATCTTCTTAGTCAACCCCAGGACGAATTGGAAGCTGCTGCCAGAATGAGCTCACCTATGTTTATGTGCTTGCTTTGATGTCATGCTATTCTGGTTACTGGCCTAGGGAAGGGAGCTATCTGTAAGACTTGGAGGCCTGCCACCTGTGCCTTCATCAGCCAGGTGAACAGATGGGAGATTCTGGCCCAACTGACGTATGCTGTTATTTTGTATAGGTAATGCATCAGTGTTTCCCCGGGTGTGGACAAGTCATGACAAATGCTTGCTGTTCCAGTGTCCGTCCTGAGTCTGTAACGGCAGCAAGGCTTTGCAGGCTGTGTTGTAAGTTTGCACTTTCTTCGGGTGTTTTTGACATCCTTCTTTAGCGTCCCTCCACCAAGCCACTCGCACAGGCCTTTCTTTGGGTCTGTGGATCAATGCCACACTGAATCAGTGCCACGCATGATTGGGTCTTCCTGCTTAGCAGCTGATAAGTGAGAGGGTATGATCCTGAGCAGTGCTGCTTCTTCAGGAGTGGCGTCGCTTGCATGCAAGGAAGCTGCTCGTGGAAGAGCCGCACTGCACAGAATTGCATCCTCTCACTTATGTAAGCAAGAGGATCCAGTCGTGAACCCACCCTCTCCCGACAATATTCTTAAATCTTATTTTAACTGTATGTTGAAACAGGGTGTGAGACGAGTGGTGGATTGGGACCACATAGCGTGCTCAGCCCTAATAAACACACTACAGAAAGAGACACATGTTACATTGAATGTGTCTACAAATAATGTGTACACAAATAATTGAGTTGTATACTTCTACTGTTATTCACATATACTGAGTGTACAGTCTGTGTACACAATAGTTGAACTGAACAGATCAACAACTGTACACTCTTTCACGCAAACGTGTAGCTTGTACAGTCATACCTCGGGTTAAAGTCGCTTCAGGTTGAACGTTTTCAGGTTGCATCCCATAGTGACCTAGAAGTAACGGAATGGGTTACTTCTGGGTTTTGCTGCTTGCGCACGCACAGACGCTCAGAATGACGTCATGCACATGCGCAGACGTGGCAAATCGCAACCCGCGCACACGCAGACACACAGACATGGGTTGTGTTCTGCTCATGATGCGAACGGGGCTCCGGAACGGATCCCGTTCACATCCAGAGGTACCATTGTACCTGTGTTCAGTGCTATGTGTGAACAAGCCTAAAGACTGCCATGCTCAGAAAACCTAGAAACAAAGAATCGAGAATGGACACATAAGGGCAAGCTCTATTTATAGCAAATTGGCCACCACGTTGGGTATGGCTACTTCAGACACATGCCCAACATGTGATGGTCAGTTTGCTAGAAATACTGTTTTGTTACAATGATTCCCCAATGGTACATCCATCCATGATGGAAGACCACAAGTTCCCCATCCTGTATTAAGAGAAACCTCCTAATGAAAAGATATGTGGAACAGACTCCCTTGGGACATGGTGGGTTGTCCTTTGCCAGACAACAGCAGGGTGGCCATCTCTCAGGGATGCCATAGTTGCAAGATTTTTGCATTGAGCAGGAGATTGCACTAGATGACTTCCAAGGTACCTTCCAACTCTACAATTTTGTTATTTGATGATGGGCATCAGCTCTCCTGGATCTCTGGCAAGGGTCTTTTTCCCATCATGGCTACCTGGCCCTTTAAAAGAAAAACTAGAAATACCAAGAATCAAACCTGGGACTTTGGGGATGAATTTGGTGTGTCAAGCTGTGTGCCAGACTCCTTCAATCCCCTCCCTCAACAAACAAAGCCAGAGTTTGGAGTAGAGTTTTGCAGTGATGTGACCTGTAAGAAAAGCAGCAAGCTGACGAGAGAGTCAGAGCGAAGTTTGAGAGCAATGTTTTATTTCTATTTGAATTTGATGATGCAGCTATGGGAAAAACAGGACCCTTTTGGGGTGTTAATATTGTGAACTCTTCCACTGTAGGCTCAGGTTGCATACATGTGTAAATCAGGCATAGGCAAACTCAGCCCTCCAGATGTTTTGGGACTACAACTCCCATCATCCCTAGCTAACAGGACCAGTGGTCAGGGATGATGGGAGTTGTAGTCCCAAAACATCTGGAGGGCCGAGTTTGCCTATGCCTGGTGTAAATAAACCATATATCATAAAGACACCACAGTCTTTATGACCCTGTTTTGTAGGATCACAGCGATCACTCTGTTGAATAAGAATGCCAGGTTCTAATTCAATAACAGGAGGAAAAATCCATGTTGCTTCCATACAGAGATCAGTAGAATCTCCCACAATTAGGGAAAGGTTGGGTCAGGTCTGGAAATTTACTATGATGACATCCCCAACAGAGACAATATGATTAGACAGATTTCTGAGAGATACCGGTTAATTATTGCAAGCATGGTGACAATCTTGATATAAACCAAACAAAAAATAATAAAAATAAAAATCCCTTCATGTAAAAGCAACGTAATACATTTGCAGTCTTCATCCATGTACCTCGGGTTACAGACGCTTCAGGTTACAGACGCTTCAGGTTACAGACTCCGCTAACCCAGAAATAGTACCTCAGGTTAAGAACTTTTCTTTAGGATGAGAACATAAATCGTGCTCCGGTGGCGCAGCGGGAGGCCCCATTAGCTAAAGTGGTCTTCAGGTTAAGAACAGTTTCAGGTTAAGAACGGACCTCCGGAACGAATTAAGTACTTCACCCGAGGTACCACTGTAATCTTCAGAGACTGCATGAATGTGCACCTTCACACATACCATATCTGTTTTCATACACTGAATGTGCTTCCTTCCCCTCCAGGTTCTCTGTTGCCATCTGCTTTAGGGGGTGGGGTTTTTTAAATATTAATTAATTAATTAATTAATTAATTAAATTTGTCAACTTACCTTTCATCCATAGATTTCAGGGCAGTTCACAGCAGAAAAAGGCAAGATAAAAACACAAACTACATAATAAGAACAAAACAAATCAATAACTCTGAGAAGTCTCAGTTTTGCTTGGAAAATTAATTTGAAAAGTTTCAAGCATGCAAAATGTAAGATAACCTCAGACATTCTGGACAGCGAGAGCAGATCCTCTGAAAGTCACCACCAGTCGCCGCATTTTTGGTGTTGCCAGCCCTAGTGAATAAGCACAAGGCAAAATTTAATCTGCAGTGTTAAAGCTTGGTGAGTTTAATATGCTCCAACTGCTCCTTGTTTTGCCAGAGACTGTTCCTAACTGCCTCTCCTCTCACCTCCCCTGTTGTTCATGACCCCTGGCCCCCTCGCATGTTGAAAGGAGAGGTTTGAAGCAGAGTGGCTTGCGGCTCTCAATATTTCGGCCCTCTTACAATGTTGACTCTCTTTCCATAACTGTGGAACTTTTTTGGCTGTTTCATTGCAGTTAACACGTTTGCCCAGTAGATGTCTCTTGCTTCCCAAGCAATCAATTGCCGCCAACCCGTTTAGCAGTCTCTTAAATTGGACGCCTTGGCAGCTTTTGTTGTGAATTTTAAGGGCACCTCCGATAGAAGCCTTCTCGCAGTGTGTGCGTAGTGCTGGCTTTCTGGGCACCTAGGCAAAGCAAATATTCTGTTTATGCTTCCAAAAGGATCTAAGGGCAAAAGGGGCTTCTAAGTACTGTACGTCCAGTGTGTTTTCTCTTTCCACTCTTTAAAAATCAGTGTTAAGTACAGCGCTTTTCATCATGTGTGTGCCATTGTCTGAAGGATACAAGGTCTCCTTTTCTTTCTCTCTTTTTAAAACTGCATCGTGTAGAAAGAAGGTAGATGTGGAAAGAGTGCGCACGCACATCTTTAGGCTTTGCATGCTCCTTTCCTGGCTGACTCACTAAATTCTGGCCAGTTGTCAACTGCAGTTGGATGTCATGTTCTGTGGCAGTGGCACAGAGAAGGTGGTTACAAGTGTTCACTTGTCACTTAGAAAATGTTCCATGCCGCAGCTATAAATGCACGGAGGCCTGGTAAGAACAGGATGTTCTCACTCAGCGTTCCACAAAGGATCTCTTTCCTAGGTAGCCACAGTCAGAAGAACATAGGAGGAGACAAAGGTTGGAACAGGCCAAAGGCCCATCTAGTCTCATGGCGGCCAATGACATGCCCACAAGCAGAGTCCAAGTTCAGAAGCACAACCTGAGCACAACGCGCATCTTGAGGAGAAAGTCACTCAGCTCCATCTGTTTTCAAAATGTCAGCCTTTATATTCTTTTTTTAAAAAAAAAAAAAAAGCACTGTAGATATTGAAATAGGATCCACATTGTTGTCTCTATGCTGAAATCTGTGCACAAAAGCAAAATTATTAAGATGTAAAAGTATTTCACAAAGTTTTAGATAGATGATAGATAGATAGATAGATAGATAGATAGATGATAGATGATAGATAGATAATGATGATAGATAGATGATAGATAGATAGATAGATGATAGATAGATAGATGATAGATAGATAGATAGATAGATAGATAGATAGATAGATAGATAGATGATAGATAGATGATAGATAGATGATTGATAGATAGATAGATAGATAGATAAATAGATAAATAGATAGATAGATGATAGATAGATAGATAGATAGATAGATAGATAGATAGATAGATAGATGATAGATAGATAGATAGATGATAGATAGAGATAGATAGATAGATAGATAGATAGATAGATAGATAGATAGATATAGATAGATAGATGATAGATAGATATGGTCCACTTTCAAAGATGATAAATGCAACTTAGTACAGTGGTTTTTCTATTGTTGGAGCAAACTAAGCAGCTAAACAGTGTTGGACCAATAGGCATACTGGTGAAATATTTGCATATTTCCACTAAACCACCACCGCCACTGTACTTTAAACATGCTTAAAGTATATTTAGTCTAAAAATCTGGTTTATACTTCACATTAGAAACAAGTATTTTGATATAGTTTTATGCAATGGTTAAGCTAAACCGTCAGTCTATAAACCTATGAACACTATTTTAACAACAGAATCTTCCATCCTTGGCCAGTGTGAGCATCAGTGAGCAACTTCTAAATTTCAGCAGTCAGGTTCAATCCTACTTCATGCATGAAGTCCTTACAGTGAGTGTAAATTTCACACAACGCAGAATATTTCCGTTATGCACATGGAAAAGGAATAAGTTATTTCCTACAAGTCATTTCCTATAAGTTATTTCCAGCCTTCAGTTGTAGACAAATCATCTGACAACTGTTGATTAACTTAGCGTTACCTAAGTGCTAACAAATTGTTACTTGAAAAAGCGAGTCTGGCTTTCACCAGCCAGTTTCTTAAGGTGCAATTCCATTTTCTGCCCCTTTCATGTTAAGTGAGTAGTTGATCGACTTACCTTTTCAAAACACTGGCGACAGGATAATCAAGGTAAAAGAGCAGTCGCCTTTAGCCAGTCCTTCGGGCATCACCCGCTTCATCTCTGGTGGTGGTAATGACTGGGCAAGAACTGGCCAGGGAGCAGCCATTTAGGGTTTCGGAGCTGGAATCAATTCTTCCTTCTAGACTAGAGATTGTGGCAAAGCACTTAGAGAGCTACCATCAGTGGAGAAGGCTTGCTGCACACTAGCAAAGTGTTTAATTGGTTCGCTAACCCTCCAAATGTCCCTATTTTCCAGGGACAGTCCCAGATTTACAGAAGCCATCCCAGTTTCAGATTTGATCCCAGAATATTCTGCTTTTCCTTAAAGGTAAAGGTACCCCTGCCCGTACGGGCCAGTCTTGACAGACTCTAGGGTTGTGCGCCCATCTCACTCAAGAGGCCGGGGGCCAGCGCTGTCCGAAGACACTTCCGGGTCACGTGGCCAGCGTGACATCGCTGCTCTGGTGAGCCAGAGCCACACACGGAAACGCCGTTTACCTTCCCGCTAGTAAGCGGTCCCTATTTATCTACTTGCACCCGGGGGTGCTTTCGAACTGCTAGGTTGGCAGGCGCTGGAACCGAGCAGCGGGAGCGCACCCCGCCGCGGGGATTCGAACCACCGACCTTTCGATCGGCAAGCCCTAGGCGCTGAGGCTTTTACCCACAGCGCTTTTCCTTAGGACGTCCCTATTTTCATCGGAGAAATGTTGGAGGGTACACTGCTGTGTGCCATCAAAGCTCTTCGAAATGTTCTCCATGGTGTGGGAATGTGTGTAAAATTCACAGTTGTTGCTCCACCCATGTTTGCCTGTGGCCCCCACCTACTATTTATTGGCATGTGCTCCCCTCAAAGAGTGCCCAGAAAGGAATGGGGCCCTTGCCTAAACCGAAAAAGGGTTCCCCACCCCTGCCATACATGTTTACAGTGGTACCTCGGGTTAAGAACTTAATTCGTTCTGGACCTGAAACTGTTCTTAACCTGAAGCACCATTTTAGCTAATGGGGCCTCCTGCTGCCGCCGCGCCGCCGGAGCTCGATTTCTGTTCTCATCCTAAAGCAAAGTTCTTAACCCGAGGTACTATTTCTGGGTTAGCGGAGTCTGTAACCTGAAGCGTCTGTAACCTGAAGCATCTGTAACCTGAGGTACCACTGTATTTGTAAAAATGTCCCACTGAGTGAAATGGGGCTTGTTGTTGTTGTTTAGTCGTTTAGTCGTGTCCGACTCTTCGTGACCCCATGGACCAGAGCATGCCAGGCACTCCTGTCTTCCACTGCCTCCCGCAGTTTTGTCAAACTCATGTTTGTGGCTTCAAGAACACTGTCCAATCATCTCGTCCTCTGTCGTCCCCTTCTCCTTGTGCCCTTCATCTTTCCCAACATCAGGGTCTTTTCCAGGGAGTCTTCTCTTCTCATGAGGTGGCCAAAGTCTTGGAGCCTCAGCTTCAGGATCTGTCCTTCCAGTGAGCACTCAGGGCTGATTTCCTTCAGAATGGATAGGTTTGATCTTCTTGCAATCCATGGGACTCTCAAGCACCAGCTGGAGGCTTACTCTCTGGTAAGTATACTCCTACAGATTTTGGCTACGTGCACACCCTACATTTAAAGCACATTTCAAGCTTTCTCCCCACCCTCAAGAATCCAGGGAGTTGCAGTTTGTTTAAAGCACCAGGAATTGCAGACCTGTGAGGGGTAGACATTTCCTAGGATTCTCTAGGGGAAGCGGTGTGCTTTAACTGTGTTTTGAACGTGTGGTGTGTACATAGCCTTAATATACATGAAGAGCTTTGAGGACGCTGAAGGAGCTGCATCAGTTCTAAACATGTTTTTATTATTAACTTGGAGCCATTTGAGGGAGGATTTGAGATTTTACTGTCTTTTTTCTTCTTCTTTTTGCTGAAAACCTCTAGAGCTGCATTATGAACAATCAAGCTGAGTACAAACAAGAGGGATGGCAGGGTGAGATTCTTCTCATTTGTCTCCGAAGCCATCTGTCAGCTGGTGACAATCTGTGGAGATGTGTCAATATAGAGCTGGCTTCAGTGTTAGGATATTTCCGTTCCACCTTAAGAGAGAGCAGGCTTGTGAGTCACAGAGTCTGCGTATTTCCTGTTACAGGATGTTTATGCTTGCTGTTTCCTTTCGATTTCAGTCGGTCGGAGTCACTGACTCAGAACGGTCATGTTTTCTCTTTGTTCTGTTCAACGCTAAATAAAGTCTGTAAATTATGCTCTCTTCTTCGGTGCAAGCTTTCTGGCTGTGGTTTCTGCTGATAAAGAACAGTGTGCACAAGCCTGGAATGTGGCAATCTATTTCTGAGGCTTTGTGTCGCTAACTGCTGGATCTGCCTGGCTACGGGAGATCGATGGACGTTCGGCAGCCGGCTTGGGGCCATGATGGACAATATCTCCCTGGCAGTTTCCCAACAACAAGGTTTCGGGCCCAGATTCACAGCACCTACAGGAGAGTAAAGCTGCAACAGACTGCGTTTGAGAGGTATGTGAAAAGCGAAAGCAGCGAAAGCGGAGGCTTTTCTGTTTACCTCAACAAGGAGCCTTTGAACTCCGGCAAGGCTTAATTGGCCTGGGAGCCAAGCCAGGGAGTTCGTGATTAATGGGCTGCCGAGATAATAAGTCTTTGAAGGCATAAAGACTTGGGCTCACGTAAAGACCTGAGATGGATCTTTTACAATCCTCAGAAGTAGCTCCGTGTCCACCAAAGTTAAATGGCCACAACTATGAAACCTGGGCAAAATGGTGTGAGAGTTTGCTGCGTCAGTTTAGGGTGTGGCATACCGTGAGTGAGGCCCCCCCAGTTCCTCTGACAGAGAGATGGAAAGCCGATGATTCGAAGGCGATTGACGTGATAGTCTTATCCGTATCTCTTGAGGAAATTAAGACGCTGGCTGGCAACACCACTGCACGTGGAATGTGGTATGCTTTGATGAAAGCTCACAACTCAGTTGTCCCAGCCCAGAGTTTGACTGCATCGGAGGTCCTGGCTGTTTCCCAGAATGCGAGTGAATGCAGGGATGCTGAGGGCACCGGTTGCAAGCTGCAGGGGGAGCTGACCGTCACGTCATCCCAGGCAGCATTCCAGCCTCCAGGGGGAGCCAAGGAGTCGGCAGCTGAGAGCTCTGTTTCTCGTGAGAACCAAGGTCATCGCCTTTGCAGAGGCCGGAAAGGCAAAGGTAAACAGGCGTCTGCAGATGGCCCGAAGCAGAAGGGGGGTGAAGAGCCCACGCCAGTGGAAAACAATGCTTTGTTAGCTGGCACTGCTTCACCAAAGGCTAAAGGCACGTCTGCTGGCCAGGAGCAGCAGGGGGGCAAGCTGCAAAAGCCCAAGTCAGTGGAAAACAAGGGTTTGCTTGCTGTAAAGACTGCTCCAACAGCCAAAGGCAGGTTTATTATCGATTCAGGTGCCAGCCGCCATATTTCTAAGGATCGCCACCTGTTTATCTCCTTCAAGCCTCAGGAAGGTGAGATCCACCTGGCTGATGGAAGGACGTTGCAAATTGCAGGAGAAGGGACTGTGAAACTTGCAAGTTTGCACACAACCATCAGCGGGGTACTATATGTTCCTGGAGCTGCAAGCAATTTATTGAGCGTCCCGCAGCTTACTGGACGTGGTTTTCAGATTTCCTTCAAGAGGAGCGTCTGTGTCATCAGTAAAGGCAAAGAGGACTATTTGCATGCAAAGTTTATGGATGGTTTGTTCCATATAACTTATGATGACAATGCTGTTGTATCTAATGCTGATTCTTGTTGTGTTGCACAAACTAACAAAGTTCTTCATGCAGGTTGCATTCATGAAGCGCATCGAAGGTTTGGTCACCTCTCTTGGAAGGCACTGGCCAAGATGCCAGAGGTGGTTGAGGGTTTGAACATCAAACCCTGTAAATATCACATGAAATGTGTATCTTGTGCAGAGAACAAGGTGAAGGTTGCTCCAAAAGGCAAAGAGTCTAGCAGGCAGGCTTCCAAGCCCTACCAGCTAGTGCACGCAGACCTGGTTGGGCCACTTACGCCCTCTTTAGGAGGAGCAAGGTTCTTCATGGTTCTAATTGATTCTTTTTCTAGGTACATTCATGTGTTTATGCTCGAGCAGAAATCGCAAGCGTTTCCGAAGTTTAAGGCATTCTGTGCTTGGTTGGAGAATGCTCACGGTAAACGTATTTCCTGTCTTTTTACCGATCGGGGCGGGGAATTCACTTCTCAGCAGTTTGAAGCTTTCCTGACTGAGAAGGGAATCCAGCATGACATGTCAACCCCCAGATCGCCATGGATGAATGGGCTTGCGGAGAGAGCAAATCAAACATTGCTGCAAGGAATGAAAACCTTGTTGCATGATGCCAATCTCCCTGATAAGTTTTGGGGGGAGGCTTTAGGAAATCTGGTTTACTCCATTAATCGCAGATTGTCATCACCCATTGGTTGTACCCCCTATGAGAAGATGTTTGGCAAGAAACCCAACACCAAACACATGAGAATTTTTGGTTCTGACATGTGGGTACGCACCCCACAAACCAACAAGCTTGGGAAGCGTGGGGCACATGGTTTGTTCATGGGGTACGAAAAAGGTGCATACAGGGTATGGATGACTAACTCTAAATCCATAAAGTTCACAAGGAGTGTTGAGTACAATCCTAAGTGGGGGGAAAATGTGGGAATTTTCCAGAGTTACCCAGAGGAGGATGAAGGTGATGTCAAGCAAGCAGCTAAAGCTGAGGAAGCTGCTGAGGATGATGATGATGAGGATGGTGATAATGAGGATGATGATGATCAGAGTTCGGATTCCAGTTCATTGGGCGGCGCTGCTGCTGATGTCAGTGAGAGTGATGACACAGCAGACTACAAGAGTGCAAAGGCCTCAGTCAGACCATCTGATGCGTCTGACAATGAACTGGAAGAACCACTGTTCACCATTGGTCATTTTTCTCCTAAGAAAGAGGAGATGAGTCCAGAAGACTTGCGTCTAGTACGTAGGTCTGAAAGGGCGACCAAAGGCAGACCTCCAAAGAGGTATGCTGATGAGTTTGCTAAGACAGCAACTGCTGTTCTTAGTAGCTCAGAAAAGGTGTGGGAACCTTCAAGCTTCAAAGAGGTTCAGGAGTTAACCTCTAAAGATGCTGAGCCTTGGCTTAATGCCATGAAGGCTGAAGTTGATTCCTTGAACAGGAACCAAACTTGGGAACTGGTACCGGTAGTCCCAGGTATGAGACTGGTTGGCAGCAAATGGGTCTTCAAGGCCAAGACAGACCAGAATGGCAAGGTTGTCAGACACAAAGCCAGATTGGTTGCCAGAGGTTTTTCACAGGTACCAGGACAGGATTACCACGAGACCTACTCTCCCACTGTCAAATATGAGAGCATTCGGCTGATGCTCAAGATCGCTGCGGAGGAGAAACTGCATGTTTCCCACCACGACATTAATACAGCTTTTTTGTACGGGATTTTGAACGAAGAGCTGTTCATGCTTCCACCAGATGGGATGGAGATACAGAAGGGAATGGTCTGTAAATTGCGGAAATCCTTGTATGGTCTCAAGCAGAGTGCCAGGTGTTGGAACACAAAACTCACTGAAACATTGCTTTCTCTAGGTTTTCACCAGGGCAAAGCTGATCCATGTGTGTTTGTCAAGGAGGAGGGGCAAAACAAACTGTATTGTTTATGTTTTGTTGATGATCTTCTGATGTTTTGGAAGAATCAGGCTTTTTACCAAAGCACCCTAGCTCAGCTGAAGGAGCACTTTGACATGAAGGATCTTGGTGAAGTATCCAACTATCTTTCTCTGCAGGTGGAGAAGGACCAAGCAGGTAATTTTCTGGTACACCAAACACAGAAAATTGCTGATGTATTAACCAGGTTGAATTTGGTTGATGCAAACCCAGCAGACACACCGATGGTGACAGGTTACCAGGTAGACAGTACTGCTGAAGCGTTTTCTGACACAGCGCTATACAGATGCGTTCTAGGCAAGCTGAATTTCATTGCCAGATGTTCAAGACCTGACATAGCTGTAAGCTGTAATCTGCTTAGCAGACATGCCAACAATCCTACGGTTCAGGATTGGAAAGCTCTGAAGCGCATAGCCCGCTATTTGAAAGGGACTATGCACTACAGGCTGAGGTTCACCAGTCAGAAGACTGGAGGTCTTGAAATCTTTGCAGATGCAAGTTTTGGAAGTGACACCACGGATGGTACGAGCACTTCTGGAGTATGCTACATGTACAACCACTGCCTGTTTGACTGGTTGTGCAAGAAGCAAACAACAGTGAGCCTAAGTTCCTGTGAAGCAGAACTCAATGCTCTGTCATTTTCACTCATGGATTGTGAATGGTTGATGCAACTGTTTAAGGACATCGGGGTTTCTGTGAAATGTCCTATACAAGTGTATCAAGACAATAGATCATGTTTGGCTTTGCTGAACTCTGAGAGTTGCAAGCAAAGAACCAAGTACTTGCAGATTAAGCTACATCGTGCAAGAGAGTGTATTCAGAAAGGACTGATTCGGGTGTCCTACATGGCAGGAAATGAAATTCCTGCTGATCTGTTGTCTAAGGTTGTTAACAGAGAACAACATAAGGTTTATGTACAAAGGTTGCAATTGAGTGAACCACAGGTACGACAGGTTACACGGAAAGGGGGAGGATGTTAGGATATTTCCGTTCCACCTTAAGAGAGAGCAGGCTTGTGAGTCACAGAGTCTGCGTATTTCCTGTTACAGGATGTTTATGCTTGCTGTTTCCTTTCGATTTCAGTCGGTCGGAGTCACTGACTCAGAACGGTCATGTTTTCTCTTTGTTCTGTTCAACGCTAAATAAAGTCTGTAAATTATGCTCTCTTCTTCGGTGCAAGCTTTCTGGCTGTGGTTTCTGCTGATAAAGAACAGTGTGCACAAGCCTGGAATGTGGCAATCTATTTCTGAGGCTTTGTGTCGCTAACTGCTGGATCTGCCTGGCTACGGGAGATCGATGGACGTTCGGCAGCCGGCTTGGGGCCATGATGGACAATATCTCCCTGGCAGTTTCCCAACATTCAGAATCTCCAAGCCTCCCACTGAGAAAGACAGAATTTTACTGATTCTTCAGCAAACAAGCCCTATCTTTCTCTCTCTCGTCTATAAAAAGTGGGGGGGGGGGAGTCATAGTTATGCAGCATTAATGTAAATAGCTGAAGAGAAGCTGTTTTCCATTTATCGGTAGCCTTACCTTTAGTTGCTTGTGCTCTTAAGAGCTGCCTAGCAGACAGAAATTCACCAGGTACAGCCTTTCCTATACCCCATCTCCATTTCTGGAAAATCTTCTCCTGTTGAATTTTGGCTTGCACCTCCATTCATTCTCTCTCTGCTGTGGAATGGATAACTCTTTATCCTGAGTTGTTTTTCTGATTAAAAGTCCCCTCCTCATCTGTTTGCCCTTCAAGGTGGGTATTGGGGGGAGCACAGTTTAAAAACAGCAGCTGGGGAGGCATGATTTTGATTGGGAACATGCAGGCCTGGCCATACCATTAGGCAAAGTGAGGCAGCTGCCTCAGGTGGCAAATTCTGGCGGGCGGCAACAGTCCTTCATCCATTCTCCCCCAGTTCCCTAAGCTAGCTTGTTCTATACCTTCTCAGCTACCCTGTTGATGGAATGCACTGGAGGGTGCTGTCTCATTGCTGGTGTCAAAATAAAATTCATCTGCCAGCCCAGTGAGATTCCATATGTGTGATGAAAGGGTGCCATCTTGTCCATCACCCCAGGCAGCAAAATGTCTGGGATGCCCCTAGAGAAACGCATGGTGGGGAATTCCAGTCATCAGCTCCAGGCGTCTTTATTATATTTTTAAAAAGATTTTAATTACTCTGAAATACTGCAGAATTTAGGTTGCAATCTAAACACACTTGCTAGGAAGTGTGTCCCACTGAATGCAGTAAGACTTCAGTCAGTGTTGCTCTTTACAGTGCTACCTTGGTTCTCAAACGCTTTGGTTCTCAAACTCTGAAAACCCAGAAGTAAGTGTTCCAGTTCTCAAACGATTTTTGGAAGCCAAACATCCAATACGGTTGTCGGCTATTGTTTCCAGGGCACCTGCACCAATCAGAAGCTGCGCCTTGGTTTTTGAACATTTCGGAAGTCAAACGGACTTCCGGAACGGATTAAGTTTGGTGCTTTTGTTTTTGCTATTTATTTTGCGTTTTTGTTTTTGAGGCTTTTTCGGTCAATTTGTTTTTGTGACTGTGTGGAACCCAGTGCAGCTACTGATTGATTGATTGATTGATTGATTGTGTGACTGTGGAAAGGGATAAAAATCCCCCATCCAAACAATGGCTATCATCAGTGCAGGGAAGAAAAAAAATTAAATTTTTATCATCTACAATACAGGCTTATTTATTTTATAGTACAGTACATTGATTATTGCTTTCATTTTATGGATCAATGGTCTCGTTAGATAGTAAAATTCATGTTAAATTGCTGTTTTGGGGGTTGTTTTTAAAAGTCTGGAATGGATTAATTCATTTTGCATTACTTTCTATGGGAAAGCACGCCTTGGTTTTGGAACGCTTTGGTTTTGGAACCGACTTCCGGAATGGATTAAGTTTGAGAACCAAGGTACCACTATATCTAGCAAGCAGGCCTAGATTGTCTGCACACTTGCTTTGGAAAAAGTCCCACTGAATATAATGAGATGTACCTCTCCAAGTCAGCATGCATAGAGATGACTCTAGGAGGAAATCTGGAACATATCTCATTTATGTAGGAGGAAGGGGAAATGTACAGACAGCAATCGACCAGATCCAGGGACTTTCACTTCAGTAAACTTGGCCATGAGGGTTTGTTTTTTGCAGAGTGCAAGTGCTCATTCTCTTGCTGCATTTGAGAAATGCATGTCAAGTGAGAGAGTGCTTTGGTCAGAGTTCAAATTAGCAACCCACCATTTGCATTTTGAATAGGTTCAAAGTTAACCCCGAGTTTCCCCTTCTTTAGGTACTTCCAAAGTCAGAGGCAGGAATCTGTCAGCTTCAGTTTTCCTCAGTTTCTCATTTTTCCAGCCTTAAGAACAGTTCTCCACATTTCACATCAGTTTGCAAATGCATTTCTTTCAATGACTTCTTGAAATTTTAACAGCATTTCTTTCAACATGTACACCTTTTTATATGCAAATACACACTTTTGCAAAGCAAAATATAATGCATTCTAATGTATGCTATTTTCATTTACATATGCATTTATATGCACACTTTATCCAGGTATATGCATTTTTGTACGCTTTACTTGGCTGGAGACAAAATTCAGAGAAGTGTGAATTTTGAAGGAGGGCTGTGTTTCGGCTCACATATTGTTCTGAAAAGTGTGGATTCCGTAAGTTTGCTTTTAAATGCCAACTAAATTGAATTTGTCTCCTAGCCATACTTAGAGGTGTAGCGATGCTGTCATCCTCTGGCTTGCAAGAATTTGTTGGTTGACAGAAACAGGCATAGGAAGAAGCTGTGTGGGAGGCCAGACAAATCTATCCAAACTCCTTAGCCTTCTGCCCATGGAATTGGATTTACTTATTAGTGTTATATCCTGAAGCGGCTGCTTAACATCGACGACCTTCTTCCTGATTTTCATGGAGAGGCAAGGAAGGATTACGACCGAAATTCCCTAAGTGGTCTGTGGGATGCCAGCTAAAGCCCGCAGTCTGGCCTTCACATAAATACACCTATTTATCCCGATCTTCTTCCACCAGCTAGTTTTCATTCCTGATGAATATTAATAACCTGCTGCACATTCATACATGGACCAGACTGCACGCTGCAGCCTTCCGCCCCCCCCCCCCCGCTCCTTGAGCTCAAAGGTTAGGGTCATTCCCCTGCTACCCAGTGCACAGTCTGAGTGGCATAAAGGGGGCTGGTTGGTGGTTTGGGCGTTGTGCATAGAATTAGCTGAATGTTGAAAGCGGGGGGGGGGGGTGTGCTGTTGACCTCATAAAAGGAACAATGGACGAGTGGAGAAAAGTCTGGGAGCTGAACGATTAAATCCATAGTTTGAAAGCGGGGGAGAGCCAACGTCAGGCTCACACGCTGCTCAGAAACACAGATTTCTCCGGGACCAGAGAGATTTAGAACGTGCACCTCCCAAGGTGGTGATGAAGCACGGGCAATAAATCCAGCCGACTGCAAGCCATTCTCCTTGCTACTCCTCGCATCTGTATTCAGGCTAGTGCTTCCATTTAACAAATCACTTGCTGGAGAGTCTCCCCTGTTTCAGCAACAAGTCCAGGCCTTCCCCAGACGGCTGGGAATTAAATCAAGGCGGCTGCCCTGGATTAAGATATGGGTGGAAGACTTTAAAGAGAGCAGCTTCGGCATATGCGTGGAGCCCCTGTTTACTTAGACGAGTGGAGACTACGAACACATAAGGCTGCCTTTTGTTCAGTCAGGTGGTTGGTCCATCAACCAGGCCGGGCAGCAGCTCTCCAAATTTGGTGTAAGTGAATGTAGCAGCGGCTGATCTGGAGACCTTCTGCATGCTAGGCATGTGGTCTATCACTGAGCTATGGCCCCCTGTGAAATATATGAATACATGCAAACACACACGCCATTGTTCTGTCTAGCTCACTATTGTCTATGTCCGAAGTAAGGAACCATTCTCCCCCCCCCCCCCCGCCATACTGAGGGCCACATTCCTTCTGGGCAACCTTCCAAACAAGAAAACAAAGTATTTCTTCCCACAGCCTACAGATTAAACTATGGCATATATGCTTCCCACAGGAGGCAGTGAGGGTGACCAACTTGGATGGCTTTAGAAGAGGATTAGACAAATTCACAGAGGAGAAAGCTATCGGTGACTACTAACCCTTATTCCAAAAGGCATATGGATTGGGCAGTGGCAGGCAGTCAGTAGAGCCTATAAAGCCAAATGGAGTGTTTGCTACGTGCCTATAGCACACACCCCAAGTGTCCCTATTTTCCAAGGACATCCCTGATTTAGAGAAGCCATCCTGGTTTCTGATTTGATCCTGGAATGTCCCACTTTCCCTTAGGATTTCCTTATTTTCATTGGATAATTGTTGAGTGTTATGGAGTTATCCACCGCAGGAGACAGTGGAAGACAAAAGTGCCTGGCGTGCTCTGGTCCATGGGGTCACGAAGAGTTGGACACGACTAAACAACAACAATGGAGTTATCCAACCCCCAAGCCATCTGAAGGCAATCCTGTATAGGGAAGGGTTGTTGTTGTTGTTTTTTTTAAAAAAAGTTTCATATTTTATTATGTTTTTATATATGGTGGAAGCTGACCAGAGTGTCTGGGGCAACCCAGTAAGATGTGTGGGGTATAAACAGTAAAATTATCATTATGGAATGGGACGTCCCTATTTTCACTGGAGAAATATTGGAGGGTATGCTACAGTCTTATTATAAGTTTTTCCTATATTGGAAATTATTGCTACACACACAAGGAGATCATTCTGACAGCCGCAAACTGTTTTTGATTTACATGTCAGTGGTAATTTGGGTGCTTATTTTTGAGCACTATCCGATTACAAGCTCAATTACTTAAGTACTTGTTTCAAGGATATATGATAGGTCCTCTTAGAATGCTTAACATGCTTCTGTCACAAATGGCTTGGCTTAATCTTTGTTGTCTGCTTTTATTAATTGGTTTTGCCCTTATTTCAATCTGTTGCTTTTTTTTGTTTTGGCTGATGGCTGAAATACAATCAAACTGATGTCTATTCTGTTTTCTTTTGTTTTGAAGGTTGATACAGCCATTCTAGCTCCTCCTTGCCTCATTTTTACAGCCTGGCTGAAGCCTCTCCTAGCTAAGAATTTGAATTTCAGCAAGCATCAGCAATCGCTCTATATTTCATGGCAAGAGGTCTAGAGCATCCCATGATTTTGATCCACTGCCCTTTGAAGTCAGTGGGAGCCTTTCCATTGTGTTCGCTGGAGGTTGTGACATGTCGCTGTGTTGATAACTTGTCAGGAGAGCCGTTTGCATCTATATTGGCATAAATTTGCTCATCAAAAATCAAAGCACATGGCCGTGATGTCAGTGCTCCCTGACAAACGACTAGAAATTGTTCGGTTTGGCGAGCTCGATGGCAGTAAAACACCACAGATGAACAGTTTTGTCCTCAGACATATGACACAGGGCTTGGAGGACCTAACTGAGGAGTCTAGTGCCCCTTGCTGCCTTCTGTAGGTGAACAAGGAATGGAGTGTAGTAGCTACCCTATTCAGATGAAGAAGAAGAAGAAGAGTTTGGATTTGATACCCCGCTTTATCACTACCCAAAGGAGTCTCAAAGCGGCTAACATTCTCCTTTCCCTTCCTCCCCCACAACAAACACTCTGTGAGGTGAGTGGGGCTGAGAGACTTCAGAAAAGTGTGACTGGCCCAAGGTCACCCAGCAGCTGCATGTGGAGGAGCAGAGACGCGAACCCAGTTCCCCAGATTACGAGACTACCGCTTTTAACCACTACACCACACTGGCTCTTAACTACTCACCACACTGAGGAATGTAAACCATTTTAGCCTCAACAAAATAGCTTTTTTTGATAGGGGTTATATATGTGAGTCAAGCCAATGTCTCTACTGAGGGCTCCATATCATGCAAACTTCCTTTATATTTTAAAGCCACCATCATTCCATGCTGACCTCCTGGAAGGCAAACAATCCATGAATCAAAATTCCCCTCTATTAGTTCCCAAGAATGCCAGTGAAAACTACCCAAGGCAAGCTGCACCATGTGAAGAAGAATGGAGCAGTAATCTATTGCCACATCCACACTGTACATTTAAAACACTCTTATACCACTTTAGCTATCATGGTGCCTCACGAAGTTTCCTGCGAACTGTAGTTTAAGGGTGCTGGGAATTGTAGCTCTGTAAGGGGTCTCCCTAACTACTCCTAACAAGCCATGGCTGTTAAAAGTGGTATAGGAGGGCTTTAAATGTATGAGGTGAATGTCTCAGTCCAAATATGGAACATTGGAGAAGGTAAGGTATGGAGTTCTCTGAGCGACTGCCCACATTTTAAATTCCATATTCCCAAAATGAATATGTACGTTTCCTTGAAAGTAGCTCTGATTGAACTCCCTGCGATGTCTGCATAAGCGTGCATTGGATTGTGCTTCAAAAACATCGTTGCTGTATTGTACAGTAAGACTGCAACTTATGCAGAGGTTATATTCCAGGGATCATGTCTAAAGCCAAAATTAGGTATAATCAAAACACATTGGGTTCAGTGGTGGGTGGGATGGCCAAAGTCTTTCCCCCCCAGGTGCCTGCCCCTTCCTGCCCCCTTTAAAAATAAATAAATAATTTTGTTGAGCATGTAAAGCTGAATGCACACAAGTTAAATGCGTGTACTTTGCATGCTTACTGTATAACTACCGTATAACTAATCAATAACCTTTGAGATTGTTAGATCAGCAACAATAAAGCAATACTAGTTTTGTACTATCAGCTCTTGAGTTTCTCTCTCTCTCTCTCTCTCAGCATTCATTTGTCTCAGGAGGCAATGGAAAAGTGCATCTTCGGGCATGAAGTCAAACCATTGGAGAGTTACAGCGCCTACTGTGGCTGTGGAGGCTAATGCAGAAGAGACATGTTTTATTGCAGCTGGAGTAGATGAAGGCGTCTGGTTGTGCTGATGCAGGTGCACCCTGAAGTTTCTTATTTCTGCACTCTCTTAATCCCCACCAAATGGATTCAGATGAATTATGTTTCTAGGCAGGGTGTCAGAGGCCTAATAGATGAGAAGCGCTATCTTTCCCAAACTATTAATTTTGGAAACCCATTTCTAGAGTTGCCATCTGGACTGGTATCAATGCCAAGACTCTGCTTTGGAAGATCTGTAATAATAATAATAATAATAATAATAATAATAATAACAACAATAACAATAATAATATCCTTGAATGTGTGAAAAGTGTGTCTTTCTCTCCTTCCTTCCCTCCTCACTGAATAACTTCCTCCAGCCCACACACATCTGGTATTAGGGGTTTCAAGAAGTTGTGGTTTCTAGGTGGCTTTAGATTCTTCATCTCTCCTTTTTTTAGAAATGTGAATCCTACCCAGTTTTTGATATTTGAAACAATGCATTTGGCAGTGTCAAAGGACATTATGCTAGCCCAGTCATTGCCAACCTGGTGCCCCCTGTTTTGGACTACACCCCACATCAACCCCAGCCAGCACATGCTGGTTGAGGCTGGTAGGATCTGTAGTTCGAAACAGCTAGGGGGCACCAGGTTGCAGAAGGCTGTGCAAGCCCATCAGATTAAATGAAACTGACCGAAAAAGAGAAGTGAAATTGACAGATGTTAATTCAGAGACTCTCAGAAATTCAGGTGGTAGCCCTAACAGTACAAGAGCAGTGATTCTAACAGCATAAATAAGCTAGCCTCCCCAATGAGATGCAAATAGTTGCCATTGAAGGGCAGATTCCTGCCTGGCACTTTTAACAACAACAACAACAACAACAACAATAACAATAACAACATCATCATTTTATTTGTACCCCGCCCTCCCCAGCCAGAGCCGGGCTCAGGGCAGCTAATATCATAAAACTAACACAGTATACAAAGAACATAAGAACATAAAAACAGGCAATCAATTAATTAAAATACATCTTAAAATTAGTTTAGATTTAATGTACATTTTCAAGCTCAAGTTCACCTACGTAGTTCACCCCTTCCCCATTTCACCTTCACAACAACCCTGTGAGGTTGGTTAGGCTGAGAGACAATGTCCGACCTAATTCCAACCTGTGAGCTTCATGGCTGAGCAGGAATTTCAACCTTGGCATCCCAGGCCCTAGACTGACACTGTAACAGCTGCTCTCAGATATTGGGCTTGGACTGGGAGACCGTAGCAAGAATTGGTCTGTTGATTTGTGTTATTGGGGGTCAGTTCCATATCTTCTCTACATGGTGTTTCTTTTCTACATGAATTTCCCTCCTTTTCCCTTAGTGAGCTTCCACACTTCACCATTTGTGAGTGCTGAATTAGGACGCCGGTCACTCTGATTTAAAAGTGCTGATTACTTTATGACAAACAAAATAAACGTCATCTGGACAGCATCCGTGTGACGAGATGGGTGAAAATGCATTTTGCCACTCCAGATCCACCAAGTTCAGCTTGAAGTTACAGAAGTCTGATGCATAATGATCTCAGATACAGATTTAAGGCTCTGAGCAGATTCATATGGTTCCAAGTCATACAGAGCTTTAAAGACCAAGACCAGCTCTTTGGATCCAGCAACATTTGTCCACTGGATCTAAGGTTCCCAGTTATTCGCCTAAGGCTAAATAAATTCGTCTGGAGGCCAGGATAGAGAACAGCCATATTCAGCCCCTGGGACCGAGGTTCCCTGCCCCTGCTCTAAATCTTGCGAGAGGAACTAATTATTTATTTTGGTGCTTCCTGTTCTGTGCCTTATTTCCGTGCTACTGCTGCAGCCTGATGCCACCTGATACGAAGGAAAACAAAAAATGTAATATTTTGTCCAAGTAAGCCAAGTCCCATTCCTAGGGATAAAGGAGTAATTTGGTTCCAGTAGGATTTTGATTTTAATGCAAACTTAGCTATTGACACCTTTTGAAACAATATGTGAAACAATACACAGGTATTCATCAAAATTTGCACTTCTCCAGATTTTGTGAGCCAGTTCTCCAACAAAGTTGCATGTGCAAAAATGTGTATATTAGGGGAAAGTGTGCCTAAAAATGCAAATATTTGTGAAAACTGTTTATAACATGCGTTATATTAGGGGGAATTGCTTGCAAAAACGTGTGTTTTCAGGCAAAACCTGCATTACACAAAAGGGTATATTAGGGGGAAATAGTACTTTTAATTTCTTGTTCTCACTTTGAGAAATGTCTTCCTAAGACACAACACACAGAAGGCCCAATTAAGCATTCCTATTTATTTATTTATTTATTTATCCATCCATCCATCCATCCATCCATCCATCCATCCATCCCATTAGATTGTGCCTTTCCTCTGTGGACCTCAAGGTTGGTATATAGGTTTCTTCCCTCCACCCCACACTTTATTTTCACAACAACCTTGTGAGGAACGTTAGGCTGGCAGTCACTGGCAGGGATTTGAACCTGTCTCCCAAGTCATAGTTGGATGTTCTAGCCATTATACCAAGATATTTGCACATACTGGGCAATAATTGTGCTACCCAGTTTGCTATAAAATACCTGGGAGGGATTTATGTGGCCTAATGAAATGCTGCTTAATTCAATGAGGACACATCAGCGGCTCTTGTTGTCACCCTTCCCATGTTTAAAGTCATTTCTTCTTTGTGAGTCATCCTCACAGAAAGGGATGCTAGCCTGCTGTTGCAACAGGTTTGGTATAGCCTTGCCAATATTAGCTAGTACTCTCAAACTTGTAATTGCGTAATATTAGACTGCGGCTCAGTAATTAAAAGATGGCCTTTGAGAATTGCTGTGAAGCATGGGGCTATCAAAGGGTTGGACCGCATGGCTACCTTACTTACTAGTTGTAGCAAAGGCGGCATGCTGTAAACACGGTTAGGATAGCTGGCGCCATGCTGAAGTTGACAAAGGATTGAATCCTCAGATTATTCCAGAGCGATTGCTCCTCTCTCCTGCAATAAAGCTTGCTGCCTAAGTGTCATGCACTGGCTGGTTGCAGAGGAGGCACCAGCTGGGGAGACCCCAAGGGAACCCCCAGGAGAAGACGACTCAGAGCCAGGGGATTGGAGGTGGGACAATGATGGGAGGAGAAGCGGGAGAAGCAGGAGCAGACTGGGAGGAGGAGGTGTTGGAAGCTGTAAAGGCAACAAGGTTTAGTGAGCACAAAGAGGCTGGGCAGAGAGTGGTCCAGAATCAGAGGCAGAATCAGAGGAGGGTCAAGAGGAAGGGTGGAGGCAGACTGCTGAAGAAGCCAGGGAGCCTTCTCCTGCTGCTGCGGCCAGCTCCCCTTCCCCCTGATCCCACAGAACACGCAGAAATGAAGAAGGCGGAGCAACAAGAGACAAGAGGGCGGAGCCCTAGGCTGCTGGGGAAGGAACTCAGGGAGGAGCCTAAGAAAGTGGTGGGAAAGCGGGACCTTCAGTCCTCGCAACTGCCTCATTGGGGCAAAAGACCTCCTTGCTGTGATCACTAGGCCTGCGCCGAGGGCCTTCTGGCGGTTCCCTCACTGCGAGAAGTCATGTTACAGGGAACCAGGCAGAGGGCCTTCTCAGTAGTGGCACCTGTCAAGGCAATAAGCAACTATCCTACTTTTAAAAGGCATCTGAAGGCAGCCCTGTTTAGGGAAGTTTTTAATGTTTAATGCTGTATTGTGTTTTTAATATGCAATTGGGAGCTGCCCAGAGTGGCTGGGGAAACCTAGCCAGATGGGCGGGGTATAAATATTATTGTTGTTGTTGTTGTTGTTGTTTTTAACATCTATATGAAGCCGCTGGGGGAGATCATCAGGGGGTTTGGACTGGGTGTTCATCAATATGCAGATGATACCCAGCTCTACCTCTCTTTCAAATCAGAACCAGTGAAGGCGGTGAAGGTCCTGTGTGAGTGCCTGGAGGCGGTTGGAGGATGGATGCCGGCTAATGGATTGAAGTTGAATCCTGACAAGACAGAAGTACTGTTTTTGGGGGACAGGGGGCGGGCTGGTGTGGAGGACTCCCTGGTCCTGAATAGGGTAACTGTGCCCCTGAAGGACCAGGTGCGTAGCCTGGGAGTCATTTTGGACTCACAGCTGTCCATGGAGGCGCAGGTCAATTCTGTATCCAGGGCAGCTGTCTACCAACTCCACCTGGTACACAGGCTGAGACCCTACCTGCCCGCGGATTGTCTCACCAGAGTGGTGCATGCTCTAGTTATCTCCCGCTTGGACTACTGCAATGCGCTCTCCGTGGGGCTACCTTTGAAGGTGACTCGGAAACTACAGCTAATTCAGAATGCGGCAGCTAGACTGTTGACTGGGGGCGGCCGCCAAGACCACATAACACCGGTCTTGAAAGACCTACATTGGCTCCCAGTACATTTCCGAGCACAATTCAAAGTGTTGGTGTTGACCTTTAAAGCCCTAAACGGCCTCGGCCCAGTATACCTGAAGGAGCGTCTCCACCCCCATCGTTCTGCCCGGACGCTGAGGTCCAGCGCCAAGGGCCTTCTGGCGGTTCCCTTATTGCGAGAAGCAAAGCTACAGGGAACCAGGCAGAGGGCCTTTTCGGTAGTGGCGCCCGCCCTGTGGAACGCCCTCCCATCAGATGTCAAAACGATAAACAACTACCTGACATTCAGAAGACATATTAAGGCAGCCCTGTTCAGGGAAGTTTTTAATGTATGATATTTTGGTGTTTTTTGGTTTCTATGGAAGCCGCCCAGAGTGGCTGGGAAAACCCAGCCAGATGGGCGGGGTACAAATAATAAATTATTATTATTATTATTATTATTATTATTATTATTATTATTATTTTGGTTTCTTAGAGTTCACTTCACTGACACTGTAATTTTCATTGCTGATCTACTCCTGACTCCTGACACTAAGAATACATGCACATACACACTCATGCAAGCCTACAGGGTCCAGGTTATTTGCTATTGAAGCTCTAACATCAGAATCTATAGGAAGAACATAGGAATGTGCCTTCAACTGAGTCAGACCATTGGCCTACCTTGTTTAGAATTGTCTACATTGACCTGGTAGTGGCTCTCCAGGGTTTCGGGCAGGAATCTCTCCCAGTCCTACCTGGAGATGCCAGGGATGGACCCTGGGACCTTGTGCATCCAAAGCAGATGCTCTACCTCTACACTACAGCCCTTCCTTCCTGGGTGGAGAGCCTGTAACTAGCAACTTTGATGCTGGAATGCAGTAAGGATGTAGTAAGATCCAATGCTCCACCCACTTTTGCCTCTGGGCCTTCCCACCACTGGCATGTGACTCCAGAAGGTTGTCCATGGTGGCACTTGGGCTGAAAAGGTCACCCACATTTTTTGGGGGGAGACCCAAATCTTAAATGTAAGCAAGTAAAAAAAAAAATCCCGATCTCCCTATCGCAGTGGATTTTTCACTATATAAATTCACTTTTATAATTATATACAAACATACAAGTATTACTGGTTCCTACCCAAGGGGATTGCAGTCTTAAAATAGACACAGAAAACAAGCGGGGAGGGGGAGAGATAGACATGGGTAAATTGCAGGGAAATGTGCAATTATTTCAATTACATGCACTCTTGCTTAGTTACAATAGGGTATAATCTGTTCCAAAGGGTTCCTGGAAAAGGTGGGTTTTGAGGTGGGACTATATTTATGATTTCATTCCCTCCCCCTTTCCCCCCAAAGCTATCACCTGGACTTAATTAAATGAGCATGCTACACTGCTGCCTTGTTGAGTCAGCAAAGGCAGAAATGCTATAGAAATATGATGTGTGGATGTCCTCTTTTATCTTAATGGGCATTAGCAGTCTTGGCATGTAAGCAGTCATAATCACACTAGACTATTATCTTCTCTGCTGATCTTTGTAATTGAAATAGCCAGTTTAGCTGGAACATCGATATCTTGGGGTGTCCTATAACGATAAAACCACACTTTCCCCCCCTATGAGCCTGGATATGAGCCTGGATTGTGAGGCAAACTGAAACAGGGGTTAATAGACTTCTATAACTATAACTTATATACTGGTGGAAGGGACTCAGGGAGTGCTAACGGTCCACAGATTAGGGGACACAATACTTGCCTTGCCCCGGGCACTGGCAATCCACACTATGCCACAATAAGCACCTAGAAAGCTGGCTGAGTAGACACACAGATCACTTGGTCACACCCTTCCTCAGTATTGTGAAATATGTTTCTATTTAAATTATAGTATTCTCTGCCCCCCCCCATTTGCACCTGTATACAGTGGTACCTCGGTTTATGAACTTAATCCATTCCGGAAGTCCGTTCTTAAACTAAATACGTTCTTAAACCGAAGCGCGCTTTCCCTAATGAGGCCTCCTGCCATCGGTGCCCTTCCACTGTTCGGCTTCCGTTCTTAGACCGAGGTAAAGTTCGCTAACATTACTTCCGGTTTTGCGGAGTTCATATACTGAATAGTTCATAAACAGGGCTGTTCTTAAACCAAGGTACCACTGTATTATCATATAAATCAGCATATACAGATTTCATGGAAACCTGTGCCCTCTTTTCTTTCTTTTTTATTCTGGTGATGCATAGGTTGAGTGGCCACCCTAGACCCTAGGCAAATCACTCTCGGTCATAAAGGTACTGCAAGAATTAATGAAATGAGAGTTCTGTAACATCATGTAAACGAAACATGATGATGATGATGATGATGATGATGATGCTACCAGACATGATGCTCACTTCTCCATATTTAATGAAATACATATGTTTGTGCAATCATGGAGGAAGAGCAATTGCTCTGTTCATATGGCATTTTCATATTGAACACAAGTAGGGAATGGGGTTAGACACAACCTCCACACAGATCACACAACCTCCTCACATGCACGCAGGTAGATTCTTCAAATGAAGTCAGTTGAATCAGTGGCAGACCATGGGGTCTCACATTTCAGTGGCACCCTGCGTGACACCAAAATTCAGTGCACCCCCACCTCTTGCCTTCCATTCTACATCATAGTTGCAGCACCCACAAGGCTCCACACCCAGTGTGACTGAACCAGTCTCACTCCCCTCAATCTGTTTCCGATTGAATGCAATAGGGATTGGAGGGGAACAGGACTATTTGGCATGATCCTGCTACTGCCCTCCTTCACATGTTCATGTTGTAGGCCATGTTATGCAGACGAGACTAAATGTGACACTGGGCATTTGGAGAAATAATAATAATTGTAATAATTTATTTGTACAACAGTTCCTGTTTCCACAAGCAGCATAGCAAACAAATAACTGCATGCATTAAAAAATCAGGGGAATTTATTTTTATGTTTTATGTTTAATTTTTTATTTATAAATTTTCAAAATACAAACAGGGCAAAGAAAGAAATCAAAACAAACAAAAAATCATTTTTAAAAAAATTACTTTGCCGTCATTAACATTAGAGATAACACCTCACATTAATGCTAGCTATCTTGAGAGAAACCACATGTTGTTTTTCTTGCAGCACGTCTATGGCAATTCTTTTCTATACTTCATGATTAAAAGTCTTTATTGGCCTATGGCTCATAATTATAGCCATTCATTGCGTAGAAGCCACTGATCTTTGTACATGCTGATACTGTGTACCTGCGCTTACCGGTAGTTGCCGTTTAACATTACGTCAAGTAATTCTCATGCAAGGACACCTTGGATCTGTGACACCCAGGCCGTAATTCACTAGATAGCCTAAAGCAAGAAATGATTCTACGAGCCTTAGTCTAAACATCTGTAACATAATGATGCTGAGATAAAGTATACTAAAAGCCACTGTGTGTCTGCACCTGAAGGGTATAAAAGAGTGTGCTTTCTCTCTCTCCTTCTCTCCTTCTCTCCTTCTCTCTCTCTCTCTCAGTTGAACTTTGTTATGAAGAAACATGCAGGCAGCAAGCAGTGTGTAAGTTGTTCTAAAAATTATTTTTAGTATTACAGTGGTACCTCGGGTTACATATGCTTCAGGTTACATACGCTTCAGGTTACAGACTCCGCTAACCCAGAAATAGTACCTCGGGTTAAGAAGTTTGCTTCAGGATGAGAACAGAAATCGTGTTCTGGCGGCGCGGTGGCAGCGGGAGGCCCCATTAGCTAAAGCGGTGCTTCAGGTTAAGAACAGTTTCAGGTTAAGAACAGACCTCCAGAACGAATTAAGTACTTAACCCAAGGTACCACTGTATTTATTTTTAAAAATAATTGCTAGAAACACTCTTAATTCAGAATGAGTTCACAGGTAAAAAGGAACTTAGTAGTAGGTTTAGTTTAGTTTAGTTTAGTTGAGTTTTTAGTTTAGTTTATCATAGAATTGGAAGGGACTGCGAGGGTCATCTAGTCCAACCTCCTGCAATGCAGGAATCTTTTGCTTGTACCTATGACTTTGAGATTAACACTCTCACGCTCTGCCGACTGAGCTAGTTTATTGCTTCACAGACACAGAGGCATCCCAAAGTGATCTACAATAATCAAATACAAGATAGCTAAGAAATTCAATACAGAATTACAAATATAAATAAAATATCCAAAAACATTCAACCGAAGAAAAGGTAATCTAATATTTACCCTCTCCACAAAGGATGAAAAAGAGTGTGGGTTATACCACTGTGAGCTGCCCTGGGAGATTTTAAACTCAAAGGCATCACATGAAATGAAATAAATGCTCAGTTGTGAAGAATATTTTAAACTCTGACCGATGGCACTACACGAGAAGCAAATGACTGTGCACACCATGTTGTCTGGGGCCATTATGAATCCACCTGAATGCTGCTGTCTTCCAATAGTCTCCTTAAACCTTGCGGCATTGCAGCCGTTCTGTTAAAATGGGGACCTGATCTCATTGCTTCTGCAGATGCTCTCTCACTATGCCTCCATATTTCCTGCTGAAGACCTACCAGATCTTTCAGCTCACCATTAGGTCTACCCATCTGTTTTGCACTGGAAACTGTCTGCTCATTGCCATAATTGGTTTCTACCCAGCCCACCCATTAGGCAGTGGGGAGCTTATATGTATACTGTGGTCTCCCTTCAGACCATTCCTCAAACCATATGGATGATGGGGGTAGGACCATCAGGGATGCAATGAAGGGGCCAGGACCAGCGAACATAGCCATGCTCTCTCCCTCACAGACAAAATAATAATAATAATAATAATAATAACAACAACAACAATAATAATAATTTTATTTATACCCCGCCCATCTGGCTGGGTTTCCCCAGCTACTCTGGGCGGTTTCCAACAAAGTGTTAGAATACAGTGGTCTGTTAAACATTAAAAGCTTCCCTAAACTGGGCTGCCTTCAGATGTCTTCTAAAAGTCTGGTAGTTGTTCTTCTCTTTGACATCTGATGGGAGGGCGTTCCACAGAGTGGATGTCGCTACCATGAAGGCCCTCTGCCTGGTTCCCTGTAACTTGGCTTCTCGCAATGAGGGAACCGCCAGAAGGCCCTTGGCGCTGGACCTCAATGTCTGGGTAGAACGATGGGGGTGGAGACTTCAGGTATACTGGACTTTAAAGGGCTGTTAAGGGCTTTAAAGGTCAGCACCAACACTTTGAATTGTGCTCGGAAACGTGTCACTTTCTCTATGAATGTAAGGAGATAAAGAAATGTGGGCCAGAGCTCTGCAAGTCTTCAGAATATGGGCTTCCATATTCAGTCATTCCACAATGTCTCTAATACATCCAACACTAGTAGTGCCTAGTGCGCCATTTTGTGGCAAGCTGGGCCTTTCTGTGAACAAATGCTCTATTGCGATGAGCCTCCATCATAGATGATAGAGAATTTTCAAAACTGGATTACCAGAAATCAGAGAGGCTTCTGTTCTGCTGTGTTAACAATACTTTTGCGCTAAACACTGCACAGTTGACTTCAGCAGAGCTGCTCTGGCATAAAATCAGAGAAATGGAGTGGAAAAAACCAGCTCAGATTATGTGTCACATTTTAGAAGAAGTGTTCTGAAAATAACACAATGGGAAGCAAGCAGTTTACAGTATAGATATTGCTATTATTTATACAATGCTGTAAACTGTGCCTAGGGCTTTATACAAATAGAAGAGAAGTATATAACTCGAAGTGTTTACAATGTTAAACTGTCAAGGAGCAAGTGAATGAATTCAGATACTATTGCTAACTCAGCTTTACATGAGCAGTGATCTTACGCATGTTTACATGGAAGTAAAATGAGCTGAAATCAGCAGAACTTATTTCTGTGCATGGCATCCTGCTGTTTACACAGTTAAGCTGCAATTTTACACACACTTACCTGTGAGTAAGCTCCATCAGACATCTCTCTCTCTCTCTCTCTCTCTCTCTCTCTCTCTCTCTGTGTGTGTGTGTGTGTGTGTGTGTGTGTGGAAATGCACTGTAAATGTTTCATTTTCCTTTTGTCAATTGTTCATGCTGATCCTATAGGAAATAATCCTCTGTGAACTGTATTGTAAGGCCCACCTGAAAAGTTGTATATAAACACCTTAAAGAAACACCCAACCCCAAAAATCTAACACGTAAAAATCTAAGATACAATACGTAACTATAGACAATGCCATCAGCAAGCAGAAAATGATGTCATCAGCAAGCAGAATACGATAATTTCTCCACCCTCAGAAGTGCAGAGACTGGTGGTTTGGGAGAGGGCTTTCTCTGTGGCAGCCCCTAAAATGTGGAACTCCTTCCCCACAGAGGTGCATCAAGGATTGTCATTGCACAACCTTTGCTGGAAGACACAACGCCCTACTCTGGCCTTCGACAGCTAAGGTATTCTGTTTATTTATTACTTATCCATTGCATTTATATTCCACTTTTCTGCCAAAGGCACCCAATGTAGTTTACAATGTTAAAGGACTAAAACAAATGATGTTTCATTTAAAGTTGAGCAGGGGGCAGGGGGCAGCGAGGCGAGTTTGGCTGGAGCAGGCCTGAATTTCTCTTTGCCTGCCTACATCACACTCTTCCTTTTCCTCACAGGTCAGGAGATGTACGTTGGTTGCAGGAGGACTAGTGTCAGTGTGGTTTAGTAGTTGGACTAGGACCCGGGAGACAAGAGTTCAAATCTCCTCTCAGTCATGAAGCTCACCAGGACAGCAACCACCTCTTAGCCTAACCTACCTTGTTGTGTATGCCAACCTGAGCTTTTTGGATGAAATGTGAGATATATATGTAATGAAACCCTGAACCCTAAGGTGAATAACAATTATTAGATTGATTAATGAATTAATGTTAGAGAGCAAGCTTCCCAACACTGCCTTTTTACATCCGTTTGCAGCATGCTCATCTGTCTTTTGTTGCCCATTTAAAGCCCAAGGAGGCAACTAAGGCCACATTCACACCATATATTTAAAGTACTATGATGTTGATGGCAATGTAGTGTGTACACCCTCAGAGGATAACCTCAAAACCATCCTAAATATCTTCGCAGAAGCTTATGGAAAGTTTGGCCTATCACTCAATAGCCAAAAAAAAAAAAAAAAAAACAAAGTGCTGCACCAACAAGCACGAAACAACCCCTCTGCAGCATTACAAATCCAGCTTAATGGTGTAATGTTGGAAAATGTCAATCACTTCTCCTATCTGGGCAGTTATCTTTCCCCAAGGACCAACATTGATGCTGAAATCCAGCATCGCCTGAGCTCTGCAAGTGCAGCTTTCTCCCAACTGAAGCGCCAAGTGTTTAAGGACCAGGACAGTTTGCCTGTCTTCCCAAATGATGTGTAAAATTTTTTGCAGACACCGTTGATGGAATCTTTCAAGGAGTTAGCATTTATAAGTGGGCAGTACAATAGCTTTGTAAACAAACATTTTTGTTTCCCTGCGAATGTCCCAGTCCTCAAACACTCTGCACTTCAGTCGGGAGAAAGCCGCACTCACAGAGTTCAAGCAGTGCTGGATTTTGGCATCAATGTCGGTGATATAATAATGCTTGGAATGTATGGTGTATATGTGCCCTTAGATAATGCCTGTCAACCTGCTGTACTAGACAAATATAGTGTTTTTTAAAAGAGCTATCCTACTTCACAGAATCTTCTGATTCTATGCTTTAAAAAGCTTCTAAAATTGTGGAAAGAGTATTTGATCTCTATACTGGTACGGCACTTTCTCTCCAATACATACCTCTTGCATATTGACTTGTTAATGTGCTCAAATGGTTTAGGATTGTTAGAGTTGGAGCAGGAGCTGGTCAGCCAATGATGCAGAAAAACCATAGCTAAAGTTTCCCAATCTCTTCAGTTAGCCCATGTGGCTAATTGAGCAGTCTGTGCACCTGTTCTAAAGTACAGGCCACATGCACAAAACTAGTGAAGCACTAGCAGACCTCTTTGGCAGTAATGGTTTTCCCCAAAGCACCCCAGGAACCATAGTTTCTTAAGCATGCATTCCCCTCACAAAGCTTCAATTCTCTGGGAAGAGGTTGTTAAGCCTCTCTGGGAATTGTAACACGTTGTGAGGGGAATAGGGGACTTCTGACAACTCCCGGCACCCTTAGCAAATCACAGGTCCCAGAATTCTCTTGGGGAAGCCAAGTGGTTATAAGAGTTCTTTAAATTGTTCTAAGTGTGCTTTAAAAGAAACGTGGGGATATGGCCATATTATTATTATTACATTTGAATTTGTTGTTGTTTAGTCGTGTCCGACTCTTCGTGACCCCATGAAATAGAGCACGCCAGGCACTGTCTTCATATCAAGAATACTGTACCACCCTTCATATCAAGAAATCAGAGCGGTTGACAGCATAAAAATACAAGATAAGAACACAAAATACATCATCAAAACAGGAACAATAATAAAACAAATCATAGTAATCGGCTCATAGAAAGGGCCTCAAAGGGGGAGGGGGAGAAAAAAATGTGGTTCACAACAGAGGACAGAAGAAATTTTGCAAAAGATATTTTGCAGGTATAATTCAGCATTGAGACTTCTGAGAAGCGGTCTGGCTCCGACGTAGGGCTCCTCCACCTTACATACCGGCTAACAGGTGTCCAGAACTGGGTGAGGGTTAGATGAGGTGAGTTTTTAATAGAACCCCCCCCCCCCCATTGGAAGGGGAGGCTGAAAGGGCACGCAGGCGCACTGCGTCCATGGGTCTTGCACAACGTGCTGCGGAAAAAGTACCTTTCTCGCAGCAGGGAGAACTCGCCTCTGTATATGTTAATAAGGCGAGCCCGCCTCGTGCCGCCTTATTGGTGCCGGAGGAAGGGGCGTGACCGGATATGTAAATAGAACCCGGCGTTTTGAAGAGGGGAGGAAGGAAGAGACACGCGAGGGGGAGGGGGGAGCAACCGGCATTTTTCGTAAACGGCGGAGAAGGAAGAGGCGTGGCCAAATCAGGCACAAAGTGTAGCCGGGGCGGGGAGGCGAGTCCAACCAAGAGGTGGCGGGCGTGGCTAGCATGCAAATCTCAGTCACGGCGCCTGCTGATTGGAGGAGAGGCAACGGAAGGGTTGGGCCATGTTAACGAAGGCGTTCTCTCCTCCGAACGTGCCCTCCCTGCTCCCGCTGTTCGCTAAGCCCCTCCCCTCGGTTTAAAAGTCGCGGCGCCTGCGCAGTAAAGGGAAACGAGGACTTAGTCTGTTACACAACTGACTGTGCTGTTTGAGGGGGCTGCGTTCTCCCGTCGGCCTCAAGACTTTGCCTGCTCCCCAAGCTCTCTTGCGAGGCTTACCCCTTCCCGCCCCCGCCCTGCTTTACAGGCATGAGTGGGGATCAGCTGCACAACGACTCCCAGGTAAGGGGCGGGGGGCTCCTACTCTTTTACAGTACTTAAGGGGAAGTGGATGGAGACCGAGGCCTAAAGTTCCCCTGGAGGGGAAAAATTAAGATTCCCCCCCCCCCACTTTCAGGTGTAGGGGAAAGAGAACCCTTCACCCTCATAACTTAGCCCCTTCCCATAAATATCGGGAAGGTGTTTTTTGCCTCAGCTTCCTCAAAAGCAGGTATTTCCCTTCTTAATAGTGGAGGGGCGCTAAATAAAGAGGGGTTTTTTGGGGGGGGGGCTTCTTTTCTCTGAGGGAGAGAGCCTCATTGCTTTCAGTTCCTACCGGAATTATTTGGCTGCGGCCCTTTAATCGTAGTTAGGCCTTTCACCTTATTCTTTCTCTGCTCCCCCAAACCGTCGCATCCCATCAGACCCCTTTGAGGGGTGACCCCTTTTGCCTGCGGAGAGTCACACCTTAATCTCTCGCAGGGCTTCTTTCAAATTGCCTGTAGACACTGTGTCTATAATCAATCATCTCCTAACCCCCCCCCCCGTCATTTCTCTGAACCCGAATCTTCCCCAACTCCTTCCAGAAAGAAGGGGGGTTTGGGGGAGGGGAAATGCGTGGGGCCCCCCTCCTCATTCTCGTTTTCTCCCCTAGCGCTTAGAGGGCACGTAGGGCCCTTAAATGGGGGGGGGGGGGGCGGCGGTGCGGGAAGGTTGAGGAAAAATCCTACTGGGAATACTGAGCCACGCACGAGGGAAAAGAAGGCAATTAAAATAGGATGGGAAAACTTTGGTGGGGTGGGGAAAGTGAGGGGGGATCTCTATCCCCCCCCCCGCTTTTGCTAAGGGGTAACCCTGAATCAGTTTTTAAGGGCCACCGGGTTGATTCCTCAGCTCGGCTCGTGTTTTGCCTTGAACAGGGCAAAAACGCATGTGTGATAAAACCATACCCAGGTCCTGTTTTCGTAAAAAATATATATGTATTTTTTCCTCTTTCCTTTCCCCCCCATAGATCGATCCAGATTTCCGAGCGAATGGTGAGTGCCTTGTCCCTCTGTACTGGGGAGTGGGTAGGATTTGCCCTGCTTTCTCTCCTTTCTCCCTCTCTTTCCCCTTCTCTTGTATTGCCGAGGATGGTAAAGGACAGACATGGCGTCCCAGAGACTAAGTCCCGTCTCCTCGCTCATCGGCCCCATTGTTCCCATCGAGCTTCCTAATACTCGGAAATCATAGGGTTCTCAGCCCATCCGACCCCATTTCTCGGTAGTGAGGGCAGTGGAGACCCCAAATCCGGTCTCGCTTGGTTTTTCGGAGGCCCTCTTGGGCTCCGATTCCCCCCTGGAAAGTCGCCTTGTCGACGGTCGGGACTTAGTCTCTGCGCCATTTTCTTTTTCTGTCTCTTCCCTGTGTGTGTCTCTTTCTCCTTTTCCTCCTCCCTCGAGCTGCCCATGAGAAGCCTCCTGCAGTGAAAACATGCGATATAATCACCACCCTAGCTCCAAATATTCTCCCCGAAAGGGGAAAACCGTCATTTTTGTTTGCTTGCTTTTGTTTTGTTCTTTCAAAGCTTGGTTTAGTTTCCTCGCTGCCTTTTTATTCCCACCTCGTCCTTTTTTTCTCCTCCCCCAGTTCTGTTTCTTTCAAAACCTTCCCCTGTAGAAAGGTGGTTGCAACATGTTGCTCTTAAACTGATTCTCCATCCATTTGAATACACAGCATATTTTAAGAGCTGGATGCAGGAACAGGGATTTTATTTCTGGATTTTAAAAACAAGCAAAAATAAAACAGCACAGGCAGTTCTAGAATTGTATTCGGTATCACTTTGCTAAAGTTTGGTAGCTGATGGTGTATGTTTGTGTTCAGTTTATAAAAGCTATAGATGATGGATATATTGAGAGGTTTTTTTTAATTTAAAAAATCTGTTGTGTGGGGGGATTATGATTCTGTTATATATGCCTTTGTCACTGTTGCATAGCTTTCCTCTTCTTTTAAAAGGAGAAAATAGGTTCTGGGGGAAGGGGATGTAGAGTTGGAATGACATATCTGTCAGAAAATGCCAAGATTGCTTCTCCCACCTTTTGAAAGGTGATTTCACCTTGGCTTTTAACTCCTGGGGGCTTTATGATACTGGCTGTCTTGCTTTCATGAAACATTGCAGTGTTCTGCGTAGCATGTTTGCATACTGGATTGACAGCAGGTTCTCTATCTTGTGAATTTCTGCTCCTGTATAAGGAGTATGAAGTCATCTAGGATTAAGAATATGTGTTGATGTAATGCAGGTATTTCTCCCTGTATGTTGAAATATCTCTGCTAAGACCTTTAGATTTTTCAGAAATGTACAAAATGTGCAGAACCTCCCCAACTGCTAATAAATAAGCACTAATATTTTTAACCACTCTGTAATGGCCATCCATTGACTAATACAAATACATAAAATAAAAATATCAGTGGTTGTATTCTATAGGGGTTAGCAGTTCTGTGTTAAGACTGTGCTGAAGATGGGGTTTGGGTTTGAATCACAATATACCTGTAATTGTGTTGACTCTTTTGGCTTCTTGCCCTATTCTGACTTCTTTTTGAAGTGTGTACTGAGCAGGTCTATCTCAAGTGTCTGGTTACCTTGGGCACCTAAAACATAAATGCTGCCTTAACATAGTGGTGGTCTCTAATATTTTCAGTCTTATACTTGGGAATTAGAAACATTTTCCTAGCCTGGGTATTTATTATTTCACAAACAAGTAATGTTTATCACTGACTAAGTAAAGTATGAAGATGGCTTTGGAGGATGGCTTTTCTCCCCTTTTGTTGACTCCAGCCTTTCTTTAGTTGTTATTTCACTGCAATCAGCCACAGGCTCTTGATTATTCTTCAAGAAATAACAGTGTCAATAGTCACATCCTTTTTGACCTTGCCACTAAGACTGTATTTGCCTTCATGTCCTTTTTTTACTTACACTATTGTGTTCCTGACTTCTGAGTCAGAATGTTGAAGTTAGAGTCCTAAATATCCATTTTTATTCTAAGTAAAGCAGTGGAGAAGACATAGAATTAACCCCATACAAAGCATCTTTAGTTCAATAGATCTCTTTATATTGTAGTTAACAAAGTTTGCTAGTTCCTCTTGTCTCCCAGATCTTCCATTCGTGTAGCTTCAAGCACACAGTTCTAAAAAGGTAAAGTGTTTAAACAGAAAAGTAGTGAACTGTTATTGTCTATTCATATTTATTTAAAGGCACTGATCAAAACTACATATCTCTGTTTATTGAGTATGTAATGACCATATGTATTTGATGAAGGCAGCCAGTTTGGGGTAATGTACAGCTGTGCCACCATGTGTGAACTGTTTTAGATCTCAAAAGCTAAGGAAAGAATAGTAGAAATTCTCAAGTTGATGGGAGACACCCAGTGAACACTACTGGTTTAATGCATAGTATTGTTTCCTGTGAATAGAACAAATTTATGCATTAGTATGGTTTGGGAAACAAAGTGCTGTCAAGCATAAGTTTGGCCTGCCATGGACAGTTAAGTATCAATACCTATCCTAACCAGATTGTCCTTGTAAACATCTGCTTAGGTACTTCTGTAGAATAAATCTGCTTTATGCTTCATTTTGGTACTTTATTTTCTACAAACTTGTGACTTTCTTTTAATTTTTCTGTGCTTTCTTAAGCACCATCTATAAGCACTATCTTAAGCACCATGTGTAGAAGGGTCTCCTGTTCATAATTTTCAAAAAAATTCTCTTGCACTACATGCAGCAATTGAATACGGCCAATTCAAAGAGCCAGTTTAACCATTCAGGTAAAGTATATCCCATGGCTTACTATTTCAGAATGCAGCAGCAGTAGTAGTACATGCTGATATGCACTCATCAGAACAACCACCACCACTTTCCACATAGAAAATTAACATGCCACAGTTAAGGTTAGTTTACATGTACTCATCTCTTTGACATTCAGAGGGTGCATTCAGATGTCATTCACCCAACTGCCTGGTGCATGGTACAGCTCAGACAGGGTTGTAACCATGTGCTTTTGCAGATTTTTGAATCTGCCCATGATGGAAAATAATTTTCCAGGGTAAACCATCCAGAAATTGCAGCATAAAGTGTAACCAGAACTAGCAATCCCATGCTGCTTTTAACATTTAAGAAAACGTTATTTTTATTTTTTTTAAAAAAAGTTTTCAGTTACAATATTCAGGCTCCCCCCCCCCCCTTATGCAGACCTGTTAGTCATCTTGTAGCTGTATTTTATCCCAAGGCTTGATAGCTTGGAGGATTGAACTCATGTAATATTACTCTGATACAGAAATGAACACGTTGCATGCTTCTGAAAGCAAGCAACTTAGTTTAATGAAGAAATGAACTTGTGTGATATATTTTCCAACAGTTCTATGGGTTTGAGGCTCTCAATACGAATTTGTATGGTTGGCAGAGGAAAATTGTGTGAACGATGTGTCTGTACTGAAGACTTAAAATCTGTTTCAACTTGCTAGTTCTCCCACCACTACCAAAAAGTGTATATGTTAGACAATGCAAAACATAGCTGTTTTCTTTTTATACAAGTAAAGATTTTTAGCTATGGTGGGTAATTACTAAGAAACAAAAACCCTGGTGCCTTACAATAAACTTTTTGTAGCATGTAGAATATGATTTTGCTTTCAACATTCCCTGGCAAGCTTGCATAACAAATCTTCAGTAAAATATGTCATTGAGTAAGTTTTTGTTTTGGCCAATGTGAGAATGTATATTGGTAGTAAAAGAGATTAGAGGCCTACATCTGTGGAATAGCAGTGAAATACATTATGTAGGCTTGAGGACAACTTTACAAACCTCTGGCTTGTTAGATGGGAACTTCTCACCGAAGTACATTTGCTTCCTCAGAAATAAGTTTTGAGTCTTAATAGAATCTGCAGTAACACCACAAAAATGTTTCTATATGACAATTTTGGTTCAACTCTAGTGCTCAAAATGCTAAAGGGCATAATAAGTAGAAGAATGACTTTTAAATATTCAAGTCTAGTAACATTTACAAATGGCAGAATCTACTAGATGCATGAAATAGCTTAAGTTTTAAGCTGTTTGAACTAGGGATTTGTAGTAAACAATAGCTAAATAAAAAAGGAGAAACTTAAATTCTAAAAGATCACATAGGTTAGTTTAGTCAGTCAACCTCCAAGGATTATGGTTCTGGTAGCAAGTGTCTGTTTGATGTTGCCAGGAAACAAATGACTTTGGGAAATGTCAGCTTGTTCTTATTTTCCTGTATCAGCCAATTATTGGGGAAAATGTTCCTTTCTAATATGATCTGTGAACCCCAGGTATGGTAAGCCAAATAAACTCAAGAATAATAGGGTCTGCAATTCTGATCTTCCCTCTCTCTAGGTGTGGTCTCCTTAGTTTCCTTTTATCTGTCTTTGCAGATGAATTAGCATGTGACATTTGGCAAGCTGCTTAAGTTCTTTGCCTCAGTTCTTCACATTTAAATTGTGGATAAGCTTAATCTGCAGTCTAAGTGAGTAAAAATATTGAAGATCTTGAAGATCTTTGGTAGATGTTGTAGAGCTCATTGGCTGAATGCTTGGCAGTAGCCCAAATTAGCATTTTTTATTATTAATTCTGGCTAGTGTTGCAACTTCTCTGGTCAGAGTTCCCTGTTGAAAAAGATTTACAAAGATGAGATAGAAGTTTGCATTATTTCCTGTTGTTGGGTAGCTTTGATATGATTTACTTGAGCTGATTATGAATTGTATATACATTCTCATTATCTTGTACAATTCAATGAGATACTGTCCACACATTTTCCTTCATTTTCTGAAGTAAATATTTGTATACCATGTTTAAAGAGAATCCAACCGTTCTTCAGTCATTCCCATTTCTTCCATAGTGCTATTAGTTTCAAAATGTAGCATTAATAGCACTCAACAAGACCATGCAGAACTTGCATGTCAAACAGCAGCTTATGCAGCTTCAAGCATTGGTTTTGAAACTGAGTGTCAGATTTTCATGCCCTTACACTGAAGAAAATATGGGCTTTGATATTATGTACTTGTTTACAATAGTATTACAGTGGTACCTTGGGTTACATACGCTTCAGGTTACAGACTCCACTAACCCAGAAATAGTGCTTCAGGTTAAGAACTTTGCTTCAAGATAAGAACAGAAATCGTGCTCCGGCCGCGTGGCAGCAGCAAGAGGCCCCATTAGCTAAAGTGGTCTTCAGGTTAAGAGCATGCGATCGGCAAGTCCTAGGCGCTGAGGTTTTACCCACAGCGCCACCCGCATCCCTGCTTATTAATGTATGAATCCACAAATCAGTTCCACTATGGTATAATTCCCTCTCCTCCCCCAGCATGCGGGCACTTATCTTTGCAGGTCTGCTGAACTTTGGAGGTGCTTTAGATGCATTACAATTTTGGAGATAAGTCTTTGCTCATCTGCCTTGTTCTACTATTGTTCCATCTATAAAAAATGTTGGTGCACAGTCCTTCTTGTGCTTCTAGCTAACTGGGTAGTGCTTCTTCCTGGTCAGTGACTGCTGAAAGCATGCTCAAGTTTTTGTTTGGTTCAGTTTGACCTACTGCTCCACTGAAAACTACTATGCCTGCCTGCTTACTGAGAGGGCTTATTAAGGAATAACATTTTGTATTATTTAATGTTTATATAATGCAGGGTCATGCATGTGTATGTCCACAAGTACTTTTGCCTCTTCATCTTCAAAAGGGAAAATATTTTTAAAGTCATGTGAGTGGTTCTCTGCTGTATTTTCTGTTTTGCTTTATAGAGAAGAAGTAGCATTTTCCACTGAGGTGGGCTGAGATCATCTGATGGATGGAGCAAATGGTTTTAGGATGATGTTTACTGTTATGTACAGTTAACCAGTTGGGGCAGGACCTTGATTGGGATGATTTGGTGCCATCTGCACCCTGCCCCAGCTAGTGAATTGTAAGTATTGCAAGTCATTCAGTGCTAGCAGGCAGTGAAACCATCAGCGCTAGTTTGGTTGCCTTGGCAATGTTAGTGTGCTCTCTCTTCTCTCCCCACCCCCCAGAGAAAGAAAGTGCAAGGTCATGGCTTGGTTTTCCCTCAATAAAGTTGCCATGAAGCCAAATCTGATTCGCTATTTGATGCTGCAGTGTCATGTTCATTGCATGATCCCTGATTGACTGGGATCACACAGCAAAGAAAGATGTAATGGGCTTAGTAAATAAACAAAAGTGGTGCCAAAGCAGCAGCTCGAGGAAATAATGGCTGTTAACAGGTAACATTTCATCTCCCCTTTCCCTCACTTCCAAGCTTTCTTTCCGCTATTGACTAGTGTGTTTAGGTGATACAAGGCCATTTCATAGTGACTCATGATTTGATGTAAGCTGCAGTCAGCCAGCTAGTGATAAGAACAGTTTGCCCCCCCCCTTTAATCTATATTTGTGAGATCAGAACATATGTTAATTTCAACTGTTCAACGATAAACTTTTAGAAATGCACAACTATAATGGGTCAATGAGGAACTAACTGAACATAGATATCTCAGTGGCCAAACCCCACAAGGGAGATTGCAGTCTAAACAGTAAATCAGAATTTACAGAGTTTTCAAGAGCCATCTTTAGCTCAAACAAAGCTACATACAAATTCAAGTATTTGCATAAGAGCAAAGAGTACATTTGTACCTTCAGGCACTTTTGGGGGTAGCCCACTGGATTTTGTTCATTTTCCTAGTTGCACTGTCAGCATGAAGTGTGGAAATTACAATATGTACTTGACATGTAATTCATGTTAACTGTTCTATTAATTTCATTACAGAATAATTGTGCAAACCAGACCGTGTGAATTACAGTGTTGTTGGCATCTGCATCACTCTCTTCTTAGTTGTTTTTTAATGAGAGCATAAGCTAAGAGAAGAGCTATTTTGTATTTTGAAAAGAAAGTCTTATGAAGATCAGCACAGGTCTTTTTCATTCATTTTACAAATTTGGCTGAAACTGATTGTTGTCTTAACAGACTTTAAATCTGCTGCCTTAGTAGGGTTCTTACAGCCTATGTCATGAAAAATGAATCTTTATAGTGTTATATATCTTTTCTCTCCCTCCCCATCTCTTATGGAGTGTTACATATATTTTAAAGAGAGCTTTAAATTGCACATTCAGATCATGACACTTTAATTCTACTTGATTTGACAGGAACAGCAGCATAGCTAGCATAATTTTCTTTTGGCATGATGATTAGTTGGGATATTTAGCTATGTAAGTGTTGAAATGTGTCTTGTCCTCATTAAGATACATACAACCTAGAAGTTGTTTTACACTGTTTTTAATGTAGAAGAGTGTATAATACATTTAAATAATAATACTGTAGTATAGAGGTTCATTTCTGTGATAGTTGTTGTTATGTGAATGGTGCCATGGACTCCTGGGTGGGTTACGCAGCCCTCCTGGGGTTCATGGACTTCCACTTGTGGGAACTACTGCTGTAGTTCATCATCATCATCATCATTTCAGTTAGTTGGGTGAAATTTAATTCCCAAGGTAGCATGTGTAGGGTTGCAGCTTGGTGGGATAGTGGTTTTTCCCCCTTCTTTTTTGTTGTTGTAAATTTTCCAAAGGCAACAATGGACTGATAAACTGTTTGCAATTGGGTAGTCAGGATTAATGACAGAAAATGGTCCTTCCTCATATCCTTTATGATTTGTGGAATGTGTGGTTTGTTGGATGGGGGTAATTTTCAACCAGTGGATTCATCTGGACTTGGTAGGATCTGGAAGGTCTGAGCAGTTACAAACTTCTTCAAAACATGTGTAACTTTGGCTGCCTCTTACGTTACATTATAATGGTGGTGTTGCACTTCTGTGACTCCCATCTAGACAATACACTAGAAATAACTTATTGTAAGAGTTCTATAATGTATCTACCCTTATAGTGATTTAAAGTATCCTGGTTCTGGTTCCCTTCCAGCAACTTTTTGAAGTTTGGCGAGGCATTGGGTGTTTCTCTCAGATTTACACATAGAAATGTAATGCATGAACTGTGTGTCTTGTATTCATATTAACATGATACCTTCTGATTTTATTACTAAATGTTTAACAGATTTTGAGTCTCGACAAAATTAGAAGTTTGTCTAGATCCACATCGTACACTAGATAATGTAAAGTGCAAGTATGACAAGTGGTGCTTGAAAATATGTGCATCTTGTAGGCTCACTCATCAAAGAACTAGGAGAGGCTGCAACCCTTGACTGAGGGCACATTTGGTTATAAACCCAGGTCTATTACTGTCTAATGTGTGAAACAGGCCGTTGCCTAACAAATTGAGAGCCCATTTCACTCCCATAATTCTATAACTCATTCAATTTTCTTTGTGTCACTTTGAGGGTCACTTAATGCAACACAATTTAAATGGGTGCTTGTTGCAGACCTGCTTTATGTGCCTTTTGAAACGAACATGTTTTCAGCCTCTGTACAAGGTGACAAATAAGATGCACCAGTGACACATGGTGCAGGGAGCTGCAACTGGCCCAACTTGCATGTTTTGACAAGTGAACTTGAAGATGCGTATGCACTTCAGATATAATATTGGCAAGTATACAAAGCAGTTTTATAAGAAATACACTTAAAAACAAAACATATAAAGCAACCCTTTTCAAGATCTTTGAAAATTGACATAATTCCACTAATGAGGCTCCCCTGATCACAATGGACCTACTTAAAAAACCCCCACTAGTACCCCAGAATGCTCACATCCAATATTTGCTGTTTTGAAAACTAGAGCTTTTTGGTTTTATGAATATATTGAGTAGTGGAGTAAAGAGAACAATCTTTGTGGTTCTGATACCCCAGAGAAACAAGTAAGCAAAGTTTGTGCTGTTTGGTGAAATGTCAGCGTCAGGGTTTCCCATCAGATGGAAATGAAAGAGCAAAGATAAGGTATGCAAGGGAGCACAAGAGAAAAACAGCACAGAGGCAGTAAGGAGGCTTTCAGAAACTTCTAAAAGCTTTATCACAAACATGCAGTGAAAATATTTTGTCGTCTCAAAGCACTCCTTAGATAAAGGCCAAGTTGCCCTATGCTCTTGTGAAGAAAGTATATTCTAGGAACCACCTACTTTTAAGCCTTTTAAGTTGTAATCTCAGATTTAAGTTGTATCTGCATTCCCCCCCCCCTTCTTTCCCTCCCCCTTTGATAGGCTTGTAAGCACAGTGTATATATTGGAGTGCATGTATGGTGTAGTGAATTTTTTTATTTTTGGTCACAGATGTTTGGACTGTTTATGTACAGCTGCATGTAGCTAAGGAGAAACTTGAACAAAACATGCATAATCTGTGTATTCGCCAAAGAAATATGATTAGAGACCCTTGTTGGGGCCTGTTTTTGATGCATTTATTTCCATGAGACTTGATAGCTTTATTTCCAAAAGTAATTAGCTCTTGCATAGTTTGAGAGGTGAGCTAAAAAATGGTATCAGAAATAATTCCCTGAAAAGATGGTTTTATTATTAATGTAGAGCACTTGTGACTAGCCCTTCACTCGAAAGGTCTCAAATGTAAAAGCAAAATAGAAAAAATAGGCAGACGCAGAATAGTAATCTACTAACTCATGCAGTCAGTGCAAGGGTTACCACTAGCACAGTAGGATTCCCCCCTCCTGTCCCTGCGTTTGCTCCACACCCTCCCCAGATCTGCTCCAGAGGATTGGGGTAACCCCTAGTACAGATTAAGAGGTTGCACAGAGGAAGGGAAGCAGACAAGGTTCTGTTGTGCAAACGTAAACTATGTGCAAGCAGAACTACTTAGTGCAACATTGAATACAACCCTTGTTTTTAAAGTAGAATATCATCAAAACAGTGACTCATGTATTGCTGCAAAGAATTAAACATTTCATTATCAAACTGCCAAAGACTGGGTAAATAAAAATGTCTTCATTTGACATCAAAACCAGTAATGGTGGTGAGGTGGGGCACTGCAGGAAGGGAGGTACCTTTAGTGGGAGATAACTCCAGAGTCCGGGACCCTACAACAGATAATGCTCTTCCTTTGTCCCCTCAACCAGGAACCTTGGTGGGGACTGCAAACAAAGTCACCTTTCCTCCCCGCTGGCTAGTAGTGGAGGAGGCGCTCCTGCAGATACCGTATTTGCCCATTTAGGACCTTGTAATTTGTTGACCAGAGAACAATTGGGCAGGACGAAAATCTGGAGTTGCGTGTTCACTAGCGTTAGCACATGTTGGGGCACAATACAGGCAAGAGGGACCACCGTTACAGAACTGCAGAGCGCCTGTCAAAGGAAAGCATTTGCTCATCTAGTTAAAATTATATCAATACCTACATTGGTAGAAAATCATTGCAAATACTAAAAAATAAAAACTTGCCCATCTGTCAGTCTCTGCAGCATAGTACGTTGTTTTCATGAGAGGACAAGGCAATTCATTTCCCTAATTCATGCCCTTGAGAATATAATCAACCTTTTCTCTTTAAATAGCAAACTCCTAAGAAAGAAGTTGTCTGCGGTTCCTTATTGAGGTGTGTGAACATTTCTGTCGTCATGACATTGAATGCTTGTTAAGGCTACAAAGCTGTTAAAATTATTTGCCAGAGATTTGCTGTGTTGCGCAGATTTGAGCTACTAGATGACTAAATATAGACCAGTTCCTGCCTCAAGGAAAAGAGAGTGTACTTGCAGCTTCACTCAAAGCATCTCACTTAGGTGTATCACATGTCTTGCTAGATCACACCTGATCTCCCTTTCAAAGAGGTGCCTGTGTACTTGAATTGCCCTAGCTAAAGACATGTTGCTGGCTCCCCCCCCCCCCCCACTTATCTCCTTAGAGTTAGAGGAAGAGCCTTTAACTTCTTCAGATCCAGGATCGACTATTGATCCAAACATACATTTTTATTTTTTCTTACCATTATATTGGTTTCGTGGTAGGCTTGTTGTTATGACCAGCCTTAGATCCATAATCCACACCCACCAGTTGAATTAGAGGACATTAGCTATTAAAGAACTAGCAAGATCTAACCCAGGCACCCCCAAACTCTGCCCTCCAGATGTTTTGGCACTACAACTCCCATCATCCCTAGCTGATAGGATCAGGGATGATGGGAATTCTATTCCCAAAACATATGGGGAGCTGAGTTTGGGGGTGCCTGATCTAACCATTATGCTAAATATAATTACTCTTGGCTGTATGATATTCCTTGTACTTTTCTCCTTTCATTAAAATAGTTAAATCCAAAAATGTTCGTATTTAAAATCAATGGACTTTCTCTTATCAGCTTCAGTAGACAATAGCTTTGCATCCTCCAATTCTTCCCATTTTATGTCATTTTCTCCACCTCTCAATCACTGGTTCTTGATAAAATTTGAGCATCTTAAGTAGTTTCCATAGGAATAGTTGGGAATCCCACCAGCAGAAGGTTGTTGAATCACAGGTTGGAAATAACAAGTGAGAAAAAGACTTTAGACTCTGCAATGTGGATAAAATGATTTTAAAAATTGTTTTGCCAACACTGCCTGGAATCTGTTCTGGTTGTTAATCAGCTTCTTTTAAGTTGACTGCTGTTTGCAATACCAAAAGTAAAGCTAGTTACATTTCCCTATACAGTGGTACCTTGGTTTACAACCATAATCCGTTCCGGAGGTCCAGTTGTAAACCAAAACAGGTTGTAACCCAAGGTGTGCTTTCGCCAATTGGGCCTCCCCCCAAAAAAAAAATTTTTAAAAAAAATTGGTTGTAATCCAAAAAAAGGGACACACACTTCCGGGTTTGATGTGATTGTAATCCAAAACAGTTGCAAACCAAGGTACCACTGTATCCATGTAGGAATTTAACTCTAGTCCTGCTTTTGTAAGCAGCCATATTAACAAAGCACCAGAAACCTATGGGAGAAACGATTCTTAAGTTTTACTAATGCAAGTTACTTGATGGAAAACTGGAATCTCCTGTATGAACAGAGCTCCTGCAGTGGCTTTCCTTTGGAACAGATCCTCATGCACAGTCATTTGCAGTGGAGTGTCATATGTGCATCGGAGCATACAGAGAATTCTCTGGGAGAGCACGGGTTTTGTAGCATTGCATGGTGAAAATGATGTCTTCTTTTGAAAAAATGTAATTTTATTAATCTAGATTTCCAAGATAGCCTACAAAAGAGAACCATAAACAAATATAAAACAGATCAAAAACATCAGAAACAAAAGCAGTTATCGTAGCAACAGTAAAAATACAAAAAGCTGTAGATATAAAATCAGTTAAAATCATTCAAAATGATTTGTCATTTTGAAGGAGTCCTATAATTTTTAGTTTTCCTTGTACTGTTAATGTCTAGATGGTGTTCTCATATAAGAAACTGAAGAGATGGAAATGTTACCAGGTGAGGATCTATCTCCCTTTTTAATAGCAAGGTGTGGGAGCACTCCTAGAGCTCATTCTGGAGCCTAAAATTTGTAATATGGAAAGGTTTGTGCATTGGAAGGCCTAACACTGCGGCAGCCTAGTGTGTGGGGTAGCATCTGTAGAAAGGTAAGCATAGCTATTTATCTATTTTTATTGCTTTCATGTTTTGTGTATACCTTGCTCCCAAAGTGACATACAATGAAAATTAAAGCCTAGAACATCAGTATACTATGAATTCATTTTCACGATAAACCCGTTTGTCCCACTGATGCAAAGCAGGAACTCAAGAGCATTTGATAAACCAGCTTTGTAGGTTTTTGCTGATGCTGAGGAAAGCTGCCTATATGGCGTGCTTCTTTTTCTATGAAAAAGGCACAAGCGCCCTCTTCAGCAGATTTTGTTGAATTAAGTGAACTTGGTGACGATGTGTCGTACAGCTGTCGAGTTGGATGGGATCTTAGAGGTCATCTAGCTCAACCTGTTCAAGGCAGAATCTACAGTGCAAGATGCAACTGTTCATATGATTTATTGGCATAAATACACAGCATTCCTGACAGGTGGTGGGGTCAGTTGGTGTCTCCCCATTCCCCGCTTTAAGGGTTAGTTCTGAAGAGGACTATGAACAGCAACCCATTCAAACATATTGATCATAATTTGTCTCAGAAGTGAGCAGATGGACAAAATCCGACAGTCTCAGGATTTGAGGCATAAAAGTAACGTGTAGAGACTCACATTCGTTGAAAACCTAATGTATGGACTTGCCATTTATTTTATATCTTTCTATACTAGTGAACAGCAATTCTTTCTCAAATTTGATATGTCACTTTAAGCTCACTACTTCTTTCCCTACAAGAAATTGGCGTGGCTTAAATTGGGCTCTTCATTGACGGATATGCATTCCTGGTCAGAGCTTACGTTTCAGTATTTGAACAACAGCCAAAACTTGTTGAAACAGCTGTTTGGTTTCCTCTGAGGTTGCAGTTCCTTGTTCTAGAGAGAGGCTGTTCAGATATGATGGACAAACATACATTGGCATTAGGATAGGTTGTGCAGTAAATGCAGCTTGTATAATTCCAGGGATATTTTTCCAGGGATTTGTTAATTTTTAAATGGCAGCTAAAGAAATACTGAATATTGCTAAGCTTTCATTACTTGCATTTCTAACATTTGTTTTACAAGTAAAAGTAAGATGTGATGATGCAAAAGTATAGAAAATCCTATTGCAAACTTGCTGTGATGTAATTTTTTCTACTGTCCAATTCAACACACCCCTTAAGAATGCATTGTTTGAGAAATGAAATGGATATGATACCAGTCAAACTGCTGCTTCACACTAACATGTGCAGAACTTCACATCAATGGTCTAAATCAGATTGATGTAAATAGAATTTAAACAGGCTAACTAAATGGGCCTAGGGAGACTTGGGGTTAAATCCCCATTTTGCTGTGAAGCTCACTGGGTTTCCTTGGGCTTGTCCCTGTCTTTTAAGCTAACCTACCTTGCAGAGTTGTCATGAGGTTAAGATGTGGATGAGTAGGAGAAAGAGATATGCTGCTGTAAAATTCCTAGGAAGAAAGGCAGGAGATAAATGCAAGACACGAAACAGTAATAAATTTGTGGTGTTGGTCAGAAGTAGTCTTGTACATAACTAGGGTATGCTGGATCAGTTGCTCAGGAGGACAGGACAGGTAGTTTCTCTTTTTTCCTGCCCTGTGTAGTGGTTTACTTGCTATTTTTTCAATAACAAGTCTAGTTAATAAGCATGGCAAATGCTATTAAAATATTCTGCTTTGGGGCAATTACATTTTTAATGCATCCAATAATCTCCTTCACCCCTTTGTTGTTATTGAAAGAATGGCTGCAGCTCAGTGAGAGAGCATCTTTTTTGCAGGCAGAAGATCCCAGGTTCAATCTTTGGCATCTCCAGGTATGGCTTGTAATGTTCCCTGCCTGAAACCTTGGAGAACCACTACCAGCCAGTGTAGACAAGAATGATCTAAATGGACCAGTGTTCTGACTCAACATAAGGCACTTTCTTATGTGCTGGTGGTTTTTTTGCTTTTTCAGTGTTGCCTGTTCAGAATAACTAAGGGTAAGAATTGTGGCCAGAGTAATACTTACTAGCCTTGGAATTGTTTAAATGCCTCGCAGTTTAGTAGCCTGACTAGTGTCCATGTGGAACGTTTTAAAAACTACACATTGCTGATTCAGTAATAAACTCATTAGACTGGTATAGTGGGAAAACTGGAATTGGGCATGTACCAGTTCTAACGTGTCTAGAAAAGCTCATTTCAAGACAGGTGGTAATTTTATAAATTCTTAGAAGTTTTAAGCATGAACAACCTGGAGATCTCCATGTGGAGGTGGTATGAGATTTTATAATACAAGCAATTTGTACGAAATGGGGAGAATTGTGCTTCTTTTGAAAGGCAGGCTTGGGGATCTGCTCATTTCTTAAATGTAATATTGATAGGGTTGTTTATGCTGTATATAATAATCATATATAGGGTTGAGTACCCACTTCTATGTAGCCTAAACAGCAGCACTTAACACACATGAGGGAGATACAGACAAGGTTTTCAGAAGTACATAAAGTTTTTAGGGAGAAAATAATGCTAAAATGGGAGAGGTAGCCCAGTGAGGACTCAGTAGCCATGGAATGTTGGCTAAGAGAGAGAAACCTCACATTCAAGACTGCAGTCATGTGCAGGCTTACCTGGAAGTAAACCGAATTGAACACAATGGGACTTTGTTCAAGTAACTGAATGCAGGATTTCATAATTGGGTATTACATTAGGTCAGACTATTAGCAAATGGCCACTTTTGAAGCATGTAGGAAGACTTAGTAAGGAGGAGGTGGTATCTCTGAGGAGTTTCAGAATATACTCTGGACTGTCTTCATGACCTGATCTTTTGACTGGAGATGGCTGGGACTTGCTCTGAGCTATGCCCCCTCCCATAGTCTGATGTTATAGAATCCAGAGTTCAAAGGAACATCAAAGCTGCAGCATCCATGCTGTCTGCCACTTCAGGAAATCCAATAGACCTGAATCCCTGAGAGATGGCTATCCAGCCTCTGCTTAAAAACATCTAATAAAGGAGAGTCCCACATGTTATGAGGTATCCTGCAGGGCAGAGATAGGGAATCTGTGGCCTTCTAGCAGTCATTGCTGGCTGGGATTGCATGGAGTGCAGCAACTTGTGGAGGCCATGGGTTCCCTATCCATGCTGTAAGGATTTGTTTCTGCATCACCTGCTAGACATATGTATCATGTGTGCATGTGGGGAGGAGGAGTGGAAATGGTTCAACATCTCACCTCTGTTCTGAGGCCAGGGGTAGAATGGAAGGTACCCCATCTTCACTTCACTTTGTACTTTGTTTGGGTCTATTTTTCAGCTATTCCTTTCATTATATTCCACTGTATCTGAAATTCAGGTTTGTAGAATAGCTATATCCAACAATATGCAAGAGTAGTTTAAGCTTGTTAAAATGAAATTCATATTGTAAATTTCACTTTCATTTATTTTATCTATTATAGGTGAACCAAAACCATTTTCTGCTTTATTTTACTTGCCTTTACAGTGTTGATTTATCAGTGAACACTCCTGATTAGTGGGTTATGTTTGGGGAAATAAATATTACTCAGTATAAAACAGTAGATCTAGTTTTTATAGAGGTATTCCTGGATGAGTTAGAAGCTTACTCAGCCTTTCAGTTCTTGTATAATCATACACAGGGATCCTGTGGCTCTAACTTCTTTCCTGCATGCTGAATGCAGATACAAGGCTTAGTGAGGATTGACTGACCTCTCAATCTAGACTTCAAAACCTAGAAAGTTCATAATCCTTTTTATGTGTAAATATCTGTACACTGAAGGCGGTGTGGTGTAGTGGCTCAGACTGTGGAATTAACCTTCTGCAGTCAATACATGTCAATGTTGAAGAAGTGCTTGTGTCTACAAACTTTGCAAATAAACTTCAGAGACAGCATGAATGTGCATCTTCATGCATACAGTATCTGTTTTCATACATTGAATGTGCTTCCTTCCCCTCCAGATTCTCTGTTGCCATCTGCTTTAGGGGTGGGGGTGGGGTGTTTATTAATTAATTAATTAATTAATTAATTAATTAAATTTGTAAAGCACCTTTCATCCGTAGATTTCAGGGCATTTCACAGCATAAAAATACAGGATAAAAACACAAAATACAACTCCCCCACCCACAAACACGTGTAAAAGGGTATCAGATGTTAATTAACTAAGGGCCTAGTAGAGGAGGAATGTTTTTGCCTGGCACTGAAAGGTATATCATGAAGGCATCAGCCGCACCTCCCTGGCAAAAGCATTCCACAAACAGGGAGCTGCTGCATAAAAGGCCTGTTCTTATGCTGCCACCTGCAAGACAATGGTCCAGCACATCCACTGCCACACCTGCAGATGTGCTTCAATATAACAAACTAACAGATTTTAAAACTGGTGAAAAATTATTGTCAACACTCTACTGGTGGAAGCGGCCATCCACCTGCCAAAAATTCCCGTTGCGGCTTTGCAAGTCTCCTCGCCCCTCGCTTCCCCTTTAAGCCCCCAATCTGAGATGTTTAAAAGGGAATTGAGTCACCACAATACTTGCAAAGCCTTTAAAATAAACTGCTTGCTCCCATTTTAGGCTGAAACTGGATTGTGGGGGCTACCTAAAAGTGCAGCTTGAAGCAGTTTGCGTTTCTTTATGGTGGCAGGTGGCAGTGGGGTGTGTGAGAGAGACTGTTCTACTGTTCGCTCACCCACTTGCTTAAAGAAAAGCACGAGCTGCTTCAAACAGTGCTTTTGAGAAGGGATTAAATCCTGCTGCCTTGACCATACGTATCCTGTTCCCTACTGGGAACAGGGCACACAACCAATGCAGCATTAAACCTTTTCCTCCTGCTCAACAGCTGGTGTCACTGGTGATGCCAGTTGATGAGTGGGTGTGGTTTGAGGGAAATGGTTTTGAAGGCCAAATTGGACCCCCTAATGGGCTAAGATTAGCTCATGGGCTAACATTTCCCATTTTCAGTACTAAAATAGAGGCCACTGGTTAAAGATGGTGATGATCATTATATAGACATACCTGTTGAAAGATAAATTGCAGACGGCAAACACCTTAAGAGGCAATTTCCCCATTTCTCTTACACAAGGGATGGCTCTTCCACGTTTATGCATATTATGACACATGTGCATCTCTCCTAGAAACCAAGAAAGTGAGAAACATGTTTTAGCTGCAGAACAATAGCATTAACTAAAATTTGTAGTCTTCTTGTTTCCAGCCTGGTCACCTGGGGACAAAACTGTAGAGTGTATATGTTGCCCCGTCCCCAGTGTCCTGATCATTTATCAGTGTTTTTGACTGCAAGGATGCTTGTAAGCACATCCAGACAAACATGCTTGTAAGCCCCCTTCAGAACTTCAGACCAAACATGTAAAGGGTGACCAAACATGTAAAGGCATGGGACTATCTTCAGGCATTGCAGACAAGGTTGACATTCAAGCCGCTGTCCCACTACACACTTTTTGCCCTTACATGTTGAGCTGAATACCAGAAGAGGGCAAGTGACTAATGTTTATTCATAGTGACTCAAAATTTTCTCTTAATCATGTCACATACCTGTTTTGTCACTTTTGTACCTTGAGAGTATAGTTGTCTCTTGCAATAATTGGAGGAAACAGAAGAGGCTGGGGCTGCTGGAAATCCCACCCAGCCTCCTCAGTTGTTGCAGGATAAAGTCAAGGTTATCCCTGATGTTGTAAAGCAGGCAGGAAAGAGATTTGGAGAAAGGGACCAGTGGAAAACCTGCACCCTTTCACCCTACCTTAGCAACCTAATTATGGGATGAATCTCTCCATTCAAGGATCTGGCAGTCCTAGGGCTGAATGCACTCTGAGAACTTGGCAAACTTTTCTATAACATATTTCATCCTAGGGCAGTGGGAGGCAATGTATCATCTTGTTCATCCTGCTGCTGTCCTCTTAGCAACACTTAATTTCTTGAAATGCAAACAAAACAGAAACATTGCAGTGATAATTCTTTGGTGGTAGCACTGTATATTTAAAAATAATTGGTTATCTTTTAAAAAACCCAGTGTTATAACCTTTTTATGCAATAAATCACACCATTGTTACATGTATTTCCAAGAAAGCTTAAAACCTAAGGATTTACTTAACAAATAAACACAAAGGCATCTTTTTATGCCATAACGAAGTGTGTAGCTTTCAAACATTAAGTGCCTTAACTCACAGTGCTGGAGAACTGAACAGTCTGCCCCTCTTGAAGGGGAGGTATAACAGTGCTCTACTTAGAGAAACTGCTGCTCCATTTATTGCAGTGGCCCTTGCCAATTTGTTTGAGATTTTACTATACTTATTTGTGATCTACAGAACATGTGAGAGCCAACTCTTCCAGCAGGCTTCGTTTCTAAGTTAGCCAACCCCACAAAAGTTGAGTAGAGTGGCATGGGACTAGAGTAGAGTGGATAACTGCTCCTCTGCTTCCAAATCTGTATTGGCAAGAGCTAGTGTAAAGTAATAATGATAGATTTTGCTGTGAAGCCCACCTTATAAACTCACCAATGCCCAAACTACATTGTGGAAACGTGTGTATCAGAGGCCTATTGGCTCTATTGTTGAAGTGGGGGAAAACGGCTTCAGCTGGTTGGCTGTCTGAAATGGAGAAGTGGCTTAACACTTTCCCTGACTCACTTTCCCAATGTAAGTAAGCCTTTCCTCACAGGTTGCTTCTTCTTCCAGGGAGTTTGAGACAGTAATGTGAATTTTCTTTAAAAACATTCTTATGTAAATCAAGGTAATTTGAATTGGAAACGTATCAGTTTGCACTGGAATGTTTTCTGATGTCCCTAGAGAATGAACTAATTAGCATGTTTAATTTACTTACATTTAGTAAACAAAGCTGACAACTTTGAAATTGCCAGGTTTGACTAATATATATATTTACAAGTGGAACCTGGTTAGTGAACTTATAAAATGGGAGATTTTCTGTGGAAAATGAAAGCACTGGTTCCAAGCATTCATTTACCACGTAAACATGCTTGGAATGCTTGGGTGGGTGGCACAGGGAAGGATTGAGCCCTCCCTTCCTGCTTATTAAACCTTTCTCAACCCACTTGCTCATCTGTTTCTGAAGAAGCTGCTTTTCCTTGGAAGAGAATGTTTGGAATTTTGTTACCTTCATTTGTGGCATTTAGGTGCTCAAATGGGCTTAGGCAAATTCCTCTCTCTCTCAGCCTTGGTATCCTCCCACCCTTGCCATCTGTAGTATGGGGACAGTAATACTTGAGTAGTTTATAGGGTTTTTTAAACAATTACTGAGATAACATTATGTGCTTTTGAACACTCAGAAGTGCTATATAAATACTTGATAATATTATTAAGCTGTGTTCATTCTCTAGCAAGCTGTCCTTATTGGTATCCGGCAAATGCTGGTGTCCTGTGGAGAAAGCAATGAATCAAAAAGCTTTTTGAGTTGTGTATATCCAGTGTATTCCTCTGTGTGTTTTATAAAACTCAGCAACCATTTGTAAGGACAGACTGCATGAAACCAGCAGATAACAGGATCATCACCAGTGTGAGGCGTACTGCTTGTGAAGTGGTCTCAGTTGTCTTTTCCTGCTCTCGGAAGCAATGCAGTATAGATAGAAATGTTTGCTTTAAAAAATCCTCTGTATAGTAAAGTTGCTTCTATAGGGTGCAATAGATTTATTTGTTGACTGATGAATCTATTGAATGTGGTTCTCTGCCCCCCCCCCCCATGATCAGTGTAGTTACAACATGAAATTTGCAGAACAGATTCATGACAAACTGTGTAGGATCAAGAAAATACGTTCCATAATTAAAGGTTCCTTTGAGTCCCAAGTATCCACAGCAGAAGCTGCCTGCTGCATCGCTGCATTGGAATTGCTGTCCTCCACTTTCTCCTTTGCAGAGGCTGCCTTTTCTGCTCTGGTTAAAGAAGAGCAAGGGGCTGGAGCAGAGGAAAAAAGGCTGTTTGAGACATCTGTGCCTGCATCTCCTAAAAACCTTAAGACAGAACGTTGGAGGAGGGGTCCCTTCAGGTGTTTTGCAGGTTTCAGGTGACACCCTGGCCTCCCAGGATGGGTAAAAGCATATATCACCTCATGAAAGGGGTTTGGGAACTTGAAACTTGTATGTGCACTATTTTGTGGAATTTTGTTAGATCTAATAAAGGTGTTGTCCTTGTATGGATTTGTTACTTTTTTCTTAATGGCCAACATAGCTAACTTTCCATTTTAAGGTTTTCAAAGATTAGGAAAGATTCCTCTTCCCAGGAAGATTTAAAAAAATAAAGCCACTTCTTAAAATGTGGAGGGGAAAGCAAGAAAGCATTGTTTTGCATTCAGTAAAGATTGCGTGTTGAACTGAGCTGAGACTAACACGTTAGTGTTATTTAGAAAGCTCAATTACTATTGCTTTGTTTAATGTCAGAGCATTTTTCTTTCAGCTGCGCTAGTCTTGTGCTTGATCTTGGCCCTGGAAAGAACTGCTAAGAAGCCCATTAAGGTTTCACTTTCTAATGCCTGTGAAAGGATTTAAGTAGATTGTTGAAATTGCTCCTAGTAAATGGTGTGATCAGCATCACAATCCACCTTGCTACAAACTGTTGCTGACAGCAAAACACTTCCTACTACTAGCTTTCTTTACCATGGCATTTAAGAGCTTGTAGACACAAGAGAACTTGGTTAGAATGGCTGCATGCATTCTGGTGTGTGTGTATTGAACCTGAATCAAATTCCAAGTGCATCTGACACTTGAGTAGGAGTTGACTGTGAAGGATGAAGATTGGAATCTGCACAATAGCTTGTGCTTGTTGGAAAAATGCAGATGGTCCACTGGCTGCTAATATTGCTTTTACCAGGTGCGTATGGCTCTTAACGCTGGGTTTATGTTTAATAGAATCATAGAATTGCGAAGTTAGAAGGGACACTGAGAGTCATCTTGTCCAACCGCCTGCAATGCAGGAATATCAACTAGATCATATACATGGGAGTCTGTTCCTCTGTTGAACAGCTCTTACTGTCAGAAAGTTCTTCCTGATGTTTCCAGGGATAGTGCTAAAGCCAAAATCATGTATAGTCAAAACACAGTTGATTCATTGGTGGGTGAGATTGCCTAAGTTTTTCCCCTGGATGCCCCCCTTTCTGCCTCCTTTAAATTTTTTAAACAATTTTTGCCAAATGTGTAAACCTGAATGTGTACGAGTTAAATGTGTGTAAGTTGCAAGTTACCTGCACAGATTTGTGACCTTGTCCTGTTCAGTCATCTCAGAGACGAGTTCAATTCACAGATGAAAATTCATTGTTTGATGGCTGCAGTTAAAGTAACAGCTCAACCTGTGCAGGCTGCCTATCTTGCATCAAATTCTACAAATAGTATTTGCATGTCACCTGCTAACAACTGTAATCAAAGGAGTTCATCAAGTTATGAGGTTTCAAGAGAGAGAGAAACTGAGTCAGAGAGAAGTGAGTGATGAAAATGAATATATATTCATTTTATATAGCCTTTTCTGACAGTGACTTTGCTATTCTTATATCTGAGTAGGATTCACAGCCCAATCCTTTGTGTGTTTACTTGGAATGGGGCTTTCTTCCAGGCAAGAATGAATAATGTAACAGTCTTAGTTGATTAACTGACATTTGATTATTTTTATCAGTGCACTTTAAAAAAGTCTAATTTGGTCCTGATGTAGCCCTGTAATAGGAATAATAATGAAATAAAATGTTGACATTCCCTTTTGTTACTAAACTTTCAATAAAAACGCATACATATTGAGGTTTTGGTAATAAGCAGATACATTGTAATGTGTTTTGTGTTAGTTTGACTCAGAGTCCTATTGGCAACAAATGAGAGGCATGTTTGGTACTCTTAAGTGTGCAACTGCAAATGCAGGAACTACTTGTGGAAGAAGCCTAGGCATGTGTATACATACACCACCACATTTTACACAGCCTCTGTGGTCCTGTGGTTGTTCTTCAGCTTCACAGGTGAGTAGAGAACTAGTCCAGCACAAGCCATTATTTGGAATGAGCACCAGTCATTACTATTACTACTACTACCATTATTATTATTATTAGTAGTAGTAGTAGTATTACCCCGCCCATCTGGCTGAGTTTTCCCAGCCACTCTGGGCGGCTCCCAATCAAGTGTTAAAAACAATACAGCATTAAATATTAAAAACTTCCCTAAACAGGGCTGCCTTCGGATGTCTTTTAAAAATAGGATAGCTGCTTATTTCCTTGACATCTGATGGGAGGTCGTTCCACAGGGTGGGTGCCACTACCGAGAAGCCCCTCTGTCTGGTTCCCTGTAACCTCACTTCTCGCAATGAGGGAACCACCAGAAGGCCCTTGGTGCTGGACCTCAGTGGCTGAACAATGGGGGTGGAGACGCTCCTTCGGGTATACAGGACTGAGGCCATTTAGGGCTTTAATTGCTCAACAGTCCATTTGGACTGGAAACCAAAATGTTATTGTTATTAATTTCATTGCTGTACCACTTTATATGTTAAAGAAAAAAAATCAAAGCGATTTACAACACATTAAAACATCAAATAAAACAATTCAGAGTAAAACAAATTGAAGCTTCAAGGGCAATATTTAGATTCTTCTCTAAAGTGACATTTTGCTTTCACCATATTTATTTACCTACTTAATTTATATAGCTGCCCCATAACAGAAGTATTCTAGTTTGTTTCTGCATTTGAAGTTTGGATACTACCTTGGTCTGTACACCTGTTTTCAGTCTGTCTTGAAGACAGTTATCTCGATGAAAGCTGGTGTGCACGTTTTGAACTCCTTCAGGTTTTCTGAGAGTTAAAAAGTACAAATAATAACTTTAAAGCAATATCTTCCTTGAGATTTGTGATATTGGAATTATCCTTTCTGACATAAATTTCTGTTTGATGTTTGAACATCTGCTTGCCCTTTATTTACACTTAAGATGCAAGATAGATTCTAGCGTGAAGTGAGGTCTACTTTAGTGAAAATCATTATTTTACTTCCTCTGCCTCTTTCTTCCCAGGATATAGCTGATTCAGGCAGTGATGCAACTGACATGATTAAATTGCTTTTCTTAGATTGCTAAATAATTGCACTGTAATGCTGGGCAGCACTTGCTTAAGATGTTAGTAGCCTCGGAAATTGAATCTATTTCTCCAAGTTATCTGAGTTCCTGCTTTCTAATCAAAAAGTATTCTAGACCTCAGAATATTTACCTCCTCCCTTTCTGTAAGCCAGAAAATAGGGCTGTTGCTTACACTAAAATTAAATGGGACAGGCTTCATACATTCACTAGTGTAGAGTTCATCCGTCCCCTCCCCACACATAAATCTATGTTGACGATAACCAACTGCTCCACTAGGGTGCAGCAGTGCATATTAAAAATAATTCAATTGTAGCTGGTCTTTAATGACACTTTCTTAAATGGCTACTTTCCCTATAAGAGACAGTAAGCCTCTGCATACAGTTGTTGGGAATCATAAGCAGAAGGAGGGTTGTTGCACTTCGTCCTCCTTGTAAGATTATTAAAGGCATCTGGTTGGCCAGTGTGAGAACAGGATGTTGAACTAGATGGGCTTCTGATCCAGCGATGGTGGCACGAACAGGGCCTCACTTGCCCATTATAAGATCTGAGATAGAATCATAGAGTTGGAATAGACCACAAGGGCCATCGAGTCCAACCACCTGCCAAGCAGGAAACACCATCAGAGCACTCCTGACATGGTTGTCAAGCCTCTGCTTAAAGACCTCCAAAGAAGGAGACTCCACCACACTCCTTGGCAGCAAATTCCACTGTCGAACAGCTCTTACTATCAGGAAGTTCTTCCTAATGTTTAGGTGGAATCTTCTTTCTTGTAGTTTGGATCCATTGCTCCGTGTCCGCTTCTCTGGAGCAGCAGAAAACAACCTTTCTCCCTCTTCTATATGACATCCTTTTATATATTTGTACATGGCTATCATATCACCCCTTAACCTCCTCTTCTCCAGGCTAAACATGCCCAGCTCCCTTAGCCGTTCCTCATAAGGCATCATTTCCAGGCCTTTGACCATTTTGGTTGCCCTCCTCTGGACATGTTCCAGTTTGTCAGTGTCCTTCTTGAACTGTGGTGCCCAGAACAGGACACAGTACTCCAGGTGAGGTCTGACCAGAGCAGAATACAGTGGCACTATTACTTCCCTTGATCTAGATGCTATACTCCTATTGATGCAGCCCAGAATTGCATTGGCTTTTTTAGCTGCCGCGTCACTCTGTTGGCTCATGTCAAGTTTGTGGTCAACCAAGACTCCTAGATCCTTTTCACATGTACTGCTCTCAACCCAGGTGTCACCCATCTTGTATTTGTGCCTCTCATTTTTTTTGCCCAAGTGCAATACATTACATTTCTCCCTGTTAAAGTTCATCTTGTTTGTTTTGGCCCAGTTCTCTAATCTGTCAAGGTCGTTTTGAAGTGTGATCTTGTCCTCTGGGGTGTTAGCCACCCTTCCCAGTTTGGTGTCATCTGCAAATTTGTTCAGGATGCTCTTGAGTCCATCATCCAAGTCGTTGATAAAGATGTTGAATAAGACCGGGCCCAAGACAGAACCCTGTGGCACCCCACTAGTCACTCTTCTCCAGGATGAAGAGGAACCAGTGATGAGCACCCTTTGGGTTCGGGCAGTCAGCCAGTTACAAATCCACTGAGTGGTAGCATAGTCAAGACCGCATTTTACCAGCTTCTTTACAAGAATATCATGGGGCACCTTATCGAATGCCTTGCTGAAATCAAGGTAGGCTACATCCACTGCGTTCCCTTCATCTACCAGGCAGATCAGGTTACTCTGACATGACTTATTTTTCAGAAATCCATGCTGACTATTGGTGATCACAGCATTCCTTTCTAGGTGCTCACAGACTGTTTGCTTAATGATCTGCTCCAGAATCTTCCCTGGTATTGATGTCAGACTGACTGGGCGATAATCATTTGGGTCCTCTCTTTTCCCCTTTTTGAAAATAGGGACAACATTTGCCCTCCTCCAGTCTGCCGGGACTTCACCTGTTCTCCAGGAATTCTCAAAGATGACTGCCAGTGGTTTTGAGATCACATCTGCCAGTTCTTTTAATACTCTTGGATGCAGTTCATCTGGCCCTGGAGACTTGAATACATCTAAATTAGCCAAGTATTCTTGTACTATCTCCTTAGTTATTCTGGGCTGTGTTTCCTCTGCTGAATCATTTGCTCCAAATTCTTCAGGTCGGGCATTGTTTTCTTTATCGGAGAAGACTGAGGCAAAGAAGGCATTGAGGAGTTCAGCCCTTTCTGTGTCCCCTGTTTGCATTTCACCATCTTCTCCTCTGAGTGACCCCACTGTTTCTTTGTTCTTCTTTTTGCTACGGACATACCCATAAAAGCCTTTTTCGTTGCTTTTAACCTCTCTAGCAAGCCTGAGTTCATTCTCTGCTTTAGCTTTTCTGACTTTGTGTCTACATGTGCTGGCTATTTGTTTGAATTCCTCTTTGGTGGTTTCCCCCCTTTTTCATTTTTGTACACATCCTTTTTTAATCTTAACTCAGTTAAAAGTTCTTTAGATAGCCACCCTGGCTTCTTTAGGCACCTTCCATGTTTCCGTCTCATTGGTATTGCCTGAAGTTGTGCTTTTACTATCTCCCTCTTAACAAACTCCCAGCCATCATGAACTCCCTTTCCTTTTAGTATTACTGTCCATGGGATCTCACCCAGCACTTCCCTAAGTGATATTGGGGGAGTTGTTCTTTTTGGTACTTGGTACTGTCTTCAAGGGCAACCCCACATAATAGTGTTTTACATTAGTCTATACAGAAGCATGGACAACTCAGGTAAGGCTATTCCAATCTAGGAACAATTACAGCTGGTGACAGCTTGAGTTGGGCATAAACACTCCTAGCTACAGAAGCCACTTAAGACTCCAGTGATAAGTTGGACTCCAAGTGTACTTCCAGCCTACAAACGTCTTTCTTCAGAGGAAAGGTCTGTGGTACTTCCTCCTCCTTAACATCCAGATATATGAGTGGGGTATAAATAAATTATTATTATTATTATTATTATTTACTTACCTGCTGAGGCCTTCAAGAATAGAAGGTTGAAGGGTGATTATAGACAATAAGAATGTAGTATTTATATAGCACTCTTTCTAAGTGCTCAAAGCACTCTTAAATCTGTGTTGTTAAATAAAGCCAGTTCCAACATACAGTCCTCTCTGGGAGAATTATTAGCAAGTATTAATGACACCTGAGCATTGTGTCCCATTAAAATTGGCTGTTGCTCTGTATTCAGTAGGTTTTGCAATATCATATTGGTCTCATTGGAATTCCTGATTGGGGAGAAGAAGCCCACAACAAGGCCTCTGTAGAGAAACACAAGTTGCCAGGCAGCTCCTGAGTACATTAAGAAGATGCTTGCCAGTAATCTGCAGCAGTAGCAGTGCCTCACAAAGCAGTTTGTGCTGTGCTACCAGGGAATGAAAGCATTTGCCAAGTTCAGTACTGGCACCACTGTTTTGTATGACAGTTGTCAAATACCTCCATTTGGCTGAAGTATTATTATTATTTTATTTATTTATACCCCACCTTTTCTCCTGACAGGACTCAAGGCAGGGGAAAAGTATGTGAAATATGTGTAGGCTTGCTCCAGGGACTCTTCTACCATTCAGTGATGGTTGCCTACCTTTATCAGTGAAATTATTGGATTTTTTTAAAATAAAAGAGCCATGTAGAAAGTCTTGCAATTCAAACAGAAAACTCTTTTGTGAGTAGTTGCATTACACAGTTGTAGTTTATGTAAGCTATGAGAACTTGGAGGATAGATTACAGAGCTTTTGTATAGTATTGCAGTGGCAGGTTGCAGGAAGTAGCTTAAAAATATTTCTAGCCTATAGCATAGAACTTTGGTATTATATGAGAAGTACATCTATATTAGCACAATAAGCTGGGTGCAGAACATCTCTTGCTGTATGTTTTAGTGCTCCTTTGTCAAAGGGTTGTCTTTTCTACATTGTGAGAAATCCGTGGCAGTGCTACAAGATAATGGGAAAAATCAGTATAGAGCTGACCTCTTCCACCACATCCTCTTAAGGCACAAGGGAGGGAGGCTGGCAAACCCATATGTGCCTTCCTTAGCCTCACAAGTAAATGAGGGCAATTCCATTGATTTCCATGCAGTTTCCTAAATGTACTTATATGTAACTATATATATATATATATATATTTGGAATCCAGCAAAATTTGTTTAAAAATACATCCGGTTGGGTTTGGCTACTGTTCTCTCTGTACAAGTCCTTTAACAAAGGTCAAGACTTCTTCAGTGTTGTCATTGATAGCTCTTCCCATTTTTCTACGTTACAGTCTTATCCCTGTTGGGTTTACAAACGTCACTGCAATCTTACATTTCCTAAGCCACAATACCTCTGGGAATTTGCTTTTATTTTACGTTCAAATTGCACTTTGAATACTTTCTAAAGAGAACATTGATGTGATGATGTCAAATTAATTGCAGTGCCTCATCTTGAGCTAGTTGCTGTTATTTGCAGTTTATAGGCAGGCAAGTAAGTTTGAGAGAGAATAAATTAGAAGCATGGTAGGTGAGTAAAAAACCAAATGCTTAGCTTGTAGCCTGTTTTCCATCCTGACTGTGGAGGAGGGGAATCTATCATTGAAACACCTGCTACTAGCCTCTTAGGCTAGTTGCTTTTATAGACGTATAAGGTTAGTCTCGCACTACTTCTAGTTTGTCATGGTGTCCAAATCAGCAAACTATGATTAGTACTTCTTCCCATCCCCTGCAAAACAAACAAACATGAATTAGAATTAGTTTTTTTTTTCTGATTCTGTTTAAGGAAGTGATTAGGGTTGCCAAGTTGTTGCAGCAAACGATTCTGAACACTGAACAGAAAATAAAGGTGTAAGAATAGAAGAGGGAATAAATGAGTCTCTGGCACATTCTCAATTGTTTAGAAAGATCATCTGAACTGAGTAATTTAGTCTACAGCAGATTTTAATTCAGAATTCCTATCTAAGCCCTCTATTATTATTATTATTTTTAAAATGCTTTGATAAAATCATTGATCTTCATATGAAGGGCTTGATGGAACATATTTAGCATATATCTCCTTCCCTGAATTTTCTGATTGCATGTTTCTGGGTGTATGGATTTTTTTGCGGAGTGGGGGGGTGACAGATCATGGAAGCATGCAGGTTGTTAATACAATTTGACACATTCCCAAAGCCATCCTTGTCTGTTTTAAATTGTTTTAAATTGTTAAATTGTTCACGACCATTCTTGTCCTGTGTCATGTTATGCATGAGAACATGCAGATGATAATTGGGGAAAGTAATATACTTTTACTTTTGCCCGTTCCTTTTGACTGCTCCCATAACCAGTATTCCTTGGAGTGAATGACCTCCTCTGAGTCAGTAATATGGCAGAGTAGTGACAGTGGTGGCTGTGGGATCTAGGAACTATTCAGTAGTAAAGGCAGAACTAATAAGAACCCTACATTCCCATGCTCTTCACTCCTTCCCTAATTCTCTCCGTATTAATTCCTTAGTCCTCTCCTTTGTGTTTAGAGTTATTTCTGAACTGGTGTAACCATAGTTATCCTTTAAACCAGAGATTTGTTTAAAGTTTCCGAGAGTGCTTTCAGTCTCTGGTTTAAAGGCTATGGTAACTTATATTTATGCCAGTTCAAGTGTAGCTCTAAAGCATAATTAATACAAGAAAGGATGATGAACTTTGCATGGGCAGAGCTTCAAGTACGTGTGTGAGCCTTTGATCCACTAGTGATCATTCAGCTATGGTTTTGCAACCAGTGTGGCATCTAAACTTCATTGTTGCCATCCATCTGTCTTGGGAGACAATGGAGGAGTGCACCTTTGGGGGTGAGGTCAATCTGTTGGAATTCAGGCACCAGGCCTGTTGGCATCTGAACTGTCCCTGTGTGAAAAAATCTTCACACTTATTACAATTATTAACATTTGAATGCTTACAAGGATTAGGAAATGGCACTTTTGTGGCTTTGGATACTGCAGCCCTTGGATATTCCATTGATGGGATTCCTAAGCCACTAGTTTCTGTCTGGGGAGGGGTGTCAAAGATTACTAAAAGAACAGTTGTATTACAGATTGCTTTGAGAGGTGCTTCAGTAGTTTTAACATGGAGATCATGCATATGACAAACTACCATAATAGTAGCAATTCCTGCCTTTATATTTCAGATTAAAACTCTTGCAAATGTGTGGCTAACATTTAGAGGAAATGAAGTGTGTCCCCAGATAGTGCTGGCGGCCAGGAGTTTGGAACCTTGAAACAATGAAGTGAAATTACAGAAGGTCAAATGCTTCCAGAATACACCAGCAAAATTGACTCTTTGTTCTGGAGAGATAATTATGAAATTACAAGGTGGTGAAGTACAGTGTAGTGTGTAATTCTTTGGGAATAGGTGCTCAGCTTATTTTCTACACTGAACTACAATAAAATGAAATAAACTCTTTGAGGGCAATGCTACTGCCTACAAACCCATAGCTTCAGTCCAACTTTGTTCACATAATTCCATTAATCCCTCTACCCATTTTACAAAATACTTTGGAATCCAATCTGAGTTCAAAGTCTCTAGATCTCAAGAGTGATTTTTATCTTTGTAAATATGCATAAATGGTTTCCCTTCATAGACTTTCTAATGACAGGTGCCAGAATACTCTCAAAATATTCTATGAGTGTTTCTAATACCTAATAGGGCACTGGGCCAGTAAAACAATTATAAGAAAGAGCTGGAAGAAGGAAGTGCTTGGGGTCTTTGCTTGGAATTGCAAAAAGGTTTTCTGAAAAGTGTTCACTGGTAGCATTTGCTTCATATGCCCCCCACCTGAGTCTTTACAATAATTTTCAGCTTGCTTAACTTTCTTTTACTTTCCATTTCTCCGTTTATTATACAATCATTTGATTGTGCTGTCTGTACAAGAATGCATAAATTGCATATTTGTGCATCTCTATGTGCTTCATTTTTATTTATTTTAAAATGATAAAATAAAGGTTTCCAGGGTGTCTTACCTGTTTCTATTGCACTTTGGAATATAGGTCAAGAGAAGGACATGTTTTACTTTTTGTTCAGGGATAACAGGATTCACTGAGACCTGTGATGGTTGGTGGTCATTTTCTCCACATTTTACATTGTATTTGATATTATAAAAGGGAGAAGAATTTAACCCCCACCTATACTCTTATTGCTTCAAGTGGTTGTATCAAATTTAATCTAGGTATGGTAAAAATAGCAATGATTTCTACAATAAATGAAGGGTGGAAATTGATTTCAAGGTGAGTCATTCCACTTTTAAGTGAGTGATTCCCCTCTGTGTGTATATAACATGTAAATGTACATATTTGTATGCAGTGTAGTACAAGCAGTCTAGCCTAACTCAAAATTACTACTAGATGATGTCAACACTCTATTATGGAGTCTGATCAGTTGTGAGGGCCTCGGTTTGTATGGCAGAATACACTTTCAGCCCTATGTATGATGTGGATAAAGAGTGTGCGCCTACTGACCCCATAATACAAAAAGTTGGTTGTAAACTTTACTGTATATACTATATTTCCTGTCAAGTATTTCACATCAAGTTGTAATCCAAACATCTCAGATTTTCACAAGCCTTTCTCTTTTTCACATTCTTTTCCTATTCGCTTCCTCCTTGCTGCTTATTGGTCTTGTACTTTCCATTATGCTTATGTAGGCAACTGTCTAAAGAGATTCCTCTAATAATTTGTTTACAAGACTTCCATTAAACACAGTTTATTGCTGGCTCTACAGTTAAGCTCCCAGATAATCGCTTTCACTGAAGCAAGTTGCTTTAAAGATCTTTAGTAACTGTTATAATCTAGTTTTCCTTCCTGATGGAACCTGTTTGTATAACTTTGTGCTACGGTGAACCAAGATAATCTGATGTCTTTTAAGCCAAAGTAGTTTGTCTGTTTTTGCCTGTAGAATTATGGTGTTTTGAAAGGCTACTCTATTACAATTGCAGCTTTGAAATCATGCATAGTCACAAGGCTTTCACAGTGGCCAAACCCACTTTCACCCGCCTCTGGTATGTAGCACTTGATGTGTTAGCCAAGATTAAATGTGGCCCTAAGGCCAAGAAAGGTTATCTACTTTGTGTTATATTCCATCTGTGAAGAAAGCATTTAGTATTCACTTGATCCAAAATTAACAATTTTAGTCTGTCCAGTAACTATGAGACCTTAGCTTAAGCCTAGTCAAATGTCACAAACATTTCATTTTTGTTTACTGCTTTTTGTTGTGAGAACTGGGACAAAGTAGGGTGAAGCTGAAAAGAACAACACTAGAAAAACAGAAGGGACAACTGTACAATATGCAAAGTCCTCTATTCCCGTACTTCACCTCTGAATATCATGGCTGCTGATTTTAAGAAAAACCCTGTATGCACATAATGCTCAGCCATGGTTTGTTAAACCACAAGTTAAGTACAGGTTTTCCCACAGTCCATCAAACCATGACTTGTTTCTCCAAAATTTGTTTTGTTTTCCTACTGCTTGTACATTAAAACTCTATAAGGGTGGAATTACCAACCAAATTGTTAAGGAAACGTATCTAGGCATACTTTGTAAGCAAACAGACCATAGGTGAACTTGGCTTGCCTATAACGTGAACCAGGTCTAGATGGGAATATTTTGAGGACCTTCCCTTTAGCGGGTCCTCAGTGGCATTAGGAAATAGTCACTGCATCACTTGTTGATCCAGTAAATTGAGATGCTTTCCAAACAGCTGTGGAGGAAACATTTATTAGGAGAAATAAAGCTGCTTGCATTTAGAAAGTTGCTTAATGAGTAGAATTTCTAGGTAATTTAAATCAAATGTTCCAATCAAAATCTCCACTGAACTGTTTGTTAATTTGATATTGAGTATCCAATGTGTAAAAGGCAGCTGATCAAATAATTGGTTAGATTCAGGAGCTAACTTCCAGTTAGGAGTGCTTCCAGTCTAGACATTTTTCCTTCTGTGCCAGTTTTACTAGTGGCCCTTTCTGCTTTTTCTATAAGAAGTTGGTAACCTGTAGCACATAGGTTACATATGAACACCCAAGAATTTATTTATTTATTTATTTATTTATTTATTTATTTATTTATTTATTTATTATTTATTTATGCATCCCAAAGACCCCTCTAAATTTCGTCTTTCCCCCAAATTAAAAATTAATTGTTTTAGCTGCATGTATATCTGTGTGAGCTAGAAAAAGACAATACTTTTCTTGTACAGTAAGCAGAGAATACATAATCTGTTGTGCGGTGCTGTGTGTTTGTGTTTGTTTGTTTGTTTGTTTGTTTGTATGTGTGGGAGGGAAGGAGGACCAATTATTTTAAATGTCATGTGGAAGAGAACAGGACACCAAAACATCTTTAATATTTGCAAGGTTTTACGCTTGGGGGCAATATGGTTTATCTATTTGAGCAGGGAAGTCCTGAGTACAGGCCTACCTTGGGTTACAGACACTTCAGGTTGCGTGTTTTTGGGTTGTGGACCGTGCCGAACCCAGAAGTACCAGAACAGGTTACTTCCGGGTTTCGACACATGCGCAGACGTGGCGCTGTGGGTTGTGAACGCTGTGGGTTGCGAATGTGCCTCCCGCACGGATCACGTTCGCAACCTGAGCGTCCACTGTACTGTGGTGATCCTTTGCTAGTTTTTTCCACAGGTTGGTATATGATGAACCTGCACACTTCATTTAAACCTTTTCCCCCTGCACTTTTTTCTCACTTTCCATGCATCAGAAATACTAACCTACCTATCCCAGGAGAGGAGAGGTGCCCATCTGTAAAATGTCAGGGAACATAATAACAATATATTTGGGCTTATTTTCAGAGAGAAGCAGAGAGAAACAGTCATATAGGGTGAGGTCCTCAGACTATTTATTTATTTCATTTCATTTCATTTCCTGCCCTTCACCAAAAAGTCCCAGGGCAGGTTACAGCATTAAAAACTATTTTAAAAAGGCCCATTGCCCCACCAAATGTTGAGGACCTCAGCAGTAGAGGATGCACATGGGTTTGCCTGATAATTGATGCCAATTTCATACATATAGTGAAGTGATGTACATCACTGCAACTGGGATGTTTAGGTTGCATATTCGTGGCAGCCAATACAAAACTGCTTACTTGAAATTGTCATAGCTTCTCAGCGATTTCCTAAGTCGTTTCTCTGTTCTCTTGCTTTCAGATTCTCACAAGCATAAAGATAAACACAAAGACCGGGAACACAGACACAAAGAGCACAAGAAGGACAAAGAGAAAGATCGAGAGAAATCCAAGCACAGTAACAGGTGAGATTCCTGGTTGTTGTCAGCAGGTTTGTTGTCCTGACATGCAAACTAGGCCTGGAAACATGTGAACGGGGTTGCAAGATTACAGTCAGAGTGCTTGTCAGCTGGCTAGTGGGGAGGTAGCACGCATTGCACTTGCTTCATGTGATCCCATCTGATTGGGCTATTGGCATACTTCTCAGCTGTTTCCAGCCATAGTTGGGGGAGATGTGGACATGATGGAATCTCAGAGATTGGCTAGCCCAGTCAAGCTGCTGTTGATCAGATAGTATCGTGTCTACTATGCCAATAAGTACATTGGCTGGCCTAAGTATTTGCAAGGCAAGAAGCCTGCTTTAGTCACTTTTGTTCACATACTCTTTAACTTTGCAGGAGATGCAGGCTAGTTCACCACAAATTAAAGCCAATAGTGCTTGCTCTTGATAGGCATAGCAGTGCTTTGGTACTGGCTTCCTTTCCCTACTTCAAAGGTCTCCACATAAATTGGTGGCCATTCTTATTGGAACTCTTGTTTTAATAATCTTCCTGAGTCATAAAGTGACACTTGAAATGGTAAATTCAAGACAGCTTTTTTTTTTACTGTTTGGGGGTTAACCAAGTTACATGTAAGTTAATGTTACTGAGGTTAAAACCTGTGAATAGCTTCCAGATATCAAATTATGGGGCTGCCATTCTATGGTATATATGACTCCCCCCCCCCTTCATTCACATAGTCTTATTTTGTACCTAAACAGTTACACAAATTTAACCTTTTAACAAGTTTAAGACCTCAATCCCTTTTGTGCTTTTTTCTAAACTTGAATACATTTTAATAAACCATTTCATTTTCCAATTTGTGATAGATGGGAGATATTTCTGAGCCAACATAACTCCAAAACTTACAACATTCATAGACCTTGGAGGCAGAGGCTCTAAATGTCTTGGCTAAGCTGTTGCACACTTTACTGGTTGCTTAAATCCCGGCAATGCTAGTTAACACACTTTGCAGGGAATGGGGGTGGTATTTCACCTTGTGCTTCCAAATGTTGTTAAATTGTTGTGAAACTCCCTTCTCTCCTCCACCCACATTGTAGTGTTTACAGCCTTTTAGAAAGGGACTTTTTGCATGGCATAATGCAAAACCTGCCTGGCTTTTAGCTCATTACTCTGATGTGTTTCTTGTCTGTAATCTCAATCACATTGCAGCATTCCAAAAGATAATATATATACCTTAGAAGGGGAGCAAAAAACTCAGCCATTATTATTATTATTAGTGAGAACACAGTGGATAAAGGGTAGACAGTGACACAGGCTGTAGCACCTTATTCATCATGCACTTGTTTACTTGTGTCCATTCAATGAATTGTGTGAGGAGCTCTTGGTTAGAAGTTATATGCAGACAAATTAATTATGGTATGTAGAGCTTTTCAAGTATGATTGCTTAGTAATTGTATTCATATTTTACTGTTTCCTAAACCTTAGAGGCTTTTTAAATGAACATATTTATATACCAATCACCTTATATTCCTTATCTGGCTACCTATTCATGATGATTTCCTGCACTGACTAACACAATACTTTGGCTCTTTCTAGAAGGCACGCTGTGCCCCTTTACCTTATTCAATTCAGTAGTACTTACTTCTGAGTAGACACAATAAATTGCCTTGTCCCATCCAAGCAAGCACTGTGTAATGGGCATGATTCAATTATAATAGATTCATTGAGAACATAATATTTGCAATTTGAAGCACTTCATGTGCCAGATCAGGAAGTGTATACTGAGATGATTCCCCTGTGTGTGGAGGGGATTAAGTATATGAGTGTATCCTGCCTCTTATGCCGCAGATCGTCTATATGGGGGCTCAACGTGAACTGACTACATAACTTGGATCATGCATTTAATTCAGAATTTTTTCTAGGATATTGCTCTTGCAATATTGGCCCACGTGCTTTAGGGTTGAATTCATGTACCATATTTAGAAGTTGTCTGCTGATGTCTGAGGAGGTGGGACAGGCATGCTGAGAGGGCAAGTAGGGGAGGTGCACATTCCCCACTTTGTATAACAGGAATATGGTAAATCAATGAAGAAATTCTGTCACTTTTTCCATTCTTACTCCTTTTGTGTTTTGAAATCACATGCCTCCCATGTTTCATCTCATAAATATACCTGTGCTCAGTCCTGCACTAGGGAGAGAGAGAGAGAGACCAGAACTCGTATGTCAGGAGTTGAATTACTAGAACCTGTATAAATAAAAGGCTTTATATACTAATAGTAAAACCTCAAACTTGGCTCGGCAGCAAATCTTCCAGTGCTCAAGCAGTGTCTCTGCTTACATAGAACTCTGTAGCATACACCCATGTTAGGGAGGCAGGTTGCTGAATTACATTTAATAGGATCCAGGAAGTGGAAAAACTGGCCAAAGGGACGGGCCTAATTCCTGTAGAATGGTTTAGGCCTCCATAAGGTGACGTGTAAGAGATGATCAGGGGCAAACCAGAGTGTTTGGGCTAGCCATATTGAAGTTTTGGTGGGGTGGGGGTTGCCTTGGTACTATAGCTGTTATCATACTTATAAAGTTATTCCATTAAGGGAGCAAAATTTATTTATTACAATTATACTGCAACCTTCCTCCCAAAGGAGCCCAGCCTACATTCAAGTTTACTTGAATTTATTATTGTTTCTGGATTAATCTTCATGCTTTTAAATCCAACATATTGGATCCAACATCCAATATCTTTCAACCCAGAGGCAACTTGGAAAGCATGCTGGTGTACAAAGTAAATGTAGCAAAAATGTAGGGCTTCTTAGTAGAGAGTATAAAGTTGCAGGACATAATATTCAGGTAACTCACATCTTCCTCGAGATTTCAGTTCTGGGAGTCCACGCATAAACACAGAAACGTATGAAGCCGGGAACAACCCCCTCCTGTGAGGTAGAGGGCTGCTTACTCTTCTTTGTGAAGGCGGTGCAAGGGCTCTTGTAAGCCTGCAATTGTAGCTGTGCACAGGTGGCCAGGGAAGAATAAATAAATAGGGAGCAGAGGGAATGGTGGGTTTCCTCTGCTTTCCATTTATTTATTTATTTATTTATTTATTTATTTATTTATCACACACACACACTTACACACACCACTGCACAAAGCATAAGTACAATATGTGTAAGTTGAGAGTTACCTGTAGGTAAAAAGGTAAAGGACCCCTGGATAGTTAAGTCCAGTCAGAGGTGACTGTGGTGTGCGGTGCTCATCTTGCTTTCAGGCCAAAGAAGCCGGTGTTTGTCCACAGACAGCTTTCCAGGTCATGTGGCCAGCATGAGTGAACCACTTCTGGTGCAACAGAACACCGTGATGGAAACCAGAGTGCATGGAAAAGCCATTTACCTTCCCGCCCCAGTGGTGCCTATTTATCTACTTGCATTGGTGTGCTTTCGAACTACTAGGTTGGCAGGAGCTGGGGCAGAGCAACAGGAGCTCACTCCACAGGATTTGAACCGCCGACCTTCTGATCGGCAAGCCCAGGAGGCTCAGTGGTTTAGACCACAACGCCAACCACATCCTGTAATGTAATTCAGCTCATTGGAGTGCTGGTGGTGGTGTTAACTTGGAGAAAGAATTTTAGCTGGTATTTTATCTAGGGCCTGTAACTATTGTAATGAGTTTTGGTTTATTACAGTCTATATGGTTCTTTACATAGCTTGCTGAAAGTCCTGTGCTGGTTCAAGATAATAAATAAGAAATAAATGTATTTATTTGAATCAGTACAATACATAAGTGCCACAAGGATTAGGCTCAGAGTGGCTTGTTATGTCATATTCAGTGCAGTCTTTTTTTTGTTTAGTTCATCTCCAAACAAGAGGCTACGTCTTAACTCTAGCAATGCCATTAATGTTGTGAGCAATTTCCAGAGAGTACAGTGATGCCTACTTGAAGGAAACACTTCCTGAAGGAATAGCTGTGCATCAATCTACTAATAAAATAAAGTGCTTTTTGCAGAGGGTTTTTTTTAAGTACATCTCAGAATAAATCATCAAAATACTTTGCTTCCTGTGAATCAAATCAAAAGCTTTTATGAAAACAAGGAACATGGAGCAGAAACAGATGCAAACACTGAGTAAATCACTTCATAGTAGCAAAAATATCGTTTTCTAGCTCTACCATGCTTCTCCACACATAATTGGCCAAAAGAACCTTTCAGATTCCTGTGCTGAATCTGAGTCCTCCACTTTGGTGGACCACAGAGTTTTTGCCTCCCCCGCAAAAAGAACCACCTCCAGTTTTCAGTCTTATGCACTCTGTCGGAATAAGAATTCTGTAGGCAACACTTAAAAACCAGGTCATTCTTACAGAGTTGTTTCAAGGATAAAATGAAGGAGGGAAGGCCAGGTATGCTGCCTTGAACAACTTGGAGGAAAGGTGGGATATAAATATAAAATAATAAAAGTTGTGATCCCAGCTCAGCTATGAGTGAAGACTGATTCATGCAACAGTCTCTAAACCTGATTTGTGCATAGACGTGATCCATCCTTCATGATTCAGAGGGGAAGCTATGTAATGCAGCTTTCGGTGGCAAGCTGTGAACTGATGTTTGAAGGGAGCAGAGTGTCCTTTACTATGATCTAGCTGAAGGAGAGGCTGTCAGTAAGCAACTAACCATTCATTATCATCCTGCCCCAGGCTGAGGAGTAAAAGTAGCTGCAACACACTGCTGTCCTACATCTGGGAAGATAACTGTGTTACACTAGGGCAGGCTTCCTCAACCTCTGCCCTCCAGATGTTTTGGGACTACAATTCCCATCATCCCTGACTACTGGTCCTGCTAGCTAGGAATCGTGGGAGTTGTAGGCCAAAAACATCTGGAGGGCCGAGTTTGAGGAAGCCTGCACTAGGGCCAGTTGCTTTGCCTACTTGAGAAGGTAAGCTTTCCGAAATGGTAGTCTGTGCCTGTTGGCCAGGTTGAGAATTAAGCAATGAATGCAGCTGCAGTGTTCTCTTCTTGGAAAAGGCCAAAGTAACATTTTGTACGGTAACTTGCCCTGCAAGCTTTCTTACTTGTTCTGAACCTTGGTGGAAGAAGGAATTCCAGAGCTTGCGCAGGAGAGCCAGGGCTGGCCCTACCCTTAGGCAGAGTGGGGTTGCTGCTTCGGGTGGTAGATGCTGGGGGACAACATTCCCCTGTATTGGAGGATAGAGCTGTTTGTGCCAACAGCCTGTCCTGAATCCTCTCAATTAGCATGGTGCCCTCAAGAGCCATGGAAGACACTGGCCTATTACCACTGATAGATCCAGCTGCCAATCTCCTTGGCTTCTGTATGTAGAACGGCGGCTTTTTGCCTCAGGCAGCAAAACACCACCTTATTAGTTGTTAGGTGAACAGTTTTTGTCTGTGCCAGCAGGAGATTGTTTGCACATGCTGAACATGCTTTTTAAAGTAAGGACTGGACTGCAGTGTAGATTTGAGTCGATTGTATTGCCTGATCTCAGGCTGACGTATGATCCAGGTTGCCATCCCCATATCATCCATTTCCCACCTGTCAAATGGGGGAAATTATGTCCTCTCTTTCACAGGATGGCAATCTTTTTATTTTTATTTTTATTTTTTATTTTGGCACATAAGCTAGTTTACCAATCTTATTCATAACAAACAGGCATTTAAAATGAGGGCTTGTGTCTTGATGTGAGGTGCTCCAAATAGTTCTTGTCTGATTACAAAACGATATTAAGTTAAATGACACATTTGCTTACCTTCATTTATTAGAGGCTGTACTGGTCTGTGAGTTTTTTTCTTCAGAGATACATACCATTTGTTGGTGGTTTTTTCCTATTTTCTGCTGTCATGCAAATTAAATCTCTCTTTTTTTTCCCTGTTGAGAAGTTTGCTTGTGGTGACATTTCATATGTGTATGTTCTCTAAATAGGTATTTGTTACCAGGAAAGTTCTTACTGTGTCTGTCTTTTTTACTTGTCAATTTGTATAGCTGTGGGGTGCATGTGTTTGTGACTGAAGTAGGGAAACTGATTGTAGTGCTGCAGGTGACAAGAATTCGTGTCAGTTGTAGAAGTAATGAAAAAAAGATCAGAGGATGTTTTTGCAGTAGAAAAATATGAAGAATCTTTAATGTGCCATGACTAAAAGCTGGCTAAAAATTTGTTGTGTTCCTGCAATTAAAAACTGTTACTTTTTGCTGGTGTCCATGTCTGTTGGAGCACATCATAGTAGCAATTAACCTGCATCATAGTGGCCAATGTTTGATGATTATCCATTGTTTTATAAACCATGGTTTTAAGAGGTCTCTTCCCTTTTCACTATCAAACACTCTGTTCGGTGCAACAATCCTGACTTCATTAAACCTATTCCCTGTTGTACCCAAACTACATCATACAACTCTGGCTTAACATTGGTTAATAACCTAGCATACTTAGCCAGGCCAGTATTGATCCTCTCTTAATTCTTTACAGCACCTGTACATTTCCCCTTTTTCTTTTTCTCTTTCCTATTTTCTCTTTTGAAGTGATAGAGGTTGGGAACCCAAGTTTCTCAAGACAATAAACCATGAATGGGTAGAAAGAAGTATATTCTCTGTCCTCCAAGCAAGGAGCGGATGACATTTAGGCATTCCTAATTCAGCATCTGCTTGCTTTGCAACAGGCAAACAGACAGCAAAAGTCAGACCTGATTATTAGATATGAAGTTATGTAACTTAACCTTTTCAGCATCATTTTCATGAAGGGGGGGGGATCACAACTGCATAAAACAAAAGTGAAATAAAAATACTGTTAGCCAGTTTAAGTTTGTTAGATGTTGTAACAAGTGGGCTTTCCATTTTATGAAAGTTGGATTGTTGAAATAAATTATGTGGACCAAAAAAGGTTGGTCACTGTGGGGAACAGAAGATTGTATTAGAAATTCCATCTTTTTGTATTTGGTAAATATGATTTCTTTATATGTAGTGGTTCTTGCCTTAAATACTTAAATGATGAAGTGACTCAAAAATTGCATCCCATTTTTAAAAGGACTAAATGTTTTATGGGCATTTGGAGAAGGTATATGACATTGAAGGCTGGTGTTATATAGTGTTTAACCAGACCTGGGGAGACCCAGGTTCGAATCCCCACTTGGTCATGAAGTTAATTTGATGACCAGAGGAGATCACTATCGCTTAGTCTAACCTTTTCAGAGTGGTAGTGAGCTGAAATATGGGGAGACACTTGTTCTATATTGTTGTTGTTATTTAAGTTTATTAGATACTTTTTCTTGTCGCAGGCAACTTAAATCAACTTTACAAAAAACAAACTATACCATACATTCATTAAAACCAAGAAAAAGTACATTAAAAATATTATTAGGATATGGGCAGAATAAAAATGTAATAAATATAGTTGCTTATTTGACTTTATTGTGGTATGTGTCTCTACATTAGGGACGGAGAATTTTCCAGATTCAAGAAGCAGTAAGTCACATTGGAAGGGCTTGTGGGAGCTGAGAATCAAACCATAAGAAATAGAGTGGCACTAGCAAGTGGGAGGAATGAAAGGGGAATCCAGAGTACTTAGCTTGCAGAGTCATTGAGGGGCAAGAGGGTCAGGATAATGAAGTAAGGAAACCTAATGAGTGTAATAGGAGAAGGCTGCAGTTGACTTCTCAAAATGCAATGTTGGAGTTCTCTAAGAGCTGCTTTCTTTATCATGTGCCTGGATATAATGTAATCACACATGAGCCTTAAATCTTTCCCTAGCAGGATATACCACATCTTCAAAGGTTTTTCAACAATTCATCTCTGTAATCTACAAGTTTGATTCTGATTATTGTGGTCCACTTTCTAAAGAGACTGGGTTTTGTTTTGAGTTTGGCATTAGAATAGAATTACAGTGGTACCTCAGGATGCGAACGGGATCCGTTCCGGAGCCCCATTCGCATCCCGAACAGAACATAAGACGTGTCTGTGCGGGTCGCGTTTCACCGCTTCCACACATGCGCGTGACGTCATTTTGACCGTCTGCGCGAGCGGCGAAACTCGGAAGTAATGCGCTCCGTTACTTCCGGGTCGCCGCGGAGCGCAACCCAAAAACGCTCATCCTGAAGCGTATTTATCCCGAGGTATGACTGTAGAGACATACCATTTTCTTTCTGATGTAATGAAAACCCATCATTTTTTTTAGCCTTAATATACGTTCCATTTGTTCTCTCCCTCATAAGTGAAACAGGCCACTGGTGGGGAGAGGGAAGAAGTGAGGCTTGGCGAAGGTCATATGGCACAAGTATCATTGGTTTCTAAAATGCACTAACAGGAGGAGCATGTAACTAGACATGAAAGAACTCCTGAACTCAGTTTCTGGCTCTTCTAGTGACTGAATTGAGTGAACCACAGCCCATTGCTTAAATGCCGTGTGCCTCTGTTTCTCTCATCTAATAAATTTATCAATACCAATATGAGCCATAAATATGATGTTTGGTGTTATAACTACAGGGTTTGTCTTCTTTTTACCCCGTCTCAGTAGGGGGACAAATCCACTGAAGGTTCCAGTTAATGTCTGCTGTTAAAAGCATAAATGCCAAGATGTTAGTACAGTGGTGCCCCGCAAGACGAACGCCTCGCAAGACGGAAAACCCGCTAGACGAAAGGGTTTTCCGTTTTGGAGGCGCTTCGCAAAACGAATTTCCCTATGGGCTTGCTTCGCAAGACGACAGCCCATAGGGAAATCTCCGGGACAGCGGGGAAGCGCAGCGCGTCTTCCCCACTGTCCTCGGACCTCCTCCGAAGCCTGGCGGCGGGGCGGGAACACCTCCTCCCGCCGCCGCCGGGCTTCGGAAGGCTCCTCCGAAGCCGGGCGGCGGGGCGGGAACACCCCCGCCGCCCGGCTTCGGAACGATGCTCCGAAGCCGGGCGGCGGGGAGGGAACACCTTCTGAAGGCCGGCGGGGGGCAAAAGTCTTTGTTCCCCCCTGCCTGCCTTCCCGGGAGAGCGGAGAAACGCAGCGCGTTTCTCCGCTGTCCCGGACGGCTTTTCTGAAGGCTGGCGGGGGGCAAAAGTCTTTGTCCCCCCTGCCTGCCTTCCCAGGGGCTTTTAAATCGCCCCGGCCAGCGGAGAAGTCCTCCGCTGTCCCGGGGCGATTTTAAAATGCCGCCCGCCAGCATTTTAAGATCGCCCCGGGACAGCGGAGAAGTCTCCGCTGTCCCAGGGTTTTTTAAAATGCTGGGGGTGGGAAGAAAAGCCCTTGTCCCCCCCCCCCCAGCCTTCAGAAGAGGTAGGGGGACAGACTGTCCCCGGACCTGGTCTGAAGGCGGTTTCCATAGGAACGCATTAATTGATTTTCAATGCATTCCTATGGGAAACCGTGCATCGCAAGACGAAAAACTCGCAAGACGAAGAGACTTGCGGAACGAATTAATTTCGTCTTGCGAGGCACCACTGTACTAGGCTTAAGGTGTACTGAACAGTGCACATATATTGTTGAAATTCCTTCAGGCGAAAATGCATTAGTCTGTGGTGTCCCCGAGGCATCTTGACTTTACTATGTTCCTTATTGCTACAGTTGTGTGATTCTTCATATTAATAGAGAACTTTCTAGGGCTTGGCGTGTCAATCCGCTTGGTCGTTTCTACCGATCCTGTCCCAACTGACTCTTGTATCTTCCAGTGAGCACAAAGATTCCTCGGAGAAGAAACACAAAGAAAAGGAGAAAACCAAACACAAAGATGGCAGTTCAGAGAAACACGACAAACACAAAGACAAACACAAAGATAGAGACAAGGAGAAACGAAAGGAAGAAAAGGTACAGGATGCTGATGGGGCTGAATGGCACTGCTTTGGACTGGGCTTTTGTTGTGGATAAAGACACAAGCAGCTTCACATTTTTGACATTTTTAAGCTGTTTTGCTAGTCAAATCCCACGTACAGTTTCAACAGAAACTCAAGGCTATAAGAGCCGTGGCATTAGGTGTTAGATGACATCACTGTGCGTCTGTTTAAATGGCTGTTGTAAACTTGTCATAATAAAAGTCATGTTAAACTTCATAGCAGCTACAGGCCGAACTTCAGCACACGTGTTCTACATGAGGAGGGATTCTGTAGGTAACTTGATGCAGGATATTACAAACATTGCACCGATGCAGGTGCACACCTTAGCCCAGCCTTGACAGACAGAAGAGGGACAGACAGTACCTTGATAATTTTCTTACCCATCTGTTCATGTCTGGGCAAAGTGCATAATTATGCAGTGTAACAGTACAAGCAGAAGCCTTGTCTAAATAAGCCAAGGAGTTGGTAGCAAATTCTACAGTTGTGGCCAGACAAAAGGAAAAACTTCGGGAGAACATCTAGATAGATAGGAAAACAGCAGGACAAAGCACGTATTGGGGATTGACCAGATCCAATAATGCTGAGAGCGTTTCTGAGGAATAGCTGGAGGTGCACTTGCTCCTGGTACAAGGGTCTTTTGTCAGTTACATTTGAATGAACAGGGAAGATATGACAGTGCTTTTTATAGCTTACTAACCAGCTCTCACTTCTGTTTTCAGAGTAAATCATCTGGTGAAGTGAAAATAAAGAAGGAAAAAGAAAATGGCTTCTCCAGGTATGCAGCTGGGAGCCTTGTGTGAAGAAGACTGTTACCCAGAAGATGAGTGGAATTTCTCTCAGTGGGATCCCTGAGACTTCTGGGATCCTCTTTTCTGTTGGCATAAAGAAAACCTAAAACCAAAGATGGGGAAGCTTTTTTGTGTTAAAAACCAGTCCAGCTATATGGACAGGAATAAGAATGTAAAGGATTCTCTTATGCACTTCTCTTTTTTAATCCAATGTAGACATAGAACCTTCTTGGCCCTGATAAAGACTCTAAAATAACATAGACTTTTAAAGTTGTTCCCTATCAATATCAAACGCTCGGTAGAAGAACTGGGAATTTAGGGTCAAACTAAAGTTGTTCCTCCTGTGCACTGTTTCTAAAACAGTATTCAAGCATATATAAACTGCTTGATTCTTAGTAGAAGAAAGCAAGGACCCCTCTTGGTATTTCTAGGAACTGCAATCTTAAGAATGTAAAACCCGCTTGTCAAAAAGCCAGCAGCAGTTATGCTCAGCATAAATACCTCGTGGAACTGACACCAGACTTTTCCACTATCATGCAGCCTGTTTCCAGCAATCTCCTGCATTTTGAGGCACGATGGTGGATTGATTTAAAACACAGCCTTTAAAATCTGCAGAGCCTTTGTACTTTTAAATACTAGCATTCCTTGTACAAGTATTTTACTCTGCTGTCTTGTATTACCAGCTGATCTTATCAGTGTTAGATATTTGAAGTGGAAAGCAGATCAGGCTACATCTTTTTAGAAGAGAGATGGCACTGCAGAAGGTGACCTCATTGCCTGCAGTGTTTTGGGTTTTGTGGAGTTTGCACTGCACTGAAACATCCAAGCAGACTGCAGCTCTAAGATCTTTTGTATTCCACAGAACACAATCTTCAGTGCGAAATAGCTGCAGAATTTTTGCCTTTGGAAAAAAAGTATTTTTAGAGTCAGCTCAATAAATTAGCTTTCAGTGGCTGAAATGTGGTCTCCTGAGTAGCTTTGTAAAGTGACTTCCATCAAAATGGCTCCTTTAGCAGCATGCATTTGTTCCCAGTAGCTGTAGAGGTATATTTGCCAGCGCTGCTGAGTTTTTCCAGCTGTGAGATCAGGCAGCGTGCATTAGCATGCTACTCATTCCTGATAAACCATGATAAGGTAGGAAGTCTGGGTCAATGTGATGTTTGAACACAGCCACTTTTTGTTACATCGTTTTATATGCTTTGACCCACCATGGTTTTCACTGGAAGGGCAAGCCACAGATTCTCTTTAAATATGAATACCCCCCCCCCCACACACACACACCGTACAAAAATGCCATGCATACCTGTAGGTAAAACAAAATAGAACTAGTAATTTATATTACGGAATATCCCAATATCCAGTGTGTGGATATTTCGGGGAGAGTAGATTTATTAAAACAATTTTAAAACTTGAATTGTTGTAACTAAAAAACAATCAAGTAGTTTGAATCTGACACATCTTTAACACTTAATACTTGCTAACATCTACAAGTTTGTGTTCAGGGTTTGTAATCCATTGTCCCATTGTTGTAGGATTTTTTTCTCATTTTTCTGTGCAGCCTTAATTTAAATCAGAGCTTCCCAAAATGGTACAGCTGGAGGAATATAGAAACCTAGTAGGGTGTCATGGGGGAGAGTTTGGAGGAAACCATACACAGATCAGCTAAGAAGCGGGGAGTTATTTGTATCCCCACCAGGGTGTTGGGATCTACTTTCCAGCATGTTTATTTTAATTTTCTTTTTTGCTGACACCAATATCTGGAGGGGTTTGGTGGGGCAGAACCCCACCAGCCCTGCAATATGGTGTTACATTTTCAGTTTAGCTGAAACTATATGAAAGTTACACATCCTGTTCAACTCTAAATATGGCAGGGATAATGAGAGAGTTCTCCTCGCGTGGGTTGAAGTGGTAGGTGAAGTCAGGCTACAAGCCGAAGCTTAGTAGTCATGTTCTTGACTAAATAACTCATTTCCTTTTCTCTCTAGCCCACCTCGTATTAAGGAAGAAATGGATGACGATGGCTACTACAAAGAAGACTATAAGCCGCTAAAGAGACCCCGAGAGGATGATGAGTGAGTAGATTGTGAACATTACCTACAGTGAAAAGTGGGAATAATGGAACATTTGGATCTGTCTATAGGAAGCAAATATAGTAACTTGCTAAGTCATAACTCAGAGTAGACCCATTGAAATCAATGGATTTAAGGGCTTAAGTTCTTTTGCCCATTCCAGATATCAGTTGTCATTCAGACATCATCATGCCACTCAGTGAAAAGTGAATGCTTTTAATTACCCTTGAGGGAGGACCACATTCTGGGGGGTTTACTTTTTTTTCTAATAGCGCAGTTTTTTGTTTGTTTTCATTTTATGTAAGCGGCCTTGATCTTTTGAAAGGTAGCTGACAAATGCTTTTATAAAACAAAAGAATAATGAGTAAGACAAAATGTTAAGGACCAAATGAATAGTGAGTGTTAATAATACTTTGTGAACCCCAGCTATCTTCTATAGTGAATTGCCTTGATCCTGCAAGGGAGATGTTAATATAGAAGCAACTGTGGACCTGATGTGTGTATCACAGTGCTCATCTGGATCCTGCTACTCCATCTGGGACCACTAGGTGCCTGGGATTCACACTGGGTCAGGGCCAGTATCAATCCTCCTACTAGTGTAACCCCTTTCTGCTGCAGAGGGATTTTAAACTCCCCCCCTCCCCCGGTCCTGCAACAGCAAAGAGAAGAAAAGCGATCAGTGCAAATGAGGGGCAACAGGTTGCATCAAATACAAAAATAGCAGATTTTATTTCTTGATTGTATTCTGCAGCAGCCATGTATAATATGGTGTCAGTGTGTGTGTAGCACAGGTAGAGAACTGGCATTTGTCTACAGACGCTGGAAAGTAGCTGTGTCTGTTCATACGGAAGGGGCTTCAGGAAACATATAACAAAGTCAAGCAGCAGGTTTTATCTGAGCCACAAGAATTGGGGTGTTGGTGCTTTTGGAATGCAGGCTACAAGCAGCACAGTGGCAACATTTGTGTGTGGAGGGTGAGAGTAATAAAATCCGGAACTGGAAATAAATGATTTGTTTACAATTGTTGGATCTGTTTCAGTGTCGACTACAAACCCAAGAAGATCAAAACTGAAGATATTAAAAAATCAAAGAAGCGGAAACAGGAAGAAGAGGAGGTTTGGTTGAATTTATATTTTCTGGATCTCTGGGGTAATAACAGGTTGTGGAGAAAGAACACTTTATTTTGCTTAGAATATGCAATTTAGCATTCATCTGAAAACATTAACCAAAAAAACACATGATGTCTCGATCTAGAGTATATGTTAAGATCAGAATGTAGAGATCCTGATTTTTGGCTAGATTCATGCAGAGAGCATACTGGTGGCTGGGCTCTGCTCACCACAAAGTTGCAACTCATCCTCCATCCTTAGGTTAAGTGGTCCTCATCTCCTTTTTTTCTCTACATAATGCCCTTTCACTTCTCTCTGCCTCCTGTATATGGCTTCACCAATTTACTTATGTCATATCATGGTACACTCTGCATGTTAATTGATAATTCCTTGCTACCGGTAGGAAACTGAATAAGTAGTTTGATTCAGACCAAGGGCCATTTTTGTGAGAAGCACATTTCAAATGGTTTCTTACAAAATTTATTTGTTTTAAAATGTAAGAGTATCTTGTAAAACTACTCCCTGTATAGCGTCTCTCTCTTTAAAAAAATCTCTTTTCAGGATATCAAACCCAAGAAAATAAAGAGCAAAGATAAGAAGCCTCCTGAAGGAGACATGAAGAAGAAGAAAACAAAAAAAGAAGAGGAGCAGAAATGGAAATGGTAACACACCTCTGATATTTCAGCCTGTGGCTGGCTGCTTCCTCTTACATCTGAAAAAATGCTGACTGAAAACTCTCTGTGGTTGGACTTCAAAGCTGCAAACAGGATTATCTTCCATTTTAGAGGGAAAAGGAAAACCCCAGTTTGAGCTCTCAGCTAGTTAAGGATTTGTTAGGTTAATAATTGGCTTTCAACCAATTGATTTATCATTGGAACAAAAATTTACTATCCATTTTATTAGAAGTCCTGAGGTACTGAAGTCATAACATTTGTTTCTCTTATTATTAGGTGGCATGTCTATCTGTTATTAGATGGAACATTTAACGGTAGTTTTTTGTTTTCTGTTAATATCAATTTCACTAGCAGCAAAAGTATCACAAAAATTAATCGAAGTTTACAACTAGCACTTTGCTGATTTCATAAAGTTATATTTGCTCAGCAAAAATTGCCAGTCAGGAGCAGTGAAAATGTCCGTTCAAAAAGCCCTCTACCCTTCACTTAAGTACATTTTTTAAACACCCGCTCACAGCCACTGTTCATTATTCATGATGCTATTGTTCACAGAGCATCAGTCTATCAAGGACTATTAGCCCTGTCTCATTTATACCAGTTGCTGGGAATCGCAAGTGTGAACTGTTGCTGCAATCTGGTTCTGATTGTAGGTTTCCCATAGACTGGAACAGGCTGGTGCTTTTAATCTGATCTAGCAGGGCTCTTATCTTCATTTTGTTCTTCCAGTTAGCAGTTGCTTAGACTAAGGGAATGTGTCCCTGTTGCTGAGGTAGCCAGACCAATGGTCCCTTGAATTATACTAGCAAGTGGACCCCCTCAGTCTACACCTTTTTATCAAGGGATAGAAAACACTGCTGCATCATTTTAGAACAGGCGAAATCATAGAATCTTAGAATTGGAAGGGACCTTGAGGGTCATTTTGTTGAACTCCTTGCAAGGCAGGAATCTCAACTAAAGCATCCATGACAGATGGCCATCCAACTTCTGCTTAAAAACTTCCAAGGAAGGTTTTTGAAACATTCCTATTTCCCAGCCCCGCAAAAAATAGCTTGGCACCTAATTTTAAAGTTGGACTCTACTAATTAATCCACTGAAGCTTTAGTTGACGAATCTAACAGTTGAAAGCTTACCTCCTTTGAACCATAATAATACTTTTTGTAGTTCTGCTTATTTTCTTACTTTCCAAACTAGTATGCCTTTTGCAAGAGAATCACTCTTTATAAAACTTCATGACTCTTGCTTTTGTGTTACAAACATGCTGCTTAGCCTTCCTTCAAAACGTTAACCCTTACAGGCTGCAGTCCACAAACTAAACCAACCTTTTTAGGCATATGCAGCGATGTAAAGCTAGTCTTTTTTTCTTTTTTCTTTTTTTAACTAACATTCCTGAGCATTAGCCTACCTCATACCACAAGGAATTTTAAAAGAAGTCTGTGAAAGCAACTGTCTAAGATTGAAAATTCAAGGCCTTATGCATGGAGTAATGCATGGCATCCCTCCACGGTTTTCTGGATCAAGGCTGATTTGATCCTGAATTTTGCTTAAAATGGACACAGTGCTAACAGTCTCGTAATGGTGTATTGCATTGCAATCCACTTTGTGCAGCAGTGTGTTTTGAATAACTTTTTGGTGTTTGTTCTTTAGTTCTGTACTTTTGGCTAACCAACTCCCAGTGTTTCGAGATACACTCCTTGGAGAGAGGCTGTGTCAACAAACTGATTAAGTGAAAACATTCCAGCAGATATTTAAACATACTTTATGGCTTCAAAACCCGAGGATCGTTTTCATTGAGAATTTGTTGGCAGTTTCAATAGAAAATAGTTCTGAGGAAGAGCTTGTGGTATTCACCTTAATTTTCCTTTGCTTTATGCTTCTTGTTTCTGTGTTTCATCGTGAAACACGATGCCCATTACAATGCAGGGCACTCTGTCTTTACTTTTCTGTACTTTAAATTTAAAATATGAATGTAAGGAATAGATTTTTTAAAAATGTATTGTAATATGTGCACGTGTCAGGGAGCCACGATTGGCCATTGCTGCTATGTCTCCCCACCACTGTTTTGCAGCCTAACACCAGCTGATAAACGTCAAGAGTTCTAGGGGAAAAACAAACACATGGCCAAGCAGATATCTCAAGCTTAATGTAGAGTTCTTCATCCATGCTTTCTTGCTGGTTCTTACCATTGCCCACTCCCACCCTTGTACCCTGTGGAGCACAGCAGCCACACTTTTGAAGTGATCCTGCTTTCAAATAAAAACTGTTAGCCCACGTTGCCCAATTAACTCCCAGAAATTTGCATGTAATTCTGCTGGTGATGCCCCCCCCCCCCCCACTTCAAGCAGATCTGACAGAGTGAAAGACCAGGGGGTATTGAGGGGGTGGAGAGATGCCAGTTGTTTTAAAAGGATCCTGTTTGGTTGGGTTTTAGAGTTTAGGGTTTTAGAGGAGTAATGCCAACCTTCTATCAGATTTTAGAGGAGTAATGCCAACCTTCTATCAGATAAGTAATATGAGGAATCAAGCTATTATTCTCAGCACTAGTTGTAGTGGTAGATAAAGTCTTTCTGTATTCCCACATAGCCAGGGGTGAAAATGGCTAAGGTCTAAGTCATAGCAACTCTTTCCAAGTGGTAGAGCTGGTGAAACTAGCATGGAGGTAATTTATGATACTTTGGGCTGCTTCCAATGTTTCTTTTTATCTTTTAGGATCTTTCTGTATCCCCATCCAACCACTATTTCTTTTGGAGCTACTTCACACAGTGTGTGATAGCTGCAGGACACCTTAAAAACTGTTGCTAAGAGCTCTTTCCACACAGTAATAAAGTGGAAGCTAAAATATCCTCTCCCCTCCTCTCTCCCTTCCTGCCTGGTATACACCATAGAAAAACGTTGAGGAGTATCTCTGCTCTCTGTATGTTTCTACACACAATGAAAACAAAACTTTTTAAAAATAGCATCTACCCACCCTTTACCCAGTGCCTGCTTCTGCTGTAAGATATTATGTGACCTTCAGTTCTGCCGCTTGAAATACAGATAGACTAAACACATAAGTCAGTTGCTAAGTGAATCTAGGAAGAAAGATATGGCTCACTGGTGATACGTTGTGAATCCCTGTACCGGAATGCCTATTTCAGGTTTTTCTGTAGAGACATGACAAGTACCTGAGAATTTGAGCCTTTCAGGTTTGGATTTAGTGTTATTGCAGAAAAGTGTCATCCCCTGCTGCCAGTACAACCCAACAGACTTCTAAGTGGGGATGAGTTTGGCCTGTGCCATTTCTGTACCTCAAGCAACATTAATCATCATTTCCCTCTTCTGACCACAGGAGAGGTCACTGACCCTAGTGCAGGTTACTCTGGGGATTTCTTCTCCTTGTTGCTTTTACTAACACCCCAAGTGGTGTATACAAGTAAGACATGCATCTAAACTGACATAAAAACAATGCTAGCTTCGTTGTGAAGAAGCCTGGAATATATTGTCTTGCTTGTGAGGCAGTCAGAAAGTGCTGGCTGATAAATGCAGACATGGGTAATGTGTGTAGCACAACGGGTTGGCTTTCTAGATTAAAATATAATAGAAGTTTTGTGTGAATAAATGAAACAAAACAAAACCCATGTGCCCTGAGGGAAGGTGGAAATGAGGAAGCCCAGGCGAAGAAGAATATAACCACCAAGTCCTAAGAGAACTGTTGGGGCAGCCCCACCCCAGCCTTTCCTGGGGCTTCTTAAGAAATACCTATATCCTCTCAGGGAAGTCAGAGGCAAGGAAGCTGAGAATATTTTGTACCATTTCCTGTTCTAATATGCTAAATTATATTGAGTGTCTTGGCAGAAAGGCATTATAAAAATGAAAGAAGTAAATGGAGTAAATGAAAGGATGGATTGTTGAATTTGCTGAATTGACTAATTTTAGCATTCATGATGCCCCATTTGTAGATTCTGAATCCATATGGCATTTGAATGAGTACATGTTTCTCTCTCCCACCCCCCACCCCTTTTTTTTAAAGGTGGGAGGAAGAGCGCTATCCTGAAGGTATTAAGTGGAAATTCTTGGAACACAAAGGCCCTGTGTTTGCACCACCGTATGAACCTGTGCCTGAAAATGTCAAATTCTACTATGATGGTAAGCTACTAAAGGCTGGTGTTTGGTGGAGAAATAGGTGTTTTTATAATGAGCATTCATAAGGCAGAAAAAGCTATACTGGGAGACCTTGTAGGGAGGGTCATCCCATGCTGGTAAAATGTGGCTGATGGTTTATATATTTGTTGGAATTTCATCTGCACAACCATGCAACCAGTACTGGATTCTGGAGTCTGCTGAGTACAGGTCTGTCCATCTCCCTTTCCTCCTCCTCCATTCAAGGCTTGTGATGTGACAATCCTTAACCCTCTTGTCCCCCTGTGTGGACAGTGAATTGTGACTGGTGCAGAGACAGGATACAGTGTTCCCTTGTGCTCCCTGATGTCTGCACAGAAGTGCTGGATCATTTCCATAGCTGTGAATACAGTGTCATTTAGAAATGTTAAAGCATTAGTAGCAGGAAGGAAAGATACATAATTGCATAGGAAGACACTTGTGAAGTATCCAGTCATATTAAATGAGGTTTGTTTTGAGAAAGTGGAATGAATTTCAGTGGTGGGTTCTCACAGCAAAAGTTGTTCAGAGATAATGCTTTTTCCCCTTTCATTTTTTTTAATGACAGTGAGTGCTGTCTGGTAATAATATTTTCCTTTAAAGTGGTTTTATTTTTCAAGTCTGACCCAGTACCGTTGTTTTTGGCAGCGGAATTCCTCATGTGCAGCTGATGTGCATTCATTGCCTACATGCATCTTTCCAGTTAGAATGCAAGGCATGTTCTCATTGAGGGCCACTTCTAGTTCTGTCTTGCTAAAGCTGGTTGAGGGTCCTTTGTTTCCAGAGCAAGGTATTGCCACTTAACATACTGTCCCTGCCCAATGACCAAAGGTCAATTCAGAGATTATCCATATCTTCTTCCCACCCTATCCCTGTTGAATTTCCTGGTTCTGACTCATCTGTAATGACTGTTGGAACCTTTCCAGTGTTTGAGAGATTAAATTTACTGAAAAGGAGGTTGACATGACTATTTATGCTGGCTCCGGAGATTGCTGCCATCATTAGAAACTACTTTTTCAAGTTCCTTTAAAATATGAAATGTGAGAGGGATTAATTGGCCCATGTGAGTTAGTTGAAAGCTTATGGCATCTATGCCCAAGTAATCTCCCCAAGCAAGTTTGTGAGCAATTTAAATTAACTTGATATTTATATTTTCAGGGGAATAAACACCTCTGGTCCTATCACAGTGAAATCAGTTGAATGCAGTTTGACCAAGCTGCCACTAATGTATAAAATCCCCAAATGGTTTATATTCAGCCTCCCTACCAAATCATCCTAGAAACTGTCTTAATAGCACATGAACACTCGATGTAGTTACTGGTCTCATTCAGAAATTACGTTAACCTTGTTTTATCATTATGAGACCACAGGCATTGGACTGTACATTTCATTCTCCATTTTCTACCTCCTTCGTGCTCAAAGATAGATAGAAGCAGGGACCCAGTCCCTTTCTGATCGTACTTCTGAGTATTCGAAAGGACAAACCTCAGATTGTACCTCTGTGCCCTTGTGAGTTTGATATCCCTATCAGAGCACAAAATGTCAAGTGAACATCATTCCTATGTTCCCAATCTTCCAAAATAGATGTTACAAAATAGATCAGATGGCCATAAATCTTTTACAACATTCAGAAGTGCTCTTCTTAGCAGTTTTCTGTAGTACTTTTCTATAGTTTACTTCCTTTAAGCTAGATGGAAAATTCCTCTCCCCCCCCCCCCAGGGCACACCCTATGCATCATGAAGACTCCATATTGCCTTCTCTGTCTGCCTTAACTATACCAGTACAAGTAGTGGCTGGATTGGATTTCACAGGAATCCATTATTCTGAAACGATGCCAACTCTTTAGGCTGCTGGCAAGTGAGATATTTGTTCCTGTTTGCTATTGCTGTGGAATGCTGGCAAGCACCTTCTCTGGGTGCACTGAAGACTGGTGTGACGTTAACACTGTCTGGGCCTACATTAGTCACATTGGTTAGAAAGGGGGAGATGTTGGGTCTGCAGCGCATTGATGCAGCAATTGCTTCCCCCTTGAGCTGTGGGAAAAATCTGCCTTTCTGTGCAGCTAGTTATTTCATGCTGAGCCTCTATTACAATTCTTCAGTCAAGGGGAAAGAGGACAGTCACGAATCACTGGTATATCAAGCAGGCAGCCTTTTAACAACAACTTTTTAAGCCAGTGGAGTTAGAAATACCAGTGTCCTCTCACACAGCACAAAATCAGCCCAATATGGAGGACTCTTGTGCCAGTTATATGATCCTCAAGAACAGGATAAAGAGGAAGACAGTCTGATGATGGGCATGTCAGCTATTACATTTTCTGCCATGAGAGCCTGATGCCTTTATCCGTTGCTTCATGCATATAATGGGGTCGGCCCCACTAGGACTAGTGGAAGCCAATGTTGTTATGTGGGAGCATACAGCTGAACTACTATGATGCATGGAAATCCTTTGATTGCTTCACCTCTTGTAGACTAATAGGATTGAACTCGCTGTAGTCAGAGAAGAGTCTCACTGTACATCCACGGGGGAAGAGTTAAGAGATTCCATCATCCTGTATTCTAATTCCAAATCAGTTATCTGAATGCTGTTGCAAATTATCTGGAAATAGCGAAAGCCACACACAGGAGGATGCCGTTGGCAAACTCGGGGTACCCTTGAGGTTTGCAGAAGTGCAAGAAGACTTGGGCAGAGGAACTAAGAAGGAATAACTCCACTCCTCTTCAATAATACCAAACAAACCCTGAATGTGTTCAATGCCTGCAGACTGACAGTTGAGTGGGAATGGGATGGTGTGACTGGGTAAAGAGGATGGTAGAAAAGACTCAGAGAAATAAAAAGAAAGGTGTTTTATTTTTTTAAGTATCTCCAGAGAAGGAAGTGAGAGTTAATAGAACTCAATGGATAAATTCAAAACATTAATGCCATACTTCATTGGAGAGTGCACTTCTTCCTAAGGGCAGAGCTGGAGCACATTCCTGAGTGGAATAGCTCCCCCTACTGGATTAGACAGGCAGCGTCTGAGATGGCTGGGTTTCTTAACTTAGCCTTGTCCTCTTCAGTGTGCTCTTTCTACTGTTTGGGAGCTAATTCCTCCTCTCCTTGTTTGTATGTTGGTCATTTCGCATATTAACACGGTTCCAGGGTCTCCCTCTTTAATGGAGCAAAAATTCCTGTGCTCTTCCTCTGAAAGCAAAACAGGAACCCAAGATTGGAGTACCTGACTTCATTCGCTTCTGAAAAAAACTTAGAATCAGACCCAACACTATTTTCATGCTAACTTATGTAAAGATGCTGGGTTAGGTTAGTGAATGTAAAGTAAAATTGTACTGCCCATAGTAAAATTTGGAGCCCAGTGTGTGACTTTGGTTACAGCCCTCCTCCTCCTGACCCCTGGCTTCCCCTGAAACACAAGGATGTTCAATAACTTGTTTGCAGGGTCATTATTTTGGCTGTGCATTGTATATTCACAGAGGGCCAACGCTGGGGAGGGATGTTCCTGGATCCCTTAGAGAGAAGGTAAGAGGAGTAGGCTGGTTGAGGGGTTGAGCGTCTGTAGGATGCCACCTCATTTTTTCCTGTTTCCTCATGGATTGCCTTCTCTGTTGTAGGTAAAGTTATGAAGCTCAGTCCCAAAGCAGAAGAAGTAGCAACGTTCTTTGCAAAAATGCTTGATCACGAATACACTACAAAGGACATATTCAGGAAAAACTTCTTCAAAGACTGGAGAAAGGTATGGTCGAGGTTATGGAAGGGTGGGAGTATTTGGTTCCTTAGGTAGCTAAAGTAGGCATGCAGTTTGCCACTTGCCTGGACACCTGCTAAATTGTTGCTTTTAAGGTAGTTGCAGATGGCTCATTCCTTCTTTGCTTCCTCATTGAACACTTGGGGTTCTGTGCTTGAGGAAGGGCAGGAAATTTGCTTCTGTTTGCCTTCGGCGTTTCCCAACAGCCAGTCACTGTTACTGCATGTGCAACTTTCAGTGAGTGAGTAAGAGAGAATATGAAATGTTCTGGGGAGGAATAGAACAGATTTGCTACATTTTGTTTGGCTGAGAAAAGAGAGAAACTCCTACAACAGGAAGGAGAAGAAGAGAAAGAAGCAAAGAAAGCAGATTCCTACTTGTGCTATAAGGGGGCAGGAGGAGAGTCGAGAGGAAATCTAAGCCAGAGATGTGAAGTCAACCCTCCTCCATTTGGCAAATAGAGAATTTCCTTGTAGTGTTTAAGCAGGAGGGTTGATTTGTTCATGAGTGAGGTTTACATTCGGCTTTTGTATTTTGGGATATTTAGAATTCACAGATAAATTGCTTATTCAAAGAAATTTTGTGCCCCCCAGTTTGTAGTCAATGTTGTCTAGTAAGTAAATTAGGTTTTTAAATAAATATATTTTGCAAGTTAAATTATATTATGCTTGTGTATGCTCATGGTTGCCAAGATTTAAGCAGTTGGAGCTTAAATAATGCCTTAGACTAGAGGCATCTTGTCTGGTATCCATTGTTGTACCTGTATCCTAAAGTTGGGAACTACAAGAGCTGTCAGCCATGCGAAGAAGAGACAGCTCCTTTTGCCTGGTGATAGCAGTGCTGCCTAATATTATGGTTAAGTTGAAATGGTTTAATTATTACTATTTTTTTACTTTGTGTGAAGCACTGTCCTAGAATGGCCACAAACTGTCTGAAACGGTGAAATGTGTCTGGGTTTCACAGGCACGTTCTACTTAAACTCTATGGACCAGGAACCTTTTATTAAAAGCTTTCCTGACTAGAATCAATCTGCCAAGTGATGAAGTATATTAAATAGGCTGTCACGGGTGACCCAGGATTGGCAGGCTGGCTGGCTGCGTTCTCTTCTCTTCCATGTAACATGGAACAAGTATGATCAAAATAATGTATACTAGCTAGTGTAGTATCATTGGATGACATTGGACCACTTTTTCAACCATCTTTCACTGTTGTTGTGAAGATGAAATGGTTGGAGAGAAGTACCATATTCTGCCTTTAGCTGCTTGGAGGAAATCATTTCTCAGCCTAGATACCTCACAGCATTCTTCACATAAACTGAGAGAGCTTCCTATATTTCACTCTGGAGTCCTAGGAGATAGGGATACTTCTGTAATAAACAATGCCTGCAGGAGCATTGTTCAAGTGCAATATTTGGCACCCTGAGAGTCTTAGCATTCTTTAAAAAAGCTCGAATATCAAATCCATCCTGGGCAATGCCTGGTGAAAAATTTAATAATTAGAGGAAAGCTAAGAAGGGCTTCCTGAGTCCAGGCGTGTGAATCTGCACAGCAATCTGGAATTCTTCCTTGCCTCCCTCTTTCCATTCGGTTCTGTGCTCCTCATTCTGTCCCTGAAAGGGGTTTAAAATCAAGTTTTCAAGCTCCCTTGGAAATAACATGAAATTATAGGAATGTACTTGACATACAGTCCCTGACTTCAGAGGCTTCTTTGGTGTAGAATGTTGATAAGGTTTCATCTCTCAGCACTGAGTGTGGTTTGCTGAAGGATGCCTTCTTTCTTAATTAGATGTTAATAACTCTCAAAGATGAAACCATGATGTTCTTCCATTCTGCATTTGGCCTTTTACAGGTATATAGCTCTTGTTGTAACTTCACTGATCTTATATATGATAGCAGCATCCAAACTGACTTTGCTGAAAACAAGGTGGAGTGCAGTTTCCTTTTTAAGCGTTTTACAGATTCAGATTTCTTTTTTGCAGGAAATGACCCATGAAGAAAAGAGTACCATCACCAGCCTCAGCAAGTGTGACTTTAACCATATGAGTCAGTATTTCAAAGCCCAGTCGGAAGCCAGAAAACAGATGACCAAGGAGGAAAAACAGGTAACTTGATTTAGAATTTGTTGTTGTTGTTTCAAGGTGCCAACAAAGGGTACAGTCTAATATGATGGGTGCTAAATGGTGAATTAAGGAAGGGATTAAAGGCTGGCCCAGAGATAAGACTTCAGATAAATGAGAAGTGTGGTTGAGATGGGCTAGTCATGGTGGAAGGATGGGATCTTGAAATGCTGGGGATATTTCAAGTTGTTTCTAAACTGTGTTGAGTAGGCCTGTGACTATTAACACTCTCAAAATCACAACCTCTTTCCTTCACTGTGCTTTGCTGTACTTGTAAAATGCCTCTTGCAGCACAACCTGGATGGAGCTAATGAATTTCTTGTAACTCTGGTTCTGAATAATTTATAGTGTGGTTTGGAGTGTGTTGTAATTTTTTCCTTTTTTGTGGGTGTTTTGTTTCCCCCTAGAAAATTAAAGAGGAGAACGAGCGGTTATTAAAAGAATATGGCTATTGTATCATGGATAACCATAAGGAAAGAATTGCCAACTTTAAGATTGAGCCTCCGGGTCTCTTCAGAGGGCGTGGAAACCATCCCAAAATGGGCATGCTGAAGAGGCGGATAATGCCAGAAGACATCATCATCAATTGTAGCAAGTGAGCATGGAAGATTTCACACACTAGCTAGGAGTGACTTTTGGTTATAATGCGTAGCAGCTGTGTTCAGGCTTTTCGCTCTGGATAGCCTCTCTGCCAAGTAGAATCTGTTGTTACTTTGTAGGGTCTCTCCTTTAACATAAGTGCAGCCCAAGAGTTGAAGTCCAGTACATACCACGTAAAGTTTCACTTGTGAACTTTTCACCGTAGTTCACAAACAACTGTCAAATCATTAGTTTGTTTCTTTAAAAAAAGGTATTGTGAACTGGCAAAACTCAAATGTTTGTATCTATTTATTAATTTTTAAATATTAGTGGGTGGTGGTGGTTGCATTTCCACCCTTCTTTTTCCTTCGGAAAGCTCAAAGTAGCTTACTTTGAGACAAACAGGCATTCTACTGTTCAGCCTAAGACTTGGTTAGCTTTAAGAAATCACTCACCTTATATCACTTCAGACCAGTTTCCTAGCTCACAGACTCCATCGTATCTCTTTAACTTTAATAGATTGTGGAGGGTATAACCCCATCACAACTTGGTCCCTGGTATACTGTAATAACATGGGATCTCTCTTACCCAATGTTTACTGTGTCAGACCTGTTGAAAAAATCTGCAGTTCAGGACATGGTAGCTTATATTTTAAGGCAAAAGAGCAATTTGCCCAGTTTCAGAAGACCTTAGAATATTGATAGCCTGGTCTGCCTCAGGAGCAAAGTATTATATTCAGTAAGCAAGGTTTGGGCAAGGCAGGACTGGATAGTGAGAGCTGATGGAGTGAGGTCAGATTTCAGCTGCTTAGGCAGTTTAGTATTTCTGCAAAAGTGATTTGTAGAAGCGTGAGGGCAGGGTAAAGGTTGCAGAGGGAAAGGCTTCTTAACATACCTCAACAGGGCTGTTTCAAAACATTACAGTGTCTAAATTGCATAGTAGTTTTTAACATGCCAATAAGCTTAAAATTGTTGTTTTTATTTGTAAGAATAGCATAGGCCTTGTTTGCTTTAAAACCTTTAAGAACCTTAAAGCAGATATATTGATGCAAACATTTACTTGTTTTTCTGATTGCCAGGCTTGAGGCCTATAAATATCTGGCAAATCTAGACAGTTCATATTGTGACTTTCATTTCAATTAATGGTGCCAGCTTCGATTACAATGAATTAAACTGAATAAATTATTTCCTGGTTGTATTTTGCTGTTATTCACAGTTTGTAGTCTTTTCAGTTTTGAAATCATTGTTGTGTTCTTGTCCCCCCCCCCCCCCCCTGTACAGAGATTCAAAAGTTCCTCCCCCTCCCCCTGGACATAAATGGAAAGAAGTCCGGCATGATAACAAGGTGACCTGGTTGGTGTCATGGACAGAGAACATCCAAGGATCTATTAAGTACATCATGTTGAATCCCAGTTCTAGAATCAAGGTGATAGTTTGTCTGAAAACTTGCAAGCTACTTCTGACATGCCCAATGCTCTGTATCATAGGAATCTTCCCTGTACTGCTCCATCTAGTTCGGCAGCATCTACACTGACTGCAAGCAGCTCTCCAGGATTTCAGACGGGAGTCTTTCCCAGCCCTTCCTGGAGATGCTGGAATTGAACCAGGGACTACTGAACTACTGACCGTTCCTAAGGAATCAATGTGTCATTAAATGGAAGATCCAAAGAGTACTTCATTACTTTTTTGCGACTCTGCTACCAGCTTAGTGGGTCTTTAAAACTTCTTAACCCCTTAGGCACTTCTGAAATAGGCAATAATGTTCAAGTCGAATAATGTCTGTACAGTGGGAATCTTGGAAAAGTATTCTTAAAATATGTTCTATCTCCAAACTGGAGCTTCTATGCTTTGGAGCAGGTCATCATGTTATTCCTTGTGATTGCCTCTGCAGGGTGAGAAGGACTGGCAGAAATATGAGACTGCTCGGAGACTGAAGAAATGTGTAGATAAGATTCGAAATAATTATCGAGAAGACTGGAAGTCCAAAGAGATGAAAGTGCGGCAGAGGGCGGTTGCACTGTACTTCATTGACAAAGTGAGAATCTGTCACTTTTCCAGTTCCTTCCTTTTTTTATTGCCTAGGCAGGGCTCCTCGGCCTAGACTTGTTGAAGCATTGGTTTGAAACTGATAAGCTTCTAAGCGCAACGGTACTAAATGTGCTGGAGAGATGTTTGAAGTAGGTGCCAATGGAATTGAATATTCCAGAAATATTTCTAAAGCAGAGATGGGAAGCTTTCCTTGGCAAATGCACTGCTTTTTGTGATTGCTTAACTATGAGCTGAATGAGTACGGGTAAAATTCTGCCCACTTTCCTCGGGACACCTCTGCATATGTACATACATGCGCACACAATTTACTTTTTGCAATGCTGTTAAGAGGTGGCAGCTAAAGTGAGCAGATCTATTCTGGAATCAAATGATGATAAATGGAATTTTGCGGCAACATCAGTGCTAAAATTGGCACTAACTTACCCATAAGCACTGCCCCGTGTTAGCTCAGTAAGGCATGTGGACGGCACACAGACAGGCCCCCAGTCACCTAAGCAAATAGATAACATGGGACCAAGCCTAGTGTATTCTTTCAGTTGCATTTACAAATGCTATAATCTCAGCTCTGGAGTTTAAACTGATAGCTTCTTAGCACAAGGAATCCTGAAGCAGCTTCTCACTGGCGAACCAATGGTGTTAAAAATGCCTCCTGTTTTGAATGCTATTTGTGACATCTCTCTGCCTTCTTTCATTGTTTCATATTTGCAGCTTGCTCTGAGAGCTGGTAATGAGAAAGAGGAAGGGGAGACGGCTGACACAGTGGGCTGCTGCTCCCTCCGTGTAGAACATATTAATTTGCATCCGGAGTTGGATGGCCAGGAATATGTGGTAGAATTTGACTTCCTTGGAAAGGATTCCATACGATACTACAACAAAGTCCCCGTTGAGAAAAGGGTAAGAATTTTTTCTTGTGCACTTAACATTTAATGAAAGGGAGTCTGAGAAGTCTTCTTACTGAATTGTCTTTCTTCTGGTGAGTCTTTAGATCTCACCTTGAGTAAGTACAGTGTCCATCTGGACATAAATATTTCACATCTTGGAGTCATAGAAATGTAGATTTGGATGGGACCACAAGGGTCATCTAGTCCGACCCCCTGCAATGCAGGAATTGTTTTGCCCAAAGACCCACAACCCTGAGATTAAGAGTCTCACGCTCTTACCAACTGCATCTAACAAGGAGGTTCCATTTAACCTTCATGGTTAATGGATCCTTCTTTAATTTTCTTTTTCTTCATGTCTCCATAGTGTTAATTGTTTTTATAAAGTTGTGTAGCTCACCCCGCCCCCCAAAATCATCTCTACCTTAGTGCTTTCAGCCTGTTCTTATTGGGAAGGCACCCCAGTTCTTTAATATACCTCTTCACTCAGGAAAACATTTGTTGCTTCTTTCCCCTCCCCCCCCCCACACCACTGATGAATAGTGGTCTATGTACTCCTATCCCTTGTTTGCAGGATCCACCAACACACTTCCTGTAGGCCAGTAGAGAACAGTGTTCCTTCAGCATTGTGTACATGGAAGCATGGACATGTGAATTAGTGAGGGGCACGTTATACCACCATCAAGTTGGAATGATGTCCATCCAGTTTCTTTTTTTCATGCTCTAATGGTCTTCTTCTCTCCCATCCGTTTGCCTTGTAGGTTTTTAAGAATCTTCAGTTGTTCATGGAAAACAAACAGCCTGAAGATGACCTCTTTGATAGACTTAATGTGAGTGCCTTCCATACCTGGTACTTGAGAGTTAATCATAAATGATAACCTTGGCTGGATTTTTTAATTGGAATTCTTGCTGTGATTATGGTTCCCTTTACACTGGCTTGGAAAAGGGTGCAATTTTTAACAGGCTGCTTATGGTGCAGGCAGTTTTGTATTTATCAGAAGAGTTCATGGAACTGAAATCTGCCCTCGTAGACACTGCAATGTAGCAGCAGTTTGAGAGAAGGATGTGTGATACAGTACTGCGGGCTTGTTTCTGTTTCTCTATTTTAATTTGGGGTTTGGTTTTAGTGTTGCATCACAATTGATTGCATTCCTCTTTCGTTTATCCTATAAGCTGCCCTGAGAACTTTTTGTTATAGGGTGCCCTGTAAAGATTGAAAACACATAAAAATGTGTAACACAAGCTCCATTGTTTACCATCGGGATTTTGGGCTTCCACTCCTATCAGCCCCAGCTAGCATGGCTCATGGTCAGAGATGATGGGAACTGGCTGTAGTCCAAAGAGGTTCAGAGGATTGTTATTACCAGCTTACCAGTTCACTAAATCCGCTTTCAGGCATTTATTCTGGGGACACTGAGTATACTGGTGGGGCTGGCGGGGGGACGGGACGGGACGGGACAGGCTCCACTTCTGATCTACATGCATCTGAAGAGAACACTCTAATGCAGGCACCCCCAAACTCGGCCCTCCAGCTGTTTTGGGATTACAACTCCCATCATCCCTAGCTAACAGGACTGGTGGTCAGGGGTGATGGGAGTTGTAGTCCCAAAACAGCTGGAGGGCCAAGTTTGGGGATGCCTGCTCTAATGAATGCATATAGATGGAAGCAGAAACAGTTTCCCATGATCTCCCCACCTACCAAGCATTCATAAGTCCCTACTACAGATAGGTAGCCGTGTTGGTCTGCCATAGTCAAAACAAAACAAAAATTCCTTCCAGTAGCACCTTAAAGACCAACTAAGTTAGTTCTTGGTATGAGCTTTCGTGTGCATGCACACTTCTTCAGATACACTTCTTCAGTGTATCTGAAGAAGTGTGCATGCACACGAAAGCTCATACCAAGAACTAACTTAGTTGGTCTTTAAGGTGCTACTGGAAGGAATTTTTTTTGATAAGTCCCTACGTAAGAGTTGGAGAAAGAGGTGGAATCCAAAAGATTCACCACACGTTAAATGCCTGACATCATATAGCGTTGGGTGGATCCATGCCTTTCGGAAAGCAGCAGGGATCTGGTTCTGTTCCAGAGCTCCTGAGTGCAACAATGTCAGCAGTGCCAAATTTAAACAGTGCTGAAGGTAAGCTGCCAAAAAACGTGCACTCCCAGTTGTTCCTTGGCAGCTGCCTCTTCTGATATGCATGTGTCATCAGGGGAGTGTCAAGGAGGTGTGACCTGCCAAAGATGTCCATGTGGACCAAATTGGCTCACCTGGTGGGCTTAATTTGACACACAGGCTGGAGGTGGTCTTTCACCCCCCCCCCAAAAAAAAAAAAAATCTGGAAAGGGTTTAAGACTAGCTTGAATAGATGAGTTTGTCCCTCTTGGAATTTTAGTTGGAGTATCTGCGTCACATGAAAAGGAAATGTGTCTTTCTTGTACAAAATACCCCAGCCTCCCCAACTGCAGACTCTACCTTTTTGTTGCTGTAGTAGTAGTAGTAGTAGTAGTAGTAATATTATCTGCTTCCATGCCATGCCCACAACCATTTTCCCCAGTTGCATCTGTTAGTGTATCTGCCCCTTCTGCTGAATTGTCATATAGCTCATAAGTGACCTGCCAGATGCCTATGGAAAGCCCAGATGCAGGATCTGAGTGCAGCAGAGCCCTTCTCACTTGTGATTCGCAGCAACTGGTATTCAGAGGCATACTTCCTTGGACAGCAGAGGTAGAACATATCCATGGTGGCTACCAGCCACTGATAGGCTCATCCTCCCACTTCCCATCTCCTCAAATTACGAGAGTAAGGAGGGTACACAGGTTGAGGTGTTCTGCTGATGAATGCTGGAATTAATTTAATCCTCCTTCTTTATTTCTTCCCCTTAGACTAGCATCTTAAATAAGCATCTTCAAGACCTTATGGAAGGACTTACAGCCAAGGTATTTCGAACGTATAATGCCTCCATTACGCTACAGCAGCAGCTAAAGGAGCTCACAACTGGCAAGTACTTTTTGGATTAGCACACCTCATACTTTTCTGTTTCTGTGTTGATTGTAACATCGATCCAAATGCAGGCTTAAGAGCCACTGACTGGAAATGACTTGGGCTTCTCCACAGTTCCATGTTCTGTTCAGAGGAAATTATTTTTGAACCACATTGAACAAAGTTCCAAAGTTGCTGTTGTGGCTAGCTGACCTTCTGAAGAGGAAGGAACTGAAATCTGTGCCTTTCCAAGTCCATTTTGGATTTGAAATGTGCCCAGCAGTACCTTGAATTAGGTCAGAGGCAGCTTGTCATCCAGTGCCAAGTGGCGAAGAATGTCAAAGGAGACCACAGAATTCTTAAAACAACTGTGGTTTCCAAGAGATCTTCAAAGGTGTATTGAAACATTTCAAATAGGAACGGTGTCTGTGACTTGCCTTTGCAAACCTGGTGCCCTCCAAATGTTTTGGACTACAACTTCTAGGAAGCTGTACAGAACATCTGGATGGCATCAGGTTGACAAAGGCTGCCCTAAATTAGCCAGGCCAGAGAGAAGACAGCTAGCCAGGACACTTGGTAAATCTCTAACAGCCTTCAAAGATTTATTTGGTTCCCTTAGACAAGGGGCGTGGGTGGTGCTGTGGGTTAAGCCACAGAGCCTAGGACTTACTGATCAGAAGGTCAGCAGTTTGAATCCCAGTGACGGGGTGAGCTCCCGTTGCTCGGTCCTTGCTCCTGCCAACCTAGCAGTTCGAAATCATGTCAAAGTGCAAGTAGATAACTAGGTACCACTCCGGCGGGAAGGTAAACAGCGTTTCCGTGCACTGCTCTGGTTCGCCAGAAGTGGCTTAGTCATGCTGGCCACATGACCTGGAAGCTGTACGCCGGCTCCCTCGGCCAATAAAGCGAGATGAGCGCCGCAACCCCAGAGTCTGCCACGACTGGTCAGGGGTCTCTTTACTTTAACTAGTTCCCGAGAAAACCATTATAACCCATCTCCCACCACAGTGGATGTCTGTAATATGCACCTTAATCAGATAATGTTCTGTCCACAATGAAGGCAGGCTTGACCCTGGGCTTTGCCTGATAAAGGTGTTTTGTTTGTGTTGTCCATATAAATGGGTGGTGTGCCTTTTTAAAATCCAGCAAGCCCAGGCTTGCAGAGAAGGAATGCAAGAGGCAAATAATGGTTAGATCAGAGACCATGGATAACTATTGAAATACAAGGGGTTTAAACTGAATACTGGAGCTGAATACTGGAGTTTAAACTGAATACACTAGAATACAAGTTGTAATCCTTAGCATTTTCATAGCACTTTAAGGTGTTCAAGCCTGCATAAGGAATGTAGAAATCTGCTTTGCATCTACCCCCAGTATTACTCACTCCATGGTCTCAGGCAGAAACCTTTCCTGCTCTCTGATTCTGTTAAAAGTATATGTTCTGCCACTAAGCTGTGGACTCACCTCAAAAGAGCAAGTCTTTCTGTATGCAGTCATCCCTCTGAACTCCATTTCTCCCCTCTGTTGCCTGAGATCCTTAACTAGAGATGCTGAGGGCTGAACCTCAGACCTTCTGCATGCAAAACTTGTTATTTACTATTAAGCTACAGCCCCCAGTCCCATTATAAGCTTGGTGGTACAGATGGCTGAGAGCCAAGCTGCTAATTTCTCTTCCCCATGAAAAAGTGAAATTATCCAAGAAAGAGCTAGACTTTTCCATACAGAAATGCAAATTTCACTTGTTCATTTTAAACTTTTCTAGCGGATGATAATGTCCCAGCAAAGATCCTGTCTTATAACCGTGCCAATAGAGCTGTTGCTATTCTCTGCAACCACCAGAGGGCGCCTCCAAAGACCTTTGAGAAATCCATGATGAATTTACAGAGCAAGGTAACTGACTGCTTCCTTTTGTTAAAACCCAAACCAAGACTTAGTTTGGCTACCTCTGTTACTTAGTTGACCTGCGTCAAGCTCTCCTCTAACTTCATTAGTGAAGCTTGTTTCTCTGATTTTTAGAAAGACAAACCTGCTTGATTTTATTACAGAAAATCATTCTTCAAATCCTTCCTGTTTCTGACTGAATTGCACATCAGGCAAGTTGCCTTTTAGTCCTGGAGGAGAAATATCTATAAAGCATCTCTAGTGGGGTCACAAAACGTACCATAATAATTTTTTTGCTCCTGACAGCTATCTGATGTTATGATGCATTTTCCCATCCTGATTTACTCACAGGACACTGGGCAAACTCCAGAGAGTCCCTTACATGACCAGAAAGCATGTCTTTCAAATAAGGACAGTCTGCTGAACCTCCTGGCCCATTTCCCATGCTGCTTGAGAGGGACCACCAACTCCCAGGAGCAGTTTTTTCGGGATTGTTCAGGAAGGGTGAAGGTGTGAGAGCCCCTTTGTGCGAGCAAAATTCTGCTCCTGGTTTTCTGGATCCTATCTGTATTTAGACACTCTTGGGGAAAGGAATAACTTGATTTAAAGAACAAGAGACTAAGCTAATGATACATATGCTTGGGCGCTTTCCTGAGGTTTATCTGAGGCATCATAAATATCAGTGCTGAGGAAAAGTTTCATTGTTGAATTTGAAAGCTTCTTGACCAGTTGATCTCAGGGAAGACTTCCAGCTTGTCTGCACAAACTGCCAATCACATGGCAAAGCTGTATTTGGACTGTACCACTTGAGACCCACAGGTGGAGAAATCATTTGAGTGAATGTTTTTTCCAAGTTCCTTGCATTTAGAAAATTAAATAGGCAGGCAGAAAGTTTCGATCGTAGTAGTTTCTCTGATGTGCTCATTTTCTGTATCCACATTCCTGGAGAAAAGCTTGAACATGCAATTATTCTCCCACCTGTAGTCTGAAGTGGTCAGATCCAAAAACTATTTTACCGTGTGATGAACTATTTGTGTGGCTCAGGCCTTATTTTTCTAAAGTATTCTGTGCAGATTTCTATAAAGGCTATGACTTCCTCATTATCTTGTGAACTTAAAGCAAGTTCAAAACATAACTATTCCATTTCCATGGCTTGAGGATAATGGTGTGGTTTAACACAAAATTATCCACCTTCCTCCTCCACAAAATTGCAAGCCTACCTATATCAAGTATTCGATTATATTTTGCTTGTCTAAACCACCCTTTTACTTTTCAGGTTATTTCTGACAAAAACCCTGAGGTCATTTTGGTTAGGTTGGTTTACAGCCTGAATCTGTTTTATTAATCAGTGGGGTGTTCTTTTTGGCTTTCATAATATCTAACCTGGCTGCTTCAGTTGTTAGGACTGACAGCTTTGACAGAATGATAACGACTTGTTTGCCTTCACTCTCCCCCCCCCCCTCAACTCACCTGTCCCATTATTCTTAGCTGAGCTGAACAGTCTGTCAGTCACAGCTTAGGCAAATGGAGCTGCGAGCCTTCAGCTTCAGATCATCTTACTTAGTTTGCCGCAGATCATACAGCTTCTGCTTTTCATTCCTTTAGAGCAGAGATGGGGGACCTGTAGCCCTACAAATGTTGCTAGGCTGGAACTGAAGGGAGTTAGCATCCAAGAGCACCTGCAAAGCCATAGGTTCCCTGTCTCTGCTTTAGAACAAACCCATTATTGCTTGGGCTGAGAAAGTTTCCTGACGTGACTTAGCACAGTGCATCTGAACCTTTAAATAGGCAGTGGGGATGATGGGAATTTTATTTGGAGGATTCCATCTATATGGCGTCATGCACTTCTTCCCTAGTCACCCATTGACTATTTGTATTTCACACTTTGTTTCCTGAATTCCATTATTCATATGAAGGGTTGCAAGCTCTGTTTTGTGTAATTGTACATGTGAATCTTTGCCACAAACTTTTCCTGAGCCCTAGGTTCTTCCCCCCCCTCCATCTAATAAACTTGCAACTCGGCAGGGTCTGCTCAGAGGATTCTCCTGCCAACAGAAGCAAACTTGGCACCCCTGCCAGGGCTTCTAGTCTGACAGTGCATACTGTTGGACTTGTGACACATCAGGTATTTCTTGGATAAAACCTTGGGTCTTCTCTGGTTGGCCTGAGAAACATCCATCTAGGCCCAGGGTGGGAGATTTGTGGGCCTCCAGATGTTGCTGGACTTAGGCTCCCCCATCCCATCACGCCTGAACTTTGGCCATGCTGGCTGGGGTTGATGGGAGCTGGGAGTCCATCAGCATCTAAAGGAGCACAGGTTCCCTACCCATGAGTTGTATCTCCTGATTTTCCCAGGCGTAACATGTGACTTGAATATTTATATAGACTATCCTTACCCTAGTGCCTCCTTCAGTTTAGTCCCTGCCATTGCCCAAAGATGACTTGTTTTTTCTTATTTCCTTCTCTTCTCTGACTTTGGGCTCAGGTTTACTCTTTTTTATTTCTTTCATATACTTTTCTCCCTTTGCCTTTGAAACTCAGCATTTGCCCATTCCTCTGCAGATCACGGCAAATGTTACTAGGGTATCCAGGAATCCACTAACATTGACATTATTGATGCTGCTGTACCAACATGGTTGTCTGCATTTATTCTCGCCCGGCTTTACAATTTAGAGCTGTATGCATTTGTAAAGGCCTCCTTCAGAAAAAGCGTTCTCCAGAACATTCAGCCTCCACCTTAGAGGACCATTTATATTTCTTCAGAACCTGCACTTAGATCTCACCTAGCCTCCCCATGTTGCTCTGTCTCCCGTGACAACCTAAGAAACAAATAATAGCTCACACACCATGAATGGGCTTTCTAGGCTGGTACAGGGCTGGTACACACCATTGTCTGCCATGATGGCTGCCTGATCTACTCTTTGCTTCAAGCTTAGTCATGGATCAAACTGCACAGAGGAGCTTGGGTGAGATTATTCAAGTCACTTTTCCCTGCTTTGGGCAAATCAATAGAAACAGCCCTCTAAATGGATATCTTCTTATGCCACTCACAGTAAGTGAATCAATGTTCCTTTCTAAGTGCGGTGCCATAAGTTTGGTATCTAAAGTCCTGGTAATCACTTCTGCAAGTTTGATCCTTGCATGCCTATCTGAAAATGTAAATCCCAGCCAGCTCTTCTGTGAAACTTTAGTCAAGGTAAAAAAAAGGCTTGTTGGACACCCAGTGAAGTGTGTTAGACAGAGACACTGCCTTGGTATCTAGAACTCCAATGGAGACAAAAGTCTACTAGCTGTTTGCAGCTTATCAGCTCCACACCTTCCATCTCCTGCTTTCTGTTTGTGTTTTGCCTTCCCTAGATTGATGCCAAGAAGGAACAGCTGGCTGATGCCAAAAGAGAACTGAAAAGCGCCAAAGCCGATGCCAAGGTCCGGAGGGATGAGAAATCTAAAAAGTAAGTCACATTGCTGTGACGCTCGCGTGTATCCAAACACTTCTGCATGGCGTTCAGGGAAACCAACTTTGCTCAGAATTGAGATTTCTATTCAAATGGCTCACCTTGTCACTGGGATGGTACTATATGAAGGGAAGAAAAAAACCTCTTTACCTCCTGCCTAATTTTATATATCTCTGCCATGTCTCCCCTTACTTGTCAGGGAAAAAACCTTTATCACACAGTGTGTAGTGGCTACCACAGTATGTAGTTTTTAGACTGCTTTAAAAAGAGAATCAATAAATTCATGCCTGTCGTGGAAAAAAGCTATCAGTGGCTGCTAGTCATGATAGCTGCAGCCTTTCTTCAGGATCAGAGACCACATGCCTCTAAATGCCAGTAACTGTGGAGCAACTGAGAGAGAGGGCTTTTGTGTTCATGGCCTGCTTATGGGCTTCCCAGAGGCATCTGGCTGAGCACTGTGGGAAACAGAATATTGGACTAGATTAGCCTTTGGTCTCACCTAGCAGGTCTGTTTGGGTGTTCTTCATTCCCATAGAAAGAAAAGCCATTTATAGTTCCCACCTGAAAAAAAGTATCTCCTTGCCCCTCACAGGACCGTAGAAAGTAAGAAGAAAGCAGTACAAAGGGTTGCAGAACAGCTGATGAAATTGGAGGTCCAAGCTACAGACCGGGAGGAAAACAAGCAGATTGCCTTGGGGACCTCCAAACTAAATTACCTGGATCCTAGGATTTCTGTTGCCTGGTAAGCTCTTGCCTGTTGGGGAAGAAAGAGCAGCCTCCATCCTAGTGCCTTGCTTTAGTCTTTGAAAGGAAAAGAGGCATTGGTTCTGCTGGGATGCACTTTTGTAGTTGTTTGGCTGTACACACCTCTTGCTGTTCACCCTTTTTATTCCTCTCTCTATCTCTCTCTCTCCCCCTCCCTCCAGGTGCAAGAAATTTGGAATACCTATAGAGAAGATCTATAACAAAACCCAACGGGAGAAATTTGCCTGGGCAATTGACATGGCAGATGAAGACTTTGAATTCTAACCTGATTTTAATGGGCTGAATCTTATGAATGAGAAGGGGAATAGCCTGGTTTTAGGGAGATTGATAAAACTGTGAGCCTTACTTGTCCTTTATATTTGGGGGAGGGGAGGGGGGTGTCGGGAGGGGAAAGCGAGTGTCTGATGAAATACCCAACATCTTTGAGAAAAGATAGGCCTGGAAATATTATAGAGTTGCTGAGCCAGTTGTCCTATGGACAACTTATTTAAACCTGTTTCAGAAACCCAAATTCTAGCTGTATGGTTTGTGTTTTTGTCTCTGGAGGGGGAGGACAAGTGGATGGGGGAATTTGTTAACCTTCTGCCAGGCAAATTCACCATTACACTGAGGAGCTTGGAAATCATTAGCTACTGTATACAGAATCCAATGAGATATTGGTGTGTTTTTACAGTTAGGGTTTTGCAATAACTTCTATATTTTAATAGAAAATGGATTCCCTTAATTTCCCGCCCCGTCTCCCTCAATTAATTTAACACAACTGAAGCCCTCTCAGCACACTGGCTCTGGCCACAACAGTCATCATGGAAACACCCAGTTGTTTTCATTTTTACTTGCCACCATCATGGTATTGAAAACCTATAATAAAAATACAACATCTCTTCAAAGCAAAGCATGATGGGAAGATCCTTCCTGACTTGAGTGTTATTTTCTTTTTCTTTCTTTTTTTGTTAATGTGAATTTTTACTACTTTTAATTATTTTAAAATATTTAAGCTTTTTTTCTTCTTGATCTTAAAGATCATGTAGATTTGCAGGGGGTAGGAAGGAATGGGCTGGGGAGGGTTGATGCATTATGAGTACAAATAAATTGGTAACAAAATGTTTTCCCATCATACTTTGTTCTGAGTACATAATATATATATATATAGATATATATATATCAGGAATATCCACATTTGTGGGTTTTGTTTTGCTTTTTTTGGCAGGGTTGTTTTTCTTTTCTCCCTCCTTTTTTAAAAAAAAGAAAACTCCACCCTCCTCTCTTTTACTTGAAAGATTTTATTGTGTAAAAAGAACTTTCACAGGTCAATAAAATTTTGAGGGAAGCGAGCTTTGGTCCAAAAAAAAAAAAAAAAAGGAAAAATAATCAAGATCTTAGGTCTTTTTATTTTTTTTCTTTTGTAATTGTGTACAAAAACTTTAAAAAAAATTAAAGCAGAATTTTAATGTGAAACCTTTTTTGCTATAATCCATTAGTTTTAGAGGCATTGTTAGCTTAGTGTGGTGCAAAAACAAGTTTCCCGCAGTCTTTCCTCAACAAGTATCTTCTATTTTTATCATGAATCCCCTTTTAATCAACTGTAGGTTATTTAAAATAAATTCCTACAACTTAACGCAATGCCAGCATCTGTGTGTTCTTGTACCCAGAGAGCTGAATGGCTGGCTGCAGGCCAATAGCTGTCAGGAGATGCTTTGGGGAAGGATGTGGGGTGTGGAGGCGCTCTAGGATGAAATGCCCAAGGAACTGTGGACCAGAGGCACAGTCAAGATTCCATGTGGCCTTCTACACCATAGACATTGGCAGCCAAATAGTAGATTGCCAGTTCTCTGGGTATTTTTGTACAGTGCCTTGCATGTTGTATCCTACATATATATCAAGTTATCTAGGGGCAGCCTGGTTCTGAAGATTTCCCTCTAGCTCCAATCCACAGCCAGAACAATTTTTTCATGGCTGGTTCTTGGCACTCTTCTCTAGAAGCAAACAAGGACAATTGTTTAGGAAGGAAGCGCTGTATTCTTCAAGATGACTATAGCTATACTTTTTATAGAGATCAGACCATTTGCTTTCTTGACTTGGAGAGTCTCAGAATACTGCATCTTCCATGTGTCTTGCTTTCAAGAGTTTGGAGAGCTAAGGCATTCTCCAACATGAACTCATCGCTAGTCAACCTGCTTTGACAGAGTTGACTGGTATGTCATCTTGTGCCTTTGTACAAAAGACAGGACACATGTTCACTTTTCTTAAATTGGCACTTATGGCCTGCATCAAGAATTGGGTATGCTTGAAACCACAAGAAATTGGAGCCTCAAAACCACCAATATTCAAAGGTATGGATAATTGGAAACACTAGCCATACACATCTAACCACATATAACTGTCAGATCTTGGGTAGCACTCAATTTGCTGTATTACAGGTGCTAATCTGCATTCTAGGACCATTGACCTTGCTGCTGTTTGGCACTGCCACTCCAAATGAATCAGGCATGTCAGCAGCCCCTAGGGCCTTTTTAAATCCCCGTTTGAGGTTGGTTTATCTTAAATTTGCACATTCAAACCAGATACTGAAATGAATGTTTCAGAATCACAGGTAATGTAAACAGGTAAAGGTAAGGAGACTCGTGTGTATTCTGTATACCTGCCTCACCTTCCTACAAATTCCATTTACATAGCAAGAAAATACTGGCCCTGTGAACAGAATAAATTTTTTATACAAGTGTTTTTATGCATGCATGCTCGGTTTGATCATTTTGCTTGTTAGTCAGAATTTCATAAAAGGCCTAGAGTAGCCTTCTCTAGGACAAATGAAGGCGGTATAAGGAGAAACTATAGACAGGAGATCTGTCCACCTCTTGACCACTGGAACTGGCTTGCTTTGATGCCTTTTAATAAAAGGGTTCAGTATATTCTCCTTAGCAGTAATCTTTACAACATTCGGATAAGGTAGGTCAATACTTCCATGTTGTAGATGAGAAGTTATTCTAAGCCTTATTGGGGTGTTCTCCCACAAAACAACAAGGGTCGCAAATCACATAAGAAATTTACATTCATATAGCTCAAACCTTCCTCCTCCCAACACACAGGAGAGGTGGCGAGGTCAGCAAGTGTGGGCAAGTCCTTTTCAATCATTTTGTAATCGCGAGGCATCCGGACAGGGCTATAGCGCTTTGCCTCAAGCCACTCAGCCAGTGACTTCACAGCTCACACGCTTATCCACTGCTGTGCCAGATTTCACTTGGTACAGCATGACGAATATATTCTATCACTGTGGTTACTTACCACATTGCCCAATGGGCTAGCAAGTGGAATTGCACCTTTATGCAGTGCAAGTAGCAACCTCAAGTTGCTGGCATGGACCCTTTGGACTGAACGGAGCAGTTGACATGGTTTATATTTGGGTAATTCAGTAGTGATAGTGAATGTCCAGGGATGGATGGAGTTGGAGTGCATCAGCTCCCCATCACTCCAACAGCTTTAGCCAAGGTGCTGTGCTCATCCCTCTGTTTCTAATGGGGAATTTCTTCCCAGTTAGCTTGTGTCTAACCACTGCATTAGGAGCATTTAGTGAAGGTTTCTGCCTAGCTGTGTCTTTCCCACAATAATACCTTCAAAAATCTCCTTTGGGAGATCCCCCTTCCCACCTCTTTTTAACTTTAGTGGTAAAAAATTGGTGAGAGCAGCAAATATGTAAGTTCTCTGAAAACAGCCTTATGTCTCTGAAGTTGTAACAATGTTGCCTATTATAAACACGTTTTCTATTTTTACATGTTCTCCCCCACTGACTCCAACCGTATCCCATCTTAATCAGATGCGTTAGATTATTCTGTGCCTCAAGTTATTGACAGGAAGCTCAGAACAAGCCTGTAATCCCAGGGGAGAGTGTTTCCCACCAGGGGTTCCCTCCTCCTTTTGTCTGCATTTAAGGCAAGTAGGAAATCCATCTGTTTCAAGGCCTCTCGATACAGTGATGCATTGGCCCCTGGTGGAAACAATGCTGCCAAATGAGAGATAGCAACAGTCTTGGAGAATTTATTCCATAAATAGTTAAGAACCAGCAGCTTCTCTAGCTTCAGATCCAATTAAGCCATGAAGTTGTTTCCCCATCATTTTGCAGTGGCCAAATGCATCTCTTCTCATCCAGTCATTTAAATAAGGTCAGAGTGCTCAACAGTCTTTTAGATACGTTTGTTGTATTTTGACATTGTTTGTGATGTTTTCTGAGCCCACTCGGGTGGTGAACAAAAGTTTCCCAAGCTCTGAACATTTGACAAAAATCCTGAATCTAAACATTCCATGTTGACATTTGATATTTCTGCATCTGGTTTTGCGTGTGTGCGCTTTGTAGTGCTTCCGTAATTGTGTTTAAGTTAGGCACAAGGTTTGCCATTAGAATGGTGGGTATTGACATGCATACACATTTCCCTGTCCAAAGCTAACCACAAACCAAAAATCACTTTCTACAGCATACAAAAAAACTCCATAATATGCACCTAGCCTGGCCTAGACCACTTCTAGTTGGCAGTGGAGTCAACAGGGTTGGCTAACCCCAAGCACTCAAAAGCAGCTTAGATGTGGAGTTCACTATCCCTACATTGCATATGAGCATAGGAACCAGCCTTATACCTTCAAACTCTGCATCCATGGTGAAGGGCTGCTAAGTCATGATAGAGCATCTGCTTTGTATGTAGGAAGTTTACTGTTCAATCCCTGCCGTCTCCAGGACTAGGAATATTCCCCAGGCAAACCACTGCCAGTCACTAGAGGTGGCAGTGAGCTAGATGTACCAAAGGTCTGAAGGCCACTTGGTTGGCTAACTGGCAGCAGTAGTCCAAGATTCCACATTTTCCCATTCCTACCTGGACTAGCTGGCTACTGAACGTGGGACTTTCTGTAGGCAAATCATGTGCTCTACCATTGAACTACAGTTCTTGCCAAACTTAAGCTTAAATTTGGAGTAGGGGAGAAAGAGCATGGAGAAATGTACGCAGGCCTGGCAGCCTTGAAAAATACAAGTATAAATGCTTTAGCTGCTGTTCAGGCAGTCTTTCAGAAGTTCACCCTGCCCTTGAGCAATAAATTGGAACCAAGATCAGATCAGCAGTACCCGCAGCCATCCAGATGCCCTGATGATGGTAGGTACAGGAGTGTAAGGAACTTTGTTTTCCAGTGCCCTTGCTGCACCCTTGAGTTCCTGTGATAAGTACAGCAAGAGGGCTGAATCACTGCCTTCACCGCCATTCATTTGAATATCCAGCATATCCCTGAAGACACTAGCTCAGTCTTCACCAATGTGCTGTCCTCCAGGTTTCTTTTGGACCACAACTCCCAACCAGTGTCTGTTTGGTCAGCCTGCTGAGAATCCAGAATATTTGTAGGGCACCATGTTGGCAAAGGCTGATGCTACAGCTGTACGCAATAAGATTGAGGGGTGTGTGATACAGATGGCTCCTCCATCAACAGTGTTTTCATACATGCATTGCTTCCCTGTGTTTCTTCACCTTTGAAAAGGTCTCCCTATATGCCTGAGAACATTGGCTGGATATAAAATGACTGTTCAAGACCTAGAGAAGATAAGTGCCTGAACTTGTACAGAGAACATTCCAAATTATCAAAACAAATGGGCTATGTACCAGTGCAGTGCTGGGTTCACACTGTCAGGAAGATCATTTGCTCACGAAATTCCATCTGATGTAACCAACAATGGGAGCTCCAGACATTCATGGAGTTTCTAGTTGGCATCATGTATCTGCACCTTCATAATTTTTGTGTGCACACACAGTTGATTATTCATAATACAATTTGATGGAGTCTAATAGCTAAGCATTACAAAATTCTCCTGTAGCAAGGAGATAATATGGTCCCAGGGTGTGGTCTATAGGTGGCTTGATGCTACCACCTTGCTGGAGCTGAGCAGGTCAGGCTGGTCAATGCCTGGCTGGGAGGCAGACTTCCTGGACTGCATGTATTGGGTTTCACAATGGAAGAAAGGTGTTCTATAAATGTAAGAAAATGCTTAAATATTTGACCTCTGATATGCTGACCAGAATACGCCAGAAGCACTTCATTGGACAATGCCAGAGCTATGTGGGAGGACAGAACGTTCTATTTATAATGCTCTGTAAATAATACAAAAGAAGAAAAGGCATTGTAGGCCATTGCTATCTGATTCCCTGTGTGTCTCCAGGAAGGGGTGTGAGGATGTGAAAAGAGTGCAGGAGTGGCTTTGAGTCTTTCCGGAGAAGGACCTAAAAGATGCTTGTGATTAGAATCCATCTGGTCAATAGCTGTGTCCTACAATTTCTGTCATGAAATGGTGGAAATGGAAGTTATTGCATAAAAACATTTAGAGCAGCAGAGAAATGTGCCAGAAGTCATGTAGATGTCACAACCATTTTTATTCTCCCCATTCCCACCATCTAATACTGATGGAAGTGTCCCCCCTAGCACAATGTTCATGTTCTAAGCTACTTGATGTACCTAATACATTTTACTTTTGCCCTTCCTCTGAGGAGTGCATTGTGTATGCATAGTCCTCAGTCCCCATTTTATCTTCACAATAAACCTGTAAGGGAGGTTAAGTTGAGAGATGATGACTGGCCCAAGGTCCTCCAGTGAGTTCCATGGCCAGTCCTAGTTTGGCACTCTAGCCCAGAGATGAGGAACCTCTTTCCCTCCAGCCTGCAAGGCCAATGGTCACAGTTGATGGGAATGTAGTCCCAACAAAATCTGGGATGCTACAGATGTGCCAACCCTCTTTTAACTACTGCATCAAGTTGGTTCTCTAGCCTATCTTAACATCTTACTTCCTGGCTGCACATGACTCATTTTGAAAACCCTAAGGAGCAAGCTTGCACAAAACCCTGACCACTTGCATAGTGGGAGAAATACCAGCTCTAGCCTTCCTCTGAACAACTTGGGTCAAGTGACAGCAGATAATTGTGGAGGCAAGGAGTTCATTCGGCGACTGCAGCGTTGAGTGATGAACTGCAGGCGCATCAGCTGTGATTGACTGCAGGATGTGCGCATGTGTGAACCAACCCAGAGAGGGTAAGCAGGGAGATTGTGAAAATAAATATCTTTTGATTCTTGTATTTTATAAAAAGGGAACAAAAGCAAAGCTAATGCTTACAACTGGTGTAGTGTCAAGAGGTGGTATGCCTCTCACAAGAGTGGGAGAGGGCAGCCATGCACCCTTCCTTCTTTGGGGCTCCCTATGGGGCACCTTCTCAGCCACTGGGAGCAGAAGACTGGACTGACCCAGCAGAGCTTTTATGTTCACACCGCAGCAGCACTGCAACAGGGGCAATGCACTCTAGGAGCAACGCACTGCAGAGACCAGTCCTACACGATTCATCAATGCCAGGGAGGATCCATTATGTGGACACTACTTGGGTTGGTCTGTACATGGCAATGCTTACTTGCACATGGACCCATGAAGCCTGTGTTTTGGAGTTCTTGCAGGACTTGGCTATAGCGGTGGGTGTGGGTGAAAACAAATGTGATTTTTTTACCTTTGTAGAGTCAGCTAGTTTCTGCACACTGTTGCACATCAAGACAGGCATACACACACAAGGAAGGTCCCAAGCTGGGCTCTTGGCTTTAAAAAAATCTATAGCATGGTACCTAAAATAATCTTCAGTTTTGCTAATACAGTGGTACCTCGGGTTACATACGCTTCAGGTTACAGACTCCGCTAACCCAGAAGTATTACCTCGGGTTAAGAACTTTGCTTCAGGGTGAGAACAGAAATCATGCGGCGGCTGCGGCAGCAGGAGGCCCCATTAGCTAAAGTGCTTCAGGTTAAGTATGAACCTCCAGAACTAATTAAGTACTTAACCCGAGGTACCACTGTATAAAAAAAACCTGCCATGTTACACTTCTCTACCTAATGAGGAACCTATGTGAGTTGGACACAACTAAACTACTAGACAACAACAGACAGATCCTAGTTGGTGCTGGTGGTTCATATTTTTTTTAAAAAGTGAATTAACCATTTTAGGTGTATTTGTCCCAGATAGCTTTAGGTGTAACCTGAAACCTACATAGCACCCAGTCTAGTCAAATCTGCTACCTCCTACAGGCAAATGAGGCCTGTGACTAAATGGAAATTTTGTGGCTTCAGTGTCAGGTTATTTCCCTGGCCCCTGCCCTGCCCTTCACCCCAACCCCTGCTTTGCTTAACATCCAGCCTGATTAAAAGTTCTGGGAAACTGAGGTGCTTGCTTGCTACTTTGTGCTATTTTGGTTGGTCCTGATAAAGGCGTTGCCTGAATGTGGACTCCAAAAAGCCTGGTGATTGATGTGTTTCTCAGTTTGAACACCTACTGTCACACCTCTCATTCTCATAAGGACATAAGATGAGTCCTGCCTGCCTGGAGAGAGGTAGTGCTGTCTCTCCATAGCCCTCTCGAGGCAGCTTTTAAGGAATATGTTGAGGAGAAACAAGGATTTGAAGAAATGCTGTTTTTTAAAATTGAAATACAATAGTGGTTGAGTTTGGATGGAGAGGGCCACAGCCTCTCTCTTCCCATTCTTTTCTATGGTAGCTTGTGGAAAACAAATTCAGGCCAGGTATGGCTGGAGACATGTAAAGTCAAAAAATGCAAGCTGTGTCCAAGCTTCACATGACTTGACACCATGAATGTGCCCCAAAACTTTATATCTGGAAACATGCCAGCGTCAACAGCTTTGCCTCTGAGGTCAGAGGCTTTGCTTAGAGCTCAGCTCTGGGGGATTTTCCGTCACTGAAATGATGTGTTCATGCCAGTGCAAATAAAAATGCTGTAGTAACCATTTCCCTTCAAGTGCAGCATCACCAACGTTCATGTTTGAGGTACTGCAGGACGTGGTGCTGTGGTTAAACCACTGAGCCTCTTGGGCTTGCTGATCAGAAGGTTGGCGGTTCTAATCCCCATGACGGAGTGAGCTCCCGTTGCTCTCCCCCAGCTCCTGCCAACCTAGCAGTTCAAAAGCACACCAGTGCAAGTAGATAAATGGGTACCGCTGTGGCAGGAAGGTAAACAGCATTTCCGTGCGTTCTGGCTTCCATCACGGTGTCCCATTATGCCAGAAGTGGTTTAGTTATGCTGGCCACATGACCCAGAAAGTTGTCTGGATGAACGCCGGCTCCCTCAGCCTAAAAGCAAGATGAGTGCCACAACCCCATTGTCGCCTTTGCCTGGACTTAACCATCCAGGGGTCCTTTACCTTTTACCTACAATATACTACTTTCCACTATCAGACATGTGAGATCACAAACTTATGCCCAATATGAATTTCAAGTCATTTTGATCTGTTCTGTTACTAACAAAGATGAGAAACTCTGCTGTCCTCATACATTAATTACAATTTTTTATTGCTTCTAAACCAGTGTCTCAAGGTGATTTACACATGAGATAATAAAAACAATTAAAAACAGCAAATTCACTTAAAACAAGACTAAAACCCTACTCGTGGTAAAGATCATTTGTTCAACTGGGAAAGCCAGCTGGGAAAACACCAGTGTATATATGTGAACATTTTCCCCACGAATTACTTAAAGGGTCCAGACTTAACAAAATTTGGGAAAGTGTCAATATGTTGTTGTGATTAGAGTGGTGAACAAGGAGGAACCAGGTTCAAATTCTCACTCAGCTAGGAAGTTCATTGTGGGTGACTTTGAGCTGCTCAACCTATCCTACTTCAAGGGATGTTGTGGAGATAAGAACCATCCTCACCTTTAGTTCTTTGGATGAAAGATCACTAAAGGTGATCAATACATGTCACACATTGCATATTTCAGGGTGACGCATAACCCCCAAAATAATGCCTGCCTGCAACAGCAAACATGAGTGTCACTCTGGTGCACTATTCTTGAGCCAGGATTGGTTACAACTCCCTGTTGTAGCATAGTAGCAAACCTAGGTTTACTGATGTGCAATTAGTCCTTCAAATAACATCATTGGTTTGCTTTGAGAAATGGCCCCTCATGTTGTTAGGCTGAGTGTTCGGTTGCTACCTAAAGCCATAAAACGGCTTTAGTTAAATGTCATTGCTCCCATGTGATGATTCACAGAGGAAACAAAGAATCACCACACCAGCAAAAGCTCTTGGACTGATTGGTTAGTCTTTTGTTCATTCACTCATTCATTTATAAACCCAAAAAAAGGCTCCCATAGCAGTTTACAAAAATCAGTAGCAAGATTTTCCTCTGACTTCAGGATTCCAGTCTGAAAGAAGGAAAGTGGGAGATGGGGAGGAAGGAAAGGGAAGCTCAGGCACCACTTCTTAAAGGTTATAGTTCTCCTCATGACCAGCTGGGATGGGAAGAGTTCAGGCAATGTAAAGAAAGGGTGGCTGCTAGGTCAGAGCTGAGCAAGGGCACGAGGCAACTGGTCTCGGGAGAGGGGCTGGATTGGCCTGCTTCTGTCCCCCACCTCACACTGTAGATTGTGTTTATTTCAAAATTGCAGAGACTGAAAGATGATGAGCCTCTAGTGAAAACCAGATATGGATATAAATTTCCACAAGGGCATCTCCTCAAGGTGAAAAGCAGCTGGCGCTTCTGTTGCAATTTAAAAGTTGGCAAATGTTGGACTGTTGTCCAAAGGGTCCAAAATGCACAACTGCCTCCATTGTTTCACACACACCCATTCACACACCACAGTATATGCAACATGGGGCAGGGGTGGGGGAGGCACCTTTTTAAGCCCAGGGCAACTTCCTGGGGGCTGCATGTCATTGGGCAAAAGAGGGTGAAGTGATGGATAGGATTCTTACCTTTAAACCATAGGCTACATAGAGCCTATATGAAATTCTGTAAGGCACAGCGCCTTGCAGGTTTATGCAAGGGAAGGCAATCTTTCAGGTAGGTGATCTTTCAGGCAATCTATGCAGGGCTCCTCCTTGGAGTCCATTTCAGTACTGGTGCCATATCACAGGATCAGTGTAACCCACAATGGCATGTTATGTATATGCCTGTTTATCCCTGGCCAGGAGGAGGAGATCTGACTTCAGTACCAAATCCTCCGTATTCATCTGTGGCAGGGTTGACTGGCAACTTCCTACGCTCCCAGATTGATGTGATATATTCTGCTAATGGAGTTGGCTTTTCCTGTTGCAAGCGACAAAGCCTTTTATGCACAGTTCATGGGGCCCTGCTGTTGAGTACGATTTCTCCGGAGATACCCTCCGACTTGAGTGTTTTTAAAAGCGCAGTTTCCTGTGCTGCTAGATCGTATCTTGCCAGCTAGCCTCCCTCATATGTGCCTGCCTGCTGCAGGTGAGCAGCTTTGTCGGATGTGTTGGTGGAACAAGTGCTTCCTCAGACATCTCTAGCGAATTTGGCACTGTGGTGCAGGATTCAGTCATTGGAACAGGACACCAAGGGGCATGAGGCTTCTAACTGATCAGTACATAGGAAACTGACTTACAGTGAGTCAGAGCATGGACCTCTCAAGCTCAGTATTGTCTACATCAATGGCGGGGATGTGGGTGGCGCTGTGGTCTAAACCTCTGAGCCTCTTGGGCTTGCTGATCATAAGGTCGGCTGTTCTAATTTGTGTGATGGGATGAGCTCCCTGTTGCTTTGTCCCAACTTCTGCCAACCTAGCAGTTCGAAAGCGTACCAGTGTGAGTAGATAAATAGGTACCACTGTGGTGGGAAGGTAGATGGTTGACTGTGCGCTATGACCCAGAAAACTGTCTGCAGACAGGCTCCCTCGGCCTGAAGGAAGAGATGAGAGCCACACCCCATAGCCGAATTCGATTGGTCTTAAACATCTAGGGGTCCTTTACCTTTGCCTACATCAGTGGTTCCCAAACCTTTTTGGGCCACCTTCCCCCCGGTTCCATAAACCCATCCCTAAGGCCCCCTACTCGATATAAAGCATTATTCAGAATGGTGGTTTGCATGACCCACTAAGGAAGGGGTTGGCAAAGTTTCCCTCACCTGGGCCAGTTCACTCCCGCAGAGATCGCTCTGTGAGCTGGATCACATCTGCACAGACGCAATTTCCAGTACCACGGAAATGAGCCCCCGCTCTGCACTGCGCTAGTTTAGCGCAGCGTGTGGGAACTCGCCGAGCAGGCAGCTTGGTTCGGGGGCAGCTCACGGGCCATTTAAACAACCCCCATGGGCCGCAGGTTGCTGACCCCTGCACTAAGGAATATAGCAACACAATAAAATTCAGAACAGTGACAATTAGTTGCACATTTATTCAAAATCCAGTTAAAATACACCCACCACTGATGGTAAGGCAGAAGCTTCTACAGGCTACCATCCTACACACAGGCACACATATCTTTAATGGTATTCACGTTACTATACAGAATGGAAGAGGACTGGTCCCTGCCCCAAGGAGTTTGGCATATAAAACTCAACATGGGGAAGCCGGAGAGGGAAGAGGAGCAAAAATGAATGGAAGGAATATAGTTGCTTCATGCACACAGGTTTGGGAGGATGCTTAAGGCATGAGAACGAAGGAGTTACAGCAATGGCTTCATTTGGTAATTACCCTCTCGAATTTAGACCTCGGAGCTCTCAGCGTTTCAAAACATCGTTTCACATCCCCATGCGGTAGACTGGGCTGTCTGGTTTTCACATCGAGAGATTTATTTATTGCTTTACTTATTTCAAGGGCTGCTTCTTAAACTTTTCATTCTGTTTAGTCTCTTCTTTGTCTTTAGTAAATATGTCTGGTGAACTTTTATTAAAATTAATAAAATAACTAAGCTGGTGCAAAGTCAGGGTGGCTGAACCCAATGATGGAGCAATCCCATCCCTTCCCCCCGTTTTGTTTAAATTATTTCTATTTATCCAGATTCCTTTGCCTGGTTCTGAGGCTGGGGAGGCAAAGGGAAATAGGGGATTTGGAAAGAATGAGAGCCACAAACCCCCTGAAATACTTTCCATATCAGCCCTTCATTCCCATAAACTTCCCTTTGTTCTGTTTCCAATGCAGCTTTGCCATTGGCCTGGTGCTTTCAAAAGCGATGGTAAACCTGGTGTTAATAGGAAAAGAAATGTATCCTCTGTCTGAGATGCAAGTTGATTTTTATATGGGACGGGGAGGATGCACTTTCTGAGTTATTTTTACATGGGGTCACGAAGACTTCTTTTCGGGCTGGAGAAAGATGAACTTCTGGCTCAGGTCCTGGGGAATGCAGATTCATTTCCTCTCTCTGCCACAGCTTTCCCTTCTGAACCTGGGTAAGTCCATGTGAAGGGCAAGATGTCTGACACGCCTGTAACTCTCAGCCTGCAAATGCAACTCTTGGTACTTTGTGGCACTCTTTTATTGCTTGGAAATCATTTATAAAAAGCATCAACAATAAAACATGTGCAGCTCAACCCTGTGCATCTTCATTTGGAAGCAGGTCCAGCCTTATTTGTTGAAATAAAAGATTGCAAACAAAACTGCCACAACAGCCGGGTCTTGTTATTCACGACTAAGGGTACTTACAAAAGGGACACGGGTGGCGCTGTGGGTTAAACCACAGAGCCTAGGACTTGCCGATCAGGAGGTTGGCGGTTCGAAGTGCAAGTAGATAAATAGGTAATAGCGGGAAGGTAAACGCTGCTATGGTTTGCCAGAAGTGGCTTAGTCATGCTGGCCACATGACCCAGAAGCTGTACGCTGGCTCCCTCGGCCAATAAAGTGAGATAAGTGCTGCAACCCCAGAGTCGGCCATGACTGGACCTATTGGTCAGGGGTCCCTTTCCTTTTACCTTTAAGGGTACTTACAAGGGACTGCAGTAAATCAGCATAGCACAGGAGGAAATGAAAAGCAGCGCCCTGGATTCTGCAGAAAAGTGAGAGACACAGAGGTTGAAAGGGGGAGTGTGGGGAAGCTTGCAAAGCTTGCTCCATGCTGATCCTTTCAGCCTCTGACATTGGAGGTTGAAAGTGTGCCTCTCAAATGGAAACTGCTTCCCCCTCCTACTGCCTATCAGCTGATGTGTGATTGTGAACGTACCTTGTTTCCAGCAAAGAAGCAATCGGAAGCCCACCGTGAAATGTCAGAATCAGCTTTCTGGAAGAATTCTTCCTGCAGTTTTGGCCTGGTGCTAAAGCAGGCATTTCTTGCACTTCCAATTCTTTGCACTACAAAAAAATTACACCCAGGAGTACTCCTGGGCCAACTGCTCAAGTGACTAGGCCACTCCGAAGCTCAGCCACAAACCAAAATTCCCTGTTGCTTCTTTCTGCTTGAATGGCATGATTATCTTCTCCTGGAACATTATGGCCCAGGTGCTGCCAGGTGAAAATCCTTTATCACTGTTCCACTCTGGCTATGAATCAGACCCTTGTTCCATTGCAAGGGATTAAATCTGATGGCATCACTTCCATTCAGGAGCATAGAAGGACGCAGGTCAGCATGGGACCATGGGAGTTCTTTAATGTGCTAGAAGAGGTACTTGATGGTGCTTTTGCAAAGGATTTCCCCGAGCCAACATCAGGGATATTTCGACGTCCACAAACATGTCTTGAGCAAGAACACCAAGCGTGAATCATCGTTACCGTTTAACTGCTGCCTCTTTTTGTCCCGGTTCCAGCTCTCGCTAGTGATCTTCTTGTGTGAGATTGATTATTTCATTAAGAAGTGGGGTTTTTCAAGGATGGAACAAGAGGAGCTGGCATTGTCTGAAAGCCAATCCACGAGGCCATGAAGGCTAGATTAAGCAGGAAGCAAACTAGCCTAAGGGCAATGAAAACATAAGGCAATGGGCATGTACGTCAAAGGGAAGGCGGGGATAATTGCAATAGTAAGAACAAGGCACAACAGCACAGACTAACACTTAGTTTGAAACTGCCTCCCTTTACCTGGCTGTTTCTTCGGATGGCTCATTACAGTCTTCCCCAAACCGGTGATCTCCAGATGCTTTGGATTACAGTTACCACCACCCCTACCATTTGATTTGCTGGCTGGAACTTAATGGGAGTTGTAGTATGAAACATCTGGAGGGCACCAGGTTGGGGAAGGCTGGCTTGCTATCCTTGACCACATTTCCTCTGCCATTGGCTCAGTTGGGGTTGTAGCACAGGCCTCCACAACTTGTGACCCACCAAACTACTTATACACACCCCCTCGAAGCCACATATCGTGTTCTGCCAGGCATTTGTCAACCCCCCTTTTTTGCAGATCCTTACCACACATCTTGAGACAGCATCTTGAGAAGTAGAGATATCACCTTGCCAACAAAGGTCCGTATAGTTAAAGCCATGGTTTTCCCAGTAGTGATGTATGGAAGTGAGAGCTGGACCATAAAGAAGGCTGATCGCCGAAGAATTGATGCTTTTGAATTATGGTGCTGGAGAAGACTCTTGAGAGTCCCATGGACTGCAAGAAGATCAAATGCATCCATTCTTAAGGAAATCAGCCCTGAGTGCTCACTGGAAGGACAGATCGTGAAGCTGAGGCTCCAGTACTTTGGCCACCTCATGAGAAGAGAAGACTCCCTGGAGAAGACACTGATGCTGGGAAAGATGGAGGGCACAAGGAGAAGGGGGCGACAGAGGATGAGATGGTTGGATAGTGTTTTCGAGGTTACCAGCATGAGTTTGACCAAACTGCGAGAGGTAGTGGAGGACAGAGGTGCCTGGCGTGCTCTGGTCCATGGGGTCACGAAGAGTCGGACACGACTAAATGGCTAAACAACAACAACAAAACCACACATTTTAGGGGATGCGAGTGGCGCTGTGGGTTAAACCACAGAGCCTAGGACTTGCCGATCAGAAGGTTGGCGGTTCAAATCCCTGCAATGGGGTGAGCTCCCGTTGCTCGGTCCCTGCTCCTGCCAACCTAGCAGTTCGAAAGCACAAAGTGCAAGTAGATAAATAGGTACCACTTCAGCGGGTAGGTAAACGGCATTTCCGTGCACTGCTCTGGTTCACCAGAAGTGGCTTAGTCATGCTGACCACATGACCCGGAAGCTGTATGCCGGCTCCCTCAGCCAATAAAGTGAGATGAGCGCCGCAACCAGAGTCAGCCACGACTGGACCTAATGGTCAGGGGTCCCTTTACCTTTACCACACATTTTAAACGCCAGCAAACACAATGTACAAAAAGACATGATTACAGGGGGAATTGTTTTGCAAATGTGTGTATATTTGACCAAACTGCATACCAAAAATGGCATATTATCATTAAAATGCTGGTGAATTTTCAGGATGCCCCCCCCCCATTTAAATAGATAAACCACAAACTGATGAAGAAATGTGGAGAACTGAACATAAGGCTGGAGAAATGAGAGAAACTAAAATTGACAGATTCTCCCATGCCTTACCAGAAGCACCTGATTTTGTTACAGCTGCCATCCATTTGCTAGGCAGATGTCCAGCTAATAGCTCTGAGTGGCTGGCTGATGGGAGTCAATGATTAAGAGACAGTTGGGAATGAGATGCCCATCCGAGTTTGAAGAGACACACACACATATACACACACAGCGCTAAGGAGAAGGGCAGATGTGTAATTGTGTATGTGACAAAAAAAAAGCAGTTTTGAACACGCAGAAAGAGCACTTGCTGTTCACCAGATAAAGCAATATGAAATATTCATTGAAAATACCAATAAAATCAAACATTAAAAACAACAGGGCATAAAATTCGTCAAAATATAAATAAAACCAGCAACTTTAAAACAAATATACACAAAGTGTGCTTCCTAGGGTTGCCATATTTCAAAAACTAAAATTCCTGACACCCGCGAAGTCGTTGAGCATTTTTTTAGGAAGGCCCCGCCCAAATTGTTGGGCTTTCGGGGGGACCTCCCCCCCCCCAAATAATGATTTAAAGCTTTTTAAGCTGTTTCCGCTGCTTTTTCCATCGCATTGCCATACATCCAGTTTTTTCTGACATTTTGCCGCTTTGGTAAAATCCCCCCCACCCAATGCCATTTTTACAGCCAACTACCAGGACATGTCAGGACTTTTCCTGATGTATGGCAAGCTTAGTGTTTCCACAGAAACTGTTTACTGAGCACTCACTCATCCTGATTGGTTTGCAGGGACGTTAGATGATGTTGCGTCAGAGCAAGTGTTACCCCACACTTTTTAATGCAGTTTCTCATCACTTTCCTTATCTCAAAAGCCCGATCTTTGGGGGAAGTGGTCTTGTTGCACAAGACCACCCAACCAACTAGAATTGTGCAATGCTGAATTTACCGGTATGTGACTGAATCCCACCCCAAAATAGTGACAGCCAGGAAGCATACAATAATCATACATTTAACATTTCATGCCTGGGTATGAGGACAAGGAGTTGAGCCATAGGCTGAGATCACACCTGAGGTTCTTGAGACAGGGCAGCTTCTCCCACTGACCCCTTTTTAACCCCCATCTGTCATGCAAATGATCAAGGGAGCCACATGGGTTGAGCTTGGTGTTACTTCTGCAGCCCCAGGGTTGGGGAAAGCTTAAATGCGGAATCTGATCTCTCCCTCTCCAAGCCACATTCAGATCATAAAAATACATTTTAAAAATCAGTCAAAAGTCCTTCCACCCACAGTTTCACTTAACACAGATGCACCAGGATTCAGTCCTGAAGTACTTTGAGACCCAGGAGAAAAAATATCTGGCTGGTTGTATTTGGAAGCAAAATATTGGGGCCAATAGAGCTGGACCTTGTTCTGATCAAATAGGCCATTCTTATGAAATAATAACATAGCTGGGGAATGTCTTGTCTTGTTTTGTTTTTGCCTTGCTAGAGAAAGCATAATTTGCTTCTCCTTTACATATACAGTTGCAATCAAAATTATTTGAACCCCCATTGCAAATAGGGTTTTTTAAATCAAAATTTACAGACTTTCAGCTGTTTGCAATGAGCAAATCAGACAAAAGCAATTGAAATAGCTCAGCATAATGGATGCTTCAAGTGGTTCCCCCAAATTCAGCTGAAATTGCAACTTATACTGGCTTCTCCAGTCTCACTGTTATTCAACCCCCTACACAGAATCCCTCACAACAGCACCAATACAACTGGGGTTGTCTCAAGCACACCTGATGCAACTAATGAAGGGCTTTACTAGTTGCAACAGGCGTGTTTGAGTCGGACCGCCTTTTGTTTGATTGGCTCATTGCAAACAGCTGAAAAGTCTGTCAATTTTGATAATGAACCCTAATTGCAATGGGGGTGTGTGCGAACAATTTCAGTTGCAACTGTAGCTCTTAAAGGCAGAGGTGACCAGTTAGAAAGAGGAAAAACTTTAGCTAGTAACCACAACCAGTCCCCAGCAGGATGTCCAGGTGGTGCAACAAGTCAGCGCATCTGGCTGTTAACCAGAAGGTTGGTGGTTTGAGTCCACCTAGGAAAAGCTTTGGGCAGGATTCCTGCATTCCTGGGGCTTGGACTAGATGATCCTCAGGGTCACTTCCAAATCCAAAATTCTATGACACTGTAAAAAAAAAAAAAAAAAGGACCAGAGAAGTGGGTAAAAGAGGACATGGATCTGCATAAAATGTGCACATGTTCATTTATATGCACATTTCAAAATCATTACTGTACTATGATTTGAAACTAAGATTACGGCCACTGGGCCCATCACCTCCTGGCAAATAGAAGGGGAAGAAATGGAGGCAGTGAGAGATTTTACTTCCCTGGGCTCCATGATCACTGCAGATGGTGACAGCAGTCATGAAATTACAAGACGCCTGCTCCTTGGGAGAAAGGAGATGACAAACCTAGACAGCATCTTAAAAAGCAGAGACATCACCTTGCCAACAAAGGTCCGTATAGTTAAAGCTATGGTTTTCCAAGTAGTGATGTATGGAAGTGAGAGCTGGACCATAAAGAAGGCTGATCGCCGAAGAATTGATGCTTTTGAATTATGGTGCTGGAGGAGACTCTTGAGAGTCCCATGGACTGCAAGAAGATCAAACGCATCCATTCTTAAGGAAATCAGCCCTGAGTGCTCACTGGAAGGACAGATCGTAAAGCTGAGGCTCCAGTACTTTGGCCACCTCATGAGAAGAGAAGACTCCCTGGAAAAGACCCTGATGTTGGGAAAGATTGAGCGCACAAGGAGAAGGGGACGACAGAGGACGAGATGGTTGGACAGTGTTCTCGAAGCTACAAACATGAGTTTGACCAAACTGCGGGAGGCAGTGGAAGACAGGAGTGCCTGGCGTGCTCTGGTCCATGGGGTCACGAAGAGTTGGACACAACTAAACGACTAAACAACAACATGATTTGAACAGAAATGCCTCACCACAGTGAGGAAGACGACTTGTGTGTCAGCTCTGTATAGTATACACCCTATACTTTTGAAGCATTTTGCTTGCTCCTGCCCACCAAAGAATCTTGGGAACTGTAGTTGGTTAAGGGCATTGGGAATTGCAACTCTGTTAGGTGTACACTGCAGCTTCCAGGAGGGGTGTGTGTGTGTGCTTTCAATGTACAGTGTGTGTGCAGCTGTGTGGTGGACGGGCAACTTCAAGGCATCTGCTCTCCATTCTTAGGGTTAAACCAGGGTTGGACTGGACAGCCCTTCAAACAGAAGACTCTCTTCTGAGAGCCATTCAGCTAGAGAAGTGGCCTATGCAAAGTAGGACACACAGCCCCCCAAATCTCAACCCCTAATATTAGAGGAAAAGGTCTCTAGGGCAGAGGACACAGCTTCTAAGCACGTATGGATCCTTGTTTCTTTCATTACAGAAACCAAACATCACTCTTTACATTCTTCTTTCCCTCTCTGCTTCAAAGAGTCCTCTTACGACACTTTTATAATACTCAGAATGGAAATAGGGCTTTCTCTCAACTGAGTGTACCTATAGAGATTTATATGCTTGACTGAAAGTCAACTTGGTCCAATACCTCTGCTTCTGACAGTGGCCAGCTGGATGCCTCTGGAAAGACCACAAGGAAGGCCTAAAGGCGAAAACTGTCTTCTAGGGTTGTCCCCCAACAAGTGACATTCAGGAGTATACAGCCCCTGAAGCTGGAAGTTCTATTGAAGGAACAATGTAGAAGGTTCTCCCCCTCCCTGTTTTCTCTTTACAACGACCCTGTGAGGTAAGTTGGTTTTTGTAGTATTTGTGTGTTTTTTCTTTGGAGACCAGAGGCCAGGCAGGCAGGTTGCAGAAGGGCTCCTCTTGTGGGGCTGTTTCCCTAGGCCCCCCATCCCACCACAGCAGTTAGCAGAGGACCTGATGAAGGAACCTCCTGGGCTGTGGAGAGGCCTCATACGAAGCCTCTGCACATCCCAGGAGGCTCCTCAACCAGGGCTTTACTTGGTCATAAACTGTATTACTTGTGTTGTGTTGTAACCCACCTCGGGACCTTAGGGTGAAGGGGAGGTATGTATTATTGATATTACTTCACCATAACATCCTAGGGCATGCTGCTCTATAAAAATACAATACAGTTGTACCTGGGATCCCGAACACCTTGGTACTTGGATGTTTTGGTTCCCGAACGCCGCAAACCCGGAAGTGAGTGTTCCCGTTTGCGAACGTTCTTTGGAACCTGAATGTCCGATGGGGCTTCAGCAGCTTCCAATTGGCTGCAGGAGCTTCTTGCAGCCAATCAGAAGTCATGCTTTGGTTTCCATACGTTTTGGAAGTTGAACAGACTTCCGGACAGATTCTGTTTGACACCCAAGGTATGACTGTATTAAAATCTGTTAAGATGATTTCCAATCAGAAGAATTTATTTTAACCGTATGTCGCTTTTGAGATCTTTCCGCCCAAGCTTTCCCTGACTCACAAGAATGGACCCTGTGGCACATGTTTGAATTTCCGTTTCATTTGCTTTTCTGCTTTTATATCGCTGCGTTACTCGTTTTAAGTTTTTGTCTCAAGGCCCTATTGTTTGTTTTCTGCACCAGTGGTTCCCCAATTGGTGGCCTGCGGACCCCAGGGGGTCTGTGGCGCCATTCACACAACAAAAGCTCCCGTAGAGATATCGCGGGCATTTGAACATTTCGGGTCTCCCCAGTGCAACACTGGAGCCACCACAACACAGCAGCCATTGATCCGAATTCCACAGCGGAGTGGCGAGTGTGCGCCTCTGTTGCATCTTCTTCTGCCTGTCCCAACTGCAGCCTTCCACCGCGCAAGCGGCGACAGTCCCGACGCCCGACCCCACCGCGTCCTTTTCCTGCTTCTTCTCTTAGGCGCCGTCACGTGTTCGGGAAGAAGGCGAAAAAATAACAAACAAACCAACCTGCCACCTGGACGCGAGTCGACCCGAGACTCGCAGGCCGCAAAAAGGGCCCTGCATTGCGAAGCCCGGAGCCTCCCATCTTCCTTCCAGCGCGACCACCCCTCTCCTGGGCTCCCTTTTGATTTGGGGTGGGGGCGCGCGAAGACAAGACCCAACAGAAACATGCCACTGCCTCACTTGTGCTGGGATGAAAAACCCACCCGCCACCCCCCAAAGTCTCCTGATCTCTCTGCCCTCCCCCCCAATTCATGCAAAGGCAAGGAGAAAAAACTGGATTATGGAAATCTTCGCTTCTCGCTGGGCCCTGCAGACTAGTCCTGCCTGCTCACTTTGGGGAGAGGATCTGGAGACGAGGGCGTCCGGATCCAACCCTGAGCCTCCTCCTCCCTTGTTATAATGTGCAAAGAAAGGAAGGGGGGTGGTAGGACGGGGGAGGGGGCGGTATGCGAAAAAGAAAACCCTGCTTCGTTTTTCTACAACACGTCCCCCCTCCTCACCCCGACCTTGCATACGTTGCTGCAAAGCACAACACAAGAGAGTCATTTAAGAATGTGCAATGGGCTCCGATTACTGGAGGTTTTCCTCCCCCCGCTACTTCCAGCCATTACTTGCTGAGCTCTAGGGAGATCTTTATCAGCCTGTCTCTGATCGATTCCGAGAGAGAGAGGGATCTGCCTGCAGAGTCGAGGAGGAGGAGGAGGAAGAGGGAAGGGGGGCGGGGATAAGAGGGGCAGTCGCAGGGGGAGGGAGCAAGGCTGCGGGGGTTGCCAGAGCCCTCCTCTCCGCCCCCCGATCGCAGCCAGCCCTTTCTAGCCCCCGGCCAGCCTTGCTTGCGCTTGGGGAAGACCGACTTGGAGTTAGATTTTTATGCATATTTGTTTTCTCTTACCTCCCGCGCCGCCGCCGCCGTGCCATCCGGCCCGATTCCCTTTCTGCTCGCTTTCGTTTTAAAGGACTCGAGAAGACGCGGAGGGGGTGTGGGTGAAACCCCCAAAAGGAACGAAGGAAGAAAAGAAAGCAAGCAGAGGGAAAATGGTGCATGATCGCGAAGGGGAGAGGGGCGATTTTCTCTCGTTTTGGGGGATCGAAGAGCTGCTGGTTGCCAAGAGGGCGCCCACCGACCGGGGCTAAGGAGTTCGCCTCTTCCCTCCCGTTCGCATTATAAACACTGGTCGGTGGTGGCATCCTGGCTCCTTCCCTGGAGGGACGGCTTCCCAAGATTTGAAATTCGTTGCTTCTCGGTTGGAAAAGGCTCGGAGGATGTTGGTGTGGAGTTGAAAAAATAAATAAACCCACAACCCGGTTCCCCCCTTTCCACGCTTTTGCTTCCAGCTTTGGCGTAGAAGAAGCGTTTGAACTCCTCCTTTTGTTTGGGAAGTTTTCTGCCCCCCTTCCCCCCCCCCTTCATTCGCCCAGCGTTTGCTGAACCCGAGGGGGGGCGAGAGAAAGAGAGAAGAAAAAGGACTCGGGAAGCCACCATGGCGTCTGTTTTTACCAATGGACCCTGCAACCCAAGCGAAGCCGAAGTGGTTCACCTCTCCAGGAGCTTGGAAGTCGGCACCGTGATGACTTTGTTTTACTCGAAAAAGTCCCAAAGGCCAGAAAGGAAAACGTTCCAGGTGAAGCTGGAGACCAGGCAGATCATTTGGAGCAGGGGATCGGACAAAATCGAAGGCGCAAGTAAGTTGTCTGGCGTATGAAAACACACACATTTTAGGGAGCAGCGTCTGAGTGGAATGTGATGAGCATTTTCATCCATTTTTTTGACTCTTTATAGTACTTCGAGGGTTGAGGCTGCAGTCCTGGAGTGGGGAAAAAAACTAGGGAAGAAGCTCCATTTGCCACAACTGGACTTACTTGCAAGTAAATTACTTGCAAGGCATAGCTCCTGCTTGAATGAATGTAGGGGATGGAGCTGATGGTCTTAATAAATTAACAGATGCATGCATATTAATTCACCCCTGCCCTCATGTAATGCTTTCTTGGTTTTGCAAATCCACAAATGTTTAGCACACAAATGGGCTTTTAAAAAAAATCTGGTCGCCTAGGGAAATCCTTACTCACTATGGCGATGACTGGCTAGTGGTGATTTACATGCCTAATTTTTGTAAGAGTCATTTGTTCTAGGGCAGCTATGGTGAACCTGCGACCTTGTTGTCGGACTCCAACTCCCATCAGCCCCAGCCAGCATAGTCAAAAGTCAGGGGTGATGGGAGTGATGCAGTCATCCAACAACATCTGGGGCCCCAACAGCTGGAGGGTCACGGCTTCCCCGTCTTGGTCCTAGAATAACGTAGGCTTGGGTTATTTTATGAGTTGTTTTGTGCAAGAACCGTCCCAGAGCAACTTGCTCCATGGCGGCTTATACAAAGAAAAATCCAACAACGTTTACAGTGGTAAAATATTTTAAAAGTGACCAACAATTATACTGCCTTAAAAAGAAAATTAAAAATCCTTCCCATTCACCAAAAGGATAACCACCTCCAAACCCAAGAGATTGCCCATGAAAACCGCAGGAAGAACAGCAACAATGTTAGCACCCAAAAACCTGGTAGAACAAAAATGCCTTTGGCTGAGGATGTAAATGTTGCTGAGTTTTCCTGAGGTGACCATTCCACAAGGGGAGTCTGCCACTGAAAAGGCCCTGTCTCTCTTCTCGCAGAGAATGGCCTCAGATAACTTTTTCGGGCTCATTATTGGAGGAACAGCCGTCAGTGAGCTTTTGGGGTCCTAATAATAATAATAATAATAGTAATAATAATAATAATAATTTATTTATACCCCACCCATCTGGCTGGGTTTCCCCAGCCACTCTGGGCGGCTTCCAAAAAAACGTTAAAACACAATAGTCCTTCAGATATTAAAAGCTTCCCTAAACAAGGTTGCCTTCAGATGCCTTCTAAAAGTCCCAAGCCATGAAAAACTTTATATGTCAAAACCAGCACTTTAAATTGGACTTGGGAGCAATTCAGCAACCAGTGCAGCCACACCATAATGGGTGTGATCTATTCTGAGCGCCTATTCATAATCTGGCTGCTGAATTCTGCTGTGTTCTTCCTCTGGCGCAAAGGTTACTGGCCGATCTTGGGCCAGTAAGTATATCTCAGCCCAGTTTATCCCATGGGATTGTTCTGAGGATATGAAAATACTTCTCTTCCTACAACACATAATTTATGGCATTCCCTGCTCCACAATGCGGAGATGTTTGTGGGCTTAACTTTGTAGGAGACTAGGAGTCTCATGCCCAGTGGAATTATAAAACACAGGGGGGGAAATCAGTTTAGAAATCAGTGGTAAATCCAGGGGAGATTTGAATGGTTCTGTCTGCCATCTTGATTTTTAAAAGCATCCAATTGTATCCCAAACATGGACAATATCCTGCTCCTCGATCTCAGGAACTATCATGCAAAATTTCTTAAGAAGTGTCCAAGTGCATAGAGAACAGCCTTTCTACAATATACTGCAAAGTAGACAAACTCATGGTTTATCAGTTGTGGTTATTTATAATGGGCAAATAGAACCTCTGGGTTCAGGGGCAGTGAACGCTGAATACCACATTTTTGGGGGGTGGGGTTCTGCTCAGGATCACATAATCTTGGTCCTTAAAGATCCATACTTCATACCGCCAAGCCTTATTCAAGATTCTGACATACAAAGCCCTGAATGGTTAGGACTGAGTTATCTGAAGGAGTGCCTCCCTGTCTGTATTGTCCTGGCTGTGATTTTAAGAGCTACTGCTTGTCATAGCATTGCCAAGTGAAAACTATGGGACAGAGCCTTCTCGGTGATGGCACCCTGGTGATGGAACAGCTTTCTTGATGTATAGCTGCCACCAACTTTAGTTATTTTTCATCACTATCTGAAAACTTTTCTGTCAAGTCTTTGGGGACGTAATCCTCTAAAGCAGTGGTTCTCAACCTGTGGGTCCCCAGATGTTGTTGGACTACAACTCCCATCATCCTTGAGCTCTGGCCTTGCTAGCTAGGGGTGATGGGAGTTGTAGTTCAACAACATCTAGGGACTTAGGTTGAGAAAGGCTGCTCTAAAGATTCTGGTGTGTACTGAGTGGAGGAGGTGAATGTTGCGTGGTCTGAACTGTGCAATATTGCTTTTGTTTTAATGCATTGGTTGATTTTATGAAGTGCTGTATTTTTATGGTTGCCACCCACCCAGAGATCATTTGGTTATAAAGGGCAGGATATAAATTTTACAAATAAATTAAATGCATAAATGGTGATGGGTGGTTATTTTCTTCATACCCTGCTTGTTGACTTTTGAGAAAGATCTGGTTAACTACACTGAGAAACAGGAAGATGGGTGAGACCTTTAGTCAGATTCAGCAGGGTACTTGTATGATAGAAAAAGTGTAGGGGTGTGTAAGTCTGTGTAAGGGGGAATCAGTTATGCTTCCCTGATGATTAATAAATAGATAAGGCCCTAGTCATACATTTGTAAGGTGCCATTATTTAACTGGGCCAGCCATTGCTGCTGAAAAGGGTATTGCAGGTGTTCAGGTTTTACCGAAAGCAAGCTTACTCGGCCTGATGGTGAATTTTGTATCACCCTCAAAGGATAGTACAAGTGTTTGGCATGCATATAATTCCAATATCCCCTTAGCTCAAACTATGGTGCACAGATTTGTATAGACACTTGCCAATGCAAGAATAACTTTTTTTAAAAATGCATTGTGTTGTGAGCATTCCCCTCCTTCCTGATGACATAAGTAGTCATGATCACCTAACCATTCCACATTTTTCCCACTTGCCCTGTTGATACATCAGAGCTGCAAGAGGAAAAGATATTTCCTGTTTTTCTCAAGTGATTGATATATATATAAATTTCATGGCAACTGGTTTTTGACTTGCACATTCTCAAGTTTGAATATTCTCTTGAAAGCTTTTTATAATTATTTTTGGGGGGGAGATTCTAAAATTTAAATTGTAACACCTTTTTTAAAAAAAGAAAAGGGGAAAATACAGCTTTTGAAGCAATGTAAAGCTTCTGAAAGCTTTCAGTGCAAGTTTGAACTGTGTAATTCCTGCAGGCAGGGAACAGTTAATTGTCTGGTTCTCTGTGGTGAGTAATATTTGTATCCAGGTGACAAGACAAGGAAGATTTTTTAAAATGGAAGGTATTTCTGCAGTGACTGCACGATAAATGAGTAACGTCTGCACAAGCAGATTGGCTAGTATAAAGTTCACTGCACCAGTAACTTTTGGATTTATTTTCAAGGCTAAGTTCCTCTGTCAGATACACTGTCTGTATATTTTCCAACTTAATTCATAGATCTTCCTCAGTGAACTTCCATTCATTGTTAGGTGCTTAAAGACTGCAGTATCCCATGTAATACAAATATTATTTTCTGTGAACCTGCCTTTTTTTTATCAGTACCTTCTGCTGCCATGTTCTCTGGAATGTAGAGAGATAGTGGACAACTCTTCAGTCTAATTTGTTCCCCGTTTGTCCCTGCAGGGAGGTCCTTCATACATGAAATGTGGAGGTCTGGGGTTCTTGAATCTCATGCCAGATAAAATCTAGGTAGTGAGCAATCGAGATAGCAACACACTCTTTTCCGTCTTTCCTCAAGCTAGATATCACTCAGCAAAAGGTCTTGCTGCACCTTCAAGACAGATAGATACATTGTGGCATAACATTTATTTATTTTTTTATTGCGGTGTGTGTAGAAATAGAAACAGAAAGACACTGAAATGTAAGAATACAGTTCATGACATTTCATGCTTTTGGACCTCACTGTTTACATCCCTCCCCCTTTGTACTTGTGCATGTTTGTTTGAGTGAGTGAGAGAGATTAAAAATATATATACATAATCTTCACCAATTAAAGACAACAGTTCATGCATCTGAGTCAGTGGGCTCTGCCACAATAAATTTGCTGATTTTTAAAGTGCTTTTTTCCCTCTTGCTCTTTTTTTGTTTCTGAAGTAGACTATAACAGCTACCCCTCCTGGAAATGACAAAATAAGAAATGCTAATCTCTAGAGATTAACTATTAGTCACCAATTTATCAGCCTTGCAAGCAAATGTCCCCCCCCCCCTCTGCAGGATGGTGGATTGATTAGCTGTAATCCTTTTGTAAACCCTGTGAGTTGGGCCTTTAATCATACTAATTTAATATCTCTATCCAAGCTTCATGTGCATTAATTTGGGGGTGGGGGTAGAGAGCAGGCAACAGGCCAGATTTCCAGAGGAAGAGATTTAAAATGGGATGTGTCCTTTGCACCTCTTCATTATTGTCATGGAGGTTTTTTTGCAGGCTTCAGTGTGGGGAGTAATTTTCCTTCTTTGCAGCATTGAGCTGTGATTGATGGGGTCCTGTTTCTCTTTCTCATAGTTGTTTTGCTTACAATTCCATGAGCGGATGGGGAGGAGGAGAGATGACCACGAAATAGTTGGTTTAGCATTATTTCCAAATCCAGGACCATGGTTTGTTTTGCCCAAACCACTGTGATCACTACCTGTTTTGAAGCCACGGCTTAGTTGGCTTAGTGAGCATAATTTTTTGGGTGGAACAAACCCTGTGTTCAGACAAAAGTGGTTACTTCTGATCCACCCCCACTTGTGAAAGGGGGAAAGGGAGTACAGTGGTACCTCGGGTTACAGACGCTTCAGGTTACAGACTCCGCTAGCCCAGAAATAGTACCTCGGGTTAAGAACTTTGCTTCAGGATGAGAACAGAAATTGCGTGCCAGTGGTATGGCGGCAGCAGGAGGCCCCATTAGCTAAAGTGGTACCTCAGGTTAAGAACAGGTTCAGGTTCAGAATGGACCTCCAGAACGAATTAAGTTCTTAACCCGAGGTACCACTGTATGTGGTCTGTATGCACCAGGATGCAGACCATGCAAAGTATGGTTTAATGGACAATGTTTTCTGGCTTAGTGTTATGTGTGAATGTGGCCAAAAATGCTTGAATAAAGGCCAAGAAGCATTGCTATCCACCTATCCAATGGTTGTCTTTAGCATTTTGTCACAGGGAACTTCTCAAGATGTGTGTCAGATTAATGATTTCCCTTGCAAAGAATTGCTTGAGGAATATCCGTGAGGGTGGCCCATAGGTCTGCAACTTTCTGGAGTAAGGGGAGGTCTTCTAAAGGAGGAAACTGTGAACTCTGGTTTCGAGGCTAGTTTATACGTGAATGGATTAACTGATTCCAGCGGAAAGCACTATGGTTGAAATGATAAAAATGGTTCCCCCACTCTGCCAGTGGTTGCATCTGGGATGGCTGCTCGTTGCTACTCAACAGGAGACAGTGCTGTCCACTAACCTCGATGGCTTTGAAAGAGGATTGGACAAATTCATGGAGGAGAAGCCTATCAGGGGCCAGTAGCCATGATAGCTCTTCTTTGCCTCCATAATTCTTCTGAATACCAGTTCCTGAAAGCCACAAAGGGAGAGAATGCTCTTGCACTCTGGTCCTGCTTGCAGGTTTCCTATAGGCATGTGGTGGGCTGCCATGGAAGAGAACAGGATGCTGGACTAGATGTGCCATTGGTGTGATCCTGCCATCCCCTACTTATGTTCTTAAGCACCACTCCTCTTACGTAGCATGCCAGTCAGTAATGCAGGGTGTGTGTGTGTGTGTGTGTGTGTGTGTGTGTGTGTGTGTGTTTCAAGCATTACAGCCTGATCCTCACCTGCCTGTAGCTTCCATGTATTTGAAAGGAAAAGGCCAGATTGGAAACATTTCCATTGCCTTTTCTGGTGCGGTAGATGGGTGTGCTTGATGTAACACCTAGAAAAGGAAGAATACTAAAATTATTAAATGATGACAGATGCCATTATACTTTGTGCTAGAGTACTTGAACTTGGGAACAGCCGTTCTTGTGAGTTGAGGTCCTATCTTCACTTGTTCTGCTTTTTGCAGTGATTTAATAAAGTAGGCCTTCTTCCAAGATGGCCTTAGAATGCATTGATATGAATACCAGTGGCTGAATGTAAGAATGAGCTTTGTATTATCAGAGGCATTAAGGAATACTGTGTATTCTGTCTTGTGCTTAAGCTGAATACTTTTGTTGTTGTTGAAAGGCTGTCTGTCTAGTCCAGGGGTCAGCAGACTAAGGCCCGGGGGCTGTATGCGGCCCCCAGGCTCACAAATCCGGCCCGCACCGCGAGGCCAGGGCCCGCACCGCGAAGCCAAGACTCCTAGTGATGCTGACAGGAGGAAGAAGCCGAGCGGCGGCGACTCTGCCAATCAAACGCTGCACCTGGTTTACCTCAGCGCAGCATGGGGACCTCTCTGCCAATCAGAATCTGTGTCTGGTTTGATTGGCAGAGCCGCTGCCGCTCAGCCTGTTCCTCCCACTGCCACCGTCCTGGTGCTCCTGTGGGCCACAGAGCAGAGTGGACAAGCTCGCTCTGCCTACCAGCCCCTGGGGAGGTAAGCACAGCGCCTTCTTTCTTTAGGCGGGGAGAAGCGCGTTTCATGCCACCGCTGCCAGCCCTTTGACGAGTGAGGCAGGCTGCAAACTGAAAAGGCGGCCAGGGCTGGGGTGTGTGTGGGGAAGAGGACTACTTGCCCTCCTCTCAGTGTGCATAGAAATTGATTTTTTAAATATATGGAGAGTGAGAGTGAGTCCGGCCCTCCACAAGGTCTGAGAAACAGTGGACCGGCCCCCTGTGGAAAAAGTTTGCTGACCCCTGGTCTAGTCTTTTTGTTTTCAAGCCCTAATACCCAGTGCTCTGGATTCTGTCTGAGGAGTGAAAGTTAAGCCATGGGATCCAGTGCTTGATCTATTCTCTCTTTCTACTCATCCAGCACATCCTATCCCTCCTTTTCAGGGTTTCCATTGCTGAAAAGCATCAAACTGCTCTGTTTGTGTGATGACACTATAATAGGAAATACTTTAAACTACTGCAATGAATAAAGCTCTTTTACCCCCAGTGACTTCAGGGATACATTGTGGGCGATAGCAGTCCAAGGGCCAGTGCAGCTGCATCTGTTTTGGTGCCCCTCAAGGTATTGTCCTCCTTCCCCTTATAGTTGAGGGAAGAGGCCTCCAGAGTACTCATAATGCTTCATTAAATATATCATTAAAAGCAGTGCTGTGGCCTGTTTGGCTGCAGGACTGCCCCACATTAATGATAAACATCCATCAAAGGTCTATATGTGCTGTGCTTACTCTTAAGACAACCTTTTGTAGGGCTACTCCACGCAAGATGCCCAGCCAAGCACTTACCTGAGAAAAGGATGCACAGGAGCAGAAAGCAAGTGAGAGGGTCTTCTCTTTAATAAATCGATTGCCACTTTGCTGTGCAACTGGCTGCAGAATCCATATCTCTGATAACAGTGCATCTCACTTGCTTGATTGCTGGATCATTTTGAGCCATTCTCTGCTCTGCCGGGCCCTTCATCACTATAGCAACAGACTGGAAGTAGCACCACTTATTTTAAAATAGGAGTATTATTTTTCCACACTATTTGTGTGTGTAGCTGGGCCAGTTTGTCACTGCATTTGCTCTTAGTTGCTGGTTGTGTTGATTGCATTGGAAAATTGTAGAGACCTTTGGTCCTGTCCTTTACAGAATATGCTAGGCTTCCATTTTCAGTAGTTCATCTAAACAGGGGAGGCTAACCTGTGTTCATCCAGATGCTGCTGAACTACAACTCCCATGATCCCCCACAATTGGGTATGCTGGCCGGAGTTCAGCTGCATCAGGAGGGCTACCGGCTTCCCATTGCTAAGCTAAAGTAATATTCCATTTGTATCTTCTGTGATGTGAAAGAGCATGGCTGAATTGAGATGATGGATTGGGTATGAGTGGCAGGTGTGTACGCTCCCTCCTCCCCTTCTGCTGTATGTCAAGGGAGGAGATTAAGCAATTCTGCTTCTAATTTCAACAAGATACCTTTTTGTCTGTATGTGGTAAACCATGGTTTGCATCAACCATGGTTTGTCCTCAAAGCAAGATACAACTGTGGAGAAGGGAAGGAGGCAGCATGTTACCCTGAAGCTCACTGTTGTTTGTTCTTGGGCCTCCAAACCATGGTTTGGATAATTGTCTGAACATGACCATTCCCTTTCTTCACTCCCAGAGCAAAAACGTCTTGCTGTCGAGAATCCCATTTGCTGCTTGCGAGAATTGAGTGGGTGATGGAAGAAGTCTCAGAGTGCTTGTATCGTGGGAAACTGGGTGAATTATAATAATAATAATAATAATAATAAATTTTATTTATATCCCGCCCTCCCCAGCCAAAGTCGGGCTCAGGGCGGCTAACAACACTAAAACAGTACAACATTATAAATACATTCTAAAAGTTAATTAAAATACAAATTGATGGTAACCATAGACTAAAGCTTTGTAGAGATTACCAAAGGAGGGAGTCAGGCTGCGCCCTGACCAAAGGCCTGGTGGAACAGCTCTGTCTTACAGGCCCTGCGAAAAGATGTCAAGTCCTGCAGGGCCCTTGTCTCTTGCGACAGAGCGTTCCACCAGGTTGGAGCCGCAGTCGAAAAAGCTCTGGCTCTAGTTGAGGCCAGCCTAACCTCTCTGTGGCCTGGGACCTTCAAGATGTTTTTATTTGAAGACCGTAAGTTCCTCTGTGGGGCATACCAGGAGAGGCGGTCCCGTAGGTACGAGGGTCCTAGGCCGTATAGGGCTTTAAAGGTTAAAACCAGCACCTTAAACCTGATCCTGTACTCCACCGGGAGCCAGTGCAGCTGGTATAGCACCGGATGAATGTGATCTCGCAGCGAAGACCCCGTAAGGAGTCTCGCTGCGGCATTCTGCACCCGCTGGAGTTTCTGGGTCAGTCTCAAGGGCAGCCCCACGTAGAGCGAGTTACAATAATCCAGTCTGGAGGTGACCGTCGCGTGGATCACAGTGGCTAGGTCAGGGCGAGAGAGGTAAGGAGCCAACTGCTTAGCTTGGCGGAGATGAAAAAATGCCGCCTTTGTTATAGCTGCAATCTGCGCCTCCATGGAGAGGGAGGTATCGAAGATTACACCCAAACTCTTAACGGACGGTGCTGGCACTAATTGCACCCCCGCAAGAGAAGGGAGTTGCCCCCTCAATCTCATATCGTCCCGTCCCAGCCAGAGGACCTCTGTCTTCGAAGGATTTAACTTCAACCGGCTCCCACGTAACCATCCAGCCACAGCTTCCAAGCATCTGATCAGTGTGTCTGGGGCCGAGTCAGGATGGCCATCCATCAACAGATAGAGTTGGGTGTCATCAGCATACTGATGGCAGCCCAGCCCAAAACTCCGGACAAGCTGGGCAAGGGGGCGCATAAAGATGTTAAAAAGCATCGGGGAGAGAATCGCACCCTGAGGCACTCCACACACCAAGGAGTGGCGGGATGACAATTCCCCCCCAAGCGCCACCCTCTGTCCCCGACCAGAGAGAAACGAGCGCAGCCATTGAAGGGCTGTGCCCTGGATCCCCACTTCAGCAAGGCGGTGGTCCAGGAGTTCGTGATCGACCATGTCGAAGGCTGCTGACAGGTCTAGAAGAATCAGCAGCCCCGACCCGCCTCGATCCAGCTGCCTACGGAGATCATCTGTTAAGGCGACCAGAGCCGTCTCGGTCCCATGACCAGCGCGGAAGCCGGACTGGAATGGATCCAGAGCCGATGTTTCATCCAGAAACCTACCAAGCTGTTCCGCAACCGCTCTCTCAATCACCTTACCCAGGAATGGAAGATTCGAAACCGGGCGGTAATTGGATAGATCTAAGGGATCTAATGATGTTTTCTTTAAAAGCGGGCGCACCACTGCCTCCTTCAGTTCCCCTGGGAATGTCCCGGTGCCAAGGGACAAATTGATGATATCCCCCAGGGGGGCCCGCACCTCGTCTGGACACGCTCTAATCAGCCAGGACGGGCACGGGTCGAGAGGACAAGTGGTGGGCTTTCCAGCTCGGAGGAGTCTGTCCACATCGGCTGGGGATATCCGGTCAAAGTGGTCCAATACTGGACCCGAGGACAGTCGAGGGGCCTCCAGTTCCTTTATTGTATCGAAATTGGCGGGGAGGTCATGGCGGAGCAACAGGACCTTCTCCGCAAAAAAGCTCGCAAATGCCTCACAGCTGTGTGTCCAATTGTTATTTAAATTTGGCTGTCCTTCGAGGGACGTTAAAGACCGAATTATACTAAATAATTGCGCCGGGCGAGAGCTAGCGGATGCAATGGAGGCCGAGAAGTAGGACTTCTTAGCGGCCTTCACTGCCATCTCATAGGTTTTCATAAAAACTCTATAAGATGTTCTTGAAGCTCTGCCACGGGCACCCCGCCATACTCGCTCTAGCCGTCTGAGGTCCCGCTTCATTTTCCGGAGCTCCTCGGTAAACCAGGGAGCCCGGTTTCTGCGGGGTCGCAGAGGGCGCTTAGGTGCGATCTCATTGATGGCTGCCAGGAGCTGGGTATTCCAGCCCTCAACAAGCTCAGTCAATGAGTCGCCAGGGGGAGCAAGGTCCCGCAAGGCTTGACGGAATCTATCAGGGTCCATCAGCCTCCGCGGGCGAGCCCAAATCGGCTCGCCACCCAAGCAGGGTGGGGGTGGAACGTCAATCCTGGCTTTCAGAGCGTAGTGATCAGACCATGGCACCTTCATCGAAGGAAACATGATCACGTCTATACCGACGCCAAAGATCAAATCCAGCGTGTGGCCTGCTTGATGTGTGGGGCCCGAAACAAACTGGGAGAGCCCTAGTGTCGCCATGGAAGACACCAGGTCCAGAGCTTGTGAGGAGGGAGTGGCATCAGCATGGATGTTGAAGTCCCCCAATACCAATAGGTTAGGGAACTCCAAGGCCCAGCCGGCCACCGCCTCCAGCAGGCCTGACAGGGTGGCTGCTGGTGCGCTAGGTGGCCGGTACACCAGCCAGACAGCCAAGCTCACCTCGGAGCCCCACACTAGGCCAACACATTCAATGCCGGGGATCGATGGCGATGGTAGAGCCCTGAAAGAACAATCTTCCCGGATTAATAATGCCACCCCTCCCCCCCGGCCCACAGTCCGCGACTGGTGGAGGACGGAGAAACCCGGGGGCGCCATCTCTCGTAAGGTAACAGTATCCCCTTCGCGCACCCAGGTCTCCGTCACACAAGCCAGGTCGACCCCCTGAGAGATGAAGAAATCTCGCAGGGTGGCGGTTTTGTTGCCTATAGACCTGGCATTGCACAACACCAGTGACGGAGGTGAGTAATCCTTGCTCACCCTACCCTCGTATCTCGGGATGGGGCGCAGATTGGAAGGGGTACGAGCATATCCGTATCTCGATCCCCTTCGCCTATAACATCTGCCCCCACCGCCATACCTCCCTCGCCCCTCCACAGTAGGAATCCCAAGCCTCATATTCGCCTCCGTTTACAAAATATAAAAGCAAACAAACAGAAACAATTACACCAGAACAAAACCAATCCCCACCCCACTCAACAACCAGCCCACCCCAACCCAAAATAAAACAAAACAAAATAAAAATACATGGATAAAACCACCGTTTATGGTGGTACAACAAAATAAAAAGTAAAAACACCTTTACAACACTTTAAAATATATAAAAACATTTTAAAAATCTGCTGCAGCAGCACCACCAGTGTCCCCAAAGTTGTGGCGGTGGTGGGTGTGGGCCCACCACAATGTTCACGGCAGAGCGACAGCAGCAGCCTCCAGCTGAGTCTGTACAAAAGAAAGCCAGTGCAAAAGTTAAAATGAAGCAGTTATGAATCCTGGACTGACCAAATAATCTTAGCCATAAAACGCTGCTGTAGGCAGCTGTGGGTCCTGACTGCCAGATGAGTGGTCTCAAGTTGCTCTTCTCCAAACGCTGTGGAAACCTCTTAAGAAAGCAGAAACTTTCTTCTTTGTGAGACTGGCTGAAACCTCTTAGCAGATGTTCAGTAATCAGTTACAGGTCAAATAAAATCTGCATTAGGAAAGTTGCTTTTAAGTGTCCTTACATATTTTAAAAACAGAGGTGTTTTTGATTTGTTTTGTTTTTCAACATCTGAGTCTAAGGCAGCGTTTAAAATGCTGCTTAGTATTGAGTGTCATCTGAGTCCTCCTCCCTTTTCTGGATGCTGCTAATATAGTTCCTGTAAGAATATCTCTGCTTTTTAATGCAAGGTGGTGCTGTGGGTTAAACCATAGAGCCTACGGCTTGCCGATCAGAAGGTCGGCGGTTTGAATCCCTGCAACGGGGTGAGCTCCCGTTGCTCGGTCCCTGCTCCTGCCAACCTAGCAGTTCGAAAGCATGTCAAAGTGCAAGTAGATAAATAGGTACCACTCCAGCGGGAAGGTAAATTGCATTTCCGTGCACTGCTCTGGTTCGCCAGAAGTGGCTTAGTCATGCTGGCCTCATGACCTGGGAACTGTACGCTGGCTTCCTCAGCCAGTAAAGCGAGATGAGTGCCACAACCCCAGAGTCGGCCACGACTGAACTTAACGATCAGGGGTCCCTTTATCCTTTACCTAGAGAACCTTTTCAGGAAGTCTTCCAGGGGTTTGCAAGCTCAAGGAGGGTGGGACCAGAGGCAAAGTGACTCTTAGCTTTATGCTACAGGTGTTTCTATGCCCACTCTCCATCCTCCATCTGAGCAAGCAAGAAGAATGATCATAGTTCAAGAATATACAGAAGTACTTAAGGAGGGTTTGGAGCAAGGCCAATGAGAGGTGTGGCCAGGAAGGATGTCCAAGGGTCGGACAGAGAGATCTCGAGGGATGCATTCAGCTCCTAGGGTTAAGGTTCCCAATGCCTGCTCAACACAGACTCCTAACACAAAATGATGCCAGTAATTTAATCAATTTGCTTGGGTTTTCTGTTGACCATATTTCCTTTGGTTAATGCATCTGAAGAAAGACTATAGCTGAAGAGAGCAGAAATGGCAAACTAACTCTAAAAACAATAAGGTGCTTTCCCCCCAAATGACCCAGTCACAATACCTTTGTTAGATTCTTGTTTGTCTTTCTTTAGCCACATCAAGTAATTTCCCCACCCATTGTCCCATTTCTGAACTCCTTCTACCTGGAGGTTGCTTTCAGTGGTCTGAAGGAACATAGTTTGTGTATTTCACTGAAGAAGAAGATAGCAAAGCTTGTTCCCAATATGGTTGCATTTGCAATGTGTCAGGATTTGGTACCTTCTAGCAACCCAACCCACACTACTGAATAATGGTTGCAATTTGATTGAAAAAGTCCAATTCCTGGCCTTTCAAGACGTTGTTAGATGAGTGTTAAGATTTCTTGGACATGTTCATAACATGCCTGTTCTTGTGGCTTAAATTATTATTGAATCCTACTCTAGTCTTTAAGCCACATTGAGCTTTGGGAAAGCAGCGTAAAATGCACTGAACAGTTCTTTACCTGTAAGTTTTGGAAAGTCAATTGTTTTCCACACATTTTGGCACCTCTTAAGATACCTTACACAAAGTTTGCATGGTGGTTTCAACATCAAAGAGCAGGTTTTCATCCACACTTGTATTCAGTTGGTTGCCATTTTGAATCAAGGTATTGAAATGAATCTTTCAAAACTTTTAACTACAGATTTCAAACCTGCACTAATCTTTTTTGAATTCTGGAAGAATGCCAGGTAAAAGACTTCTAGTCTTTTTTTTAATTTGTAAAGCGGGTTGCAGCATAGTTCTCCCTTAGAAAAAGACCCTTGTTCTCTGTGGGATGCCGAGGTTGTGAAATAGTGACTAACAGAATAACCCTTTCAAGTCTGTGCCAGTGAACAATATTACTTCTTTACTAACCATACAGTCCAATCCTTTGCTGACTCAGCCCTGCTGATCAGCACAAGGCTTCCTCTCAAATTAAAATTCTGTGAAGAAGATTGCAAGATTTGTCACTTGGTGTCCCATAATTTCTTCCCACCTCTCCCTGTTACTAATATGTATTAAGAAGTATGAAAATGTGTATATGTTCCACATAAGACCAACTAAGAGTCATGTGTTCTCTCTGGGAAATGGCCATATCTGTTGGTTACATAAATGTAGGCGTAAATAGTATCTCTGTCTAATATGGAAAGTGGTGCAGATACTGGAGAGGAAGAGAGGAGGTGGGTTCTATCTCAGTTGGGAGATACAGGCTGAAGGCAGCTGCTGGAATGGATTTTTTCCCCTGTTTACATACTGGGAGAGCTGCCAAATGGCGATGGAAAGACAAAAAACCGCTTTACCATTGCCTCTGTGTGTGCGTGTGCATACACATTTGTATGTGATTTGTTTGGTTTTTTTCTTTTTCTTTTGGAGAGTATGTGCCTATCAGAAAGAGCTCAGGATTTTTGGAATCTCAAAAGCTGCAGTGCTTCTGTATTTTTTGATGCGTACTTATTATTTTCTGTCTTCCCCCACCCCCCTGCCCAGCCAACCACTGATACGATGCTTAACAGAGCAGCTTTCCTTTTGATAAATTGCTCTTCACCTGTTGATCCAGAGCAAGCCACTTTGCTGTCCCTCTGTGGGATTCCTGCGTGCACTTTCTGCTGCCAACGGACTTGTGGGGATTGGTAATTACAGTGCTCAAATCCCACAACCACCTCTTTCAATTGTGGCATGCACACACACTCTTTTTAAAACACACACACACACTATGATGATGGAAATCATCTTACAGACATAATGACTGGAAGTGTTAGAATTAATGTTGCTTCATCTGCAACTGAAAATTGCTCACTCTATCCTCTCGCTGGCATGGGGGTGGGGGCAGTAGCAGCGAGATACAAGAGAGATTAACAACAGCGAAAACTATGCAGTAGTGCATAGGATCTGATGCCATGGTGGTAGGGGAAGCAGACAGCTGATTGGACCTGGCCCGTTCTTGTCCCTTTGGACCATTGGCATTGACATAACAATGGTTCGACCCATTCTCTGCTCTGCTGTGGCAATGCTTTGCAGTGGAACAATGCTCTGGGGGTTTTTCTTTTTCTAAAGGGAGTGGAAAATGAAGAGATTTTTAGTTGCAACTGGGACAGATCTTCCCACTTACCAGTGTGTAGGACATTGTTGTTTCTGAATATCTGCATCCCGCTTTTTGAACCGAAGCCTCAGCGAAGCTGCCAATAGCATTAAAACCAGAGACATAAGAACAAAACATGATACACAGACAACAAATTAAGCAGCAGGGACAGTGAACAAAACCTGCGGTTACAAAGAACTCAGTAAAACAGCCAGGGAAGCCTTCTACGAACCAGAGCACCCCAATGACCTCTGAAAAACAACACTGCCTTCTCCTGGCATTGGAAGGGTAGCAGGAAAAAAGAATGAAATTGTCTCTCCCCCCTGCCCCCCAGTATTTTCAACAAACCAAAGAAGGTCCTTAAGGAAGGTCTTCAGCAGGTTGCTTCAAGAATCAAGAGGCTGTGTACTAGCAACATACCGTATATACTCGAGTATAAGCCAACCCGAATATAAGCCGAGGCACCTAATTTTAGCATAAAAAACATATTGACTCGAGTATAAGCCGGTTCACCACACCACAAACATGGTGGTGGTGGCAACGGTGGTGGAGGAAGAACAAGCAGCCCGAAAGGGCTGCTTTTGGGCTGCTTGTTCCTCTTCTTCTGTCCCTGACAGCGGCAAAGGAGGAGGAGGAAGAAGGAGCAGCACGAAAGGGCTCCTTTTGGGCTGCTTGTCCCTCCGCCGCCGCCACCCACCTCACTCGAGTATAAGCTGAGGGGGGCTTTTTCAGCATAAAAAAATGTGCTGAAAAGGTCGGCTTATACTCGAGTATATACGGTAAGCTTTTGAGAAGCCATAAAACAAGGGTAGCCAGTGTTGTGCCTTACAGATGTTAGACTGCAACTCCCATCAGCCTCAGCTAGCATGGCCAGTGGTCAGGGATCATAGGAGTTGCAGTCCAACAACATCTAGAAGGCACCACATATATATTTACCTCTGCCCTACCTTTTCTAAGTCTTACTAGTGCATGGATTTTATAATATTCAGTGTATTCCCGACTCAGTTCAGCCAGTCTTTTATATGTGGGTCTTGCCCACCTCAATCCAAACTGTAGTGATTAAATTGCTAAGTAATTCCTGATGGTCTCATGGGATTGTAGCATTGGTATATTACAGAATACTTTTTACTGGCACCCAAGGTAAGGCATCAGAGGTGATTCTTCGAATGATGCCAGCAATCTCTATTTCTGCATAAAGCTTGGATCATTGCACATCCATCCATTTGAAAGTCATCTGCCCCAGGGAGGTACATTGGTAACATATCTGCCGTTGCCCCTTTTGGCTTGGTGCCACAAAGTTGCTAAGGAAGAAGGAGATAAGCATTGGAAAGTGGTTGGTTTGCAACTCAAGTCTACTGTGAATCCACACGGTGGAGTAATTGGTGATGAAAAGCAGGGTGGATTTGATTTAAATCACGATTTAAATCACTAGTCAGTAAGACTTGATTTAAATCATTTTTTTAAACAGAAAGACTTATTCTTGCTGGCATAATCTTAATATTTACAACCAGAGGAGTGTTTCATTTTTGGAATAATACATTTTCAGAGTAGTTTTTACAGTTATATCAAAAATTACTGATTTGGTTATACTCTTAGAAATACATAGGCAGATAATTATGAAATTATTGTGAGGTTTAATAAGTTAACTGTTTATATTTGGACAACTTTTCTGCTGTACTTTATTGGAAGGAGAAGAAGAATAATTTCCTTAATAACAATTTAAACAATTTATTTAACTAAAGCAATAACATTATAGCATATGTATCCATGTTTGTTAACTGATATGGTTAAACGTTTGGTGTTGTGTGTTTTTTAAAAAAAACTTAGACTGAGTTTTAGCACACGTGAAAAACTTAAAACAAATCCTTATTTCCTGATGAGTAACCTTTGGACTATAATGTAACTTACCTGGGAATAATAAGCATTGGCCTACCTTACAAGTTGGTTTCTTTGGAAGGGACCATAGCTCCAGTGATCCTCAGGCAAAAGGATGTCATCTGTTTTAACAAATTGTGCTAGAGGGGTCATAATGACACACTTGCCTGATAAAACCATGAAACTGAATTTAGATCAGCCTGTAGTTTTCCAAGGGCTGGGAGGAGGGGCGGGAGAGAGAGATCTGAGGTCAGGAAGGTGATCCTAAAGCAAAAGAAGACATGGAATGGGGAGGGAAGGACCACCCAGGAAGCCTCAAACAATGCTTTGAATTATTTTCCGCTGACATTGAGATATTGTGCCCGTTTTCACCTCTGTCCTGTTGTCCTGTTTGGACGCAGACCATACTAAGAGCCCGCCCGAGTACTGTGAACATGCCAGTTTAATTATGACTTGACAGATTGGTGCTTTTGTGCTAAGTACTTGCGGCTTCGGGATGTTGTTTTTGTTTGTTTGTTTCGGGAACAGTAAAGATCTAAAAGTTTTGTAATTTAAAAAAAATGGACTTGGCGGTGCTGGAGAGATACCAGTTAACCTCTAGGATTTTCTCTGGTTTCTTCTTGCCAGAGCATCCCTTAAGATCTAAAGCTTTCATTGTGAGTGTACTTAGTTTGAACCTTTCATCTGCCATTTGGTAGACGGTCCAGCAGAGAGCTGGAACCTATTACAGGAAGAAGTAGAGAGGCGTAGCTGGAGTATTTTAAAGTTAGATTTTTAGAGCTCTGTTTATTTGTTTCTGCATTTTAAATGAAAGGGCACGAAGTTCAAGTTCAGCGTAAACAGCACTATTATCATGAAACCTTTTAACCTGTTTCTGAAACAAACAAACAAAATCAAAGTGGAGAGAGAGAAAGAACAGAGCAGTAAAGCTCCTTCCATTTTCCTTTGTCTTTATTTCTGTGCTGTTTGGACAAGTTGCTTATGATTTTTCTGGTTGCAAGTGTTCAGTCATCTGCATGGACTGATACAGGGTTTCCGTAAGACTTCACCATGTGCTGTGCACCAGATTGCAGATTTTATCACCATTTCTTTAGAATTCTTTAGAATTAGACACCATCTCCTTTCCTGTGTATTTCCTACATATTGATTTCATATAGTACTTAAGTGGAAACTATGAGAACATAATGAGTCTTCCTGAATCAGACCAAGGGTCTGTCTATAATAATAATTTATTATTTATACCCCGCCCATCTGGCTGGGTTTCCCCAGCCACTCTGGGCGGCTTCCAACAAAATATTACAATACAATAGTCTAGTCTTATGTCCCAGATTGATCAACCAATGATATGATATGATACTGCATTGTTAAAACCGTTTGTAATATATTTATGTGACTTTATCTTCATCTTTTAAAACTTTGTTATACTGTAAATCACTTCGGGACATTGAGGATGGGGAGAAGCAATATATAAATTTAATAAACCTAAACCTAACTACAGTGGACCCTCTGGATACGTATTTAATTCGTTCTGGGGGTCTGTGCACGCTCCAAAAAATCTGTATCCAGAGGCGCCGCTCCTGTGCATGCGTGCTGCATGTAGTGTGCTTCTGCACATGTGTGAGCAGTGAAACCTGGAAAAATACTTCTGGGTTTGCCGCTTTTGCAACCTGAAGTTTACATTACTCGAGAGTGACATAACCCGAGGGTCTACTGTAGATTCTTCTGGGAAACCTATAGGCAGGGTGTTAAGGCAAAATTTGACTCTCACAGTTTCCTCCTAGCAAGTGGTATTCAATGGCACTCTGGTCTCTGAACACATAAGTTCCATTTGGCCACATCATGACTAGTAGCTATTGGTAGACCAATCCTTCATGAATTTATCTTAAACCTCCATTTTAAAATACATAAAGCCAGCAGCTGTCATCACATCTCGTGGCTGTAGACTCTCTAAATTTATTGTGTATTGTATGAAAGCTTCCACTTGTCTATGCTGAGTCTCCTGTAAATAGAGGGAGATTGCTGAAAACTGAAGTGAAATCTCTTTGTGGTGGGGCAGGAACAGTAAGGCTCATCTGTGGTTGCTCTTGTAAGGATAAACCATCGTTTATTGTTAGTTCTTTTAAACTGACCACAGTATCACAGCAGCTAAAAGGTGTCAAGTGAAATAAACACGCAAAGAGAGAATAATGTGTATATATATATATAGGCAAAACTAAGCACAGATAAAAAAATCCACTGTTTTTAAAGGGGTGAAATTATTATTATTATTATATTATTCAAGTCTGAACTCTCCCGTTTAAATCAGTGGGACTCAATAGTTCTTAATGCTGGATGGACCTTCGCTTTTGTATGTGCACATACTCCTGCATTAATGCAATCTTTGTCAAACGTATCAAATCTTCCCAATAGCTTTTTAAACTTGTGTAGAAGGACCAAACAAATTGTTAGGCAGTGCGTTGCATTGCAGCTTGGGAGGGAAAACATACTGTACTTGGTAGCAAAGGTATTTCTCTCCCCCTAAAGGAGATCCTTGTAATCTGAAAGCTGGTCCAGAAAAAAGGAACCATCTTGGCTTCATGGCATGCAGCTCTCTGCTGTTTATGCGCACAATGGATGTGATTATTTGTTAAATGCTTAACTTTATTTCCTTTTTTTTTCAAAAAGAAAACACCAGCAGCTTCTTCTTGTATCACAAATTTACTCATTCAAAGGAGATATAACAATCGGACATATTTTAAAATTTAGGCACTAGGATCTAAGGCAGAAGATGTAGAAAAAAGGGCTCTGTGCTTATGGGGGGACAGGGACGGTCCTTTGGGCTTTTTCCTAGCAATCTGAATGTAGATGTATGGCCTTTCCATCTTTGCATTACTAATTTAGTTTAGATGCAGATATCTATCCACATTACCAGTATATTGCGCCACACAATTTCCTTGCCAGTGTGAGAGTGCACAGTTTATGCCTGTGATATATCCAGACTTTAGCTTGAGCCAAAAAGCTGTTTGCAGTTCAAACAGCAGCCCTGCTTTTTAAAGAATAGCTTTTGATCCTGCATTTTCTCATCCCCCATCGCTGCCCACCCCCAACTGCAGCTCTTCAACATCTTGGATGCCGAGGGGAAAAAGCTATGTCAGTTTCTCATTATCAATTGATCTTTGTCCTCTGAGACACCTTTCTCATATTTGGTTAGTGTTGCATCCGGCGCAGAGAATTACACAGGTTACGCTGTTAAGAAGATTTGCTGGTGTGAGAGAGTTTGTGGGGGCAGATGCATCTTCTCTCCACCCTTTACTACTCTGAATTTTTCTTCTAGCATTTGGGGTTGAGGAAGAGGAGAATGGCTCAAGGTGTGATCATTGCATAAAAGGAAAGTCAGATTTGGGTTGCAAAAAATAATATTTAGCCCGAGTCCTGTTCTGACTGATGGTGGTTATTTTGTTACTGTTATTTTGTTTCATTGTGTTATTTTGTGTGGAAGTAGGTGGCAAGTGGCAAAAATGTCTTGCACAATAGGCCACAACAGAGACAACTGGAGAGGAACTTATTTCCCACTCCCTGAATTTATCCAGCTCTGTCTTGGAGCTGGTGAGGTTGTTTGCTACCATAAGCATTCTTGGGAAATAGTATTGTGTGTATTCTGCTCCTCTGATGTTAAATGCGCAATTAAACACCTGGTTGCATGATGTGCATCAAACCACCTACAGTTGTAGGTTAATTTCTCAAGAATGCATCCTATTTCAAAAATCTAAATACAAAACAAAACCGATCACACTAGGGGAGATGGCTCACTTTGTCTGCAAACAGATTTCTTGGTCAGAAAATAAACAAGATGCATATTTTCAATCAATTAGATTTTCTCAGCTGGTCTACACGGTTCCAGTTTGAAGCTGATATTTAAAATAAGAAGTAGAATAGATAACAGCGTAATTAGCAGACAGCAATTCAAGCTTATTGACATGGCTCTGAAATTGATGGGAGAAGCAGGGAGCATTATGAGCCCATATATCTTGCTTAGCTGCTCTTTGAATAAAATAATCTGGCTCCCAAAGCAGCAGTTCAGATAGGATGACATACTAGGGTGATCGCATGAGACTTCCTTTCAGCAAATTATTCTGCCGGCATGGCAAGCTTTGAACGGAAATGATTTTTCAGAAACAACAAAGGGTATGTTCAGCTTATTAGCGGCCTTTTTTTCCTTCAATGCCCCACAATGTATTTTGTGTGATTTCTGGTGGTGCAAAATGCATTTATATTTTTAAGGGCCTTCTAGATTACCGTGCATCCAAATCCTAAATTATGTCACTAGAAAAAAAACACCCTGATGTGTGGCCATCATAAACAGATAAAACATCAAAAATTATAGTGGTTTTTTAAATGTTATTGGATTGTAGAAGCGAAATTCCATTCTTTGCTGGCATCAGAATCAATGCAAGTAGAGTCATACCTCGTGTTGCGTTAGGTTCGTATTGTGTCTTTTCAGCTTGTGAACGCGGCAAACCCAGAAGTGTATACTTCCGGGTTTCGCCACATGCGCAGAAGCGTTCTGTGCTCTTCACACATGCACAGAAGCGCTCTATTGCACTTGCGCAGAAGCACCGCTCTAGTTGCGGACTTTTCAGGGTGCAAATGGCACCCTAGAATGGATCGTGTTTGCAACTAGAGGTACCATTGTACAAGGAGAAAGCACCAGCAGTGCTGGTGCAATTTTGGTGCAGTCAGACTCACTTTGTGGCCACTTCTGTACACAATAGATATTTACCACCTTACACCAGATGCCCCTGACTGCTGTACATGCTTCTCACTTCCATCCAGAACATACTACAAGATCTGTTATATATAGCCAAGCCCTGTGATGCAGTTTCATTTGTTGTCATCTACAGCTCCCAGCTAAAAATATTCCACTGTATCATGAATGATTTGAGCAATCCCGTTCACAGGACTTGGGCTGTAGGTATATTGTTGCTTATGACAGGCCCCTTATAAAAGAGTTATTCTCCAGCAGCAACAGGCTACATGAGAGAGATCCAAAAACAGGGACCAAAGCTTGCAACAAACCCAGACGCCAGCTCTGTATCTGCTCAAGCAACAATCTTTCAGAGGCCTAATATCGTCAGTCACCACATCAAGGGTTTCTCTACCTGCTCGTCTTACAACATGATATATGTGACAGCTCCCCATCAGTCCCTGCATTCTTGACATAATCGGCCATTCTCTATGCAAAAATAATGAACGGACAAAAATCTCACTTCAAAAAAAGGCAGCGTTCAGAAACCTGTGGGGAAGGGGTCAAATCACCCAAGAGACTGCTGTTGACTTGAAAGTGGCCATTTTTCAGCAAGGAAACTTCCAAGGGGAATTCCAGTTTATCAGGAAGAGTAATTCTGTCACTTTGGGCCTGTATAAAGACCATGGCTTCCTATCACCACAACACGTGTTAATTAACATAGCAAATCAACGATTACTCTGTGTTCATGACCACACCTAGTGGGGATGCTGGACTCTGAGCCAGAGCTAGACCAGGGGAATTCTGGAGACTCAAGGAGACCCTTGTTCACGGAGGCTTCTGACAACAAAACAGAAACTCGTATGGCAATTCTGGACTTTCTGCTGCCACTTGAGGTCCAGGGGGTGAAGGGGAAGAATCAGGGATCAAGGCAGGGCTTGGGATATTATCAGAGGAGTTATTGGGGTAGGTTGGAGGAGGGAAGAAATCAATAAGAGGGGGCATTTCAGGCTGCATTGGGGTTATGGTTGGTTCCCCCAGATCCTTAGTCATAATAGGGGTCCAAAGCAGTCTCCCTGGGGAATGAGGCAAGGTTATTTGTGACTGTTTCCAATGGAATTGGTTCAATTGTGCTTTTTGCATTTTTTTCCATTTGGAAACATTCCCCCCCCCCCCCATTACTCTGCATATACAGTGGTACCTTGGTTTACGAACCGTTCTGAAAGTCTGTTCTTAAAATGAAACCGTTCTTTTCTTTTTTTCCAAGCGTGGGACTGCTTTATTTTTCCATGTCATTTTTAAATATGCAAGAGGAGCAAGTGTGGAAGGCTTGAAAAAATTAAACAAGGTTGCCCCCTTCTAGCTAAGGGCCTTCTACCAATGGGTCTATCCCCCCCTCCTTACATGCTGCAAGTTATATAACTTGTCTTTAATTCATCCTAGGAGTTGAAATAGAACTCAGTTTTGTCTTTTTTGAAGAAAAGCCTTGTTGGTGGTGGCTCACCACATTGCTCTCTGTACTCCAGAGAGCTGTGCATGGTCAGCCAGATGACGGAAGACAATTCGGCTTAACCTCCATCGCCACACTACAGCTCGTGGACGGGATGTCAGAACACATTGATTACGGATCCTCACTGGGCAGCTGTCCCGGGGAAGGAAGTCTTTAAGTTGTTATAAGACTAAGACCAGGTTTTGCTGGAGCAGCCTAACATGGCTAGTCCTCTTATCCTTCCATTGATTTGTTCACTCACTAAAAAAAACCTTATTCGGATCAGGATAGTGGCATTGGGAAGGGGAGGGTTAACCCTTTTATGCTTTCCAGTTTTAAACAACCTGCTTCCAAGTTGCTATAAGTTCTCTGCACCCACAGAAACAATAGAAATAACTGCATTGTGCCTGCATTGATAGTTACGGTAGTTAGTTAATTGCTGTGGGGCTCATGCCAGCTTTGTGGAGTGATTTAGACCTGGAGAACAGTGTAGGTCAATATAACACCCTCTCTACATTTGCCCCCTTGAAGCTGCTTTTAAATGCAAGGATCTGCCATGGTTCATATTCAGAGGGTTGCATATGAAAGAGCGAAAAACAAACTTGTGGGAACTGGAGAGCCCAAATGGCACTGGGTTTTTGGAAACGTTGACATTATGTTGCATTGCGTGTTTGAATTTCCAATATGGCTGTTGATACCCAAGATTCATGTCATGATACATCCTCATGGTTGGAGTGAGGTGGGGAAGGGGCCACTTTCAGGAAGTGGCAGAGCTAGTATAGATAGCAAACGGTTCTTTTTGGAGTGGGTGGGAAGTAACCATACAAAAGTACTGCAGACAAATACTACTGGATGGACTTAAACATTTCTTTTTGCCTAGGCTTCTGCAGTCTAATTTTATATAGGATCTGTGCCCTAGTGTACCTCAAATAGTGTGATTATTCTTGCTTGTCATGCTACAACCTGTCCTGGTTATTGCTCCACTTTTGGGTTTCATAGAATCATAGAATCATAGAGTTGGAAGAGACCACAAGGGCCATCGAGTCCAACCCCCTGCCAAGCAGGAAACCCCATCAGAGCACTCCTGACATATGGTTGTCAAGCCTCTGCTTAAAGACCTCCAAAGAAGGAGACTCCACCACACTCCTTGGCAGCAAATTCCACTGTCGAACAGCTCTTACTGTCAGGAAGTTCTTCCTAATGTTTAGGTGGAATCTTCTTTCTTGTAGTTTGGATCCATTGCTCCGTGTCCGCTTCTCTGGAGCAGCAGAAAACAACCTTTCTCCCTCCTCTATATGACATCCTTTTATATATTTGAACATGGCTATCATATCACCCCTTAACCTCCTCTTCTCCAGGCTAAACATGCCCAGCTCCCTTAGCCGTTCCTCATAAGGCATCGTTTCCAGGCCTTTGACCATTTTGGTTGCCCTCCTCTGGACACGTTCCAGTTTGTCAGCGTCCTTCTTGAACTGTGGTGCCCAGAACTGGACACAGTACTCCAGGTGAGGTCTGACCAGAGCAGAATACAGTGGCACTATTACTTCCCTTGATCTAGATGCTATACTCCTATTGATGCAGCCCAGAATTGCATTGGCTTTTTTAGCTGCCACGTCACACTGTTGGCTCATGTCAAGTTTGTGGTCAACCAAGACTCCTAGATCCTTTTCACATGTACTGCTCTCAAGCCAGGTGTCACCCATCTTGTATTTGTGCCTCTCATTTTTTGAGTGTGTGTGTGTGTGTGTGTGTGTGTGTGTTTGTGTGTAAGTAAAAGTACATCATTGCAGAAGATGAAGAATCGCAACTGAAGAGTTTTGGTACCCAGATGGTCTAATCCAGGCAGTCTTTTAATTCATGCTGAGGAAGAAATTGGCTGCTTTCTGCTGACTGGAATTGCAAAACCATTTACACGGCATCCTTTATCAGCTTGTGGCTCACTCCACTGGCCTGGAGAGTATTTGGCCGACAGCTGGGTGGGGTTTGTGGTTCTGTGGTAATTCTCATGACTAAGGCCAGATTAGTCACTAGCAGATGATAAAGGGCTTCGATACATCCCTACAGGAATGGGGAGTGTTACTGGTATTATTATTATTATTATTATTATTATTATTATTATTATTATTTATTAAAGTCAGTTAAAGCCAGAACAATTCTATTCCTCCTGAATCTTCAAATAGTATTCTATCAACTCTCACCCAAGGTTTGTTGTGTAAAAAGTATTTGAAACAAGGAAGAAAAAGAGAACTGGCAGATTCTTGTCATGACTGGGTTTAGATGCTACCCAAAATTGCTAAGCAAAAACAGCAAAAAATATCTTGCCATTTTAAGACTAGCAAATTAATTGGTACATCAGCTTTTGTGGGTCTGAGCTCAGTTCCTCAGTTGCATGAGATAGTAAACCTCAGTAGGCAAAATACTAGGGGGTTTAATTTTTTTTTACAAAATGAGGTAGAAAATGCAGGCTACAGAGCACAAATGAAGATGAGATATTATAAAAGGAGTAAAAGATAAAAGGAGTCAGTGTGACTACTCTCAATTGAATTGGCAAAGAAAACTGAATAGTGTACATAAACCTCTAAAAAGAAAGACATGTTCTGTTGTGGGCTAGCCACCCCCAGTTTCTATTGGGTCCAAGGCTGATTGTGTCAAACTTTCAAATGAAATCCAGCTCTTCATCTTAATTGCTGGAGTTTCCCTTTGAAATATTTCTGTTGAAAATATGGAAGTTTTCAGGACTTTACCAAATGGCCAGGGAAATGCTTCCCTATTGATTATAAGGTAATCGTTTTTAATATTGGGAAACTTTGTCAAGATCATCATCTTGACTGAAACAAAACCGAAGCACCAGCCATAGTTAAGTTAGGAGTAATTGAAGAAAACATTCTAAAAGAAGCCAACTCTAATAATTTGCAGAGACAAAGCCTGTTCAGTGCCATATTACTGAATGTAACTGTGATATTTTGGGGGGTAGTGCTGAGGAGATTATCCCCAGAGTTGGATGTTGGCTAGGCACAACAGCCCCTGCTGCAATGAGCAACTGGGTGACTGCTTATTCCCTTAAAAGCAGGATTTGTGTAAATCTCATTGCCGCACTAATTGGCAATAACAAAAGGAATGTTTAAGGCAGAAATTGGGGGGAGGAATGGATGAGAGAAGTGAAAAGTTAAGACTTTGGCTTGGTAATTACCTACTGAAATTCTCATTACACCACGATGCCTCTGAAGCCATGAATGTGGACTCCAAAGTGTAAATTGAAAGTAGGGGTAGGGAGAAATTTGATGCACTCTACATTTAAAGGCGAGCTTACTAAATTCTCATTTTTGAAACAATATGCGAGCTGAAACACATCTATCCTTCAAAATTCCCAGTGATCTGCATTTCACAGTGCAGTTCTCCTGCCAAGTCATGTGCTAAAAAAAAAATCATATTCTATGGTAAAGCATGCATATATTAGTGAAAATAGCATACAAAAATGCATTCTATTAGGGTAAATGTGGATATTAGGCATACCATAAAAATATACATAGTAAGAAATTCACACACAGTGTTGCCAATTTTCATGAGGTTCGTTTATTTTATATTTTACAGGCAACTCCCAATTTGCGTAGGGGTTACGTTCCAAGGCACTGTGCATTTAAGTGAAATCACATATATTTGAAACACCATTTAAAAAGCCTGCAAATACCCTGGTTCTGCCTTGCCCTGCCCTGCCCCTTTTTGTTACATTTTTGAGACGTTTTTGGGTTGCTTCTGGGTTCAGCTTGATGTGTGCATGCGTGGTCACACGCATATCAGACACACCTAAAAGTCACTGCCTACAGTTGAGAGAGCTGATGTAGAAATATGGATAATTTAAGATGGAAAACGGAGACAAACCGAAAATGAATATTCACCCATCCCTACTTGAGAGAATTATACGGATGTATAATATTGCAACGTGCTCCGTGGCCTTCACTGTGCGCCCATCTCTTGGTTCTACATATCTAGACCTCTGCAGTGGGTCCATCTGTTGCCCGTCGAGGCCGATGTACATCCCGCTTCGTCTGTGGACCACAGGAACAAATTACCACCCCCGGGCTACTGCGTTCTCCTTCGTGCCAGCCATCTTGCTCCAGCTGCTCAAGTCTCATTCCACCCAACTATGATTGCATTGACAAGGGAGAATGAATGTTTATGTAACCAAACCCCAGTGCGTGGGATTGGTAACCTCTGGCCCTGGCTAAAGTAATCATTGTTTGCTGGAACAAGAGCAGCGCTGTACTCGAGACAAGTGGGTGTGCTGTAAAGCCTGGAGACTGAAGAGGAGTTCCACTCTGGAAGGGCTTCCTGTTTACCTTCAGGAGGGTGGCTGGTGTTGGCCGAGGTGTTCGGTGTTTATTTGTGACTTGCATGACGCTACGCAGGTTGGGAATAGTCAGGAAGGCTTGCGTTTGTCACTATCTTAAATTTGTGGATCCAGTGTGCTAGACCTGGACAGAAGGAAAGGGTTGCAGCGCAAGGAGTAGTAAGTAGAATCCAGCACAGAAGCTCATGCAACAATTGGAAGGGAGAATTTAGGCGAAATTAGGACAGAGTTCTTAAAAAAAAAACAATTTTTTTTTTTGCTTATTCAGAAATAACTTCCTTCAGTATTTCACACACACATGCCCTCTTCATGTTCAGGACTAACATTCTCATTTCTCCTCCACTTCCTCAGCAAATCCTGAATTTCTACCTTCTGTGCTTTCTAGAGTGGTTGAGAGGTGAGCTGAAATGGTGCTAAGCCTTTGCTAGCTGTGGCCCTTCTAGGAGTCCTGGTGGCATTTTCTTTTCCCATTTCAAGAAGCATTGCCCTTACTCTTAATTGGCTTCATAGCATATCATTGTTATGAAGGGCAAGCGTAATACTTTCCTGCTGAGAAGAAAACCATGCCAGCTGCCTGCCACCGGGACTCCTGGGAGCAGAGCAGCACCATGACCAAGGAGGAGGTGGTAGTGATGGTGGGGAAAAAAAGGTGAACTGGGGTGCAGTTTTGGTAAATCTTTCAGTTCACCCCAGATGTCCCCAGTTTCTCACTCAGATTGATTTGAGTGAGGAATTTTGTCTCGTTCCTTAAGGCACCCCAGAAAGGGGTCAACAGTAACTGCCCTGTTCTGGTAAAGTCCAGGTAGTTACTGACAATATGAGCTTTATTTTCTTTCCCATCCTTTAAAAGTACAGTTTTCCTGCTTTGGGGGTTTGTGTGTGGTGAATGCGTGGGCTGCCTTGCCTTCTATTAGAGAAAATATTCCTCCCAACTGAGCACAGATTTCCGTTTCCCCCCCTGTGACGCCTGTCTTCCCCACCGCTGCCCAGCACAATTCATCCTCCTACAGGTTACCCACTGCACAGCCCAAGAACTGAACAAAGAATTTCCTGACAGCTTTGTAAAAGCAAAAACAAAACACAGGGCAAGCCCTGAACCAAGATCGTTCAAGCAAGCAGATTAAAACAATCTGCATAAATCCTACAAACAATAATTTGTGTGTCTTGGCTGCAAGGGTTCTTTAGCTGGATTACAACCCTTATGGGTGTGTTACCTGTGCCACTGTAATATGCACTAGGAACACATGTCCCGATACCCCAGGCTAGTAAAACTGATAATTTTATATGTTGCTGTTCTCTAGCACTTATCGTGTTGTCATTCTGTGGATACATCCCAAAGCTGAGGTGTTTCTTCCATGTTGGGGCTGCTTGAACCTTCACTTAGAAGGCGTAAATGTGGGTATTCTGCTGAGAAAGGCAGTTGCATCTCATTTTGGATGTTATTTGAGGTTTTGCTTTTAATGCAGGAAATTTGACTGTTTAGAATAATAGAATAATGGAAGGGACCCCAAGTGTTGTCCAGGAATCTTGGCTAAAGCATCCATGACAGGTGGCCCTCATGACTGTTTACAACCTGGAGATGTTTGTTTTTGTGTGAGGAATAAACTAGCTGTGATTCCTCACCTGGTTCTTTCCACTGCCTTTCTTACCTTCCTAACAAAATCATAGTCGAATCATAGAATTGTTGAGTTGGAAGGGACCACGAGGGAAACTGTTGCCCGACATGGGGCTTGAACCCACGACCTTGAGATTAAATGCCTCATGCTCTACCAATTGAGCTATCCCAGGGAGCAGCCTTCCATTCCACCTGTGCAATGAGGAGTGATGGTGGAAGAAAGAACAATGATATGGTTGGGAGAAGCCGAGGGGTTGGCTGATATCTTAGGAACCTAGGCACCTGTCTTATATTGAGTCAGACCACTGGCCCATTATGTAGCCTAGTATTTTATGCACTAACTGTAGCACTTCTCCATGGTTTCAGATGGAATTCTCTCCCAACCCTACCTGGTGCAAAGTAGATGCTCTACCATTGAGCTCGGACCCTTTCCCTAAAGGGGTCTCTTGCCTGACTTCTGTATATTTTGAAAGTGACAGATTATTCTCTGGGTTGCAAGCTGGCAGCCTGAGGAACCTGGTTGTTCTTTGCCAGGGGTCAGCAAACCTTTTCAGCAAGGGGCCGGTCCACTGTCCCTCAGACCTTGTGGGGGGCTGGACTATATATTTTTTTTTTGGGGGGGTGAATGAACAAATTCCTATGCCCCACAAATAACCCAGAGGTGCATTTTAAATAAAAGCACACATTCTACTCATGTAAAGACACCAGGCAGGCCCCAGAAATAACCCTGAGATTCATTTTAAATCAATTGACACATTCTACTCATGTAAAAACATGCTGATTACCGGACCGTCCGCAAGCCGGATTTAGAAGGTGATTGGGCCGGATCTGGACCCCGGGCCTTAGTTTGCCTACCCATGTTCTTGGCTGAGAAAACTAATGGTCCTGAGGGCTTTTTTTTTCTTTGAGGATGAGCAAACTTTCCAGGCACGTGGAGCTGAGCAGTAAAAAGCACCTGGTGTACCAGAGGGGGAGTAGCTGATCTGATTCTGTAGTGGCTTCCGCAGAGCCATTCTTCGCATCTTTGTTTGACACGCAGAAGTGCCTTTCCTGCTGGTAAATGGAGGGGGTGGGAAGGAAGCTTGAACCACAAGGGTGGCAGCGAAGGGGTGCACTCTGCACTTACTGAGGCAAGGTGCAAGGGAAGTGGCTTCTATTTCTGCTGAACATTTGTGCCCGATCTTCTGCCATTCAAATACCCAAAGGCTAATCTAAGAACTGGGTGGGACAGGTGACAAGAGAAGGGGATACCCTGTGTCAATAATGTTGTGCTGTTTGTTAGGGGTGGGGAACCTATTTTTGCTGAGGGCCTCACTTAGTCACGTGCATTAATTTAAATGGCTCTATTCTAAGTAAAACTTAGTTGACTGCTACTCCATTCATTTTGTTTTTTCTTATGCCACCTTTTTCTTTGAGACAGTCTGCCTGCCCTCAGTCTTATTTTTCTCTGTCTTTCTAACTTCTCTATCTGAGCTTGTTTATCACCGAAGCACATTATAGTTGTCTACACAGATGTGGAAGACTGGAAAGAAAATAGCAACTCTGATGGCTGTGTGTGTGTGTTTGTGTACACGTCCTTTTTCAATGTCCTGATGTTCCAAAACAGAAAAGGACGTACAATTGCATCCTTTGTCCCTGTATAAGCCTTAAAATCTAATGTAAAGATGTAATGCTTAAAATAATATAGTTGTCCATGCCTCTCAGGCAATTCCCCGTCTTGTAGACTTTTGGAATTGGAAGTTGCAGTCCTCAGACTCTGATTCTAATTAAATGAGAATTTCAAAAATGCATTAGTAATCATGGAGTAGTGATGGTTCCTAGAATGGCTTGTTTTATATATTGACGCTTAGTGTTGAGTTTTATGTGTTCCATGAGACTGTGTGCATATAGCCTGTTGAAAAAGTATTATATATTGTAGGGGAATGAGGAGTGGGTGGTATGGAACAAAGGGGAGGGGGGCTGAATTCAGACCCCATCACCTGCTTTTGAACAGCCAGTTGGCAGGATTTCAGCTTTGTTTAAATGTTGGATCAGAAAGGGGAGTCATATGCTGGAAGTTTTCTGGCACTACTTCTATCACCCAGCCATCTCCAATTCCTTAGAGATCAGTGCAGCCACTTCATCAATCCCTTATGGTGTGCCTGGCATTCCACCAAAGCTCTCAGAGGGAACTGGGCAGCTTTGGTTTGCTTGAATTGGGCCACGAGAGCTTGAGTTCAGCTGAGTGTCTGGATATCATTGGCCTCTGTAACCTTACTGCAGCCTGCCCAGCTCCCTTTCAGAGTTTTCGGAAGTAAAACACATTGGTTTTACCCAAAGGACTTGAGGAAATGGTTCAGTGTGCCCGTTTTCCCAGCAGCTTCCTAAATCCCTATTGCATTTTTCATCTAAAGCTGTAGCTGAGGACATGAGGGGCAGGAAGACTGACTCCTGCAATTTGTGATGGCAGTTTTCGACTCACTCCAGGGATCAGAGGATGTGTGGATTTATGGGGCGGGGGCTTCATTTTGCTTTTCTCAGTATTTGAATGAAAAAAAAAGTCATGGTAAGGTTAAGTCTATTGGACACCCTATCCATCTTGTTAAGGGCTCCACGCACCTGCTGAAAGCCATAAGGACATGTGGACTCAGAGCTGGCAGTAACCCTCGTGTGGCTAGCATAGGAGTGCCAGCCCAACAGCAAATTTCAGATTTAATCCAGTTCAAATGTATATTAATATGTACCCATCAAAGCACAGTACATTGTTTTATTCTTTTTTTTTTACAAGTTCCACTTCCTTCCACATTCTGATATTTGTAGTTCTAAATCTTGTTTGCTATAATTTTGTGTGCATTGGGATGCAAAACATTCCTTTTGGTGCTGGGCCTAACAGGTTGGACTCATTGTGTTATTGAAAAGGAAGGCGCAGAATAAACTTAAGTCTTGTGTTAAATTCATCACAATGGCAAGTTCTTTAAAGATATGTCAACACCCTGGATAAGTTAACATATCAAAATTGACATATTTATTTTCTTATATTTATACCCTGCCTTCCTTCCATTATAGAATCCAAGGAAGTGATGATGATGATGATGATGATGATGATTATTCTCCTTTATGAATCACTTCTCATGACTTGTCCTGAAGCCACAATATAAATATGGCTCCCAGGAAGTCTACCATCCAGATCTGGACCTGCTTAGCTTCAGAAAGATGGTAGCCTCATCTCACTTCTTCCCTTCTCCATCTCTTCTTTAGGCTTGACTGTAGAGTTAGCTCATGGGTAAACATACCTGCCTGGTGTTTTTGCCAAAGCTGTTTCTACTTCTAAAGGCACATTCAAAAGAAAAACAAACACGAGCAAACAATGCCTGACCGGTTGAAATATGCTTATATGATAGGTTGTGGATGAAAATATGCTTATATGATAGGTTGTTTTTTTTTCAGTAGGGGTTCCATTACACCTGGGTGTCTGCAAAAGGGTTTTTACTCTGTGCTGCTTGGAAATGTCTTGTGCCTGGAAAACTGTGAGTCACATATGTCATTAATTGATTCCACTGAGGGTTTTCACAGTCATTTTCCAGGAAGGATATTGACCTGACTCTCTGTGTGTTTGTTTTGTTAAACAAGATCCCGTGAACCTCTGTTAGTAGTGAGAGGGCAGCATAAATGGTCTCTCCTCTACTTGATCTTTTTTTTACACCCATGTGAGCTTCAGTAATCATCTTTGTTGTCACCAGATGCTGTTGTCACCAGAATTCTGCTGTTCCCTTCCATTATTTCTTCCCCCCACACCCCAATTATTTTTCTTTTTCCTCCCCTCAAGTCGTTTGCAGGCCTGAGAAGCAAAAGTGCATGCTTATTATACCTAATACTAGATTTTAGAATACATAGCCTTGGAAACACAGCTGGATAAATGCAGAACAGTAAATGTTTCCTACATACCGTAGTTACACCACTGTGTGTGCATATGCGTCTAGGGGAATGTATCCCTTTGAGCCTATAAGAAACAGGTGGATTTCTCTTTCGTGAGACTTTATGAAGCAGAACCAGACCAGCTTATGGCCTCATTCCAGGTGGTGGAGAGGCTGAAAGTTTGGAAAGACTGAGGGGAAATGGAATTGCTCTGTGAGAAGGGAAAGATGGTTAGCTTGTTCCACAGCAAAGCAGGACACTGTTTCATAAGCTTCCTGTTCCTGTCTCCTTCCTGCCTCTGCCTCTTCTTCTGCATTACCATTAAACCTTCCCTATGCTTTCCCCTCTGTCTGGTCTGAGGAAACACAGCACAGCCAGCTTGGGGTGGGTGCACATTACATTTTACCACACATGTGGCAAGCGAGTGAGGTAAAACATGAGCATGTGACATAGGCTGTGCACACACAGCAGTTTAAAGTGGATTCAGTACACAGTGGCCCCTCAGGTTACATACGCTTCAGGTTACAGACTCCGCTAACCCGGAAGTAGTACCTCGGGTTAAGAACTTTACTTCAGGATGAGAACAGAAATCACGCACCGGTGGCATGGCGGCAGTGGGAGGCCCCATTAGCTAAAGTGGTACCTCAGGTTAAGAACGGTTTCAGCTTAAGAACAGACCTCTGGAACGGATTAAGTTCGTAACCAGAGCTACCTCTGTACATCCTATATGTGCATAATTTTTGTTTGTTCACATGATGTCCTCACCCAAGTGGCAGCCTGCTCTCTTTCTCCCCCCCCCATTCAATTTGGATTTTTTTGCGTACAATGCAGTTGGGGGGAGGGAGGAGATCCAATTGCATGTTACCCAATGGTAGACATCCAAAAGCGCATTGTGTATGGGGGTTGTTGTTGATGATTTACAGATATGTGGTGACATTTTGCAGGATGCCATCTATCACGACACCCCCTGCCTCCATTAGTGAGGTGTTCCTCAGGCTGCTGGTGAGACTTCATGAAACAGAAACAGGACTAGGATGCAACACATAGGAATTTAAAAGGGGTGGTGGGAAATAACGCACTATTTTGTGCAAGTCTGCTATATCTGAAAACTTTTATCTCAAAAATAAATACTGGCTGCATGCCCAACCAAACAAAAATCTGCACACATGTCCAAAACTTGAAACCTCAAGTTTCTGAAACTCAAGATGGGTGGTCTAACCGTGGTCCCAGGCATGACACACACTTTTTAAAACCCACTGTTTTGTGCAGATGTATATAAGATAACGGGACGCGGGTGGCGCTGTGGGTAAAAGCCTCAGCGCCTAGGGCTTGCCGGTCGAAAGGTCGGCAGTTCAAATCCCCACGGCGGGGTGCGCTCCCACTGCTCGGTCCCAGCGCCTGCCAACCTAGCAGTTCGAAAGCACCCCCGGGTGCCAGTAGATAAATAGGGACCGCTTACTGGCGGGAAGGTAAACGGCGTTCCGTGTGCGGCGCTGGCTCGCCAGATGCGGCTTTGTCACGCTGGCCACGTGACCCAGAAGTGTCTTTGGACAGCGCTGGCCCCTGGCGTCTTGAGTGAGATGGGCGCACAACCCTAGAGTCTGTCAAGACTGGCCCATACGGGCAGGGGTACCTTTACCTTTTTATATAAGATAGCCACACACACAGGTAAAGAAATACCTGCATGCAAGCTCATGATGGACCTCAGATTTCTGGAAATCAGGGAGGATGAGGAATGCAAATTATGGGGATGGAACAAGAACACACACTGTGGATACTGCCCATGGGTGAGGATGGGAAACTAATTGAAAGTGCGTATGTAGGGACAAACATTTCCAAAAGCACACATGGAAAAATTGGATCTGTGTGCCCAGCCATAGAGTAAATAGGATCATTGGTACTAGATCACAGTGACTAGGAAAATTAATTGTTGGGAAGATATCAAGCAAGCTCGGGTTTTAGAATATATAAGCCTCCACCAAAGTATTTGCCAATGAAGGCAGGGTTGCATATGCAGTATAGTTCAAACAAAATGAGGTGTAGTACAGAGAATCAGTCTAGGTCCCAAACATGATGCAGAGGAAAGGAAGCCAGGCAAGGCCAGACAACACAGCAAGGCAGAGAGACTAGAATCAGGAACTAAGTGCCAAAGAAGGAGGAGCCAGAGACCTGTGTTGCTGCCAGCAACAGAAAGGTGTTTAATGGCCTATCACAACAACTGAGAAGCTCAAGGGGAAGGTCTTAAATACTCTGGCCTCCTAAACTGCAGCCTAACCACAGCTGCTGGCAGTGAAGGAGCATCAGGGCTGACTCATGAATAGACTCCTTACTCATGAGTAGGGGTGGGCAATATATCAATACTTTGTCTCTTCTCGGTATGAACCACGATAAAGGTTTCATATTTTTTCAGCCTTGCAAACCCGGCAGGCAGGAAGCAGCACTTTACTACAAAGTAAAGCCTTTACTTCAGAGTAAGTAGCCATTTTCTGCCTGCCCATCGGCAAGGCATAAGCCCCTGTCTGCCCGGTAGGCTGCAGAGTAAAGGGCTTTACTTTGCAGTAAAAGCTGCTTTCTACCTGCACAATTCCAAGGTGCAAGCCCTGGAGACAGAATCTGCATAAAAATAAACTTCGCTGCCAAAGCAGGGAGATTCAGATCAGCAAAAGATAAGATCCACATGGCTTTTCTCTTGCTTCTGTTATGCAGGTTTAAGGCACACACCTTGCCTCTTGCTAGGCAGAGTAGAGACCCAGCACAATATCAGGTTGATATCAGGCTAAGCATGATATGTCTACAATTTAAGAAGGATATTAACAAGCTGGAGGGCAACCAAGATAATCAAGGGTCTGGAAACCCAGCCTTATGGGGAATGGTTGAAGGAGCTGGGTGTGTTTAGCCTGGAAAAGAGGAGATTGAGAGGAGATAGGGTAGCCACCTTCAAATATCTGATGGGTGTCACATGGAAGATGGAGGTAGCATGTTTTCTCCTGTTCTGGAGGGAGAGGGACCTAAATGAATGGCTTCAAGTGATGAGAAAGGACTCCCTTGGTAGGTGGTATACTCATTCCTTGGAGGTTTTTAAGCAGAGGTTGAATGGCCACCTGTAACTTAGTTTTCAGTTGGCAAGTGGCACCTAGATGGTCTACCTGACTTTTTAACACTGAACTACACCAGTTCCCAATTTGTTACAGGACCAAGTTCAAGGTGTTGCTATCGGTATATAAAGCCCTTAACAGAACAGTAATACTGTATATTCTCCCGAAATATGTAATGGTATAGTTAAGCATGCTATCACTGAGTAAATTTTCATTTAATTATACACATCAAATTTAGATTTTTTAATTCCCCCCCCCCCCAATATTTTCCCCAGATTATTATAAGCTCCAGCCTTATTTCAGACATCGTGATATATTGAGATATCACAATGTTTAGCTGGCGATATATCATGATATTGAAACCCAGATATTGCCCAGCCCTACTCATGAGAAGACTGATGACTTGGGTCCTTTAAACGCATACCGGGCTGCTGCTCTTTGGCCTGGACCAAAGCTCTCAAGGACCACTCCAGCTGTTCCTCCAAGAGTTCCAGGACTTTATCATCAGGCACCAAGCTGCAAAGCCCCTCAAGGCAATCCTTGGGCTCAGGGGGCCCTGCCTGCTCCTCAAGGTCCTCGAGTTTGGGGATTCAGGGCTAGGGATGACAAAATGGGTGTGTGGAGAGTCACAGCAACAGATGCTAGGAGACAGTTGCTAGGTAGGAGAAGGCACTAAGGAAAAGGATGGTTGGAAAAGGAGAAAGGGGTGTGGGAAAAGCTGCTTGAATAAGGAAGGTTTCTCTCTCTCTGAAGTGGGCGTCCAACCAGCTCTATGGCCAGTAGATGGGTTTTGAAACCTGCCTGATGATCACCATGGGACAGAGCAGCTGTGAGGGACAGGAGAGAGTGGGAGGCCTGTTGTATAGAAGTCTCCAGGGCAGTTTGTGGTTTCAGTTTTCTGTCATCCAGCTCTATCTGAGACACTCTGTGTGCGAAAATCCCTGGAAGCAAGGACTGAAAAGATGGCGGAGAAAATGTTCCTATGAGAAAGAAGGAAGGAGGGAAGGGAATTTACAGTTGTTGGATTTTTAACAACCGATAAAAGCTGCTTAATTTATCCTGATGTTTGACTGGATCGTGTGTGTGTGTGTGTGTGTGTGTGTATCTTTGCATAAAGCATATAACAAAGCAAAGCAAAATAAAATATTAGAAAGAAATGTGTGGGTGAGTGCAGCTGTTTTGCCCAGTTTGTAGAAGATCCCCACCTTAGATCCGCATTTAGGCAAGCCTGTGGTCTCATTGGTTATAAATGTATACCTTTCAACAGCAGCAAATGGAACCCTTTTGCAAGGGCTGGAACAAAACATGGAGAGTGGTGCATTAACTTCAGTTACTTGCCTTACAATGTTGGCATCCGTCTGTCTCAGGAGACAGTGGAGGAGTGTGTCTTTGGGGTTTTACCTACAACCAGTGGGGGGGGGGGCAGTATTTGCCAGCTTCTTCCTCTGTCCTCTCAAATGGGAAAAAACACAAATTAGGTGTCACTGCATATACCTTGGCTCTGGCTCCACCTAGTCCCCATCTCCCTGTCTCCCTCCCTATCAGCCCTCCCACCCCCGGCCACCACTGCTCCCAGGCCACGCCCTTTACTGCTCAATTGCATTTGCCAGTCTGGAATGCGCCTTGAACAGTGATCATGCCTCTTGCTTACCGTTGTGGAGAATGGAGAGATGTGCATGGTGGGTGGGAATGTAGAAACATCTGACTTGTGGGTACAAAGGTAAGAGCCACATCCATCGCCCCACCCACTTTTTTCTTGGTTGTTTTTTTTTTTTTGCACCCGGTATTCCCAGGTGGTCTCCCATCCAAGTACTAACCAGGCCTGACCCTGCTTAGCTTCCGAGATCAGACGAGATTGGGTGTGTTCAGGGTAGTATGGCCGTATGCCCCACCCACTTTTGCATATGACTTCACCCGCCACTGGCATGCAGCTCGCTTTTGCAGTCCAAAGAAAAACATCCATTCACATTTGCTCCCACGGAGCCTCTAAGAAGGGGGTCGGCAACCACAAGCAGCCTGCGGGGGTGATTTAACCGGCCCACGAGCCACCCCTGAACCAAGCTGCCTGCTTGGCGAGTCCCTGCGTGCTGCGCTAAACTGGCGCAGCACAGCATGGGAACTTGCTTCTGCGGCGCGGGAAATTGCGTCGACACAGACGTTGGAAATCGTGGGTGTGTATGCGCACTCCAGCCCGTGGAAGGATCTCCGCTGGAGTGAACCGGCCCAGGCGAGGTTAAACCTTTCCAACCCCTACTCTAAGAAGTGTCTGCTTGACTGCATTTTCCCTTTGTGGAAAGACATTACAGTGGTACCTCAGGTTACATACACTTCAGGTTACATACACTTCAGGTTACACACTCTGCTAACCCAGAAATAGTGCTTCAGGTTAAGAACTTTGCTTCAGGATAAGAACAGAAATCGGGGTTCGGCGGCACGGCAGCAGCAGGAGGCCCCACTAGCTAAAGTGGTGCTTCAGGTTAAGAACAGTTTCAGGTTAAGAATGGACCTCCAGAACGAATTAAGTACTTAACCTGAGGTACCACTGTATTTGCTACCAGGTTGTGATGCGTCACAGTGGCCTCTAGTGGTCCCAGGTGGACCCACAGAGCAGTCTAGAATTGCTTAGAATGCAAGCAGGGCTTGAAGTGACCAGTGTGAAACTGGCAAGATGTTTTGCTTTAATAAATTCCGTGAATTTATTCCATAAAATAATAAAAAAACTACGTCTTTAAGCCAGAGAAGGCTTTTGAAGATATACAAGCAGATGTTAGTCTGTGCCTGCACCTTGAGTGACCAGGTGCAAAAGGGGCAGGATGATTGTTGCTTTAATAAGTGGATTTTGGCAGGTATGCTTTTGTCACGCAAGCTACACCTGCTGAAATTCTCTGTCTTACACCCCGTCCTCCTTTGCAACTAGCCACCCTATCCATACAACAGGTTGTCTTGGTTTGCTACTGTTTTGGCTACGGTGCCTCCTTTCTCTGTCTCTTACGTGACTGTGACTTTATTATTGCAGATGGAGAAACAGGTGATGCCAGGAACTCACTGTGGTGTGGGCATAGTGGTTGGATCATCATCAGATGGGCCCCCACCATGCTCAGTGCCTCGCCCCATCACTAAGTGGCAGTGGCACTCATTGTTGAGAAGCCAGGTGTGCCACCCTGCTGTCACTTGCCCCACCAACCACTGCCACACATAACTTAGTGATGGCCAAAAACCTGGATAGTTTAAAAAAGGGATTAGACAAATTCAGGGAGGATATCAAGGGCTATTAGCCATAGTGGCTTTGTTTTTCTTCTCCTGTTAGAGGTGGTATGCCTCTGAGTACCAGTTGCTGGGAATCAAAACTGGGGAGAGTGCTGCTTGTGGGCTTCCTGTAGGCAGTATGAGAACAGGATGCTGGACTAGGTAGACCAAAGGTTTTCAACCTTTTAGAGTCCCTTGGGAGTCCTCTTGGCAGCAGTTGCTGCCGTCAGGGCCGTCTTACCCATAGGCTCTAGGGGTGCGGAGCATCCGGGCGCCGGGCTCTCAGGGGCACCAGACTGAGAGTCCAGGGCTGAGATTTGGAGTCCGGGGACTGAAGAGAGCCAGGCCAGCCGACAGGCACTGCTGAGTGGAGCAGAGCCCCTCGGAGCGCCGAAGGCTTTTCTGCTGTGGGTGCTGAGGCAGCCGGCCAGCTCCGGCCTCCTGCGCGCCTGGGATTGGTGGGCCGTCAAGAGGCCTGCCCAGTGCATGTACGCTGCTTACATGAGGCACCTGGCTTTGCTCAGTTGCCGCCGCCGCATGCTTGACTGTTGTGGGCTCTGCTTGCTCACTGGCTGCCCTCCCCAGGGCTCCCAGTCCCGGCCTTGCTCTGCTGCCACCATCGCCTTGGGTTTCTCTGTTGCCGCTGAGGCGACAACAGAGGCCTGCCCAGAGTGCGCCTCGGGCTGGTTTGTTGCGCTGGGCTCCTCTGCTGAAAAAAAGAAGGTTGACAATTCTGTGCAACCTGGGGGGGGGGGCACCAGGACAGCCCTGGTTGCCATCCCTGGTCCCTCTGTACCCCAAAGAGAGGTGCCTCCCAGAGCCACTGTTCGCCTGCAGAGCTTATAGCCAGGGCTGCTGCAATAAACAGCTGTGCAAGCCTTTGGGAGGCAGAGACATGAGAGGGCATCAGAGGAAGGAAGGAAGGAAGGGAGGGAGGGAGGGAGGGAGGGAGGGAGGGAGGGACAGGTCAGTGTAGCCCGGGGCACCCCTGACCATTCAAGGCACCCCAGGGTGCCATGGCACACTGGTTGACACCCACTGAGGTAGACTGTTGGCGTGATACAACTGGGCTGTTCTTTTGTTCTTAATAGCAGAGGTCTAGACTAGCATTGCAATCCAGGATGAAGCCATATTGAGAGATTGCATATTAGCTAACACAGTACATGATACTGGAACCTACATCACAGGCGCCTTCTTAAAGCACCCTAATCTTGCCTCATTATAATTTATCCCTTTCCCTTCTTTTCTTCTCTTACAGTTGATATTCGTGAAATCCAAGAGATTCGTCTGGGAAGAAACTCTCGAGACTTTGACCGGTATCAGGAGGATCCTTCTTTCCGGCCAGATCCGTCTCACTGTTTTGTCATCCTTTATGGCATGGAATTCAGACTGAAAACACTCAGCCTGCAAGGTGGGATCTCTTTTCCACTTTCCTATTTTTAGTGGGTAAATATAGGTTCAGATGATACACAACGATTGTCCTGTTCCTCCCACAGCCTTCTAAGCACCACTCCCACAACCCACTCTTCCTTCAGGAGAGCCTGGCTTCTAGCAGAAGAGAGGGAGCAAGGGGTGGCGCTGATACCGAGAGGATGGAAGAAGGTTCTCGGGTGCTGGTAGCAGCTGCCATAATAGATGGCTATTATAGGGAGCACGAGGCTTCTGAGCAAATGGATGCTTGCTCACATCTTATCTTGTGAATCTACTCTGTGGCCAAGCCTGTTGTTGCTTTGTGTCCATTAACTGTCATACTTATTGGAGAGTGAGGCTCATGCTGTTTAATGCATAGCAAGTATCAAAATGGATAACGTTTGGTTTACTTAAGTTACAATACGCATTTTGGGGAGCCTATGTGAGCTTGACAAGATCGACCATTGATTTGTGAGATGTTTTGTTTTTGTTTGATGTTATTTCATCATCATCATCTTCATCATCATCATCATCTGCTACTTCTAAAATGTTAAAAGATGTACTGGGGCTTTGAGAAAATTCAAATGTCTTAATCATCTGGTTTTTAATATATTTAAATCGGGGATAGGGAATCTCTAGCCTTTCTCATGTTATCCCATCAGCTGCAGCCAGTATGTCCCCTCTGTACTATGGGGATATAATTTAAGAGTGTATGATATGAAGGATGTCTCCACGACAAACTTTCTCCCAATTTAGAAAAACCCCTTCACCTCACTCCCCAGACCTTACTGGCGACCAGAGAAGTAGCTATTTATAGGTCTGCCATTGAGTATTAAAAATAAATTCTTGATTTGTTTAGAAAGGGTAGCTGCTTTCAGTCACAAACATTTGAAACACAGGGAATATTCTTGAGGTTTATGAATGAAAGCAGAGAGCCATTAAACCTCGAGCTCGATGGGATTAGCTTCCTCCTGCTGGAGGCCAGCTGCTCGGGGACTTCCTTCTTGGAAACAGGGGTCAGTGCCTGTATCTCATATCTTTACAGGACCGGCTTGTTCTTTATTTTCACAGCCACATCCGAAGAAGAAGTCAGCATGTGGATCAAAGGGTTGAACTGGCTTGTGGCGGATACCCTAAAGGCTGCTACCCCGCTGCAGATTGAAAGGTAAATCAAAAAATTGGGAGCAGGAAGACACAGGCAGGTGGCTCTCACTTGATCCCCCTCATCGCCAACATATTTGAGACTATGCATGCCATAAAGAAAATCTGCACTGCCTTTTCATAATAAATTTATGTACAGTTCCATAATTTACAGCTTCCAGGAGTGAAAGATCCTGAAATTGTCTTGATTGATTGATTCTGAAGCCACCATACAGCTGAGAGAATTAAGAATGTGGCTTCATGTCTTCCTTGATCTGTGCCCCATGACAGTTTCTCAATCAACCATGACAGCTTCTCAATCAAGAAATGCACTCCTGAATCTTTCACTCCCAGAAGCACAATAATGCTCAATAATGTAGCTCAGATGCTCAGCCAGCTCTCTGTTGTTGCACTTAGCTAAGCTGGACACCCCCATCAGCAGGATGCCTGGGTTCCTTCACTCTTCTTTCTTCCCCTCTCCCTGCCACCCACACCTGGTGTCTCTTTATGTCTGTGGAAGCATCCATTCCAATGGGGACAGGACTTGGGAGGGGAGATCAGTCCTGCCTCTTCTGCAGAGTCTTCCTCAGCAGCTACCATAGAACAGTCAGCCAGCCAGCCTCTTCTGGGTAATAGGATGGCGGAAAATAGCACAAAGGCTTTGGAACAACAGCTGGGCAGGGCCAGCAGAGCATAGAATAATTGCCAATTGTGCCACACATCCACATAGCAAAAGGCTGAGCCATCAGAGTAGTAGTGGTAGTAGTAGTAGTAGTAGTAGTAGTAGTAATAATAATAATAATAATAATAATAATAATAATAATAATAATTTATTTATACCCCACTCATCTGGCTGGGTTTCCCCAGCCATTCTAGTCAGCTTCCAGCACAATATTAAAATACAAAACAGTAATTCATCAAATATTAAAAGCTTCCCTAATCAGGGCTGCCTTCAGATGTCTTCTTAAAGTCAGATAGTTGTTGACATCTCTGGTGGGAGGGCGTTTCCCAGGGCGGACGCCACTACTGAGAAGGTCCCGCAGTGAGGGAGTTGTCAGAAGGCCCTCGGAGCTGAACCTCAGTGTTCGGGCTGAACAATGGGGGTGGAGACACTCCTTCAGGTATACAGGACCGAGCCGTTTAGGGGTTTAAAGGTCAGCACAAGGTCAGATGTAGGTTCTCCATCCCAGTTTTATAGGATTCAATTTTGATACCTCTTCCTGTGCAATCCTATGCATGTCTAGTCAGAAGTGGCAGGGATTTATCAGACCATTTTGTTGCATAACCTTTCTAACTTTGCTTTTCAGAGACATGGGGTAGAGAAGCATTGGAGGTCAACATAGGTTATATGCAATTCAACCCTTGTACAATACTGTAGAAACCAATCATGTATAGCTCTTTTTTTTCTTTATCCAACCCTGCTTAGTGAGAATACTTCCACTGTACCTATTTATTCTTTGGTGAACTGTGGGTAACCTGTGGAAAACCTGTGCTTTGAAAGGTCAGCACAGCACTGGAATGACTAAGATATCAAAACCTATTTGGTTTCAGGTGGCTCCGAAAGCAGTTCTACTCAGTTGATCGCAACAGAGAAGACAGGTAAATAGAGCAAAAGTTTCTCTCGTTTACAGTGTGGTCTCATTTATTGGGGGCATCCAGAAATCTATGTAAACAGCAATTCTGTTTTATGGCCGTTCCATTGCATTGGAAGAGTGGAAGTCTCTTTGCACATTCTTCAGTCCTAAGACTAAGAAGACTAGACACACATTTGAATTTTAAACAAGTACAGTCAAACCTTGGATCCCGAACTCCTCCCTTTTGGAACATTTCAGCTTCTGAATGTCGAAAACCTGGAAGTAAATGCTCCGGTTTTCGACCGGTTTTCAGAAGCTGAACATCCGAAGCGGCATCTGCTTGTGTTCAATCACTCAATCGGAAGCCGTGCCTCAGTTGTCAAACATTTCAGAAGCCAAACGTGCTTTCAGAATGGATTATGTTTGACAACCGAGGTTTGGCTGTATTGGGAATTACATTTTAGACCAACTAGGGCTGCAGCATTTAATAAATTAATCAGATTAAACAATGACAACCTTTAATTAATTAAAAAGATATCCCGATTAATTGTGCAACTTTTTTTTGGATATGTAAACCATCTGAATCCATGGTTGTGATCAAGAAGCCTGTGTAGAGCTGTAAAGGGGAGGTACTATCGGCAGAAGTAGCAGAGAGCACCCTTCCCCAACCTGGTGCCCTCCAGATGTTTTGGTCTACAACTCTCATCTGTCCTGGCCAGTATTGATGATGGTCAGGGATGATGGAGTTGTAGTCCAACAACACCTGGTTGGGGAAGGCTGGCACAGAGAAAGGAAAACAAAAGAGAGCTGGGAAGCTGAAGATAAGCGAAGCAGGATCATATAGGTCTAGGGAGGTGGGAGAAAAAGAGTTGAAGCCAGGAAGTGAGAAAATGAATGTGCAGGTCTGTGCCTGGAGATGGGATGTTGATGTAGATTTCCTTGCCAACCAAAGGCCATCCTGAGTGTCAGCCACAAAATGAGAAATCCTTGAAGTAACTTAAAAGCTGGGGGTTTTCTACCACTTTCCAAGCACCCTGAGGTCATTGAGTGAGAAGAATACTTGGTTTGATGGATCTGAAAACTGGTCACGGCAGTGGCGTAGCGTGGGTTGTCAGCACCCGGGGCAAGGCAAGTAATTTGCGCCCCCTAACCCGTGGATTTGCGCCCCCTAACCCGTGGATTTGCGCCCCCTAACCTGTGGATTTGCCCTAACCCCAGATGTTGCGCCCGGTGTGGCCGGCCCCCCCTGCACCCCCCACGCTACGCCACTGGGTCACGGTAGTGCCAGCATGATAAGTTTGCATTCCCAAGACAACTTCACAACTTCTTCTTCTTCTTCTTCTTCTTCTTCTTCTTCTTCTTCTTCTTCTTCTTCTTCTTCTTCTTCTGTTGTTGCTGTTGTTTAAATTTGTATACTGCCTTTCATCCAAAGATCATAGGGCGGTTCACAGTGTAAATATTCAAAAACAAACCAGTAACTCCCCCTCCCACAAACACATTTAAAAGCCCATAGAATGATTCTGCTTTGCAAGCTGCTCCTTATTAACCACTTATTTTAGGATCTGTGAATACATAGGATACCTTTGGCATGTAGGCTTATATTGAATCCATGGAGAGGAAAAGTTGTGCTGTGCATTTGCTGTCATGTTTAGAAGAGAGCGAAATGCTCCCTTTTTAAAAATGCCTGCTCTTGGTGTCAGTGCCAATGTGCCTTGCCATCTGCCCTTCCATCTTAAATGTCCTCTTCTGTTGCCTCTAGGTCCCCCCACTCCGCCACTCAACACAGATTTCCTTTAATGATGTTAAGAGAGTAGTACATTAACCTTTCAGTATTGATTTTTTAAAAAGAGCTTTTCCCCTAGAGAAATGAAATGTTTTAACCATTACCACTGAGTGCAAAAATGGGAGTTAGAGCGCAGGCCCTGCCAATAGGAACACGGGAAGCTACTTTGCACTAGGTCAGACGGTTAGTTCATCTAACCCATTATTGTCTCTTTGGACTGGCGCTGGCTCTCCATTGTCTCAGGTGAAGGTCTTTCCCATCACCTTGATACCTGATCTTTTGAACTAGACACGGTGTGGGCAGCAAAAACCACCTGCCTGCAAAATAAATGCTGCAAGAAAACTTTCCGAAGGTTCTACCTTACAAGGGCATGTGCAACCAGGAATAATGCCATTGTTGCCATGGTGACTGAGCATTTGATGGATTTGGTAGTCTGCAGGATCATCTGTTTTGCCCGTTTCATTTTTAAAAAAGTCTTCCTGCGAGACAGAGATTGAGCACCTATGTTGGTTTATTTAAAAACATTTCTGAATTGTTTAATATTTAAAGATCTCTTAAAGGAGTCGGGTTTCCTTAGGCCAAGGGAATAATGCACAATTAATTCACTGTGTTAGGACATGACGTTTCTCCTTTGCAAACAGGAAAGGGTTACATGTTGCTGGTAATATCTCTGCTCACGCTTACAGCTTTCAGACCTTCCATTCCTGAAATGTAGCCATTTCCCATCAGTATTGATCTTGTTCTGCAGCTGCAATGGGGACAGTTGGATGTATTCTAAGGTGGACTCTTAGACTGCACAGGGGAACAGTTAAGTCCAGCACTGTCTACACCCTAGATTGCCCTCCAGAATCCTTTGCAATGCAGATGGCAAGTAAATCAATGTGGAGAGTCTTCCCTGAGATAAGTTTGGAAGCCACTGCCATGAAGGAGGAACACTAGAGAGTTCATCCTCTCCCACTACTGCAATGATGTACTGGGAGACACCTCACAAAAGTTACTCTGCCCAACCACTAAAAGCACAGGAGCCCGTTTGTATATTAAACCTGCCAAATGTAGTACAGTTGTACCTCTGCTTACGTATCCCTTTGGATACGTAAACTTCGGGATGCGAATGCGGCAAACCTGGAAGTATTTTTTCAGGTTTCACCCCATGCGCATGTGCAGAAACAGTCCTCCAGCTGTGAATTCCTCAGCATGCAGCCGGACCTCCAGAACAGATCCCGTTCACATAGGTACCACTGTACTTGCTTGATACCACAACTTGAAACCCTTTGCATCTCTTTCCCTAGCAAATAAATACAAGTTGCATTTCCCTTGTGTCTCCAGTGCCAAAGGCTGCCTGGCGCCTCTGCTGCTTGCTTGTGTCCTTTCTCCCTTGTGCAGTCGGTCTTCCTATTTCCTGTCCTGGCAGAAGGCCTTGGCTTGATCGTTATTTAACCAGGAGCTGGGACAGAGGCAGCCCACAGCACCAACGCAGCGTGGAGGCAAATAATGAGCAACATCTGTCAGGGAGGGCGGGGTACATTTTTGCATGATTTGCATATTGATGAGTTTGTGTCGTGTCTTCAGGAGATTATTGCCACCTGCTTTCTGAATACTCTGCTCCGTGGACTTGAGGGGATGGTTCAGCCTGCAAAGCAGAAAAATGCTAAGTGCTCTCAGTGGATATAATAAGCCAGCCTGGTGTTCTAAATGAACCTTTGTCATGCCTTCTTGTTTGTATGTGTCTTCTGAGTTTCCCTGTTTCCACAGTCCCTTGTCTGAGAGGGCGAAGAAGCAAAGACGCAACTGGCTGGTGTGCTTTGAGCAAGAGCCATTGTTGCCAGAGGAATAAATAAGCTGCTCTTTTGTACAAGCAGTGGCGTAGCATGGGTTGTCAGCACCCGGGGCAAGGCAAGTAATTTGTGCCCCCTAACCCGTGGATTTGCCCTAACCCCAGATGTTGCGCCCGGTGCGGCCGGCCCCCCCTGCACCCCCCACGCTATGCCACTATGTACAAGAGACCTAGATGGTCAAAGCAAGGTCTCTCGAAATCTGGATGGCAGTTATCTTCTTTGTGTGTATTTGACTGTGTGTGTGTGTGTGTGTGTGTGTGTGTGTGTGTATTTGATCATCTCTTCATCAAGGGAATCTTTACAACCTGAATAACAAATAAAAGTTGCCATGCTGGCAAGCGATATGAGATTGAAGTTGGGGGCCCCCCAGGGCAGTAATAATTGAGGGTGCCCCTCAGGAGAGAACTGAAACTCTGCTTTTTTGCTTAAGTGCAATCCATTCTGCTACTGCTGCTGTTATTGGCAGCAGAGGTGCAGCTAGGGAGGGCTGGGGCTACGACGGGGTGCACTGGGTGCCACTTACCCCGGGCGCCCAGCTATGCCGCTGCTTGGCAGCATTCAATAAAAAAAATACACATTAAAATTACAATGCAAAAGCCGCCAGTAGACCAAAGTAGGCATAAAATAAATAAATACAACCAACAGGTACTAATGGCCAGCAAAAAGCTTGGGAAAATAAATGAGGTTTTCGCAAGTGCTGAAATGTCCTCTATGTTGACGCTAAGCTGGTTGCATAGAAGGCACTGCTCACATATACCTGGCAGTGGATTGCTCACATGTTTTTGCTTGCTTGTCGGCCTGCTATTTGAAACCTGCAATGTGTACAGTGGTACCTCGGGTTACATACGCTTCAGGTTACATACGCTTCAGGTTACAGACTCCACTAACCCAGAAATAGTACCTCGGGTTAAGAACTTTGCTTCAGGATGAGAACAGAAATTGTGCTCCAGCGGCGCGGCGGCAGTGGGAGGTCCCATTAGCTAAAGTGGTGCTTCAGGTTAAGAACAATTTCAGGTTAAGAATGGACCTCCAGAACAAATTAAGTTCTTAACCCGAGGTACCACTGTACTTAGATTCTTTGAGTAAACGCTGGAGCCAACACATTTGCAGTTAGGTGTGCTGCAAATATATTTTTATAAATAAAGAACAATCAGAGTTTGCAAGCTGTTCTTCAGGCTGAGGACAGCTGGGGAAATCTGACGTGCTCGAGGTAGTGGTCCTCCTTGACAACTAAGCTGTCGATATAGTTTCCTCCCATACGCACCCGATCCACACAGTAAACCCATGTGTTGGGGCCAAAGCGGCATGGGTTGCATGCACACCAGGCCAGCAGCTGGAACTAGACCTCGCATACTTCAGGAAATGCTTTTTATCGCATAAGTTCTTCCTACTTGCAAAGATCACCAAAGGAGGCTCTGCATTAGGTGCTAACTGTTGTTGAGAGGCTCAGATTGCCAGGTTTGGCATAGATCAGGCATAGGCAAACTCCAGCCCTCCAGATGTTTGGGACTACAATTCCCATCATCACTGACCACTGGTCCTGTTAGCTAGGGGTGATGGGAATTGTAGTCCCAAACATCTGGAGGGCCGGAGTTTGCCTATGTCTGACATAGATGCTCCTCAGTGGTATCATCTGGTACTCTCTGTCTAGTGAAGCTCCCTGGTTTATATCCTGATATACACCTCTCTTTAAGGCACTGAAGTGGGTCTGTGTAAACTATCCATTTGTTCATATTCCAAAAGTGGATGAACACCTTCCAAATAGCAAGGCTTTCCCTATTAAAAGGTGGGACTCTGGAAATTCGAGGCCGTTTTCCCAGTTCCATCTTGCTTTGAACTTCCTGGCCTTGATTGAACTTCTTTCTTTCTTGCTCTTTGTTCTCAGAGAACATGTGCTATAGAGTATAATGGAGACTAGTGGTGGGTGTTCAATGGCTTTGATATGGTTTTGGAATCTGTACATTTAATTTCTAGACTCCTGCAATTATGCAAGTAAGAGACATGCCCTTTTTACCATCGTGGGGGGCGGGCAGAGGAAAGCCTGCTTCTTAGACAGATTGTAAATTACCTTTTCTTGTTTGCGCCATGTGTTTTTGATTCCTTTCAGAATAAAGCCATTCAGTTATACAGTTCCTGGAATTAGCTGGGTTAAGCCTACCCACATCGCCTGCTTTGGTGTGCACACTCTGCTGATAAGCAGATATTTTGGGTTTTGTAAGAGAGAGAAATATCCCTAGTTGCCTTGAAAATTTCAGTGGTGGCAAGTGAAACTAACCTGTCTTGTGAGTGAGGTTTGGGGTTTTTTATGTTTATAAGTTTTATTCTATGGGGAAATTAGTAGGTGGGATTGCTTGTCTGGCAATCTCTCAAGGCCCCTCTAGATACCCCTTTCATTGCACATTCATGATGATTTGTGCTCATGATACTATTGGGGCAGTCACACGTGATGCCACTTTTAATGCTATTTGCACCTGCAGAAGTTTTGGAGTGGCCACACCACATCACTTCCAATCCAATCTCCTGCTGAAATCCCATAACTTTGTATATCACAAATGTTCTGCTTTATCTTTGTCCCACTTTTGTAGCCACTCTGCAAAGCAGTAATGCGGTAGCATTGCAGAACAAACTAAAGCAGAATAAATCTACCACTAATGCACTATAGTTGAATCAAGAATATGCTGCAGAATTATTGCCCGCACCCATCTTTCTTGAGTGACAGTGCAGTGTGCCTCTGGGGGTGAAGTCAAACTGTTATGTTAGCAGCCCTGAAGTGTGCAAGCCTCAGGGCACAAGCCTAGGCAGTGTGTATGGAGCTCCTGGGATGCCCAGATGACAAGATTCCCCTCTCGGCCTCACAGTTGGGCCAAATGAAAGCAAAGCAATGTGTTTGGCACCAGCTTGGCTGCAGGAGTTGCTGGAAGGAGGTGTGCCAGGCGCCATCTTAGGGACTCCACTCCAGATTTGTGTAGATGCCCCACAAGGCAGCTAAGGTTTACAAGCCCCATCTGCCCCTCACTTCCCTACAGAATATGCCTTCAGTAAAACAGCCTGGATGGGTTCTGAGCTGGAATGTTCATAGAACCTTTCCCACTGCACATGTGCAGCAACATGGAGTGTTTTTTATTATAATCTGAATACGAGAGTTGCACAAAGTCATTGAATTTGCAGCTGTTATAGTTCCAGAAATCCCTGTCTACTGATGTGTGTGTGAGTGTATGTTTGTGAGAGAGGGGTGAGTTGGGGAGATGAACTCATGATTACAGTGTGGAAAACTGATTAGTGGCCATTGGTCCTTTGTTCAGTTTCTCAGTTGCCCTTCCTCCTTTTGGAATGCAGACACTGTTTTCTCACCCACTGAGATCTGGAAGTAATAAATGGGTAGTTACTGGGTTCCATTTCCTGACCTAATGACTGGAGCTAATCCTCAAACTGCAAGGTTGTCTGTCTGCAACATGCATCTCTCAGGAGTTCAGCTGGGAAGGATTTTTTAACTGGATTAAGTCCAGTGCTTTCCTGTGCTGCTGTGAAGGGAGTTCTGTAGTCTCTCTTCCTGGGGAGAGGGGACCATAGTGTCTGGGTTGCCAGGAGCACATGATTTCTTTGCCAGCAAATCCTCATCTGAAACTGATTTGCTTGGATTTCATCAGTCATCATTTGGCTGACAAACTGTACTGAATTGTTAGGTTTCTCCTCTCAACATCAATTTGCTCTGTGGAACAGAGAGAATCCCTGGACAAACGTAAACCTCGGCTAATTAGCAAATGGTCAAGATCAGAATGTTGAGAAGGCCCCTTTGATTTGATTACACACTGCAGAAAAGGTAAAATATGTTGATTACATAGAACCACTGGCAGTAGTGCTCCTAAACTGAACTCACGCAATCAGAGAAGGCCAAACTCATTTAATGACAGATAACTTACTCTATTGGAAAAAGGCTGTAACTCAGTTAGCAGGAGGTCCCAGCTTCAATCTTGCACATCTCCAAGTAGGGTTAAGAGAGACCCTTGTATGAAACCCTGGAGAACTAGCGGTGGTCAATGTAGACATTACTGACCTAGATGGACCCATGGACTTATTATAAGGCAGCTTTCTACTTTCCTGTTTTGGTAATTGGACCAGTCAATTATCCCATGTTATTGAAATTCATTTAAGTTAACAGCTCAGTATGCATGGAGGGCACTCAGTGAAGAAATGCTGTTCCACAGCACCACACTTTGGAATCTCCTTGCCAGGTAGGAGCAGAGTCTCTCTCGAGGTAATAGCAGTATTACTCTACCGGGTCTTGCGTTAGAGTCATCAGCAGTTTATAATGAAATGCTGCTGAATGATCTAATCAGGCCAGCAAGGGAGAATTCCCTGTAACTAACAGACAAAAATGGTTGACTAACCACTGTTCCTGTTTTGAAACCTTACTGGATAGCACATTGGCACAGGTTCAGATACCCAGTCGCATCCAAATGATCCTGGCATTGCCGAGCAATGACCCATGGGCAATATAGTTTATCGAAAATGGGAGGCTTTTCAATAGCTTTAACATAATACGTGGAGAGGCCTTCAGTAAAAGGATGGTGTGTCATCCAGAGTTCATAACCTATTCTGAATCTGTGGCAACTAATTGCACTTTAATGATCATCTTATGCTTGCTTATGGGAGTGGGTGTGTGTATAATTGGGAATATAGCTAACGGGGGGTGCAGACCACAAGGGTGAATTGCTTGCTCTGGGCAAAAGTTGTGAATGTTGCCCATTGTATAGCCCAGTATATAGTTCTGGGGCAGAATCAGTGGTTGTGGTGCATATTGGCACCAATGACATGGAGAAATGTAGTCATGAGCTCCTGGAAGCAAAATGTAGATTGCTGGGAAGAAGGTAGTCCCTGAAGTCACAACCTCTGGCCCGTGGGCCTAACTAGGCTCCCCAGGCCATTTTCCCCAAACCCACATGCACCTGCCCCTCACGTGTCACAACAAGTGTGGGGTAGGCAGACGCACAGGTGCAGAAGGCAGGATTGAATTTCCCACATATTAGCTGATGTGTCAGGAGTTCAATCCTGCTTGGTCCACATGTACCAGTGAGTTCCTGTAGGGAACTGGCTTGCATGTCCAAAGCTTGCAGAAAGCAGAATTTGAATCAGCTGATGTGCAGAGAATTTAATGCTGCTGCGGTGGTATATCCCACACCTGTCAGTCACTTGACATTGATATGTGCAGGAGGGAAAATAAAGATCTGGCTTGTTAGGACAAAAAGATCTAGCTTTAGTCCTCTGATATTTAAACGATCATAACATTTTTCATCTTCATCTGTGGGAGAAAGTTATATGCCACACCAAATCTTCCTCAGCTGCTGTCCACTCTGCCCCCAATCAGTTTAAAAGCAGCTTTGCTACTTTTTTATTTCATTTTTAGCACCTGCTTAAATGAACTAGGTGGGCTTTTCTCTTCATTCAACAAGCTCTTCTAATGTTCTTGTGTATGTAAACTAGAATAAGGCTTGAAAAGCGTTAGGAGGGGTGAACTTCAGTGTGATTATGGATGGTATTCAATGAAATAATTGCTCATGTGAAATTGTGTGAGGGGACTTCCCCTCCATCACCCCCAAATCCGCTCCAGAAGGAAACCCTTAAACAGAAGATTTAGGGGGGCTGCTGAGGAAGTTGGTGAAATGTTCTGTTATGCAAGGAGAAATCCATGCACTGCTTGAACATTTCCCTTAGTGCTGCTTTGAATACAACCCAATGCCTCAAGACAACATTTTTCAAACGTTTGACTTTTTCAGAACTCTGTTAACATTATTGGTGGCAGAACCACTGCACATCTGCCACAAAACCCCAGTGCGATGTCATATTTTGGGGCACACAAGTGCACGCAGGGCATGGACTCCCTGCTGCCCTGTATGAATAGTTGGCGCAACCTAGAATGTGTTCCCCTGTGGCCCCATGTGGCAGAGCAGTCCTTGAGGATAGGCTGCCTTATTTTCTCATCTGCGACCCCCTGCTAGGCTTCCAGTGAACCTGAAACCCATTTTGGTAACCCATTTTCTTAGCAGACCCACAAGGACTTTTTTCCAACAGCAAACAAATAGATTTTTTTCAAAAATGACTTTCCCCATTCCTCTTTTTAAAAAAATCCTCACATCTTACATCTCAGTGCTCTGCCTCCTTTTCCTTTATTTTCTCCTCTTCTTCCTGATGCGGCTTGAAGAGGAACCATTTCCCAAACAATTTCTGAAAACTGTCCAAGTGATGGCTGGGAAAGCAAACAGACCTGTTTTTCTCAAGCTGTGTTTTGTTTTTTAAAAGCTCTTTTGAAATCATTTCAATCTGCCGTTTGGGAAAGGCCCACAGGAATTACGGCCTTGTTTCTTCCCAAGTTGTATCCTGCAGAAGTGGCAGCTTTAATAGGCTTTCTGAGGTGTGTAATTTTGGAGATATTTAGAGGTAACCACCACTTCTGCAGGGACTGTAGGTGGTTTTGACCTATCACCCTCCTTTCATTGAGTTGCCTTCGGTTTTATTGTACTGTTATTCTGGATTTAAAGCAAGAGATCAGATTTTAGGAACCTGACAGCAACCAGGTTGTCTGTGGCAGTTGCAGCATCTGAGGACTGGGGTTATAAACATGTTAGCTCCCCCAGTGACTCTGGGGCTAGCCACCGGAGACAGAAGTTGTGAGAGGCATCAGCAGCACTTTGAGTGAGGAAGCCCTGCCCTCTGAGGAACGAACATCTGGCTGCTTTGGCAGCCATTTCTGGGCCAGGGTCATTTCCTGTGAGGCCAGCTGTGACCCATCAGGGTAGCAGTTAGAACATCTCAGGAACTGCGGTGGAGGGACCTATATGTACTTTTGCCCCTCCTCATTGGCTCTTGGCTTTTAAATTGTATTTTAAATGTATTTTAGGTACTCTCTGGGACTTACAGGCTTGTGAGGGGTATAAATGCTCCACATGAACATGCCCCCAAATTTATTTTTTTATTCTTTACCACCTAGGATTTCTGCAAAGGATCTGAAAAACATGCTGTCACAAGTGAACTACCGTGTGCCTAACATGAAGTTTCTGCGCGAGAGGCTAACAGTAAGTGCTCGATATTCTTTGCCCCTTTAAACAAGCATTCTCTTTGTAGTCATTGCCATCAGCTGCACCATAGCATCAATTGGGGAAGGGCCATAGCACAGCATTGTCTACTCCGGCTAGCACCAGCTCTGTGGAGACTCAGAGAGAGAAATGTTTCTTCTGTTCACCTGATCCTTTTAACTGGAGATGCCAGAGATTGAACCTAGAGCCTTCTGAATGAACTATGCTAGAGCATATGCTCCTACCGTTCAGCAAACTATTAAGAGACTCTGGGCATGCACTCCCACTTTGTATATTTAAAAGCACATCGGTGGATCGCAAGGATTGTAGTGTTAAAATACCGCAGTCATCTCAGCACTCCGATTTCCACAAATAGGAGAACTGAGGTGTCATACATGACTGAGGACGAGTGTTATTTATTAAGAGGATTTTCTCCTCCCCAATCTCTCATTTTAGGATGTGGAGCAGAGAAATGGTGATATCACATATGGACAGTTTGCCCAGTTGTACCAGAGCCTGATGTTCAATGCACAAAAAGGGGTGAGATGCTTCTAATCGTAATATTTGATACTTTGTAAAATCTATGCCTCCTCTTTTGTTTTGGTGCTGTTTCACTTCCTATTACTTTCCCTTTTGTTTTATCGAGCATGTGAATTGAATACATTTCAAATAGCAAACTATTTCCCTCACCTGCACTTATGACCCTAACTAGAAAAAAAATCTGCCCCTACAAATGGAAGGTGGAAAATGGGAAGCTGCTTTTGCAGTTTAGTTTCTAGTGCCGTGTACAGGTAACCCTGATCAGAAAAGTGAGGATCACCAGCTCTCTCACATCAGTTCTCTACACGGACCAGGACTTGCTGTTGCTATGTGTGCTGCTGACCTGCTATTGTGAGAGAAAGGGACTCAAAGACAGACAGTAGAGTTCTGAAAAGGAAGAGGTCTCAAGTTTACTTGCCATTTTGTCTTTGTTTTTACAGGAAAAAAGTGTTATGTGAGCTCTCACCATTTGTCCATCTCCAAACCCCAAGCATCTCTCTAACTTATTTTACTGTATTTTTCGCTCTATAGGACGCACCGGACTATAGGAGGGGAAGAACGGGGGGAGGGGAATTCTCCCCCTCTCTGCTCAGTGCCCCTTCAGCGAAGCGGCAGGAGAAACGGAGCCCCTTCCATTTCTCCTCCCGCTTCACTGAAGGGGCGCTGCACAGAGATGGAAAACTGTGCAGCGCCTCTCCAGCGAAGCGAAGCCTGGAGAGCAAGAGGTATTGGTGTGCATCGGTGTGCCTTCACCCTGCTGCCCTGCGGAGGCTTTGCGCAGCTAACCCCAAGCTAGAACAGCGAGACGGAGCGCTGCGCAGTGCTCCGTCTTCCTGTTCTGGCTTTGGACTTCGCTGCTCTATAGGACTCACACACTTCGCTCTATAGGACACACACACATTTCCCCTTAATTTTTGGAGGGGAAAAAGTGCGTCCTATAGAGCAAGGGGGGAAGTGCGTCCTATAGAGCGAAAAATACGGTATGTAAGAACTACATGACACTCTTCAGTAAGAATATTTTTAGGACAGCTTGCAAATAAAACAACAGAACAATAATAGTAAAACAATGATGAGAATGGGTGTCATCACTGAGTTGTCCCCCCAGCCCACATCTTTTATTTCATTCATTTCATGTGTGAGTATACTGAAATAATGATGGCAGCCACAGCCTAAAATAATGGGCTGTGATTAAGCCGCTGCATTTCTTTACTGAAGTGTAAAGTGTGACACTGGATATACCAAGCAGAATCAGCTGATGTGTGCATTTTCCCCCTTTTGCAGATGGCTATTCCATTCTTGGAAAGGTAAACTGCTCTCTTTCCTATATACAGTGGGAGGGTTGAGTGGGTTGGCAATTAGACTTGTTTATGAATGTATGTTGACATTTGACTGCAGACTGCTCGTTTCCTCAATAGGACCCTATTCTCAATATGTCTTCAATGAAGGGCCTTGTTATAAAAATGCTGGGCTGAGCTGTTTGGTGGTGGAATTTCTAAATCAGGGGTGTTCAAAACAGACTCTGAGGCTAGGTTTCTCTCTTCCCATTCTTAGTTCACCATTGGCATGGCAATAAATCTATTTCGTAGCAAACTGCAAAATTCAAACAAGTTGGAGTGATTTTTATGCCCGTTGCTGTGACCACAAAACTTGGATTTTTGCAGATAGATTGAACTAGCTGATGCAAAACCCAGCCAACATTTCATTTTAGATCTGTTACTATCTTTTGATTATTTGGATTTATGCCTGCTAGTGCCCTTGCCCAGTGGCAAAGTGGGTTATCTGGAAATGATCCATTTCTATGTAGAGATCCTCTACCACCGCTATTTCTTCCTTTGATTTTTTTGACTCGTTATTGCCCTGTGGGAGAGGGAGGAGCAGAGACAAGGAGCAAGGCTGTCATGTATGACGATGGTTGAGGCTCCCTAGTTGCTTTCAGTAATCCATCTCAGCTCTGACACTGTCTTCCTTGTTTAGTCGATTTCTCAGTGCAGCAGCTGCTTGTTCTGTAGGGTGATGCTTTCTAACCAATGTGTCTTGTCTGTGCTTCTTCCTCCAGCAGTGCAGAGAGATCTGAGCACTGCAGGGTATCACTGAAGGAGTTCCAGATGTTTCTGCTAGAATACCAAAAGGTGAGTTTGTGCAATAGAAAGGGAAATGGAGAAAGAAAGCAGCACAATGTGATAATCAATGGCTCAAATTCAACACAGTGTGACCACTCATAGGCAATTGAGAATTCTGAGTTCTTTAAATAAAGTTGGGTTCCTTGCACTGGTGCTTAGAAATAAGTGGGATCTTTCAGCCACAGTAACAATTAGAAAATTTGGAACAGCAGTGCCTTATTTCACAGGTTGCACCGACACATAAGAAAACAATATCTAAATCTCATGTAACTACTATTAAAAAATAACCAAACAAGTACTCTTACTCAGAGACCAGGCTTCTCATCAGGTTTACTATGTTAGCAGTCATATAAGTAACACATATGGAGTCCAGAGAGAAAATAAATCCTGTTAACACTTTACTGGGCAAAAGTGAACAAAGACAGTGTATATAATTTGAGGGGAAAGTAACAGAGAGGCATTACACCAGGCCTTGTCCATAGCAGGGAAACACTGAACCCAACATGCAGAGGAAACGTCCCTCAGGAGCACACAGCCAATCAGAGCATATGTTGCCTCAGTGTTGATCCTGCCACTATGCCTGGTTGCTAAGCAGGCCTCCTGTCCCCCTCTTGGCTAGTAGACACTAACAGAAATAACTCATAAGTTACAAACTGAATGAACCCTCCTGTTGCACTTCTACCATGCTGCTAACCTTCATTATTGTGGTCCTGAGGAAAGGGGGATGAGGGATTAAGGCAGGATTCAGGATGTGGTTGGGGAGCTGGGCAGACCAGATGAGACCAGGCGCCAATGAGACTAGATGCTTTAGGCTGCCTTAGAACTATAGTGGATTTTCCATGACATCCAATTTCTCTTCCTCTGAGGAGGCCCCCCTCCCATAGTCCTAATCCTGACAGCTGGTTAATAGGAATGCAGCATGAATCTGTTGAGTTGGTGTTGTTGTTTTTTTAAAAAATGTGCTGTTATGTCTCATTTTTATGTTTTAAAGCTAGATGCATTTTAGTGGTCTGCATTTCTAATTGTTTTATAGACTTTTCTCTTTGTCGTAAGCCACTTCAAACAGAAGGGAAGTGGGATGCAAATATTTCAGATAACTGTATGGCTGGAGAACAGTCTGACGTCACATGATGCAGAACACTTTGGATGCGAGCGAGGGCTGCTAGGGTGGCAGAGAGGCTGCCTGAGAATTATGTGCAGGCCACTCTGAGCTCTCAGAAGAGATTGGGAGAATGGGTGGTTGGGTGTGGAAATGCAATACGGCTATCGCCATAATTATTTATTGCAATAACACTGGTTCACAATGGTACAATGCAATTTGGCAAACGACGTTATTGGAAAAACTGACACAAAAATTAAAAGTAGCAAGAGGCCCAAAGAAACACAACAATTTTTATTCTGCCTGGTGTGACTTTATTGATTGCACAAATAATGAGGCATATGGTAGAACAGTACCCATGTGTGAAGTAAATATTTCATTTCCGCGCCCCCCCCCAAAAAAATTCTAATTGTTACTGATACAAAATATATTCAGAAATGTCCTTCTGAGTGTTTATGGCTGTTTTAATTTTATGTAGTTACTGCGTGCCATTTGCTCTAACGCAAACAAATATATATATCTCAATGCAACCATGTTAAACAGTTCAAAGAAAATGGAAATGAATAAAAACTATGTTAGGGGGGGAAACACCGATTTGAATTTAAATAGACCAGGTAAACTGGAAAAACACTCTGTGCTTGTCTGAGCTGTTTCATGTTGCATGTGGCTGCCAGCTTGCAGTGGTCCCAGGAGTGCATTAAGATATTCACTAACTAGCACAATTTCTGTTTCATCCTGCTGATATTGTAGAATGAGGACGATATGCCACTGGAGAAGTAAACAAAAAGAAAACAGCCCGTTTTCTGAGCACATAATGAAGGAGAGGGAGCCATAAAGTCAAAGAGCAAAATAAACCATGTCTCTCCTTGCTCTTTCCTTCATTACTCTGATAGGAGTTGGGGATATTATCTGGCACAGGGCATAATCCAAGCTCTGGGCTTGGGAACAGCGGCAGAACCACTGCCATGTCTGAAGCCCTGTTGCTCCCCAGCCTGGGTGTGGAGCAGTAATTACACTGTGTCACACTGGCACAATAGAGAACAGGTATTCAGGTCTATCACTTAGGATCCAGTGGGTCACTGCTTGGCCAAGCTCTACTCTCTCCTTGGCCCCAAACACCCCATTTCATGGGTTTACATTGGTCTACCTGACTTGTGAAAAGTCATTTAGGGCCTCTTGAATATGTGATTTGTTGTCCACGTGAAGCTAATTTCTGTGCATCACTGATTCCCAGAGAGGTTTTTTATTTTCCTGCAAGTACACTTAGTGGGCAGCTGATGTGTGCTGGGACCTCAAACTCTTACGCTCAGGGTGAACTAGACTTTCCTGCCCCACTTTGTACTGGTGGTGTGCACAGATTGTTTTTGGGATGTACACAAGGAGAACCAAATGGCCGTAATGATAATACGGAAAGGGCACTGTTCTCTAGCAATGAACCTCTGCTATGTTGTTTGGGTTTGATTTGCATTTTCTCTTGTCATTTCTCTTTCTTTATCATTTTGTTTTTCCTTGCATGGAGATCATTTTCATCTAGTAAAAATGATGTGCTTAAAGTTGTGGTTGTCCAGAAAGCCACACTGGCTTGGATGTTGGCATGTTTCAGTGATGTTTTGAGCAGAGAGGGGTAAAATCTTGTGTTGATAATGGTTAAGAGCTCTGAGCTGTGAGGTCCCTGGTTGAAATTCTGGCTTCACCACAAACCCACCATTCCGCATATTCTCAAAGAAGATCAGGAAATGGTGGTTTGCCATTTTCTCTTTGTAGCTACCTTGCTAAAAGGACCCTGACCATTAGGTCCAGTCGTGACCGACTCTGGGGTTGCGGCGCTCATCTCGCTTTACTGGCCGAGGGAGCCGGCGTACAGCTTCTGGGTCACGTGGCCAGCATGACTAAGCTGCTTCTGGCGAACCAGAGCAGCGCACGGAAACACCGTTTACCTTCCCACCGGAGCGGTACCTATTTATCTACTTGCACTTTGACGTGCTTTCGAACTGCTAGGTTGGCAGGAGCAGGGACCGAGCAACGGTAGCTTACCCCGTCACAGGGATTCGAACTGCCGACCTTCTGATCGGCAAGTCCTAGTCTCTGTGGTTTAACCCACAGCACCCCCCGCATCCCAGCTACCTTGCTAGATGTAGGCTAAGCTGAGAAATAGCCCAACACAATCACCCATCCTTCACTCTTCATCTGCAATTCAGGGGTGGTAATACTGACCCACCTTACAGAGCTATTTTAAGGAATTCTGAAGCAATAGATGTGACACACGTCAAGCACCTTAGGATTGAACTGAATGTTTGGATATGCTGGAAGAATCTGGCTTCTGAAAGTTTCCTTGTCTTGTGTTTACAGGAACTTTGGGCTACTAACCTCCTCTTTGTCCAGGACTTCATGTTCAACTTTCTGAAAGACCCATTGAGGGAAATCGAAGAGCCTTATTTTTCCCTGGATGAGGTAAGACTCCCAAGAATCTACTGATGTGGGTGGCTGCAGCGGAGCTGGGGTGTGTGTGTGTGAAGTGAGAAGGTACATTGCACAAGCCCCTTTTACAGTTCCCCATGGATGCTTTACAATTCCCTGTTCTCTGATAGGCTTCCTGCTGGCCACGTTGGAACCAATGAACACTTGGCCTCCCTCTCTCCTCTTGCCCTTGCCATTTCTCTGCTGCTTCTGGGGGGGTGGGGATCACTGGTACCTCAGTCCTGGCTGCCGTGTCTCCTTGTGTTACTGCTTATGTGGACAGGTAATAGTCTTCAGGAAGAAGCAGGCCAGAAGGTAGCTATCCTGACTGCTGCCCACTGTAGTGAGTTAACACTACAATGTGGCATAGTGTAACACTTTCTCGCCTCCCCCCCCCCTTCATTCTATCTCTTGTTTTCTCCTTATCTATCTTCTGATATACATCCTTCTCTCCTGCCAAACCTCCTTACCCACCACCCTCGGTCCCACATTTAGGCTTAAGAGGGATAACTCCCACTGATGTCCCACCCCATTTTGACAACCCAAATTTCTCTGCAAGGAGCAAGGCCAATTGGGGGAATGCTGTGGGCCAAGTTCAAAAACCTTTTGGGCCATATCTGGTCCCCAGTTAAGAGCTTCCCTATCCCTGCCTCATATGATCGATTTCCCAAGAGGTCCGGAGGGTGGCAAATGAGAATGGGTCTCCTCTGCAGTGGCTCTCCGTCTGTGGAATGCTCTCCCCAGGGAAGGTCACCTGGTGCCTTCATTATATAACTTTAGGCGCCAGGCAAAAATGTTCCTTTTTAACCAGGCCTTTGATTGACCTGATCAACATCCCATACCCATTTAAAATGTGGCTCTTTTTTGGGGGGGGGGTAGTATTGGATTATTGTTTTAATTTTATATATTGTGATCTTTTTATGTGAACTGCCCTGAGACCTTCGGGTATAGGGCAGTATATAAATTCATTTATTATTAATAATAACAATACCTCAGTTTTCAAATGCGCCTCAAAAGTCGAACAGGAAACGCGGCTTCCGCTGAGTGCAAGACTTTGAAGCCTAGCTGTCAGCTATTGAGTTTAAGTTTTTGAACATTTCGGAAGTCAAACAGTCTTCCCGAATGGATTACGTTCAAAAACCGAGGTACCACTGTAGTTTTGTTATGGTTTTAATTCTTGTTTTGTGCTGCTGCCCTTTGGATCCTATGGGATGAAGTGGCGACATATAAATGCTGTAAAGGAATAAACACAATTTTGAAAGCTTATTTAAAAACTGCCCTTGTTTTAGTGTTTTATGTGGGTTTTCCCCTCCCTTGTTTTTTTCCTCTCTGGGCAGTTCCTTACCTTCCTGTTTTCCAAAGAGAACAGTATATGGAACTCGGAGCTTGACGTTGTACGTCCTGAAGACATGAACAATCCCCTCTCCCACTACTGGATTTCTTCCTCTCATAACACGTAAGAAGATAAAGGATGTTCCCTGTTTTGTTCTACTTTTGAGAACCTGATTTGCATGATGAGTTTGGCCTGGTTCTCCCCCCGCTTTCATACCTGTCTCCCATTTGTACCAGCAGGTCAGTATGTTAGCCAACAGCAGTTAAGGGATCTCAGGATGACACAAAACCTGAAATGAATCCATCTACTTAAGTGATTTCCATATTTTTGCTAAAAGAAGTCATTAGAGTGGGACATTTTTGGATTGATACTGTGCCACTGGGGATGAGTGAGATGTCTAATACCCTTATCCTGTAGTCCCAGTCCAGGTTGCCTCTGCAACTGGAAATTTCCAGTAGTTGCTCAGGTTAGAGTAGGTTATACCTTGTGCAGGTAAATGGCAGCTTCATGTGTGTGATCTGGGTTGGGGCCACACCCTCCAGCACTATGACTTCTGTACCAATTCCTCCCCTGCCCCTCAACAGCTACGTGACATGCATTTTGTAATCTTTGTCATCTCAGAGCTTCCTGAACCTGTGTTGGAGATGCCTGAGCTACTGGCACTTGCATTGCTTGTTTGTGGAAAACTGGAGGGAGGAGGAACGAAGTGTGAAGCTGGCTCTGAAATCCTCTAGTTTGGATCCTTTCCATAGACCTCTGTAGCTTCACCAGCATTTTGCAAAGTCCGTTGAATTCTTTTTGCTAAAAGAATCTTAGGAATTCTTTGCCTTGGTGCTGTGGCACTGAAGCAGGTGAGGTGGAGTTATACTCACTCCTCTTCACTAATTTCATTTTGTGCATTGCTGTGAGAAGGAAAATGTCAACACATCTACCAACCCTTCTTGCCTGGGACACCATGAGCCTAACGCCTATCCTGACGCAAACTGAGTTGTACAGAGTACAACCCCCCACCAAACCCTGCTCATAAATTCTCTGTTGCATTTGAGTCACTAATGTGTATGTGGTGTTGTTTTTAACATCGCTGTGTTCATAGGACACTGTTGGTCATGTAAGCAGTTTTCCTGCCTTCTTCTCATGGATAGGTACCTGACGGGAGACCAGTTCTCAAGTGAGTCTTCGCTGGAAGCTTATGCTCGATGCCTGCGCATGGGATGCCGCTGTATTGAGCGTGAGTGCTGGCCTCTTCCCCATTGATGCCTCCAAGGCTGTTTTCTTCAGCCAACTAGAAGTGATTTCGCCTTGGAGCAGGGCTTCAGCTCAGTGGTAGAACACATGCTTTTGCACACTGAGGTTTGCAGCTTCTGTCTCCCGTTGAGGAGAACTGGCAGCAGGTGATGTGAAAGATCCCTGCTTAGAGTCCTGGTGTGCTTCTGCCTGTTAGAGTAGCCAGCACTGGGCTAGATAAACAAATAGTCTGATCTGCTATCAGGGCTGTCTTTAGCATATGCGCCACCGAGGTGCAAAGATCCGCCCAGCGCCCCCAAATTTAGTTTAGCCCCCAAATTAACTCTTATTATGCTTATGTCAGACAAATGCCGACAATTAGCAAAAATAAACATTATTTTTTTAATGATTTCTCTAAACGAATTTGAAGTGTAAGTGATGAAATTAAAATGTGCCGTTGTGAATGATGCTGGTGCGGCGCATCTTTGGTAAATGAGCGCACAAAGTCAAAAGTCCTTTAGTGAAACAGTAGGTATACGTTTCGGTAATACCTAGGTATATTAGTATTTCGTTTTTCTAGCTGGATCAAAATTATTTTTTATTTCATAACAGGTAGCTAGTTAAGAGCTTAGGCGGCTTTAGCGGTGGGTGCCTGGCGCCCCCCAGAATTCAGCGCCCAGGTGCCCCGCACCCCTTGCACCCCTGGGTAAGGACGGCCCTGTCCGCTATAAGGCAGCTTCCTGTGTTCCACATGTCGATACACAGGCCCAGCCCAAAGTTCTCTGCATCAGGAACTTTTCAAGGAAGCCAGGACACTTAATTACAAGAGTTTCCTGTAGCTTGTGCTCTGGTGCCAATAGCATCACCAGTGCGCTGTATGCTACGTATATTCACAAAACTGCTTTGACCTGCCTTCCCTTCCACACATCACTTCCACGTCTGTTGACATCAAGAAGGAAAAGGAAATGATACTGTTCACTAGAATGTGTGTTCTGCCAGGTTGCTGGCTGCCAGAGTGCTCATGATGCAGGCGTCTAGATCCCTTGCTCACTAGAGATTTCCTGCAGAGCTGTGCCTTGCCGCCTTCTAATGATAATGCTCTTTGCTTGTAATTCTTGAGTTAGATGCCTTTTCTCAATTATTCCCCTTTTCAGTTGACTGCTGGGATGGCCCTGATGGAATGCCAGTGATTTATCATGGGCACACCTTAACTACCAAAATAAAGTTTTCCGATGTCCTAGCCACCATCAAGGAACATGCTTTTGTGACCTCTGAGTAAGTAAAGCGGGGGTTGTGGCATTCTGTCCTCCAGGAATTTGCAGCTCATGTACTTGGATTCCAGGGCCTCCGACATGCAAACCCTAAATTGCTTGTGGCAGCTTGTCTGGGTGCAGTACTAGAATTTATATATGTGAACCGCTCTCACAGTATTTCTGTCTACAATGATGCATTGGCATTGTAGTTGGTAAAAACACCCCCACCCTAAATATTGTCTTCCTTCTGTAACAAATATTAAAACTGGGCTATAAATAACTCAAGATTCAGTGTGCATTTGGCTCATACTTTTATTTATTTCATAAAATGTATTTACCGCTTGATTGTATGAAACCTCAAAGTGGCTTACGAAAGAATAAAACAGGCGAATCAAGAAAAATCTACAACCCTACCTTAAAGCGTGCAGAAGTTTAAAATACTAAAACCGTTCAAAATTACCTCAACTTTCTAGGCATCTGGGAAGGCTTGTTTAAGCAAGAATGTTTTTAGCTGATGTTGAATAAGCAGGGAGTTCCAAACTCCAGGTATTACTGCACTAAATGATCAAGTTCTTACAGATGTGCACCAGGTATTATGTGCACCTGTAGGAGTGCCAGTTCCCCCGATGGAAGCGTTTGAGTGGGCATATGGGGCAAGGTGATCTCATAGGTAAACTGGTCTCAAGTTGTTAAGGGATTTGTATACTAACAGCACCTTGAACTTTGTCTGGTTGGTTATTGACAACCAGTGGAGGTATCTGAGAACAGGCGTTGTATATCAACAAAGCATCACTCTGGGACAATTTTTTTTTTTTTAATGGAACTAAGGAAAAAACAGGATTTTGACATACATGCTGATTAAAGCTGCATATTTAATTTCATTTTGCATAAATCATCCTGCATTTTTTAAATAAAGTTACATAATGTGTCCCTTTTCTAATCTTTGGTAGGGTGTAGGACCCTACACAAGGCAGTGAAACTTCGTCTCCAGCTACTGGAAGTTTTAATCTGCAATTCACTTGACATGAAATGTGGATCCAGACATTTCAGCAGGCTCTGCTAGTGCCCTTTCAAGGATATTTTTTTTTTAAAAAAACTTAAACTTTTAAAAACCTTAAGCTGAGATTTTCAAGAAGCTGAATACTCTGCCCGTTACATCCTGTGCTTTCTCTATGCTCCCACAGAGTCACCTGTATATACACAGCCTTGATCATACTGAGAGATGGGTGCCTCCTGAATTACCATAGAATAATAGACTCTAGCAGCTAGACTATCCAGTCCACATTATTCTGGCCTAATGGCCATCACTTGCTGTTTTTGTTTGGCTTTCAGCTTCCCTGTTATCCTGTCCATCGAGGATCACTGCAGCATCGCCCAGCAGAGGAATATGGCTCAGAACTTTAAGAAGATCTTTGGAGACATGCTGCTAACCAAACCAGTAGATATCTCGGCCGATGGGCTTCCATCTCCAAACCAGCTGAAGAGGAAGATTCTCATAAAGGCAAGTCTTTTTCATGGCCTTTGCTGCTAAGATAACTACTAGAACTCAAAATGGGGAGTGGGGCACATGGTTTCTTGGCATTACAGCTTCAAACACACTACTTTACTGCAAGTTGCCTAAGGCTAGTTGGCTTGTAAAATCTAACAACAATTGATCTGCCTGGCCAGGGATGCTGTGGACTACAAGATGCATCTTGCAAAACAACAACAACAACAACAAACTGTTTTTGCAAAAAACAACAACCCTGTTTTTGTGACCCACTGAATTCCTATATATGTGCCAACCAGAATAGCATCCTTGCTGTTTAAGTTATTGCAGTTTAACTGGATATGTAATGTATATCATTCTTTTTTCTGGTACTGGGGATGTATACAAATAATATAGAATCACAATTATTGCATTGTGAAGGCAAATAAATGGCCTAAGAAATGAGATGAAGATTAGATTTCTTTAGTGAGCTAGGAACAAATCTAATATTTATCTTGTGCCTTAGGGTGTTTATGAGAGCTCAGGGGAAAGCTCTCATTAGCTACTGAATGTGCCCTATAGGTCCACAGTTGTAGATCCATAGAATTCTCTCCCTTACTGCCAACGCTGGGAAGTTTGCTACTCTTAAGACTTCACCTTAGTAATATTCTCAAAGTTGAACTTCAGGCAGGATTTAGCTAGGAAATCTTCAGGGTCAGTGTGCAAACTCTGTTGTGCCCCATAATTAGTTGTGGGTGCCCTAGAGATATCCAAAAGGCAGGTCTTGTTCAGTGTGCAAAATCTTCAGTGTGCAAACTCTGTTGTGCCCCATAATTAGTTGTGGGTGCCCTAGAGATATCCAAAAGGCAGGTCTTGTTCTCTTGGGTTCATTTTTTAGAGAAGCTGAGGTGTATACCTCTCGTTGCAGCACAAGAAACTGGCTGAGGGCAGTGCTTATGAAGAAGTGCCATCCACAGCTGTGTATTCAGAGAATGATATTAGCAACTCAATAAAGAATGGAATCCTCTACCTCGAAGACCCCATCAATCATGTGAGCTTCTTGTTACTGCTGCTTATGACTCCTCTGCTTCCCTACTAAGTTGCCTAGACTTGGTTGGTCTGTATGATCAAAAGCTGTCTGAGAAAGGATGCTGTAACCCCTCTTTTGACCATAGATGTATTGTGATCCATTTAATGCACACAAAACCTTTCTCTTTTCACTTCTGCTGACACTCCAGTTACACCTAGACCTTTCACTTGCTACAGCCAGTGATTGCTGGCATCCTAGACCTGACCATAATGACACCTTAGAATGATTAAAACGAATGCATGGTAATGGAACAATGAACGAAAGCTCTGCATGTAAATACATTTGGGTACTGCCACATGCTATGTCTCCACCCTGTAACAAATAAACAAGCCAACTGGGGCAGGGCTGCCAGGGGCCTTGTGTGGAGGGCAGCATGTGGCTAAAAGTGGTGTCTTGGGTCTGGCCAACATGAACATTTATTTAAATGATCACATGGGCCTTTGCAGGGCAGTGACTGTAAGTAAAATATGTTGTAATACAAAGCAAAGCCAAATCCCTCTGTATAATATATTCATAGGACTCCATTTTACAAATGGAAGCATTTGACACTTAAAAAAAGAAGAGTTTAGGCAGGTGCTGCTTATCTTTCTTCTTCTTCTTCTTTTTACTTTTTATGGCACTGACAAAGCAGACAGATCCTTGTCCAAAGGCTGTCTCAACATGTCGGTTGATGTTAGTCTCAGGATAAGCCCCCCTTCACTTCCGGTCTTCCCGCAATCCTTTCCTAAACCCGATAGACTTGATGTCTTGAGGGTAATATTCTAGGATGAACATCTTTTCTACATGTGTGTTTGCAGGATTGGAACCCCCATTACTTTGTCCTGACCAGTAGCAAAATCTATTACTCTGGAGAGAGAAGCAGTGATTTGGGAAATGAGGATGAGGAGGAGCAAAAGGAGGTACGTGAAACAACTTGCCACAGTTTTTCTTCTGAGCTGCTGAAGATCTTCAGGCTTCTCAGCCATTCATGTCTGGAAGGAATGACTCTTCCTACATTAGAAGGTGCTTGTATGGGTGTGACATATGGAGCAGTGGCAGCTGGAGATGGGCACCACTGTGCACTTAGCATCCCACCAGCCATATTACTGTTCTTACCTGGAGAGTTGAGGTGCTGGAAAGGTCAGTGTGGTGCAGGTATAGGAGCATGCATTGAACTGATCTACCTGCTGCCTCATCACCCTACTTTCCAGTAGCCAGCTGTCTCAGCAGTATATACTACCACTGTACCTTGAGCAGCATAGATAAATATTCATTAAATACAGTCATGATTAAAAAAAAACCAAACCTATGAACATTATGGGCATTTGCAGTATTTTTTGTATTGTGATAAAGGACGCAAGATGCCCTATTGGTGTGAAACTTAAAGAACAAACCAAATAAGACTGAAAGTGGGTTTCCCTTATTATACCATCTTCATTCAAATACCCTCGATCCAGTGATTGATGATAGTGTGCTATGGTGATTCACTTTTGGAAGGGCTAAAAGCAAGCCAGACCAATCATGTCTTCTTTCCCCTCTGTTAATTAGTAGTGGCCCACTTTAACACTGAACTACTCATCATATTAGAAAAGCCCACCTTAATGCAGTGAAAAAAATGGTGAACAGGAAGGCCACTGTAAAAAAGAAGGAAAAACAGCAAATTAAATCCCAAAATAAACATGCATTGACTTCCCACCAAAAATAAATATAAACAAAGGGTCCCATTGAATATCCCCTGTGAAGCTGTGATTATGTGGAACCCTGCAGCTGCCTGCACATTGACATGAGTGCACTGTTTTCCCAAATATTGGTTATAGCCTGCTGTTAGATGCAGAGGTTGCATGCTCCAACCCCTTGGTCTCTCTCGAGTTTGCTTGTCCATTTATGCTGTATGCCATTTATGCTATAATAGCACATTGAGGAGTATTTCTGAAGCTCCTGGGAACACTGGTCTCCTCCTGCGCTGAATCTAGATTCCTGAAATCTGGAAGGAGATTTACAAGGAAGAGGAAGTTGAATTCCAAGCAGTGGCGTAGCGTGGGGGGTGCAGGGGGGGCCGGCCGCACCGGGCGCAACATCTGGGGTTAGGGCAAATCCACAGGTTAGGGGTCGCAAATCCACGGGTTAGGGGGTGCAAATCCACGGGTTAGGGGGCGCAAATTACTTGCCTTGCCCTGGGTGCTGACAACCCACGCTATGCCACTGATTCCAAGACAATGTAGTGTGGCTCTGCCTTCATACAGAGCTGGTCCTGTCCACAGGAAACTAAGCTGGTAAGCCACCTTTTGTTTCCATACTAGGTGAGCAACAGCACTGAACTCCACTCGACTGAAAAGTGGTTTCATGGCAAGCTGGGAGCTGGGCGTGATGGGCGACACATAGCAGAAAGGCTGTTGACCGAGTACTGCATAGAGACAGGAGCCCCTGACGGTTCTTTCTTGGTGCGAGAGAGTGAGACCTTTGTTGGCGATTACACCCTTTCTTTCTGGTAAGAAACTCTTGGGCATGGTATCCACCCTTCAGGTATCTCTGTAACTAGATGTGTAACTGAAAGACACAGGTTAATGGATATGAGGCATTGCACAATATCTCTTTCTCTCTCCCTCTAGCCAGAAGATTCATGGAATTTGCCTGTTAGGCAAATACTTGGATGATACATAATTCATTCAATTTATGTAGGAATTGGGAAAAGATGGCTAATGGCAGATTGAGAAGCAGTGTGTGTGTGTGTACTACTATTTAGCTTACCTTTGCTGTTGAATTCTATGCAGTGTTTACATTATTTGACCTCGCATCTGTGAGAACAATGGTAACTTGCCCAAGGCCACACATTGAGATGCGTTGCTGTGAGAAGGGATGTGAACCTGTCTTTCACATCCAAAGCCAGCATTCCGAGTCCATTGCATTTTTGAAATTAGTCACTAGATTGAACAGGAAGCTTTGCTGTGCAAAGGAACCCTGCTGTTTGATTACTGGAATAGTTGCATACCGCATCTTGGATTTCCAAGGCTTTAGCAGTAGTTGTGAATGCGTTTTGAGGTTTTAATGTTAAGGTCCTGTTAATACACACACATTAATGCCAACATTTTAACAGCACAATTCTAACCATATATATTCAGTGGGGCTTACTCCAAGATAAGTGGCATTAGGACTGAAGTTTAGGTCAGGCTTTTTGAAGTCCACACACTACTGGATACCTGGTCTTAGCTTTTCGTGTAATTTGAAATTTGCCCAAGCAGCCTTTGCTTCATCCTTTTCGTCAACTGAGTGCTGCTGTTTCTCCCCTTTCTTGCATACTGCCTGTTGTTTTAAGGCACAACCATGCAAAGAGCTGGTTGGATACTCTCAAGGTCTACCAACCTATCCCAATCTATTCCACCCTACTGAATAAGCAACTTTCACTCTTCGCATGACACTCATGTTTTCAGGCAGTGTGACGGCTATTGTTAGGGGGGAAATGTAACTAAAATAATATTTCTTTATTTTAAAAAGCAATTTTAGGCTGTCATTGTAAGTGCATTTACTAAGGACTAAGCCACACTGAGTAGACTGGGGCTTATTTTGTGTAAACACACATGGGATTTCACTGCTGACCTTTGTTTTTCTTGCATGCAGGCGCAACGGGAAAGTGCAACACTGCCGGATCCATTCCCGGCAGGATGCTGGCAGCCCCAAATTCTTCCTCACCGATAACCTGGTGTTCAACAGTCTTTATGACCTCATCACTCATTATCAGCAGGTGCCACTCAGATGCAATGAATTTGAGATGAGGCTGACTGAACCTGTGCCACAGACCAACGCTCATGAGAGCAAGGAGTAAGCCAACGTGTTTTTGGCCTTTTGCTTATGTCAGAATTCCAATAAAGTTGTTGCCTTAGGGCTGAGATCACTCAAGAATATTGTAGCCTGAATTTAGCACCTTGAGTGATGATTTTGGATATAGGTAAAGGTAAAGGGGACCCCTGACCATTAGGTCCAGTCGTGACCGACTCTGGGGTTGCGGCGCTCATCTCACTTTATTGCCGAGGGAGCCAGTGTACAGTTTCCGGGTCATGTGGCCAGCATGACTAAGGCACTTCTGGTGAACCAGAGCAGTGCACGGAAACGCCGTTTACCTTCCTGCCGGAGCGGTACCTATTTATCTACCTTGCACTTTGATGTGCTTTCGAACTGCTAGGTTGGCAGAAGCAGGGACCGAGGAACGGGAGCTCACCCCGTCGCGGGGATTCAAACCGCCGACCTTCTGATCGGCAAGTCCTAGGCCCACAGAGTTTTGGATATAGCTCACACTTAATTGGAGTGGTTTTATTTTGGTTAGTTCTACTGCCCTACTGCAGGGTTGGGGACCTGTGGCCCTATGGATGTCCCTTGACATCATTTCCCATCATCTCTGACCATTGGTGTGATGGCTGGGGCTGATGGGAGTTATAGCCCCGAAATATCTGAAAAGCAACTGCTTCCCCATCCTTGCCCTACTAACCTACTTTGCTTCAGAAGAGGAACTACAATGTCATAGTTTTATGCTATTTAACCTGCTATCTCTGTCTTCTTTTTAGCTGTTATTCCTTATTATGTGCTTGTCTTCTATTGAATTTTCATCCTCTTATGTGGGCCCTTGGAAAATTTCATTGGAAAGGCAGGACAGACACACAAATCTGGTGCTTTCAAGCCATTCTCCACAACTTGGTTAACATAAAAGACAAATTCCGCAGAAGTCTCCAAAGAGTCTAATCTGAATGGTATTCTAGAATGCTCAAACCGCTCTTTTACATTTAACTCATCTGCACTGTTTATGTAAAGCTGCAATGCTTTCTCCCCTGCTGACACACATTTAATTTTAATAAAAAACTACCTCTGAACTATTATGGATCCCCAGTTTAGAGATGCAGGGAAATGAAATGGAGCTGTACAGAGCTCAGGAAGGAAGCCAAAGGACCACATTTTCCTTTTCTCCCAGTTTGCTTTAAGAGCTGGGAGAATTAACATTCTTCAGATTTGTGCCTGCAATATCCCCTTGTGCCACAAAATCCCTAAGCATAAAACCTGCCTACATCCGTTTGGAGGTTAACCATGGTTATCCTAACTGGTGTGTGCAGATCAGCTTGGAGTCTTAGTTAGCATTCACCATGGTTGGGATGTGTGCAGAGGTCACCTTTAAGCATGGCTTTGCCACAGGGAAGGATTGGATTTGTATGTAAGAGAAGGACCCGCAGACCATATGTGGTCTGTTTCTGACCTCTTAACAGTGGAAACATTGCTTCTGCACTGGCCCCTAGTGAAAACGAAGACTTGGCTTGTGATGCTGCATTAGCTGGTTTCCTGCATCTGCAACGAAACCACAATGGCTCTAAATCTCCAAAGGAAACAATACAGCCAACTGGTATTCTTCTGTGAAACAGAGTTAATCCTGGGGTCCAGACATTTATCAGGTACTGCTGTGCTACATTCACTTACATTGCAATATTTTCACCCCACCCCCCAGATGGTATCACGCTAATCTCACCCGGCCTCTGGCAGAGCGCATGCTGATGCGGGTGCCGCGGGATGGGGCCTTTCTGGTGCGCAAGAGGAGCGAGCCAAACTCCTACGCAATCTCCTTTCGGTGAGTAGTTTGTCTCCCAGGTAACATGGACTTCCTTAAATAATAAATTATTATTATTATTATTAATACCCCGCCCATCTGGCTGGGCTTCCCCAGCCACTCTGGGCGGCTTCCAACAAAATATTAAAATACAGTAGCCCATCAAACACTAAAAGCTTCCCAAAAGAGGGCTGCCTTCAGATGTCTTCTAAAAGTCTGATAGTTGTTCTCTTTGACATCTGGTGGGAGGGTGTTCCACAGGGTGGGTGCCACTACCAAGAAGGCCCTCGGCGCTGGATCTCTGTCTGGGAAGAACAATGGGGGTGGAGACGCTCCTTCAGGTATACAGGACTGAGGCCATTTAGGGCTTTAAAGGTCAGCACCAACACTTTGAATTGTGCTTGGAAACGTACTGGTAGCCAATGTATGTCTTTCAAGACCGGTGTTATATGGTCTTGGCAGCTGCTCCCAGTCACCAGTCTAACTGCTGCATTCTGGTTTAGTTGTAGTTTCTGGGTCACCTTCAAAGGAAGCCTTATATATGTGTCGTCGTGGCTGTGAAATGTAGGGAAGGAAAGTAACACCCCCCCCCCCATCATCATGCAACAAACACCCTCTTCAGCCATTGTAAAGTGGTTGTTTGGGAAATGACTGATCACTTGTTCTGCTGCTGTTTTGTTCCCCAGGGCAGAAGGGAAGATAAAGCACTGCCGAGTCCAGCAGGATGGCCAGACCGTCATTTTGGGTAACTCAGAATTCGAGAGCCTGGTGGATTTAATCAGCTACTACGAGAAGCACCCGCTGTATCGCAAGATGAAGCTGAGGTATCCGATTAATGAGGAAATGTTGGAGAAGATCGGGACGGCGGTGAGTATGGTGTTAGGAATAGAATCCAGTGCGTTCTTCCTGGGACTGTGGTCGCAACTGCTCTTGTTTTTCTAGAATATGGCATTTGTCAACCAGCCTATTGGTATCCACAATATCCTCTCTTCAGTGAGATGTCCACTTCTTGAGCAAGGATGGAGAACCTCTGTTCCATGGGTCAGACTTGGCCCTCTAGTGGTCAGAATGTGACCTGTGAGGCCATTTCCCCCAAACCGCACCCACTAACACCACACTGAACGTCATATGAGATGTCAGGTACAGGACAAGTATTGGCATGGCTTCAAAGGAACAACTGAGAGCTTAAGGCATGCTCTTGCCATCCAGCTGTTGGAAGGAGGAAGTAGTTTTCCTTTTGCAAACAGCCCTGCACTGCTCCTTGAACCTTTGGCTTTTAGGTGTTTAAAGAGCAGTGTGAGGCTGCTTGCAAAAGGGCTTTCTAACAGCCCTGAACTTTTCTTTGAAATTCTGAAAACTGGAGTTTCAAAGTGCAGTGCTAGGCTGTTAAAAAGCCTTTTATAAACAACCCCACACTGATCTTAAATCTCTAGTTTTTGGAGGTTCAAGGAACAGCACATGGCTGTTTGAAAGCCCTTTTGCAAACAGCTCTGTGCTGCACTTTGAAATCCCAACAACTGGGACTTCAAAGTGCAGCTTCGCCTGATGTCACAGTAACATCTGGTGATTGACAGATAAACAGCCCCACCTGCCTGCCAAATTTGTCCCACCAAAGGTTGGGGAGATAAGAATCTAGCAAGTTGGCTAGAAAAAGTTGCTCACCCTACTCTATAGCGTGGGGGGAGACTCAGCCTGTTTCCAAGCTGTCGAACCGCCTTATAAGTGTGTGGCTTTAGCCACCTCTTCTAACTCCTGTTATCCTTGCCTGAACAAGCATACAGATAGACTCATCCTCTTTCCTTTGCTCACCAGGAACCAGATTACGGTTCACTCTACGAAGGTCAGAATCCAGGATTTTATGTGGAGGCCAATCCTATGCCAACCTTCAAGGTATTTTCCTTGTATCTCGAGATGTGACTGGGATGAGATCAGCTGATAAATTGCTTGTGTGGCCAATATGTTTTCACTACCAGGGCAAATAGCATCTTATGAGGAGGTGGCTTCCATTGGGGAAATCGTGCAGAGGGGAAGGGTTAATACTGCCCTCCAGCACCACGGTGGCCCCTGTGGATCAGTCCTTGCCTTGGCTGCATTTGCATATCTCCATCATAAATCATAATCTTTAGTCTGGAGAATGCTCTTAACAAACCATTAGCACATTGGGGCCTTGATGCCTACCCTCCCTGCAAACATTAGTACACTAAATTTTAAACCCCAGGCACTAGCGTATTCATGAAGTTATTTGCGTATAGAAACTTCTGAGTTTCACACAAACTTGGAAAGAGAACTGAACCCTGGTAATGGGAGTCTGAAAGGTAGGCAAATTCCTGGCCAATCATTAGTTTGTCCTATTGATTGCACTGTATATTTTCCCCCACGGTGGTCTTGCATGTCACAAAGACTTAGAGGCAGGTATTGATACCTGATTGTAAGTGGATTTCTGCAGAATTCCTTGGTAATAATAATAATTTATTTATTTATACCCCACCCTCCCCAGCCAAGACCGGGCTCAGGGCGGCTAACAACCAATAATAAAAACAAGTTGATTAAAATACAGTTTAAAAGATTAAGGTACAACATTAAAACATTAGGGTGCAATCTCTTCATAGGAGGAGAAAGGAAAAAGAAAGAGGGGGAGACAATCAAACTGATTCTAAGCCAAAGGCCAGGTGGAACAACTCTGTCTTACAGGCCCTGCGGAAAGAAATCAGATCCCGCAGGGCCCTGGTCTCATGAGACAGAGCATTCCACCAGGCTGGAATGAGTGTTATGTGACTTCATCTCGGCTTCTGCTGGGATCACCTGGCCTCATTATTTTGTATGTGTTTCAGTGTGCTGTCAAAGCCTTGTTTGACTATAAGGCTCAACGAGAGGATGAGCTCACCTTCACCAAAAATGCCATCATCCAGAATGTGGAAAAGCAAGAAGGAGGCTGGTGAGTTTCCTTTAATCGCCAGATGATCGGTCCTTTTAAAAAGATATCCCAGAGATCACATCTCCAAGCAGCAACAGGGCGTTTGCTGACTTTCCCATTCCTGGTAATGCCTTTTGAAAAGAACTTCCCCCTTTTATATGTTTTAAACAAGCAAAATGCGAAGATGAACACCCGCCTCGTTTTTAGAGCCAAACCCTTTGGTTCCCAGACTCTGGGAGGAACCTAGGTTGCTCCTGAAGAACTGAAAAGCAGCTAGAGTTGGTAGAGGTGATTTGAAAGGGAGACTTAACACTTCCCCCATCCACCACTTTCCTCTTACAACTCCTTCCGACAACTTCTCCACCCCTCTCCTCTCCATCCTGTATTGTAAACTCGCCATGCTGCTTTGCAGCTGTTTGGGAATGACTAGGACAGGCATCCCCAGACTCTGCCCTCCAGCTGTTTTGGGACTACAGTTCCCATCATCTGACCATTGGTCCTGTTAGCTAGGGATGATGGGAGTTGTAGTTCCAAAACAGCTGGAGGGCCGAGTTTGGGGATGCCTGGACTAGGGTTTCCAGATACAAGGTCTGCTACTGAACTTCAGCTTCAGCCCTTAGTCAAGATCACTTTACACTTTGGCACAGGGAAGTGTTTCTGCTAGTGGTATGATAGGGCATGAATTTGGTAACTTATTTCCATTCCTTGGAATCAAGGCAAAATTAACAAGAGAGTATCCTCGTTTGCCCTCCTGCACACTCCACTACTGGCAGGTCTATAGCTTAGTGCACAGCTAGCTAGCTCTGTTGGTCTGCTTAATGCCACACATTTACGTTCTAATTGATGCATTTTGATCACCTTGGTACAAAATAACACTAGTTTTGTGTGGAACGTGTATGGCTTTGCACATGCATCTTTTCATTCCTTCCAGGTGGAGAGGAGACTGTGGCGGTAAGAAGCAGCTGTGGTTTCCATCTAACTACGTAGAAGAAATAGCTAGTCCAACAGGCTTGGAGCCTGAGAGGGAGGTGAGCATTCAGTTTGGAGAAAGATGGAAAGAGAGCTGCAGAGTCTTTTCAGCTTCAGATTCCGGGGAAAGCTCAGCTTGAGATTTGGTCTCGAAATAAGGCCTTCTAAATACCCAAAGGGCCACCTTCTTCCATGTGAGCCTGCCTGCTCAATAAGATCTTCCAGATGGGCTGTCCTATGCATCACACAAACACCTAGTTTACATTCAGCTGGGATGTGGGAGAAGACCTTTGCTGTTGTTGTGGCAATTTCTCTGGGTCTCTCTGCCCAGCGAGACTTAGAATCACAGCATTGGAAGGGATCCCCAAGGTCATCTAGTCCAATCTCCTGCAATGCAGGAATCTCAGTTAAAGATGGCCATCCAACCTCTGCTTACAAAACTCCATGAAGGGAGAGTCCATTGCCGACAGCCTTCTGTGGCTGCCTGAATACATTTACATTGGTATATTACATATACATTGGTTATTAGTTTCAATTTGGCCTTCTGCAATCTGGTTGTTCTTCATGTGTTTTAGACTACAACTCCCATAAGTCCCAGCCAGTGTGATCAATAATCAGGTTATGTTGAGAGTTGTAGTCCAAAATTTAATTCATTCATTTTAAAGTGCTTTATTTCAGGGAGGTTTTGTTTGTTTTACAAACAATCGGTATATAAATGTTACGAAATAAAATAAGTGTTGTTATCTGCCACAATGATGAAAACAATAACTAATAATACATGGTTGCAAGCTTCTGCAGTTCAGAGTTGTGTGTGGATAAGAGAAAGATTGTGTTAGTTATCCTTCCTGGCCTGGTTCTGTTCACAGTTAACACCTCTATGTCAGGACTGTGTGATGAAATCACACGGGCAGGTATCTCAGAAGAAAGCTCCGCTGTAATAAAATTCTTTCCCTTCAAATGTGGCAAATCTAAATATTATCCAGAATTAATTTTACTACTCTTTAGCATTTGTTTAGGGTCAGATGGTCCTTTCCCAGAGGACTGAGTAGCTCTAATTTGCTATCCACAAATCATATTGGACGGTGGAGGCTGCCAAGCAGGGAGTAGTCAGCTGCCAATGGAGGAGGAGGCCAAGGGAAGGATAGGCATTTTAAATATTTTTAGAATACTTTGCTATTTTAAAACAGAATGCATTTATGTGGGTGAGTGCTATTGCCTCCCCTGAGGTTCTCACGATAGGGCAGACTCTAAAATGTGAAGAAATGTAGTAATATGCTATGAACTTGCTTCCAGCAACAGATAGATGAGAACAGTCCATTGGGAGACCTACTTGGAGGAGTTCTGGACGTACCAGCCTGTCAGATTGGTAAGTGGATAATAATAATAATAATAACAACAATAATAATAATAATAATAATAATAATAATAATAATAATAATAATAATAAATTTATTATTTATACCCCGCCCACTCTGGGCGGCTTCCAAAAGAATATTAAAATACTATAATACACCAAACATTAAAAGCTTCCCGAAACAGGGCTGCCTTCAGATGTCTTCTAAAAGCCTGGTAGTTGTTGTTCTCTTTGACATCTGGTGGGAGGGTGTTCCACAGGGAAGGCGCCACTACCGAGAAGGCCCTCTGCCTGGTTCCCTGTAACTTGGCTTCTCGCAGTGAGGGAACCGCCAGAAGGCCCTCGGTGCTGGACCTCAGTGTTCGGGTAAAACGATGGGGGAGGAGACGCTCCTTCAGATATACTGGACCAAGGCCGTTTAGGGCTTTAAAGGTCAGCACCAACACTTAGAATTGTGCTCGGAAACGTACTGGGAGCCAATGTAGGATGCTTTGTGTGGTGGGCGGGAGAGGCAAGAAGTGATAACCAATGCTGATTTTCGGCTGCAACTATTTCCTTAGAACCCACCTTTCCTTACTAATCTGCAAGTTTTCAGTTCCTGGCTTTGCTCCAGGATAAAGGCCTTGTGTGGCTAAGTGCTCAGCCATGCAGGACCAGTTCTCTGGGTTGCTATTTAGCAAGGGCTGTGCATGCGAGAATGTTTTGCCTCATTTCAGGCCCCCTTCAAATGCATGGGTCTTGCCTGCCTGCGGGAAGATGGTCATGCAAAAATGGAATTCTGGTGTTCGTGGGTCTGACTATTGGGCAAGATTTGTGAACCAGTGATTTACACATAAGATTCTTACAGGAATATAGAAGAGTGGATAGACTGCTCATCTACAGTGCCTGGTTCTGAAGATCAAACCTGGAACAGGATTGTCTGGTGCAAAGTGACACACCTCATTGTCCATTCTGCTGAACCCCAATTCTCAAACATACTGATTGTTGATTTGGTGTTTAAACCTGCATTTTTTGCTGACTTGGGCTTGCTGGGGAAAGGCAAGATATAAGAAATAAGAATTGGGTAGTGTTTTTGCAGAAAAGCTTTGCCTGAGACTTTGGGATGACACTGCCTGTCAGAGTGGACAGTGCTGGGCTAGACCAGTAGTCTGGTCTGGTAAGATGCTCAAGAAGAGGAAATAGAGAGAGGGGTGTGTGTGTGTGTGTGTGTGTGTGTGTGTGTGTGTGTGTGTGTGAGAGAGAGAGAGAGAGAGAGAGAGAGAGATTTTAAATATGGGCCTGGGGGATAAATGTAGGCCCTTGGTCTGGGAAAGTTGATATCCACTGAAGCTACCTCTTAAAAAATACCATTACTGCTTCCTTTCTTTCAAAGAGACTTAATTTATTGCAGTTATATACTGCCTTTCTGACAAGGCACCCAAAGTAGTTTACAGTTTTAAAATACCCAAACAAATGATGATACGCCATGTAAAATTGACCCAGGGGACAAGCCAACTTGAGAAGGCCCTGATGGTAGCCTGCCTTCAACCTTCTCACAGGGCAGATGATGTCTAGTGGGGCAACACTCTGTCTGCAGCTGGCCTTGTGGGGTGCAGAAACAGTCCAACCAGGATGTTGTCTCTGCCTCCCTTCTTCAATCTCTTCTTCTTTCTCATTTTATCAGTTATCAAGACCACCTACATACTATGGAGAAATTTTTAACTCTAACTCTCGTATAGACCATGTCTGTGAGGGTCTTGAGGCAGGCTGTGGCCTAATCCTTGTTTTTCTGCTCATTCCTCATCCACAGCCATCCGCCCAGAGGGAAAGAACAACCGCATGTTTGTCTTCTCTATCAGCATGGCTTCCATCACACGATGGTCCCTGGATGTAGCAGCTGACACACACGAAGACCTGTTGGACTGGGTGAAGAAGATCCGTGAAGCCGCCCAAACTGCTGATGCCAGGGTAAGATACACGGCCTCTTAAACTTTTGTAAGCCATAGATGCAAAAGTTGAGGAACTTGTTATGAAGGCTCTTGTGGTCACTGCATGAAATGTGAAAATAAAATTAAATATCTGGGTTCCTGGGTTATATAGGAATGCCCGAAGAGTAACAGACCAGAATGGAGATGCTCCACTCATTATGTTTCGTATCCCTGCAAGTGGTCGGTTCCCTGCTATCTCTGCCATTTAAGTGATTGAGTGCAGTGGGGAGAGGTTTGCTGTCTGTCTTGAAGATGTGCCTTTGTAGAAAAGCACACACTTTTCACAATATTCCACACAATTTTCAAACCGCAGTGAAATCCACTTGTCCTTCTGTTCCTGTTTTCTGCTCATTGAATGTTGATTCTGTTAGCTTGTACCTGAGCCAGTGCTTCCTCCCATACAATTAATGAACCCTGTTGTCTTTCATTGTTTGTCAGCTTTCGGAAGGCAAGATGATGGAGAGGAGGAAGAAGATAGCACTGGAGCTTTCTGAGCTGGTCATCTACTGTCGTCCTGTCCCCTTTGATGAAGAAAGTATGTGCAGATTCCATTAGGCAAATATTGCAATGACCCATTGCGTGGCTAGAGCTGATTACTGGCATTAGTTCAGCCTTGTGATGTTTTAGTTGAAGCTTCTAAATCATTGCACCAATCTGGCAGGGTAGGTTGGTAAAGCTCTCACTTGCAGGTATTTGAAAGGTGTTTGCCAACCATGACAAAAACACACCAGTAGTTGCAATATAGTATGTCTTTTCTATATTGGTTCAAAACCTAATTTGCAATCATTGCAAATTCATTATCCTTGGATATACCGTATTTTTCACTCTATAAGACGCTCTTTTTCCCTCCTAAAAAGTAAGGGGAAATTTGTGTGTGTCTTATGGAGCGAATGCAGTCTATCGCTGATAGACTGCGCACCGATCCTTCTCGCTCTCCTGGCTTCAGGGATAGCCACGCAAAGCCTCTTCAGGGCAATGGGAGGAATGCTCCCCCTGCCCTGAAGAGGCTTGGCACAGCTATCCCAGAAGCCAGAACAGCAAGAGGGATCACTGCTTTTGCTGCACAGCGATCCCTCTTGCTGTTCTGACTTCGCTTCGCTGGAGAGGCACTGCGCAGCTTTACCTCTCTGCGTAGCGCCTCTTCAGTGCAGGGAAAGCTGCGCAGCACCCCTTCAGCAAAGCGGGAGGAGAAACGGAGCCCCTTCCATTTCTCCTCCCGCTTTGCTGGAGAGGCGCTGCTCAGATAGGGAGAGAATATATTTTTTCTTGTTCTCCTTCTCTAAAACTAGGTGTGTCTTATGGTCGGTGCATCTTATAGAGCGAAAAATACGGTACTATTTAGTCATGACTCTGGTTTATCTAATTCACAACTTGAATAATCCCACTGAAGAAAAAGTGGACATAGATTCTTATGGCTTAATTTTTTATAGATGTGAAAATTGGCTCTAGATTTCTGAAGTTGATTTTTTTTTTAAAGAAATGACTAGAAATATGCATATTTGTGGAACTGAAAAGTTCTTTCTCTCCCCATTGCTCTTTCTTCTCCTGTTAAATATTGTGGTGGGATCATTCTGACCTAGGCTGTCCCATATCATTGTCTGCCCTGTTTCTTGAACAGAGATTGGCACAGACAGGGCTTGCTACAGAGACATGTCCTCCTTCCCTGAAACCAAGGCAGAGAAGTATGTCAACAAGATCAAAGGCAAGAAGTTTCTGCAATATAACCGGCTACAGCTTTCCCGCATCTATCCAAAGGGACAGCGCCTTGACTCCTCCAACTATGATCCTCTCCCTATGTGGATCTGTGGCAGCCAGTTGGTGGCACTCAACTTCCAGACACCAGGTGAGAGACCCTTTTCACTGGGCTGTTGCAGTGGTATGATGGTTCCTCTCTGTGGTGACCATAGCTTAGGGCAAGAGTATACAACATGGTACCAGCCATATGTTGTTGGACTGCAAGGCCCATCATTGGCCATGCTGGCTGGGAGTTATGGTCCACAACAGCTGGACGGCACAAGGTTGGCTAGCTCAACATAGGGCATGTCTACTTTGCAGGAAAAAGGTATTGCTTCTGCATGGTCTGGTGTCCAGCTGCTTGCATTGTTATACTACAATGAGCAAAAGCTTTTTGTGCTTGCTTATGATTGGGTGTTGGGCCAGTGGCGTAGCGTGGGGGGTGCAGGGGGGGCCGCACCGGGCGCAATATCTGGTGTTAGGGCAAATCCACGGGTTAGGGGGCGCAAATCCACAGGTTAGGGGGCGCAAATCCACGGGTTAGGGGGCGCAAATTACTTGCCTTGCCCCGGGTGCTGACAACCCACGCTACGCCGCTGTGTTGGGCCATATTTTCTTCTTCATTTGAATGTTTACCTATAAAGCCTTAAATGGCTCAGGACCAAAATACCTCAAGGACCGCCTCTCTCCATATGAACCTACCCAGACCCTGAGATCAGCATCATGAGGCCCTTCTTCACAAGAGGTCCGGAGGGTGGCAACATGAGAACGGGCCTTCTCTGCAGTGGCTCCCTGTTTCTGGAATTCTCTCCTCAATGAGGCTCGCCTGGTGCCTTCATTGCATATCTTAAGGCACCAGTCAAAAACATTTTAACCAAGCGCTTGGCTGATACTCTGTGGCCTTTGAAATGTGTCTGGGAGAGAGGGGTTGTTGGTTTGTTTTTCTTCTATTCCTGTTTTATTATATATTTTGTCTTTTCATGTTGTATTTTTATGTTGTGAATTGCCCTGTGGTCTTTGGATGAAGGGAGGTGCACAAATCAAAAAATAAATAATGATAACATTTTTTTAAAAATTGGGTTATGTCAGAGTAGCTAGGATGCTGTCTCAGAACAAATTTATATAACCTTAAAACCGGGGGTAGCCAACATGGCAACCTCCAGATGTTGTTGGACTACAACTTCCATCATGCTGACCCTGATGGGAATTGTAGTCCAGTGAAGCCTGGATGAAACTGTTTTGAGAGCCAGTGTGGTGTAGTGGTTAAGAGCGGTGGACTCATAATCAGGTGAACCAGGTTTGCTTCTCCGCTCCTCCACATGCAGCTGCTGGGTAACCTTAGGCTAGTCACACTTCTCTGAAGTCTCTCAGCATCACTCACCTCACAGAGTGTTTTTTTGTGGGGGAGGAAGGGAAAAGGAGGTTGTTAGCTGCTTTGAGACTCCTTCGGGTAGTGATAAAACAGGATATCAAATCCAAACTCCTCCTCCTCCTCCTCCTCCTCCTCCTCCTCCTCCTCCTCCTCTTCTTCTTCTTCTTCTTCTTCTTCTTCTTCTTCTTCTTCTTCTTCTTCTTCTTCTTCTTCTCCTGGCTACCCTTGCTGCAAAATGTGGGAATGGGCACACATGTGTTGAAGTCTGAAAGTAACCACAGTATTGCCTCATCCTATTCAGGTGTCAGTTGTAGCGAGCCTTTCAGTGGCAGCAGATACTTTACTGTGCCCTTCTGGCAGCATTATCAGTATGGTTAATTATCTTTGCCTTCTAAAAGAAACTGCACCTGAGGTGTTCAGCATTTTGTGAGCTGGCCAGTTAGCACTGACTTTCCTTAGGGGCCTCATTCGAACATGGGTGTTATGCCCTGAATTGTCCTTAATTGTACTCCATAGTACTGGAGCTGTTCCTCATCAAAGCCCCCTGTGCTTTTGCAGATAAGCCAATGCAGATGAATCAGGCCCTGTTTATGTCTGGAGGCCGATGTGGCTTCATGCTCCAACCAGGCAACATGCGGGATGACATCTTTGATCCCTTTGACAAGAGCACTCTACGGGGGGTGGAGCCACTTTCCATTTCCATCGAGGTTGGTGTGTTATGCTCTTCTCTGCATGCCTGCTCTAACAAAGCCTTATTTTGCCTTTGGTTTGGGTGGACATGTCCCTTCTCCTACAGCCCCAGGCTTCAGAACACTGCTACATTACCTCATGAAGAGACATTGTGTGCGTTTGTGTGTGTGTAATGCATTTATTTCTCGACCTACTTGATCCTTTGGCCCTTCCCACCACCAGCATGGAGCCCTGAGAAAGTTGCCCACAAGGGAATGCAACTCTTGGGTGGAAATATTTCCTCCACTTACCATTTTTCATACCATGCACTGAAGTGCTTCCGCCACTAGAGGTCCAGAGGGTGGCAACATGAGAACGGGCCTTTTCTGCAGTGGCTCCCCACTTGCAGAATGCTCTCCCCAGGGATGTTCATATGGTTCCTTCATTATACACCTTTAAGTGCCATGCAAAAACATTCCTCTTCAACCAGGCCTTTGGCTGATTAATATTCTATGGCCCTTTCAAGGTGTTTGTTTTGGTGGGGGCGGGGGTAATTGTTTTGATTTGTTTTTGTTTTAATTATTTGTTTGTGTTTTTTATCCTGTATTTTTTATCTTGTGAAGCGCCCTGAGATCTTTGGATGAAGGGCGGTATAGAAATTTAATAAATAATAACAGTAATTTTGTAAACTGAGGCTCTTCTCTCCTATCAAACAAATCACCAAATGTTGAGTCTGAGGTGCTTTTGTTTCAGCCGGAATAATGATGGACCATCTTACATCAGTGTGCTGAGTAGCCCTCTAGAGATGGAACCAAATAGTCAATGCCACCCAGGCAAAAATTCAGCAGCGCAGATTGACTTGAAATAGATGACAAAAGGGAGCAGAGGCACACCAGGACTGCATGGTGGGGGGGTGGAGGGGAATTCTATGGGGGCAGAAAAATGGCAACATGCAACCTTTTGCCACCCATAGGTGGCACCCTCCACTTAGAAACCTCATGCGTTCTGTATTTAGCTGGGGCTCAATGTAAAAGCATTGTTGTGACTCTGGCTTCATAACTTAAGTCAAGTGCAAAGCAGGGGAGCAAAGAGCAAGGTGATTTGTTTGTTGCTCCTGTCCTGGCACACACCACCAATGCTGTCATTCTGTTGTCATTCTACTTTAATTTAGAATGAAAAGGGCATATGAGAGGCAGGACAAAAGATTTCTAAATCCTATCTAGGGTTGTTCATGCTGATTGGGATTCAGTCTTGATCAACCAGCCACTGAAAGCATGGGACTAAGTTAGTTATGACTGACTTGTTCCAGCAGCTTCAGTGAGACTCGCAGTGTAGTCCCTGTGCATGTTTGCTTGGAAGTAAGTCCAGCTGTATCCGATGGGACTTCCGCCCAGGCATGTGTACATGGGATCAGGGCCAGTGACTTTAGGCTCTTTCATAAGATATCAGATGGGCAAATGCCTGTAAAAGTTTCTCCTCCATTTCTGCATTTTTAATGCCATCAAGTCAGATCCTGTGTAGACTTCAGTTCTGTACCCACCATGTGAGGACCATGTGAGGAGAGTAAACCTCTTGTTTGTGCAACCTTAGCCTCCTGGGGATGAGATGAAACACCCGTGCATCACTTTTGCACCACATGCACCTGTCAATAGGTGTTGGCTCTCAACAGACTTACTATGTCTTGTTGGAGAAAGCTGTCCAGGGGACACAACCAACTGTATTTAGTTTCAATGGATGAAACATTTTGTTTGCTTTGAAAATGCTGTCTGTGCTGGAGTTACCTCACTTGATCGACGAATGGGCCTGCTGCTGCAGTGTGCATAGCCATTCCTCAAAGTGTGCAAAGCAATGGCCTAATTTTGTCTTCCCTACCTGCCCTGCGTAGGTCCTCGGGGCACGACACCTTCCGAAAAATGGAAGAGGGATTGTTTGCCCCTTCGTAGAGGTTGAGGTGTCTGGAGCTGATTATGATAACGCAAAGCAGAAGACCGAGATGGTGGGTGAGTATCCGAACTACCCAAAATTCAGACGGGTTGCAAGGCATGACAGTGTTGTTTGTAAGTCCAAGCCAGGGCCGGATTTAGGTTTGATGAGGCCCTAAGCTACTGAGGGTAATGGGGCCCTTTATATGTCCAGTTGTCCTTTGTCAACAACAAATTGTCACTGTTTTTTGTGTTGAATATATGCTATATGGTAATTTATGGACCTAATAGGTATCTAAAGCCATTTGCACATGCAGAATGTAGGCACCCTATATACAGAAATGAGCAAACGGGTGATATTTTAGGGAGCAGGCTAGCAGACGGGGCCCATTACTTACAGCATAGGAGCCTACACAACACAAAACACTGTTGCTGTATGTGGGTTTTATTTTATTTGTTTTTTATCTTCTATTTTGGAAATATACATCTAGGTTTTTTTTCTAATTTTTTTGGGGGGACCCCAAGAGAGTGGGGCCCTAAACTATAGCTTGATTAACTTATATGTAAATCTGGCACTGGTCCAAGCTAAGAAGAGGGCCTCGAAATATTCATTACTCCTGTCAATCCTGTAAACCGACTTCCTTCTCATCCCCAGACGTATATGTGTACTTTACATTAGGGGTCCCCTTCCTGTTGCTCTCTTACTCTGGCCTCATGCCTTCAGCTCAGTGTGTGAAGACAAGATTTTCAAAGATTTGCTGTAACACTAGCCAGTCCCAAGCACACTGCGGCCTCTTTGAGGTGGCAAGAAGTGTTTCCTGTTCACTGAACCAGCTTTCTTCTCATCGCCAGAAGTATATGTGTACTCGGTGACCTGACGTTTGGGGTTTCTTCCTGTCACACTCCTTACCCTGGCCCCTGGGCTGCTTTTTCTCATGTCTCAAAATCATTGTGTGAAGGTGAGGTTTTCTGAGCTTCGTTCTAGCACTGGCCAGTCTGTGATGTGGCAAGGAGTGTTTCCTGCTCACTTGACATGCAAGAAATGCTAGGCAAAAGAGGGGGTGGAAACCGCTCTGGTGCCAAGAGTGGAAGCTACAGTCCGCTGCAGAAATGAGATCGTGTAGTAGCAGTAGGGACACAGGTGGCGCTGTGGGTTAAACCACTGAGCCTAGGGCTTGCCGATCAGAAGGTCGGTGGTTCGAATCCCCGCGGCAGGGTGAGCTCCCGTTGCTCGGTCCCTGCTCCTGACAACCTAGCAGTTCGAAAGCATGTCAGAGTGCAAGTAGATAAATAGGTACCGCTCCGGCAGGAAGGTAAAAGGTGTTTCCGTGCGCTGCTCTGGTTCGCCAGAAAGTGGCTTAGTCATGCTGGCCACATGACCCAGAAGCTGTACGCCAGCTCCCTCGGCCAATAAAGCGAGATGAGTGCCGCAACCCCAGAGTCGGTCACGACTGGACCTAATGGTCAGGGGTCCCTTTACCTTTTAGTAGCAGATTGCTTGATATGCATTAGATTACTGAGGTGGCTGGAAAAGAAATGGAGACATGGAGTTGATTGTACAAATTGGCCTAGTCATCAATAAGGAGCCGGTTTGTGCAGCCCTGGCAAGTTCTTGGAGCATTTTGTCCTGTGTTAATGAAGAAACACTTAAGAAGCCTCGGAGAATGCTGTGTCTCAGTAAGACAGGAAAGAGTCCAAGATCATCATCTTAGGAGGGAAGTGGGGAAAATGGCAGGTGAACTGTGACACTAACTGCAGCAATAAATGTGCCATACATGCATGTTTGTGGTAGCTTAAGTTTGAGATCCCATCTGATTGCATTGGATTTGGAGTTGAACAGCTTGGCCTCAGGTCTCTGCTCTGCCCTGAACTCGGTTGCATGGACTGGGCAGGTCTCAGTTTAGCCTCATTGTGGAAGGCAGTTAAAGTGGTGACAATTTTGGACAGCTCTCTGAAAAAATTGCACCCTTTTCCACATACCTGTCTATGATGTGCACCACCTGCTCTTCCTTGATGATGGGTAACAACAGATCCCATTAAGCTGGTGCCACAAACACATGTGAACGCTCCTCTTAGAGGCAGCACCCCTATTCCAGGCAAACAGGTTGGTGCTTGGTGCTGTGGAACAGCTGTGAGATTCTGGAAGATGGTTAACAAAGGATTAGGGATGCAGGAAGGTGGGCATTCCCATCAGGTACTTGCAAAGGTCACAGGGCTTTCATGGTTTCTTGAATGAAGGCATGCAAGAAAACAGTCACTCCCCTCTCCCGAATTGAAGGCTTGCTCTGGGAGGGGGGACCGTTCAGGATGAGGGTCTGCTCCATTGAGAGGACTGTTGCCCCCACTCCCCAGCAGCAACCCTTCAAGCCACACCCTATACAAAACCATGGAGAATACAGCTCTCCCCCCCCCCAAAAAACTTCATTTTAAAATAGCCCCTTATGTAAAGCAATGGGCTGGTCTTCTACATGCTGTGAAGGGTGGTAGATGGAAGCAGCATCAAAATGAGGTGGGCATAAGGGAAAGGATTTGTTGAATTTACTAATTGAACTGGAATGCAAAAAAGGGAGGTGTGAGGAGGTCAGGGAAACAAGTGAATGAAAGACAAGATATGGAAAGATTGATTTGTTTTTAATTGTTATTCTATTTTTTCTGGTTTTTGTATTTTCTTTTTTCTTTTTTTTACTTTTCTTGTATTATTGTAATTTTGTTTGAAACTTTAATAAATATTATTTAAAACAAAAACAAAAACAAAATGAGGTGGGCATTATTAGAGGTGGCTTGTAGCTGTTTTTAATTCTCACCTGATTTGTACTGAGGGCAGGGTTCACTAACTTTAAACTGAGAAGGTTAACAAATGGATGTGAAGAACTGTGGCCCATTTAAAAGTGCTGCTGTGGAAGTTAATTTCCAGAGAGTAGTTCTGTAATCTGTTGTTGACAAAGGAGTTCTGCGACACCAGAGACTTAGCAGCTTACTGTGGATTAAGCTAAACGACTCTTAAAAGTATTGAACTACTTTCTTTTTAAAATACCGGAAATGATAGACATTGTATGTATGTTTTTTTATTTTATATAGTGGACAATGGCCTGAATCCTGCCTGGGCTCATAAGTCATTTCACTTCCATGTCAGTAACCCAGAGTTTGCCTTCTTACGGTTTGTTGTGTATGAAGAGGATATGTTCAGCGACCAGAACTTCTTAGCTCAGGCCACATTCCTGGTTAAAGGCCTGAAGACAGGTATGTGGTTGAAAGGTGTTTCCAATATCTTTGGAAGCACATTTCTGCTGATAAGATTCATGGGAGCATAGATGTTGTCGTGCAACCAGTGAAAAGTTGCTTTGTAATAAATTGTAAACGTCTGTTGTTAATTGGGTGAAAAAAGCAAGGCTGCAATCCTAACCACACTTAATTTGGGAGCAAATTGGGGAGTCACTCCCTGCAAAGCATAATCTGTAGCCAACACGTGTTTTTGGTTTATTGATTGTGGTTTGACATAAAATAAGCCAGGGATGGTAGTTTGCTTACTTTGCGCCTAAGGCAGTGATGGCCAAACTTGGCCCTTCAGCTGTTTGGGGACTACAATTCCCATCATCCCTGACCACTGGTCCTGTTAGCTAGGGATGATGGCAGTTGTAGTCCCAAAACAGCTGGAGGGCCAAGTTTGGCCATCACTGGCCTGAGGAGTGAAAAGACCCTTTTAGACACAATCATAGTAATACAGTAACTTTGGTTTGCCATGATGTGTGAATGGGGCCAGTGAAACTACGTGACTGCAGTTAGTTGGCTCCCATTGTAGCTCCTTTTGTTGTCTTTTAGGGTACCGAGCCGTGCCTTTGAAGAACAACTACAGTGAGGATCTGGAACTGGCTGCCTTGCTGGTGGAAATCGATATCACCCCTGGCAAAGTAAGTCTTGCGCTCTTTAACTATTGATGGAACTGTGCAGCGTCCTGCAAAAGTCTCCCTAAGCTGAGGTTGAAAAAGTTGAATATGTGACAACTGTCTTGTCACGACTTTAAAAAACTTATTTCTCTTTTTGATTCTGAAGCAGGAGAATGGGGAGATTAGCCCCTTTGGAGCTTCGGCCTTCCGAGACAGGTCAGCAGATTCTCCAAGCCAGCAGGCGGGAGGCAGAGCCAGAGAAGGATCCTTGGAAGCCCGATATCAACAACCATTTGAAGATTTCCGGATGTCACAGGAGCAGCTAGCAGACCACTTTGACAATCGAGACAGAAGGTGAGTTCAGTGGGGATCAGGTGCTCTGGATATTCAAGGTAGAACTGATATTCTTAAAGTCAGGTAATGTCTCCTAGTCAGTCATTTGGGAATTGACCATTTATGGTGGTGAGCTTCAGTCCCTTCTACAGGGCCAAGGTGTCCTTACGTATTGCGGAGTTTGAAATGTTCCATAGCATAGGCAGCCTTTGTCTTAACGTATTATTTCCCATGGGAAGCTTAGACTTGCAACTGAGCCATGCATGCAGAAGGGAAAATGTTTTGCTTTTATAAGGTTGCCCTTGCAAAGGCCAGTAAGCATGCACCCAGATAGGAGAATTATCATTTTTCTTTGTTTTGGGAAGAGGGTTGATTCTGCTGGAATGCCAGCCTTCCCTGACAGGGAAAGCGAGCCCCCTCACTGCCTGCAATGCTGCCAGCATCCCAAATGATTGTGGCAAGGGGCTGCTGAGTTCTGCAGGGATATGTTGGGCAAGAGGAAATGTCGTGCTTTCGACCACCTCCCCCACAAAAGCCACGAGCTGGCTAGTCCCATGGGAACAGGGAACATAGAGGTCTGCTCCCATTGCATGCCTCTTGGGGATGGCACTACACATACTGAATGGAACCCTTCTCATTCTCTGAATAGCCCTGATGCACTGTTCCCATGTGTGGCAGTGGGAGGGTGGGAACAATGGCCTAGGGCAGCAGGGCAACTCCCATCATCCCTAGCTAGCAAGGCCAGAGCTCAGGGATGATGGGAGTTGTAGTCCAACAACATCTGGGGACCCGCAGGTTGAGAACTGCTGGCCTAGGGGGTCTCATTCTGCATGCAAGAGATGTATCATCAAATGGGGAAGTTTTCAGTGGTTTCCCCTCAAGTGGAAAAAAATATATCAAATTATCAGGCAAAATATTCCCTGTTCAAAATTGCCATGGCAACAGCTCCTCATGAGAAACCATAGCATCAAAAAGTAAGAATCGAGCCTCAGAGACGGCAGGTGCTAGCTGCTAACAGCCAGTTCACATATCGATCATTTCCCCATCATAAAAGATGCTGTAAATTTATCTGACTATTCTAGAGTAAATGCATGACTAAACTTTGGTACCCACCCACCAACGTCCCATAAGGTTAGTAGGTGCCAGTGTGTTGTGGTGGACAATGTGTTGGGTTTGGATAAGACCTGGGATTAAATCCTGGTACACAAGATGGCCCCGACTGGTCAGATCCCTGCCTCTCCAGCTCACTTTCCTAATAAATGGCTGTAAAGATAAAAAGAAGGAAACCTTGAAGTTTCTTGGCGAAAGGGCAGGATGCAAAGGTGGATAAAACAAAAATGCCATTACATTTTCCTCTCAAGAAAATCAGCACAGTGTCACTAGATACGTGGCTCTTGAAGAAATCCCTCAATGCACTTCCAAATGTAACTTGCATTTTTATAGTCTGCTGGAGAGCTGTATTGTTTTTCAACCCCTTTCCCCCTTTCCTGCAGGGTCCTGCGAAAGACGCGGGTGAATGGGGACAACCGCCTCTAACCCAACCTTTGCCTGCTGTAAAGCACCCTCCAGTGCTTGTGATTCTCACGGATTGCTGTGAACTGGTTTCTATGGAAACGTCACTGCTTTGGCCTACTTTCAGGCAGCTTTTCGAGTTTCTCTTCCGAAGGGTGTTCAAGTGGAGAATTTTTTTAAAAAAAGAATCTACGAATCAATGGTTTCATTGTCTTGACCATGACCTGTAACAAAAACTCAACAGCAACAAAAGACCCTCTGCACCAAGCCGTAAACTTAGGTGTGCTGAACGTGTATGTCTTTGTCAGTACCCAAGGCTGGATGCAGTGGCCTCTCATCGACAACCTTCTTCCCCAAGACTGTAGTTTATAGAGAGGATAATGCCCTCAGAGCTGTCCAGCAGAGCCTACAGGACCTGGATCTATCTATCGTATTATTATTATAGTTATTAAACTCCTTAATCACAGCCTGTGCACAGAATGTGAGGTGATTTCCATGGCAGAAGGAAGTAGGAGTGTTTCTCGTGGTAGTTAAGCACAATCCTGGTAGGACCTACCAGGCCCGGCCTCTGTGGCCATCTCAAGCTATGCAAGGCCCTCGAGTCTGTCTTTTCCCAAACAAAATGTTACTAAAAGTGGATCATGTATTGCATTAGCTACGTTTTTAGGCACACATAGTGGCCACCTATATAATCTTTCTTTGGGTGACCAGTTCATTGAAAAGTGTGAAGCAGAATCACATGAAGACTACATTCTACTGTTTAAAAGTGACTGAGATATAAAGGGTTGAGGAGGGGAGGGGAAACCTGAGCCAAAGGCAGCTCTGCAGGAGTTAGAGCTCTTGCCACTGAAACAAATTTTTTTTCAACTTGCTTCCTGTTCTGTTGAAGTTCAGCCATCACTAATGGGGCCGGTATGTGCAGCAGAAGCTATGGGCTCTTGCGCCTGGTCTCCCTGAAGAGAGGCACTGTGGCTGTGGCCAAAGTTTCCAGGCCAGGAAAACTACAAAAGGCAATGTTCACTTGCTCTGTGACTTCACTGTTGGGGCAGGGCGGTGGGGCAGGGGGAGACTTCTGCATATTGACAAATCATCTCCCCCTTTCCGAGGAAGCCGCTACCAGTGTCCATGGACTCAGGCCACAGGAATTAGGCCATCTTCTTCCTTCTGTGGTTGAGCAGGTGGGGGCAACTTTAACCAGTCATTTCATGTTGATGTGGCAGCAGTGATAGTTGTGCTGCTGTGCTTTACTAGAGAAGCTATACCACCCTTCCAACAGAACTGAGTTGTTTTTATTTGGGCTTCCCAGATAGGAGCAGGGGGCAAACATGCTCCAGTCTCCAAAGGCAAGTTCCATTTTCTGTGGCAGTATTTTACTATATATTGTTTGACTCTCTTATGAGGAGCAGAGTCCTGCCTGACTCCTCCTGTCCTATGGATTCTGATCAGCTGGCTGTTGGCTGGGACGGATCAGACTGCACAATAAAAAATTCCTCAAGTAACTTTATTTTAGTCTTTCCTTGTGTTTTTGTTTGGTGGAAGCCCCAAAGCCCTGCCTTTGGAATACTTCACTGAGATGAAGAGCTGCTTTCACATGTGACAAATTTCCAGGCTGGACAACCCTTCCCACTAATTGGGTGGCGCTTAAGTGCTTCAAGGAAATTCAATTGCAAGGAAGCTTGCTTAAAAAATGGAACAGAAGAAGAGCCTGCTGGATCAGGGCAATGCCCCACCTAGGCCAGCATCCTCCTCTCACAGATGCCTGTGGGAAACCAGCAAGCAGGATTCGACCACAAGAGCATTCTTGCCTCTGGTGGTTTCCAGCAACTGGAACTGCACACAGAACCACAATGTATGTGGCTTACTGTAGTTGCCTGCTTATAAGGGACAGGAAAGTGGATGGAGCAATGGACTGTCAACAATGGAGGTGTGCAAATAAACCAAATTGTTCAAAAAGCGGCAGCTTATATTGCAATTTAGGACAGTTGGATGGACTAATAAACTACACAGCAGGGTAGTGAGTTATTTAAATGTCAATACACCTGTTGGGGGCAGAATCATTTTCTCATCTCATAACCAGAGTTTGGAACTTTGCACTCGCCAAATCACACTCCAAATCCAGCTACAACATAGTGACAACTTTATGGAAGGAGCCACTGTGGCTGTAGTGTTAATAGACTGTCAGACTAGGGCCAGGGAGACTCAGATTCAAGTACACCCAACATATAATTCATGGGATGAACTTGGGACCTACCTCACAGGGTTGTTGGTGAGGGTAAACTGGAGGGTGAGGGCCCATGTACACTGGAACTCCTCAAAGGTGGTATATAATGAAATAGACAAATTCAGAGAAAATTAGCAGAATGCAACAGGCATCGCTCCCACCAAGATTGACAAGCTACAAATGTGCTTTCCCCCCTCGTCGTTTATTAGGAACAACCAAAAAGGTCTCATATCACCAAACTGTACAAGCAAGCTCTTCCCACCCTCATAGCCACATATACAAAATGAAGGGAAACTTGCAGTTCACTTCGCAGAAGTGGCGTCATTGCTGAAAAGGAGCGAGTGCCATCATACCAGGAGCCAGTTCCCTCTGGCCAAAGGAGAACTGGCATTCACCCACACCAACACCTTCAGCTTTTTCCTCTTCAAAAAGTTTTACCAAAAGTACAAAAAGAATCCAATTTTTCTTCACGTAGTTTGTAAGTTAGCCCCACCCCCTCTTTCCCCAATACAAAAGCAGACCACCACCCACCCAAAGCTTGGTGCTAAAGGCCCCTTTTCAGCTACATTACAGCAACCTTGTGGATAAACCAAATTTCTATGGTGCATTAGAAGGTGCAATTTACAACAGTTTTCCATCAGCTTTGAAAGTCAGTAAGTGTTGCGGTCTGCTTTATGAGATAATTTCACCGAAGTTGAAGAAAAATGGATAATAATAAGTTATTACCCCACCCATCTGACTGGGTACCCATAGCAAAAACATCCTAAAGATAGAAACTATCCAGGAACATCTGCAAATGTTCTTACTCATTTGTTCCAGGCATTCAGGTTACCTGCTAGGATTTTCCCATAATAAGAAAAGCATGGTAGGGATAAAACCAAGAGGTGGGGGAAAGGAAGGAGCTCTAATTCAGTAAGAGCAACAATTCTTGCTCTGGCACAGACTGCTGAGAGGTCTTTTTCACTTGAGAAAACCCCACTGTTTGCATGCCCTTATAATAACTTTCATTTTTTAAATAAAACATATCCTTCATCAACATGATCCAGACATCATCTGTCATTATCAGAAGACCTGGAAATGAGAAACAGGCGAAATGGCATCAAGTAAAAGTAGGAGCCCTAAATTTTTATGGACTTTCCTCTACACACACACACACACACACACACACACACACACACACACCCATCCAGTAGGCCAGCTGCCATTTGTCTCTTCCCAATTTGCTTTACAGATTCAGAGGCACCCAGCCAGTGTGGCCAATGGGCAGGCATGATGGGTGTTGCAGTCCAATGGCAGCTGGAGGGGCACAGGTTGAGAAAATTGAGAGCAAATTATGGAGAGGCTCTGTGTGTGGGGGGGATGCATTCTCCATATTGTGCATGCCTGTTCAAATATTAGATTTCTGAGACAAGCAAAACAATGCTTATACACTAGGGCTGGGCGATATCTAGTTTTCAGCTACACATCATGATATACCAATATATCACGGTGTCTGAAATAAGGATGCAGTTACAGTTGTAGAGGCATAGGCTGGCTTCATGATTTTTCCTGCATTGTGATATTTGCTGGTGCCAGCTCTTGTGATTCGCTGCCTTATGCATGAGGCAGCTCTCTCTCTCTCTCTCTCTCTCTCTCTCTCTCTCTCTCTCTCACACACACACACACACACACACACACAATTCACAATATGTTGCCGTGTCAAAAATTATGAAACTGATATCACAATATGGTCTTCAAACTGGTTTTGGATGATCTATCAATCTACCGCCCAGCCCTTTTATACACACTGAATTATTAACACATGAATCCAGTTCTGACAGGCTTGTGCATTTTCAAAGCTGGTTTCAGGGTTGGGGTTTCCTTAGGTCTATGAGGGAGCCATTCATTTACTGCTAGTATAATGGAAGAGATGCACTGACACTATGTTTACATCATTCCTTGACCTAGAAGCTTTCCTGCTAGCCACATAGAGAGAGAAAGTTGCACAAAGGAAGCTGCCTTATACCTCATCAGGTAGATTCCCTCATCTGGCTCAGTTTGGTCTATTCTCATCAGTGGCAGCTCTCCAAGGTCTTTGACAGCACCTGCTGCATATCTGAGATTGCAGGGGTTGAATCTTGGACCATCTGAAGACAAAGCATACACTCTACCAATGAGCTGTGGGTCTTCTCCTACATACAGATCTCATTCAGTTCAACAGAGGGCGCACAGGATAAATTCCTAGCAGCTCACAAGGGCTTGCCTCTTTGCAAAGAGGCTAAACAATCCGCCTTCACAAGCAGAGCTCATTCTACTGGTGAGCCTCACGCACACCAGCCCATTATTAAGAATTTTACAGTGTGCTATTCCCATTCCAAAGGGTGGTTCAACTGGCTTTCAGTTTTAAAAACAACAACTAGCAGAAGTTTCACTAGGAACCAGGAACAGATGAAATTAAGATTTCAAGTATGACTAATAAATACCACATGAAGAGACACTGTGTGCTTGCAGCTGAACACACTCCAATCCCTTCCCTTGATCTAAAAACATTTTGCATTCTGGTTCAGAATGCTTTGCATCTCCACATTTCATCTGTCATGTGCCTATTTTGTATAAATGGAGGGGGGAGGAGATTTTTTTAAAAAGGTTTCAATTATGAACAATGGTTTCTAAGACCTTGTGTATGTATGATCTTGCCTGGCACTATTTCCAAACTCTGAAACCGTCAATGATGGCACTAGCTGCAATGCTATGCCATCATTATGTCAAGATTTATTTGATGAGATAGCCATATGGAGTGTCATTGTCAAGTCAAAGCATCTACTGAGCACCTCCTAATCTCACAGCTTGAGCAATGCCAAGAGAGCCAGTCAACAAGTTATTGTTTATGCAAAAGCTGTACCACTAGTATTAATCCTGATTTCACTAAGCCAATACAGATGCCAAGTTTGTGTTAATATGATGGTGTGGCTCTGTTCAACTCAAAGCTAGTGTGGGGTAGTGAACACCACATTGAGCTGGGGCTGGGGAGGCTTGGGTTCAAATTCCTGCCCAAGAGGTGACCTGGAGTGAGCAAACAATGCCAAGACTGAACTAGTGGCCAACTAGATGCTGTTGGACTTCAGCTCCCATCAGCCCTTGCCAATGGTCAAGGGTGATGGGAGTTGTAGTGCACCAACATCTGGAGAGATATTGGTTGCCCATGCCTGCCTTACAGGTTGTTGTGATGGGAGGGGAGACACACATGCACACGGACTAACTCGACAGGGGAGGAAGAGTAAACGTAAGGTCATAATGCAAGTTCAAAAGTAAGCCAATGAGCCAAAATAAATTAATGTAATTATGTTTGCAAAGCTGACTGACGGGCTTGAGTACTTTGGTTCCTACCCAAGTACTTTCCCTCCTGCGCTTGTGAAATGTGGGGGCAGGAGCAGAATGCAATGTGAAGAAGCAGATAAATGCTTTCAGAAAATGAAACACATAAATAAAACATCCTCAGTGCACCAAGAAACCCAGCTCCTAAGTGCCTTGCCTAACTGCCCAGCATGTAACAGTGTCTACAACTAGCTAAGCAGCCACATCTCCAACCCAAGTGCTCCAATATCCTTAGGAGAGGTGTGAGGATAACATTTTTCCACTGAAAATTCTACAATGGTACTTAATTTTCTAGCTACAACTGAGACTGATTCATGTAGATAAATCAGTGTAAAAAAGACTTGTCTTACCACCAAACGTCCAATCTCTGTCAAAATTAGCTTTTGTATTGTGGGGTGGGGTAGAGACCTACAACTCATTCTCCAGACAAAGACTCACAAAAATGACAAGCCTCTTTGAATTAGGAAGCTGTTTTATACTGAGTCAGACCACTGATTCATCTAAGCAGCTCTCCAGGGTCCCTTCGGTATGCAAAGCTTCTTCCAAATTTTCTACATAGTTCAAGAGTTGGAACGTCTTACTACAAAACCTGTGCAAAATTGTGGCGATGCTTCTTGTGACATGAAACACAGCTATGAAACCACTGGGGAGATCAACTAAAACTCTACGGTTTTGCTAGAGAGAGGAAGCAAGAGGATGCATTAGCTCATAGCATCCTCTCTTTGGAATCAGTCCTGTCTTGCAAACTCAAATTAAGGTACTGAATATGGCTTTAAATTGGGTACAGGTCAGCAAGTCAAGTCCCAATTATGCTCCTCTGTCCACCTTTGCTCTGGAGAGAGGGAGTTGTGTGCCCCCATTGGAATCCACATGCCCAAAGCTAGTCAGTCGTTGGATCAGACACCAATGTGGTAGGAACCACCATGAACTGTGCGTTCAACTGATCCATGCTATATGACTGCACTGCAGACTGGTACAGCCACACGGCTAGTACGTGCAATGTTTTAGGAGTGTTGTTGGTGTGTGACTGTTGCATACACCAGGGATGCTCTGCCACAGTTCCAGCCTAAATGATAATCAATTTAAATACCTACTTAGTTACAAGCTAACGCAGAGTCCACTGAAGTTGCAGGTCTGCAAACCGCAAACCTGAACTCAAGGCTTGCAAACCAAGTACATCATATAAATGTCTGATCTGCTATTACAATTGGCTACTCTAATCGTACACCCAGTTACATGGAACTGGGTCTCTCTGACATCCTGCTTTCTGAGTAAGGATGTTGAACATCACAGCCTTAGGAATCCCTTCACCCTGCCATCCTTAGGTAGACCTCAAGACACCCACTTCAAATTTGATGCTAATTCCTTTTAACTGCTCACAGAACTATTTTTCCCTCTTAAGAGCAGAGTGAGATTTCCAATTACACAGCAATCTGTACATGTACATTTTTAATATTGATGCTATGCATAAAATACCGGTAACTGCATATATGTACTGTATATGTGTATACTTAAAACAAACCTGTATGTATGTAGGCATAGAAAAGCAAGGATATAGACTGCCAAGAACTGTTCCTGTGCCACCCCCATTGAAGTGAATGAGGTTGCTCTTTCATTTGAGAGCTTTGGCTTCATTCCCATTCACTCCTATAGCAGTGGCCTACAATCTCCTTTGAAGACTGAACCCCAAGACAATTACCCACATTTGTTCTCTGAAGGCATTGCAGTAAAAGGAAGCTACAATATTTTAGTCAAAGCTCATTGCACAAACTTTCCCTGGATCCAGGCCCCTTGCTTCTAAAGTAAACCATAAACAGGCCTGGCCATGCCATCAGTAGGTTCTAGCAGCTATCCCACACTGTTTCTCAAAAGAGCTATGGAAGTGCTAATAGGGTCATAAGGCTTCTTTCGTGTGAAAGCAGAAAGAAACTCCAGCAAATCTATCTACATCTTAAGAGTAGGTTCCTGTGTTTGAAGCTCTAACATTGCAAGCTAGCTGGGCTCCTTTTCCTACTTGAGCATGAAGAGCAGAAGCTGAACTCACAAGACCTCTTTCATAGAAATATATTTAAGCCATAGATGGCCTTCAGGTATGATACTGAAGGGGAGAGCCATGAGTCCCCACTTTGGACCTAACAGCAGAAGCAGAAAGATGAGGCCTTTTCTTTTAATATGTGGATTGTTGCTTAATATAAGCGGAGCTTGCGGACCTGCACATTCCCCCCCCCTTCTGTGCTAAAGTATCTCCTATTGTGTGCAAAAATATTTTGCATAGCGAAGGGTAGAACTGGAGCGGGATGGGGGGGGGGAGTTGTAGAATCAGGCTGGAAGGCGTGGTTTTCACAGAAACATGATACAAAGGGAAAGGGTTAAGAGGACACTGTCCCCCTCCTCACATGATGAGCTGTCACTTCAAATTGTAGCATCAGTGGTTGTGTTGTGAAAAAGATCCAAACTAAGAATCCAAGAACTCCACGCAATGTGTGCACAGCTGTATTCTGAGACTGAAAAATACCATGTTGTGCTTTAGGGGGCTTGGACAACACAAACGTACTTGTGATTTAAAGGCTCAAGATACAGTCATGCTTTTGGGGAAAGAATTCATGAGGACACGATAGCCACAAGTGAACAAAATTTAGGTGGAATGAAGTATCACACAAAGACAACCTTTCTGAACCAGAGACTTGAGATACACTCAGTACAGCAGCCTTCAATCAACACAGTGCCCCTCTAGATGTTCTGAGAGGACGATTCCGATAATCCCTGCCCATCTGGAGCAGACAGTAGTCCAAAACATCTGGGGGCACTAGGTTGGGGGTGGCTGCAACATAGGTGCAGTAAGAGAGCTGGGATTGGATCCAGTGCTACCTCTGGAGAAGATACCTGAGGTGGTTCTAAGGAAGGGAAAACTCCCCTACTTAGTGCCACCAATCTGACTCACTTAAATAAACATTATCAGCCACTACAAATAAGCTCCAGCGCATTAAATTATATTTTTTCCATACTATTAAAATAATTAAATAAAATACTTAAAAAACAAGAGGCCAAGACTTGGGTAGGTAGGGGGAGAAGCATACCTACTATAACCAGGTAAGATTAATTGTGCAATTAAGATAGCGCAAAGCTGCTTGACAAAAAAAAGGGGGGGGGCAGCAGCTCATAAATGGCTAGGAAGTCTGGGGAGAAATGGCAAAAGTTCCCAACAGATCATCCCTCTGAAATAAGGTATGGGATAGATAAAACACAATTCTGGTCCAAACACAGAGTTAGGGTAGGGGTATGCAAAATGTGATGATTGCCTACTAAATGCTTTCATGCCCCCCCCCCTTATAGTTTTCTTAATAAAAAAATTAAATTTGCTTGCCTTAAACAAGGGATCTGGATTAAGATGTGTTTTAAAAGTGCATTGATTCATATACTTGCAGATTAATTCAAGTAATAGATTCTGCTGCAGAAAAGTCTCACATTGTTTGTCACTAAAAGATGAATGAATGACAGATGCCAGAGTTTGGGATCGTTGTTGTCGTCCGAACCCCCCCCCCCCCGATTTTCACCCTACTAGCATGCATCAAATGCCCAATTAGAATGGCTGTAATTTGCCATATTCTTATTATCCTGGTTTTGTGCACAAAAACTAGGAATACTGCTCATCAGAGCTGTCCCTAAAACACACACACATGATTAGCAGCACAACCCTATGCCAACTCAGAAGTTCCATAGAGCTCAATGGGACTTGCTCCCTGGTGAGTGGGTGCCAGTTGCAGCTTTTATTTCCATACCTAGAGATTCAATGGTGAAAGGATGTCTGTCTCTCTCTTTCTGTATATGCAATGATTCAGCCTTCAGAGAACAAACACTGAAAGATTATGAATGTATTATGCCAATGATAGTCCAGTTCTATGAAACAATAACGTTTAACACAATGCCCCAGATTCATGATCCTGTTTGCAGGCCACTCGGTAATATAAGAAAAACCGATAGGAAGTTTGAAAGAAATTGTCCACTGGAAAACAAAAACGGAGAATCTATTTGAGAGAGAGGAAATTTTTGCCACTGTGGCAGTTCTGCTCCTATGCTCGACGAGGCAGCAGACTGCTAGACTAAAACTAAACATACAAAAATGAGCCCCTTCCCACACACAAAAATAAGGTCTTCTTGAGTAATCGGTTCCCTCTTGCTTAACTCCCCAATGTGCTTTACAAAAGTATGATCTTGGCATTATGGCAGTGTTTCCTCAGGACCTTCAGAGATTCAGAATGAGGCCCACAGCTGCTGAGTCTTCGCAAAGTTAGCAGCAGATCCTTCGGAGGAGGCAGGGCTGGTTCACTCCATTTCTGAAAACAACACACAGGCGTGTCACAATGCACTCTACAATACTGAAAGAATAAGCAGGCAGAAAGGCCAAGAGAGAGTTTGTGGAGTGGGGGGGGGACGGACCCACAAAGTCATTATGACCTCAGCTATTTTGAGAAGGAAGTGTTCGTTTGCTTTTTGAGAACTGCTTTAGAATGCCTGCCCAATGCTACCAGTCTGTGTGCTTAAGAAGTTGCTCTTTACCTGCCTATCTTCTGACCTTATCTGTATTATGTAGCTCCCTTTCATTTCCCCTCCTCTCACTTTTCTACCTGTAACAGACCAGAATTCCCCTCTCCTGAATGATGCAGTCTTAAAACACAGGAAACTGTGTTGGGCCACTGGACCATCTAGCTCAGTGGTTCTCAACCTGTGGGTCCCCAGATGTTGTTGGACTACAACTCCCATCATCCCTGAGCTCTGGCCTTGCTAGCTAGGGGTGATGGGAGTTGTAGTTCAACAACATCTGTGAGGACCCACAGGTTGAGAAAGGCTGATCAAGCTCAATACTGTCTGAACTCACTGGCAGCAGCTCTCCAGGGTTTCAGACAGGAGTCTCTCCACAGCCCTACCTGGAGATGCCAGGAGTTGACCCTGTCGCCTTCCACTCTACCACTGGGCTACGGCCCCTTTACCCTTTCGGAACATAGGAATCTAGACCATTTCTTGCATCGTTCAGTACTGTCTAACCAGCCTTTCTCAACCTGTGGGTCCCCAGATGTTGTTGAACTACAACTCCCATCACCCCTAGCTAGCAAGGCCAGAGCTCAGGGATGATGGAAGTTGTAATCCAACAACATCTGGGGACCCACAGGTTGAGAACCGCTGCCAGTGGCTCTTCGGGGTTTCAGATGCCTTGGAGATGCCGGGGAGTGAACCAGAGACCTCATTTGCATGCAGAGCAGATGCTCTACCACTGAACAATGGCCCTTGCTGCGCATTATGACTGAAATTCCCTTTCAGGACATTGATGTGCCAACATCTCCCATCCCCACCCCCCCACCCCAAAAAATACCTCTCAGCTCTCCATTTCTGTGAAATCTTTAGCCCCCTCTAAAAAGGGGGAGGGAAGTTATTTCCTACTGAAGTTTCATCTAATCATCAACACTTGTTTTTTTAAACCACTTTTTAATGCTGAAATGTGAAGGGCCAAATTAGCAGAAACAGTTAAGATGAAATCACTTACCAAAGTGAACGGCAGGCAGATGACTCTCCGGATCTCCAAGCTCAGAGCTGCCATCTTGACCTCCAGGCTCCCAGGATTCACTGTTCTCAGAAACCTCAGAAAAGGCATCGACTGTCCCTTTTTGACTGCCGGCTGGCTCACCAACACTTGAGGACTGATCTTCACTGCCTGTGTCTGACACTCCCCTGTTTTCTTCATCTAGCCTTTCAGCAAACCACAGCCTGATCTGTTGAGTAGTCATCTGAGTTCTCTCACACAGACCTGGGAGGTCATCTTCACAAAGCACCTTGTTCTTCTGGAAATAGTCCTGCAGGACCGCCCTGCTGGCCTCACTGGAGGTCGATAGGTCTTTAGGAAAGATACCATGCTTGTAGTTCTCATACCACCTCAAATTTCCATTTTTTAAACCATAGCGACTATCTCCAAACCAACGAATCACCTCAGTCCTGGGAAGTCCTGTATGAGAACATATTTGGTCATATTGTTCATTTGTCGGCCGCTGGGTCTGCACAAAGAGCTGCTTGAGCAAATGTCTCTGCTGAGCAGTCTTTTTAGAACTTAGCTTGGGCTTCCGGGGGTTCTCTCTTTGGACATCTTCACTCAAGCCTAGCACCTCACTTTTGCCATTTGACTCAGTCACCTTAAAGTTCTTAAGGTTGATTTTTATAGGGGTTACTTTGCGCTCTCCTGGCGTTTGAGAGCTGGTGGCTGCATCCAATGAGCCATTTTCACTGGAAGCTTTCAAGTCGTCCGAGGAGCCCTCATCTTCCCCTGAGTCGTCTTTGGCGTCATCGTCCCTCTGCCGCTCTGCGTCTTTGATCACCTGCCGTTTCCTCCGCTCCGAGAACCAGCTGTCAATCTCTCTCCTCGTCATTTTGGTTTCGCTCCTCAAACGGTCCACTTCCTCCTCTGGAGGAGAGGGATTTTGTGCAAAGCTGCTTTCCAACGCTCTGAGCTGCTCAGGAGCCCTCTCTTTATATTTTGTAGCGGAGAAATCGGGTGTCTGATGCCAGGATTGCCGACGGGCTGGGGTGTGAACAGCAGGTGTTGCTGCCAACGTGGAAGTTAATTCTGGGGTTGCTTTGGGAGAAGAGGTGAAGGTAATTTCAGGCACAGAATCTATTATTATTGTATTATCTCCAGCATGTATAGCTTTGCCACCTCTGATGTTCCTGCAATGGTACCTCCTATCGCTAAACCATTTTCGAACTTCCCTTGTACTAAGGCCTGTGATTTTCGTAAGCCGCTCCACTTCAGCATGTCCAGGAAACTGGTTCCTACAGAAGCTGTCTTTCAATGCAGAGAGCTGCTCATAAGACTTCTTATTTTTGTATATACTGGGATCTAAGAAGGCCTGTGAAGTTATAGTTGGGCAAGCAGTGAGCTGTGATGGAGCAGCACTCACCACTTTCACAGGGGACGAAGTGTTAGAAACTGACACAGTGGCAGGCGGCTTTGCTATCTGAGTCTTTGGAATGGATGTGACTGCTACTGCAAGAGATGAGGTTGTCCCTTGAAGTCCATTTGACATTATTGGTTGCGTAACCAATACACCACCCGCTCCTTCGGGTTTCCCAACAGAATGGCCAGGTAAACTGGCCTGAATGAGATGCTGAACACTACTGGGGCTTGCAACTAGGGGTGTATTTAACACTGTAATGGTGGACTGGGGTATGGACTGAATCACAGTGTTAAACATTTTCTTCCGTGCATCTTCTATCTCCTCCGGTGACCAGCTGATACCCTGCTTCAACCTCTGGGCGGTAAACCAAATCTTCAGCTGTTCTTCTGGGTACTTGGTCACAACAGTCAAATAGCAAAGCTCAGCTTTGGTAGGGTAAGGGAACTTATGGAAAGAGTTTTTCAGAAAGCTATTAGAGTCCATTGTTGCATTGTATGTTGGGATACTGCTCAGGGGAATCATTACCTTGGGAAGGGATTTTGAAGTGGGTAGCTGCTGGTGAAGCTGTTGTTGTTGTTGCTGCTGCTGCTGCTGTTGCTGCTGCTGCTGCTGCAGCTGCACAAATTGAGTGAGGCCTGCCTGCAAAACAGGTACATTTCCTATTATTGAGCCATTGACAACATGTGTTGGTTTAACTGTTCCTGTTGATGATTGGTTCACTGGCACCGGTCCATTGGTGAATGGCTGCTCGCCAACTTTTTTCTCTAGATCCTTGACCGGTTTACTAGATACGTTTTCTTTTAGCGTGTGGATTTTTTTCACTTCTGGTTTCGTTTTCATTATCTTCATAATGGGTGTTTTGGTAATGATAATTTCAGCTTGGCTGTCTTGACCTTCCTCAGGGAGGTCCCCCAGAAGGTCCTGGCTGCTGCTGGCATCTCCAATGGTTTGCTCCACAATCACGTGCTTGCCTTGTTTCACGACATTCCAGATTAAGCCAGTTTCCCCAATGTGGCACTCTGCGTTGTGGCAAGAAAGCTCTTTGTGACTGATGACCAGGAAACTGCACTGTACACACACAAAGGACGGGCCTTTGCTAAAGTCTATGTGCTCAGAATCAAGGTGACCAAGGAACTGATTAATGTCTCGAGAGCCAAAATTGCAATAGATACATCTGTAAGTATCACCATCTAAGATACCACTATGTCCATTGGACAACAGCCCATTTTTGTGATTATTGTGAACAACAGTGTCACTAATAGGCAGAGCTGCAGGAGTAACAGACTGTTGAGATCCTTCATGATCAACTCCAACAGAGCCTGGTTGCGACTCCTCCAGTGCCAGTGCTTTTGGTGGTATCATGCAAGGCGTTGTGGATTTCCTTTTGCTGGCCATTTTTACAATCAGCGAAGATAATAAAAGATTAGAGGACAGGTGCTACTTTTTGAGACTGCTTTGCAGGCTATATTCCTGAAAATCCATGATGCCCAGAAAAATGTGTGTGTCAGGAGTCTTGACAACCATTTAAGTCAGCCATTGAATCTGAGGAAACAAAAAGAATAGCATGTCAGCAAAATATTATGCTAAACATTTTCACCAGCACAACTGCAGGCTGTTTATTTCTCAGTTATATACAGTGGTACCTCGGGTTACATACGCTTCAGGTTACATATGCTTCAGGTTACAGACTCCACTAACCCAGAAATAGTGCTTCAGGTTAAGAACTTTGCTTCAGGATGAGAACAGAAATCGTGCTCCAGCGGCGTGGCAGCAGCAGGAGGCCCCATTAGCTAAAGTGGTGCTTCAGGTTAAGAACAGTTTCAGGTTAAGTACGGACCTCCAGAACGAATTAAGTACTTAACCTGAGGTACCACTGTACTGTGTTGCATATACATCATAAGATAGTTAACTAAGAAACAGTATTTCTGTTGGTCAACTGAGAAACTGAAAGCAGTTTTCTTTATAGAGTTAAGGAGAGAGAGATATGATGGCCACACATCATGGCATAGCTGATATTTTGGAGAAAACACAACCTACAATATAGGAAAGATTTAAAGTGACCCAAATTAAAGCTGTCATGGAGGTATTGTAATTTTGATTCTGCTCTACCCACCCCTCCAGGTAATGATGACTATATCTGTTTTCATTGAAGTACAATGCAGTTTTTAAATCTAAATAAAAGATGGAATAATAGTCGAAGTTTGATTTTCAGTGGGTCTACTCAGAGTATGACTAATATTGGATATCATCCATGGGGTGCAATTCATCTAATGAATTGCATTAGATGCATGAAAAATCACTATAAGACTGGCCAGCCAAGTGTGCAAGCAGTTGGTTCAATGCTGGAACCAAAAACAATTCCAGAAACTGGTGTTGCAGAGATTATACATGCTGGTTTTTGTAGCAAATGCAGGTCACAAAGACACCTTTATTTTAAAAGGAGGAAAACACTTCTTGTTTTGTTGATACATGTCTGACACATTACTCAACGAAGCAGGACAAATTAGGTGATAAGCTACAGGTTTCTCGCACAAACATTAGCAGAAGCAAACTTATAGAAACTTATATGCCTATGAGGGTGAAAGAGAAGCTTCAGAACTGATTTACACTAGAGGGGATAAGTACATGGAGGGTGGGGGGGAGACGCTTGACAGCTGAGCAAAGTCAACACACACAAGCTGAAAATTAGAAAAAGGGCTTCTCTATGCAAGTTTCCCTAGCCCCTTTTCCAGACATGTATGCACATGAACATAATTAAACTGCACTGGATATATCCATAGGAATAACTAAAGAGGGCTTTGCCTGATTCCCACAGTGTTCATGCATGTACAGTGGTACCTCTGGTTGTGGACGGGATCCGTTCCAGAGGTCTGGTCAGATCCCAAGGTTTCCGCAACCTGAGGACCAGTAAAATACTTCTGGGTTTACCATGTGCGCATCCCAAAGTTTACATAACCAGAGGGTTACGTAAACGGAAGTTCGACTGTATTCAGAATAGGAAGACATAATGCAGTTTCTATACCCTTAAAAGGATCACTTTTGGTGATGCAAAGTGGATACACCCCATAATTCTCCCAAACTTCGCCTCCTGCATGCCATGCTCCTTGTGGTGGGTAGAGGCACCTTTGCAAAGGAAGAGCGAACCCTTATGGCACTTTCACACATACAAGCTGTGCGGGAATTCAGACATCACTCCAACTTGGAAAGGGTCCATTACTCTGATGGTTGGGATAGATATACAAAAATACAGAGCTACCTTGTGCAGAAACTGACCCACTACTGTCTACTTGTAATGTTTTCCAAGATTCCAGACAGTGTCCCTTACCACTGGGTTCTTTTTCACTGGAAATGCAAGGGACTGAAACCCCCAATTGAAATAACCCTGTGATGTGCACAGGGGTCTTCCCTGTATGGGTTGTAAAGTGGCAACCATGTGGCAAGGTTTAAGAGAGCCCCACAGTGCAAAGAAAGAAAGAAAGAGGAGTTAAATAACATTCTGGTTTGCTAAACAAGAGTTACTGATTGACTAAATGTTCCTTAAGTTCTTTAGCGCTCCATGAAGGCTAGATCTCCAAAATGAAAAGCAGTGATGAGTGTGTCATTTACAGAACAACCGCAGGGAAAGCTGTTTTGATTCGGCTGAACCACTAAAAAGGCCAGATCTGGAATACTGTGGCAGCCTGACCTTATTCCCAGAGGAAAAAGTTAATATTTGCTCGGCCCTCTCATGTAAAGTTAGCTGGAGTTTAAGCACAGTGACAACACACCAGACAAAATGTAATCGAAGGGACTGTTTGTACATTTCTTTTCCCTCTAGAACAGTTATATAAGCACTTTGCAGAAGGCTGGTGCACACTTGCATCTGCAACTTGAGTTGCGTACTGAGCAGACCACAGGATGTTTTAGATTACTAAGCAAACGGGGCTCATGTATTTACAAGTTGCGAAAGAGACAAGCTCAGGAACAACACTTCTTATTTCACATCACAACAGGTTAGACCCAATTTCTAAATTTTCAGAATTTGTTCATTTAAACACGAGTGCGTGACGCTGTCATACAATGAGCCAAGACCACCATATGTTCCAGCACTGTCTTGTCTGACAACAGCTCCTCAGTGTATCGGGGAGACAGTTCCTCCTCATCACTTGCAAGCTATGATCCTTTTAACTGGAGGTCCCAAAGGTTGAATCATAAAACTGTAGAGTTGGAAGGAAACCCCAGGGTCATCTAGTCCATCCCCCCACAATGCAGGAATCTTCACTAAAGCATCCATGACAGACGGCCATCCAACCTCTGCTTGAAAATATCCAAGGGAGGAGAGTCCAGCACCTTCCAAGGGAGTCTATTCCACTGTTGAACGGCTCTTACATTCAGAAAGTTCTTTCTGATGTTTATTCAGAATCTCATTTCTTGTATCTTAAATCCATTGGTCTGCAGCAGCAGGGGGGAATCCGCAGCAGGGGGGAATCTGGGACCTTTCACATGTAAAAATGCTGTACCCATTTCCTATGGCCTCTTCTCCAAAATAAACAACTTAAAACTGCTTTAACCAGTGCCAATTTATATTACACATTGTTTTCCTACAGTAAAAGCATCACAATTGCTCAGGGATATTTCAAAACTTTCTTATTTTATTTTTAAGTCTGGCAATTTCACTAATTGTTCACTAAACTTAACCATCAAGGGATCCTTTACCTTTACCTTACCTAATTCCCCCCCCCCCTCCAATTTTTACTTCGTTTTAAAGAAAGTTTATTTTTAATGCTGTTGTTTGTACTTTTATATAGGCATTGGGGTCAGGTAGTTTCAGCCCCTATCCTGTCCCAAATTCTAATCTCACTAAAATAATCTTATTTAACAGCAGCAGTTATGTTCGGATGGTGTTAGCCATTGCGTACTATGATTTTATTTATATTCTAGGAAGGTTGAAATTTCATTTTTAAAAAATCCACTTAACATCACACCTACTAACTGTTACACTTTGAGACAGCTAAGTTGAAAGGGGGAGGGTATAAGTAAAGTACCATAAGATCTTTTAAGAAACAATATTAGAGGTCCTCTAAGATGTTCCATCCCTACAGAGCTCATGGCTGTCTTATAGCTGATGCTACCCAAGTTATTCTGATGCCCTGGAACACTTATTAAGGAAAGCACAACTCTGGGTAAGTGTAAGCTATCTATACATAAATGTAATTAAGTTTTAAATAAGTACCGCTAGGTAAGAGTGCCCCAGTCCCTTTCGGCTGGCTTGTAAATGGCTTGTTTTCATATAATTAATAAAGGCAGGGTTGTTAATGCAAAACATTCAGTCTGGTCAATGCCAAAGTCTACATTTAGAAGATTAAAAGTGTGATCTTCACCCAAGGCTTGCTTAGCAACCAAAACTGAACATGTGCCATGTTTGAGCGTAGATTCTTAAGACCACTGAATACTCAATAAGGTTTTCCTTCTAATGAGCTTTCAGTACCAGTTTACCTACACAACTAGGGTGGGAGAATATTAAGCAAAGGGCAGTTAAGACATGAGTGATCAAGTCCTCTGACCTCTGAATATGGATGTGTGTGTACTAAATAACCCCAGAAGTGCCAACAGCATCCACAGGTAGCTTTTGGTGACAGCTTGCTTGGCACACTCATTGCCATGCTAGTGGCAACTGGCACAGATTGCAAAGGCAGATTCCCTGCAGCACCCATAAGCAGCTGGACCCATATATTGTGAAAAGTTTACTTCTGCTGGGACCATATGGAAGGCCTGTCCAAATATAGACTGTGTATGAGTGGGTCAGCATTGTGCCCTCCCATGAGGTGGTAAGGAAGCCTTTTAAATGCATTTGTGGGAGGGGGTTTATTATTTTGTTGTTTTTTTAACTATTTATTTGTGCTTTTACCTTGTATCCTTATCTTGTGAACCACCCTGAGATCTTATGATGAAGGGCAGTATATAAATCTAATAAATAAAACAAAATCAAATAAATTATCAGTATTAAGCCGGTTAAAGTTATAATTACATTATAACACCCACAGACACAAATATAGGCAGGCGTGTGGGCTGAGAAATTCCTTGTAACCTTAATTTTTAGAAACAAACTATGATGAAGTGCTGCTTTCAAACAACATCCAATTAAAGGGACACTAAATGAGCCATAATTTTGACATGAATGCTGTAGGTATTTGTTTTCATGTCATTAAAAAAAACCCCAAGGCAACTTACGATAACATTAAAAAAAAAAAACCTGCACGAAAATCCCCAACAAAATTCACAGACTAGAACAAAGATAATCACAGCAGCACAACTAGATTAAGTGGGGGAATGGCATAATTTAAGAGGTCGGGTTGAGGCTTCAAACTGCAGCCCTAAGACATGGAATGTCCTCAGACATTTCTATCACCTGCACCCGGGTTTGAAAGTGGAAAGGCCTGGTGCACACGCAAACTTGGCACATAGGCATCTTTAGATCACAGCATTGATAAACATGTCTCCGAGCTGGTTGGATCACTGTTTGCTAATACTGTACAGAGAACCATTAACAGCAGAGGACCATTCCAACATTGATTTATCTGCTCATGAATCTTTGTATTACAAAAAAAGATTTCGGGGTGTACTTCAGGAGAAGCTTCCAATTTACCTGGAGCCACTGCCACACCTGTTCAGCTGTCATCAACCCACATAAACTGAGTATGCTAGAACACGTCCAATAATCCTCTGAAACTACTTTGCAGAGGGAAGATTGGTAACGGATTTTTATCCAACTGCATTTCAGAAAGCTTCTTCATCCATGCTCTTGTTTTTAAGAATACGGAGACTGCAGGAATTCTACATAGACTGCGCCACTTTCAAAGACTTGAATCTTTTAAATAAGAAACCACTTCTGCGTCCTTATTCGTTGCAATATTTCTGCAATGCCTGAAGATTTGCTATGGTCCTATGTAGAAGCTCAAATGTTAAGTACTCAGAAGGGGAGACCAATCGTGGGCAGGAGATGCAGCTTTGCACGCTTACATCCAGACATCTGAGGATGCTTCTAGTAAGTAAGGCAATAGCATTTCCCTTGCATTGGTAATCGGCGCTTGCCAAACTGTTGCACAGTAGTTCCACCATTCAGCTTAATTATCCCTTGATCTACCAACTGAACATGTTGCCAGGGTGATCAAGTGGTGAAGGGCTGAAATCTTAATGTTGTTTCAGGCCAAAAACTAAATTGAAAAATAAGGTTGACGAGTAAACTAAGGCCTGACATCACAAGACAAGCTTGGACAATCACCTATATGGAGGTAGCTCCTTTGTTCAAACATTTTATCTGCTCTCAGAGAGCTAAGGGCTTCCAGTTTGAAGAATCGAGAAATTACATCAGGAGAGAAGCAGGGGGAATAAGCAACCAAGTGGCAAGCCTAACTGAACTGCAATTTTTAGATTCCCCATGCGAAACACAGTTCATAAAGTTATGAACCTTCAGTTCATAAAGAGCATCTCAGAACCTGAATTACAGGTTGAAATGGACAAAGTGGCTCAGAAGCAGATCAGGTTAAAAAACAAAACAAAAGACGCATTTACTCTCTAAGACATACCTCCTCTGCTTTGTCACCATTACAGTCATTTAAAGGAGCCAGTGTATGTGACATAATTGCTGTGTGCAGGCAATTCCTCTCAGCTCTGCTAAGAACTCATGGTACCCTTAATACTATCAAAATGTAAACACTGGAACTGCTGCCATTTTAATCTGTAAAACAGCCTCACGCAGTTTGCATCAGTATCAAGAATGGCTCTATTGTGCCCATCCTTCAATTGTGCTTTGTAGATGTTGCCTGGCTTTCAAAACGCTTGGATGGTTTATGGGCGCAGAAAGACCAGTTGAGTGAATGATCACATTCATTTCCCAAACCAGGGCAGAACGGAGATTTGTTTATTTTTTTAATCTGGATCAAACTGTTGAGAGATGCGTTTTGTCCAATTGGGCCATGCAGCATAAATATTTAGGAGCTGCTCGCCTCTATTTGCTCTTGTTAAATCAATTCTTTGTAGAGCACAATATGAAAAGTAGCAAATTTCAGTTTTCTTTCATTTGCATAGATCTGTAATTGCATCTCTCTGTAGGACTACCCTTGAGGTTGGTTTGGAGGATGCAACTGGTGCAGTGGTCCAGCATCCTGTTCTCACAGGCCAATCAGGTGCCTATGCAAGCAGGACCTGAGTGCTAGAGCACTCTTCCCTCCTGCGGTTTCTGAAAGGCAATTCTGACGCAACTTCTGGTTTAGAACAAGTACTGTTTTAATGCAGAGGCTCTCGGGAATTGTGGGCAGACCCAACGTTCTTTCCCTCCACCCAACTTTTATCTCAAAACTTCACCTCTGCTTACAGTATTCTATACCTTTTGCTATTGGCATTTGATTGAGTATTTCGCCCTTCCATCCTACAACCAGGTACAGGGTTACAAAGCTTAGGTTAACAAACTCTCTGAACAAGTGCTCTGCATCTCTTATTACTGCTGCCTCCTACCCACCCTCCCTTAAAAAAAATCTGCTGTGATACTTTTTTTTTTTTTGCTCACAATCAGTTTCAAGTTTCAGAACATTGAAGATAAGCAATAACAAAAATCCAGGTGACTCAACTGGCTTTTATAACACCGATCAAATGAGAGGACAATCTTGATAGCAGCATTAAAACTAATTCCTTCTGCGGAGGTGCACAAGAAGCTTAGTTCAGTTCAGAAGAAAGAATTCTGGGCTACAACTTCATAGCCAGCTTAAGATCTTTTAATTTGCAGCCTCCATGCCAGAAATTTCACATGAGGCAACAGGGGCATTCATTGCCAGATCCTAGCATCCGCCACATTCATGGAAATTAGTCACATTTTAAATGCAAATTACACATACCAATTATTAGTGGGCATTCATTAACTGCACACGCTTTGTCTATATCACACCACAGAGGTTTGAACCAGAAGGTCTGGCACACCCAAGTTAGAAAAGTTTGAATGCTTTCTGCAAAGTGTTGAGATTGGGAATAACAAAAGAGCCCGTTCTTATTCTGAATGCATGCACAACTTATTTCTGATGTATTTCATGCTACGGTTAGCTGAAATGACTATGGGGGGGGGGGGGAGAACTGTCCCCTTAGAAAATATCAATTATTTCCCCCTCTTTTTCTTAAGAGCTTGGTTTCAAGGCAACTTCATTATAGCCAAACACTTTTTCAGTTTTCTGAATATGCTGGTTTGCCGCTCTGAGTTGTTCTGCTCACTGAACTGGCTCATTCTTTTAGCAGAACAAACTGTTCCATGTTGAAGCAGGATTTGGCACTGTGTTAACAAAAGAGTCCCCCCTCTACTTTTGACAGCATTCTGCCAAAGACCTAGTGCATTTCCAGTGCCAAGATACAAAAGGTCAGAAGGGGTCAAGCCAAACAACGGGTATACGCTACAGCATGTGTTGCAGACAGCAAAGTGAATTGAGAGGGGGAGCAACTGTACCCCATCTTTTTCAGAATAGCTATTGAGGCAGAACAAGAAAAGTATCACCTGTGAGCCTTAAAGCATTTGCTGGTTTGTGGAAGATCAGCATGGCAAAGAAAATATTATTTACTCCCAGTTTCAGCTATACATGCTTCTTTCTGGGGCTGAGATGTGTGGATCCCTCAAGCTGCGGAGATTTTAAGGAACCTGAGAGTTTTGAATGGGTTGGTTCTGTCCAGTGGTGCCAAATATTCTTTGCCATTGCTCTCATCTCCCGCTTGGGATTTAATGAACTCTGGCAATGAGCTACTCTCCGTAAATCACAAGCAGTGTTAAAACTGAATATCACCTTACGAGAAACAAAGTCAACTTTCAACATGTACAACAGTAAGTTCATTTACTGGGAATATGGGATGGTGCTCAGAGTAATGCTCCATTATCCAGAACATGCTGAACATCGGGAAGGAATAGCTTGGGTGCTTCAGTTATCAGCTTCTTGGTTTTTTGAAAACATAAAAACAGTGCATTAAATTAACTCTGTTTTTTCTAAGATACCAGTTGTTCTCCCATCCCCCTTAAGCTGGAAGAGAAAAGGAAAGGTGGGGTGTGGAGGAGCAGATATTGCATCAATGCGACACTAAGCCAGGTTTTATAAACTATAGTAAATATACAGCGACTGCATTCAGAGGAAAACCATGGAGACACATGCTTCCAATATCAGGGGAATAGAAGGGGCATGTGCTATACAGTCAGCATAGATGGACAAGCATTGCACAGATTTACATGTATATGCAAAAAAAGAAGTAGTATTTTTGGTTGGCGGAATAAACACACTTGAAGGAGGTTGTAAAGGCTGGTTCTGGAACTGGAAATAAATCTGATCTAATCTAAAGTGTGAAAAGGGTATTGTTTTAAGTGTCTTTGGGTGGTATGCAACTACCATATCCCATGATAACAATAATTTCTGCTTGTACAATGGGACTTCCCCGCTCTCCTCCCTCCATACCTTTTACCATTCTGCTCCAGAGGGTTGGGAAAACCCCTAGAACAGCTTTAGAGGTTGTACCAGGGGAAGAGGTCCACTGCGCAAGCAGAAATCCTTCCACTGACGTAAAGTTCGCATAGCACTGCACTGAATACAACCTTCTTTTGCTAGGTGATCTCATTCATTTGGCTTACCTTGCTCACTCAGTGTAAAATGAGAATACCTAATTTCTTATGAAGCATGGAAGGCATGCTCTCTGAAGAAGCTCCCTCTCCTAACAAGCAACTTGTCTACTGGAAAAAAAGGACCGGTAGTTATTTGCTTATTGCATTTATATACCACCTTTCCTCCAAGGAACTCAAGGTGCTGTACGTATATAGTTCTCCTCCTCTCCATTTTATCCTCACAACAACCCTGTGGGGAAGGTTAGACTGAGGGGAAGTGACTGGCCCAAAGTCACCCGTGCTTTTCATGGCTAATTGGGGATTGGCAGCTTTTGCCAGCAAATTTTGCTTCCCACAGCAGACATATCCTTGGAAGGGCTTAATGCTGAATGCAAACAACTGATATAAAACAAATGAAAGTGCAGGTGTGTAGCTGGAGGTCACCCAAGACTGTTTGCACCTGAAGCGAGGATTTCTTTTCCCAGAAGAGAAACACACAACAAGACAGGAAGTGTCAGAAGGGAGTGTAGCAGAGATACAATATCAAGCCACACAGAATCCCAAAATGCATCTGCAAGATTTGGAGGCTGCTTAGGGAGGGAGTTAGCTAACCAAATAATGCCCAGGGAAAACCACCCCTGCCTGTTAGTACTGCCACCAGCCCTGAAAAGCCCCCCCCCCCCAAATCTGAGTCAGGGAACACTCAGATCTGTTTGTGGACACCCTTTGGGATTCAGCCAGGCAAGAGACAATGATCCACTCCTTGCCTTCCAAGCCCCCAAGGTACTCAGTAGCAATGACCAAGCAAAGCAGGCAGGTGCCAGAGCTTACAGGAAGGAACCACACCAATAAAGACAAATGCGTTATTAAGAGACAGCAAAGACAACCCTTTTATACTAAAGTTGTGGTTTAAGAAACGAAAGACCCTTCCGACATTTCAGGTACAGACCAAAACTACTTGCCTCATCCTAACACCAACCATTAGAATCACAGGAGCACCAGCAAACTGCATCCGGACAAACATGGTTACAGAGCAACATGATCCTTCATCTGAATGCGACCCCAGAACCAAGTCAATGGCCAGGTTTTTTATATACCAAAAGGCCTAGACACAGGAAGGTAGATTGCTAGATTTCCCTTTAGCCAATCAAGCCCTAGGACCTATTTTCCCCAGCACTAGAGGGTATACGTGCTGGAAGACAATGCAGCTGCAGCTACTAACTTGATTTTTGCACCACCACTATGACCTTGAGCAGTCTTTCAGCCGATGATTCACACAAGTGGTAGATTAAATGAAAAACCGGAGCTTTCCTCTTGGAAATACTATAACCAGAATACCAAGTAAAAAGCCATTAAAATAAACCAAAGATAAAGGGGAGGAAATACAATATAAACACATTTGAAGCATTTAGTGGGCATGAAAAATCACCCCCCCCCCAAAGCAGCAGGCATGAACTGCAATTCTAAGCTTGTTTACTCAAAAGTGAATCCCACTGGACTCAATGTTGTTTATTCTCGGGTAAGTGCATAAAAACGGGACGCGGGTGGCGCTGTGGTCTAAACCACTGAGCCTAGAGCTTGCCGATCGGAAGGTTAGCGGTTCGAATCCCTGCGATGGGGTGAACTCTCGTTGCTCGGTCCCAGCTCCTGCCAACCTAGCAGTTCAAAAGCACGTCAAAGTGGAAGTAGATAAATAGGTACCGCTCCGGCGGGAAGATAAATGGTGTTTCCGTGCGCTTCTCTGGTTTCGCCAGAAGCGGCTTAGTCATGCTGGCCACATGATCCGGGAAAACTGTCTGCGGACAAATGTCAGCTCCCTCGGCCAGTAAAGCGAGATGAGCGCCGCAACCCCAGAGTGATTCGCAACTGGACTTAACTGTCAGGGGTCCTTTACATTTACCTTTTACTAAGTGCATAAAACATCTTCCGATTATTTTTTTTAATAAAACCTTTAAATACTACCAAAAAATGGGAGGTAGGGGGAGAGACAGAGCCTGTCCATACTTTCCCAGGAGGATAATTTCATAACTGGGGTTCCTCCAGTGCATCTTAAAAGGAGAAATTACCTTTGTACAGGAAAGGAACGGGACGCGGGTGGCGCTGTGGGTTAAACCACAGAGCCTAGGACTTGCCGATCAGAAGGTCGGCAGTTTGAATCCCCGTGACGGGAATATATTGGAATATAGCGACTATAAAAAAGGGGGGGAAACACATATAACAAGAACGCTGATATACTGCAATATTTGTGTGCATTTCACTTGTGTAGTACAGTATATTTCACTGGTGCAGCAAGGGGGAGGACATCACCTGTACTTTTTCCATCGAAGTAATGATGCTATCATCTGCAGGAGCTGTAATTGCCAGCATTGTGAGTTTGGCTGAGGGTGGGAAGGTTGGAATATAGAACATGCTGTGTTCCCTCCTTTACTGGCAATAACCTTTGCTGTGCTGCTTTAAAAGGCATTTAACGGTCTGTTCTTTACATTAAATTTATGTTAGAAACTAACACAGTTATCCAACAGTCTGTTTTAAACAGTTCAAATGAGCCTCACTGGCATCTGAAATGGCAGCTTGTGCATGACAGGACTTTAGTGTTCATGTTTTTTCCAGTTCTCCAGCAGTTGAGCAGGTGGGTCGCTTGATATATATAGCTCTGTCTGCAAACTAGGGATGCAAGGAACTGTCAACTTTGGTTCACTCCCTTTCTCATTGTCCATAGTTTAAATTTGCTTTGCCACATATCCACATCAGTTTGTAATTCTAAAAAAATCCTTAGAAAAATTCTTTAGCATTCTGAGTAAATTTCAGAGGTTCCACTGTATTTTTCTATGTTATTTCCACTAATTTTTATGCACATTTTTGTTAGAATTCCAGCTGTGTGATTGCAGTCATGGAATTGTTGTCTTTCACATGATGGTGTATGTTTTGACTCCACAGAGTGGGAAGTGACGGAGACAGGATGTTTGTGTTACTGTGTTCTGTGAAGTGGGACTATTGTCCTTTGAAGTGGGACTATTGTCCTTTGCTGTCTGATGCTAGAGAGAGAGGGAGCCATGTTGCAGTGTTCTGTGTGTGTTTATATGTAAATAAAGTAGATTAGCCAAAATGCTGAGTTGCTGAGGTCTGTCACGCAAGGTGCGCAAATTCTGCGGATCCCTAAGTGTGCCGATGTCTGTTGGCACTGGTCGCTGTGATGTTTGGGCAGAAGAAAGCTTTTGAAACTCCCGAACGATTGACCAAGAGGGAGGGAACATGCCAGTCGAGCATGTTTCTCTGCCAAGGTTCTACTCGAGAGTAGGATGAGCTCCTGACAATTTTTACCCTGGTTTGTGCATTTTAGTACACTTTTTTTAAGCTAGAGAACTACACTGCAAAATTCAAAAAAATGTAAATTTCGAAGGACGGCTGTATTTCAGTTCGCATATTGTTTCAGAAAGTGTGAACGGCATTTAAATGCAAACTGAAACAATTTTCTTTCACACTCCTAGACGAAGTCCAATGTGCTAAACACAACACTATCTCTTCCAAGAGTGCCAGCTTGGCCCCACGACCATGGGTGCCGAGGGCTGTGGGTGCCATGCAACATGGCCCAGGCACCAAAATTTGTAGGTGCCCAGTCCCTTCATAGGGAATTTTGTTGATGCTCAGGCACCCAGGGAGTTGGCACCAATGCTGTCTTCTATGAACTGATACAACACTTAACCAAACCATGTTTGATTTTTGGATTTACAGCTCATGGTTCGCCTGGAAGAGACAAATCATGAGCTCAGGTTTGGGCAACATACAAAGCCAAATCATGGCTGAGATCACAGTGCTGCAGCAGTGGAAGGTCCAGGGAAGGAGTACAGTGGCTGTGATCGCCTCTGCAGGAACCCTTGATGCTTACATATTCATGCTAAGTCTATGACTGTGAGCTGAGACTGGGTATTGTGCTATAGTGCTGCTGGGATGTGGGTGTGCATATACCGTGGCCTACATTTTTGAACTCTCCTTAGGGGCATGGCTATGGGGCTGGTGTCATCATGAGCTCATGCTCCAAAGTCTTTACCGCTGCATCACTGGCATACATGACCTTTACATTGAAAGGCTGCAATGACCCTATGTATGAGAGGCAAGTAAAAAAATACCAAGACCAATGCATACCTGAAAAAACATCAATGTTTTCTTAATGCATCACTTTGCATTTCCTTCTCGTTCCTTTTGGGCATCATAAGATATTTTGTCCTGACAGCTGCAATCCCGATTTAGCCCTGGAAGTATTAAAGAGACCATGATTGCATTAGTACATTTCTAGGCAACTTTTTAAGAGCATGCACTAAGTTCTGCCAATTGCAATGAAACTGAAATGAACCACCAAAGCACTCAGGATACAATATGTCTGAAAAATCAGGCACATCCCTACAGCCCCTTGGAATATTCATAGGACACTTTGTGGCAGACAAATCTATTTTTTATAGAAGTACGCAGTCTAGCCCTCCTGGTTGGGACTGCATCACTTCAGGATACTGGATGTGGGAGTGGGTGGGAGAAGAAAGGATGCTTCAATAAAAAACACACTAATCCCTGCATATTAAAGAGAAAGAGAGAGAGAGAGAGAAGCATCCTATCCTAAGAATCAGAGTTTGTTTCATCCGTTCTGAGGTTCTGTCCTCCTCTGCCCCCCCCCCCCCACTGCAGCCTCCAGGTATCCATCTTTTTATCATGGCATGACCAATAGTTTTTCCCCTGTAACTATCCATTATAAGGGACGCGGGTGGCGCTGTGGGTTAAACCACAGAGCCTAGGACTTGCTGATCAGAAGGTCGGTGATTTGAATCCCTGTGATGGAGTGAGCTCCCATTGCTCGGTCCCTGCTCCTGCCAACCTAGCAGTTTGAAAGCACGTCAAAGTGCAAGTAGATAAATAGGTACCGCTCCAGTGGGAAGGTAAACGGCATTTCCGTGCACTGCTCTGGTTCACCAGAAGCGGCTTAGTCATGCTGGCCACATGACCCAGAAGCTGTACACCGGCTCCCTTGGCCAAAAAAGCAAGATGAGCGCCGCAATCCCAGAGACGGTCATGACTGGACCTAATGGTTAGGGGTCCCTTTACCTTTATCCATTATAAATGATATTGATAGTAAATACCTTTAGACCCACAGCAGCAAACAATGGTTGAACAGGCCATATTCATAACCCACGTTGTAAACTGCAATCCCTAACACTAAGCCAAGATTCTTTCAAAGCAAAACTAAACTCAGTATAAGTCTTCTCCAGGTAGGGCTGGGAATGTCCCACTTGAAACCATAAAGATGCTGCTGCCAGTCAGTGTAGACGATTCTAAGTTAGATGGGCCAATGGTTCTGACTTGGTACATGGTATCTACCTATGTTCCTATGTAGGGGGAATGTGTGAACCTGACACTTCACTCAAGTCTTATGGAATCTCATCCATGTAGTGCTAAACTATGGTTTAGTATTATGTGCGAATGAAGGCTACTGGAGTTCCATTTTACCATGATGGCCAATTACCTTTCACAGATAATTCATTTGGGAGCATCCAGAAAAAATTAAAATGAATAAGCACTAATCACTCAGATACTGATCAGCAGCAGCACTGTGTCATCTGTCTGCTAAAGGTTCAAAATGCCACAATCAACTAGCCAGGAAATTGTTTAGAGAAGCAATCACAACCACCAAACCAACACCGTTACAACCAATGGCTATATATAGGTCTTCCGCTTGACTTTCCACTATAGGCTTCCTCTCTTCAAAGCGGCAAGTCAATTCTATCTGTTCAGAACTGGTAAATTGCTTAAAACAGTTTCCTTTAAATGATTGAGGCTAAACTCAAAGACAGATGTATAAGCAAATGTAAAACTCACACACACAAAAGAATGCACACAATACAGGGAAAGAAACCTTGAAGATAAATTCATTTCTTTTAAGAAAAATCCACGATATAATAAAATGAAAAGAAGAAAACAATCAGCTTTGCTTCAAACTTCCAAAATTAATACACCTGCCAGAATACTGAGATTTTTGTCCATTCTAAAGGTTGAAAAAAAGAGACTGGGGAAGATTCTTGTTTGAAAACCTGGCTATTTGCTGCCAGGAATGAGGAACCAGCAGTGGCAGTCAGTGTTGTGGGGAGGGGCTTCCCTCTCGGCACCACTGTCATTGCAGCTTACCTGGACAGCGCTGGGCCTGCAGCAGGGTGGCAGTCAGGTCAGGGCTGTGCAAATTCACCAGCAGGAGCATTGGCTTGGCTCTGTTGGTGCATCTTTGCAGCTCCAACCTCTTTATAATCCTGCCCTGCCCCAGCCCATGTCAGCTAACTCAATGATTTCCCCATACTGCACTAGTCAATCCTGGGAATATATGGCTCTCCAGATGTTCCTAGACTACAGCTCCCATCATCCCTAACTACTGGCCATGTTGTCTGGGAGTGGGAGTTGGAGTCCAAGAGCACGGGGAAGTTTGCATGGGATTCTCATTCCCGAGGCAAACTGGTCTGCCTAGTTTATTATTGTTATAGACTCGGTATAAGTCAACTTCTTAGGAAGCCTCCCATCCAAGCACCAACCACACCCAGACTTACTTATTTTCAGCATCATGTCGCTTCTGTTCAAACAGCAACACATGATACTCATGCTTTGCCTCTTGTTGGAAAAAAATGATGAGCTAAAGGACTATGGCAGTGGTTTCAAGTACTTCTAGTGACTGAGCACAAACTGTAGTTGCCGTAATAAAACCTACATCTGCACAAATTTTAAAAGTTAAACCTCTTAATTGACAATGGACACCAGCTGTCCTTGTAGGAAATGAGAGGTTCTTGGTTGTGTCACTAAAAGGTAGGGAGAAATTCAAAGAAGTTCACATTCAAAGGCAATATGCAAACCAAAACAAAAAAGTCTTCGAATTTTGCAACTCAGCTCACCACCGGAGTAATATGTTCAAAAATGCATCTGCTAGGGTAAATCATGCATAAAATGCACATTATTAGTGAAAACAACTCACAAAAATGAATTTTAATGAAAAGTGCTTGCAAAAACATGCATATTGGGTAAAATTACATTTAAAATGTGCACGTTAGGCAAATTTTGCAGACAAATGATCACGAGCACCTCTTATAAATAAATAAATAAAGTGGAGAACCGAACTTAAGTTTCGACAAATGGAGAGAAACCGAAACCGACACATTTGCCCATCCCTAATAAGAACAGACAGCCAGGCAACAGTTCCCCATGCTGCCAGCTATGTGTTATACTGTGTAACTGGAACACACATTGTGAGAAGCAGTGGGGGGTTGGAAAGGGCTCAAGAAAGATGTCTTTCCCCAAGAGAGACCCCTGCACTAATCCTAAGAAATCAGGGCACACAGATTGTGTACTGTACTATATATACACTGTCCTAAAGGCCACATGGACCAACAAGAAACCAGTGTGGGCTAAATTGGCCTACAAACCAGGCCCAGAATCCAGGCATCAGATGTATCTAAAGAGTCCAATTAATTTCCCCAAATTACTGCTGTCTATATCTGTCTTCCGGATAGCGGTACACATAATGATTGCTCTGAGACAGTGAAATTATGCCAGTGTTTCCAACAGTAAACATGTGAAATGTGCACATCGTACAACTTTATTCAAGTCTGAAGGAACACTGGCCCATTCAGTATTCCATGAAGTGTGAACATGGATGCTTAAAGACCCAAACATTCATATATTATGCCATGTGTTCGTTGCAAGAGGCAGCGATGTAACACAAGAGTTTTCTTAAGTAGTGTCAGTGTTAACACTACTTAGCACGGGTTGATTTCCAGAAACATTTTGTATAGAATAATAACTACTCTTCTGCAAACAAATGCCAGCTCCCTCGGCCTGAAGCAAGATGAGCGTTGCACCCCATAGTCAAGTTTGACTGGACTCAACCATCCAGGGGTCCTTTACCTTTACCATTATTTCAATTGCTGCTTAGGTGCTGGTGTTATGATGCTACAAAAGTATTCCAATAATATCCATTTCAGAAACAGCTTACTAACTGGGAGGTGGGGAAGAGGGAGGCAGAATGAGGACAGAAACTAGTTAGGTAAAGGACACCTGGACGGTTAAGTCCAGTCAAATTCAACTGTGGGGGAGCTAGTTAGACAATATATTGTATAGTGGCCTGGAAGTACCAAGGATTATTCTTACAAAATTCTTGTGAAGCATTAAAGGAACAAAAAACGGAGTGGATTCTGATGGCCAAATGCCACATGGTAAGCTGCTTACAAATATTACAGCGTGGGTCAAGATGCTAGCCGGTTAGCATGCACAGCAAGCTTACAAAAGATATAAATGGGAATAAAAACCAAAGTTCTCTCATACTCAACCTTGGTTAAACCCAGCATAAGAATATTTGTAAAATATAATAAACCTATTTGTAAATATTTATAAATTGCCACACTTCCAAAGTTGCCAGTAAAATGAAAGTATGGCAGCAGTTGTCTTCACTGAAGGAACAGAGGCCATAATGCAGTCTCAGATATTTTAGAGCAAGTTTATCTAAGCAGCTATCCCATGTCTCCACAAACAAGAGCAAAGAAAATATTAGTGTTTTTAAAAGCAGAGTGGATGGGAAAATGCATCTTACCACTTTTTCAGGAGTATGTTTCAACAGCTTACAAACTCACTCGGCCCTTTTTTTTCTTTATTAGTCTTAATTTCTACCCTTAAAAGCCAAAATGCCCTTCTGCATTAAACCTCTGCAGCGAATGTACCGATGCCACTATTCCTGTGGTTTCCCCCCCACCTCAGCTCTGACTCTCACAATATTTAACCTACCTCCATACGCAGGATTCCAATACCTTTCGGTAACTATAACAGCAGAATGTGGTTTGTGACGTCACAGCAGACGCTACGAAGGCTCATTCAGGTTTCCCAGCCCACAGTCATTCTTCCATGTTTTGGTTAATCAGAAGGTGCCCAAGCCCACATTTCTGTATTAGCTCGCAGATAAAGATGAGATATACTAGAAAGTCTGGCTCCCACAACAAGACAGTAACTATTTGAAGCTTGCATCTTAAAGTTTCCAGGTAAAAAGAGTCTACAAAACATATATTCTTGTTATTGTTTATGGGGTTAAGATTTCAAACACACTTTGGAAAGCGTTCAGAGCTGAATGCCAAGTCCTTGACCTGCGAGGTTACCAAGAATTTGCCAGGAAAAATTTAATACGTAATGAGAGAACAAGTGGTGAAAAGTGCTGAGTGAGGGTGCTTTGCTTTGAAAAGCTGCACAAAAGTTCTGCTGGAGCATACTATGCCCTGGCCTTACATTCTTCTGGGCTAGTTATTGTTAATTCTTGTTATGCAACAGGGGAAATTAGAGTAGACTAAGGTCCTGTAGCCAAATATCTGGCTGATTGTTTCAAATCACCATATGATTCTACAACTCTCTCCTCTGCCCATTCTCTCCCCACTCCCACCAGCTTTTTCTCCCTCTTACTCCCCCGAATTTCTTCCTCTCTTAAATGTCAACACTTGCTTTGTATCCCAACTCACTTCCCTTGGCATGTTTCCTTCTCGGGTCCTTGTCCCTGTTTCCCTGTTCTCTTAGACGCTTGCTTCACCTATCCATTCTTACTGTCTGGATAGCTCTGTTGGTTATAGCATGGTGCTGCTAAAGCCAAGGTTGCAGGTTCAATCGCCATATGGGACAGCTACCTATTCCTGCATTCCTGAACTAGATGATCCTCAGGGTCCCTTCCAACTCGACAATTTTGTGATCAGAGGAGGTCAGCCATCTGCAACCAGAAGACATGGACAGAAACCATCATAACCAGGACAGTTGCATTTAAGCTTCTCTTCAGTCCCTTGGAACAAATCTGTGATGGAATTCTAATGGGAGAAGAATACATGAAGGCACCCAACCTGTTATTTCAAATTGTGACTCCTCACAGACCACCATTCAACGTTAAGCACCACACCAAGAGGGAAACAAAAACCAATTTGCAATAACAAATATGTGGCATTCCAAAACTGCTATAATGTATTTAATTGCCTGAAGGCTCATGAGGCCACCATGAGGTTACCTGGGAGGAAGGCCCAGTGAACTCAATGGGACTAACTTCTGAGTAGACAAGCCCGGATTGCACAGTTACTGCCTGTATTTTCAGCAACTTGACTAGCTTATAATAGCCACATAAAATGTTCTCCTGTAATTGTATATTGTGTGTCTTATGACACTTACTTGACATACCTTTTGAACTGGCTTCTTTACTTTGGTTCCGTCCAATTCATTTAGCATCTTCTGAATTAGTAGATTAAGTGATCATTGTTTGGATGTAACAATTTGGATTGTTGAATGACTCATTATATTGTGAAACTGTATTATTTTATTTAACCACACAAGTTTAAGTTTTTCAGTGGCAAATACAGTGGTACCTCGGGTTACATATGCTTCAGGTTACATACGCTTCAGGTTACAGACTCCGCTAACCCAGAAATATTACCTGGGGTTAAGAACTTTGCTTCAGAGTGAGAACAGAAATCGTGCTCCGGTGGTGCGGCAGCAGCAGGAGGCCCCATTAGCTAAAGTGGTGCTTCAGGATAAGAACAGTTTCAGGTTAAATACAGACCTCCGGAACGAATTAAGTACTTAACCTGAGGTACCACTGTAGGTTAAATACAGCAAGTTTAAATTAAGTGCCAGAGCATTAAATAAAGAAAACTGAAATTCCAGATTATTTTTCTGGCACAATGGCTCAGTCCCATTATAGGTCTTTCTCAACGGATGAAGGTTACAACTGAGACACTGTGTGTACAGTTGCAAGGGAAGGATTTTTTTAAAAAAAATATCTAATTGATTGGTTAGAATGCCATACTGTAAAGACATGCCTTTAAAATCTAATTTGGCGAAGTAAAACTTAGTAGAAATTGCATTTGCAATTTTCAGAAAACAAGTTTTCCTTTGGATACTAGGCTTAGAAATGCAGTTTCTTAGCTTCAAAGGGAGGCAGATAAACAGCTGTGGAAAGGAAGGTCAATTCACATATACAGCAGCAAAGTACACCACATTCCTTTTGTCTCAGAATTAACATATCATTTGTTCTCATCAGTGGGAAATTCAATCACTTTGCCTTCTCCTTAAACTTTTGCTTGTGTGGCAGAAAACTTGACCTGCACTTGATCTTATAACTTCAGACTAAACTCTTTTGCCTGGCAAGGCAGAGGGCATTTCTTCCCTACTCAGAAGTTTACAGGCTAAAAACAAGAACTTTGGGAAGATGGGGAAATTTTTCATTTTAAAATAATAGCCACAAATGGCAATATTAAAATAAATTTAAAAATCAATAGCTTTTCTTGAAAATGCAAGAAGAAAGTTGTTGGAAATATTTTATCTTAAATATGGAAAGTTTTGTTTTGAGGGCTATGGCTTAAATCTATCCAAATTTGTTTTCTAAAGAAATGGGTGTGGATGGGGAAAGAGGGGATAGTTATTTTTCTCCACAGCTTTAAAACATGCAGATGTTTCATTCCACAATCCTATCCCTTCTAGGGAATGCTCCAGAGAATTTGCACCCAATAGCATAATTTGAAAACTACTTTGTAATTTTCAACAATATAAAATTTTGCAACAAAATATTGTGCCAATAAAAACTGAGGGGGAGGACAGAAGAGGAAGATTCTGGACTGTGAAATAAGTTTGTGCTTACTTGGATCCAAGAGTAACATTTCTGCTGAAAAGAGGATAATGAATTACATATTTGTATAAATGTGTACATGATTTGGGACCTGCCCTAGCACAAAGGGGGGGAAATGGTTTCCAGTAAGCTTCATTCCCAACCCCTCAAATTAACATTTAACTTCAGGGTCGCTTCCCATTGATAAACTCTGGTCCATGAAACCATTCTATATAGTCAAAAAGAAAATTCCATGAAAATTGTTCATGAATGATTCCTCACACCTGTGTGAATGATACATATTTAAAACTCAAGGAATACATCCTACTGGTGGCACTGTAGAGCCATAGGGACTTATTGGTACCTATGGTGGACCTGTCCTTGGACAGCTTTCTGGACTAAAGTTATGGGGGAAATTAGCAACATTAGTAACATGGTCCACCCAGAACTGGCTGCATCTCTTCTCTATATTTAAAGGCAACAGATCCGCAGTTATTTCACAAACCTGAGTTGCAGCTCATGGTTTGGTCTGGAGAGAGCTAAACCACAAACCCAGAATTGGATTAAGGCAAGCTTCCTCAACCTCGGCCCCCCAGATGTTTTGAGACTACAATTCCCATCATCCCTGACCACTGGTCCTGCTAGCTAGGGATCATGGGAGGTGTAGGCCAAAAAAGTCTGGAGAGCCGAGGTTGAGGAAGCCTGGATTAAGGCAACCCATAGTTTAGCTACGTGCAAAAGCTGCCATGTTCTCCTCTCCAAGAGCCTGCATGTTTCCCAATTCATACTAAGCCATGGTTAGGATTACCGTTACACATGAAACAGGCCAAAATACTTGAAAAGGCAGGGTATTACATAAATCTAACCAAAAGCAGTGATCCACATATGAGGAAACCTACATGCACAAATGAGCCCTGGCCAAAGGTCTGCTTTTGTACAATAAATATGATTATGTTTCCTAATTTGTTATATATAGACAGTAAGTCTCTTCAAGTGACAGCCCATAGCCTAAAGTATTCACATCAGTAATCTGGCTCTAGGTCAGTTTAATTGACTCTCCATTAAAAAGAGGAGACACTTTATATTTTCTGGCTATGGACTCTACACACACACACCCATTCTGAGCATGGTCACCTTTACTGTATTTGATCTAGAAACCTAAGCAACTGCAGATAATTACAGGCTTCTTACTAAAGGTGTTTGGACTGCATGAAAGAGTTACTGCAGAAAGTAAAGGAAACTTTGTAGGCAAGGCAGTTCACAACATGATCTCAAACAGCTGACTTATTTTGTTAATAAAAAAATAGTCACCTTGTTTACTCCCCTCAGCTGATCTTGCTTGACCACTAATACGAAGGTGTTTTTAGCTTGCCTCCCCCTGGTTTCCCCCCTTATTTTAAAGAGCAATAGGCTTAGTCACCTATTGCTTTTAGGTGTTATTTGGCTGTGCGGACACACCAACCCCAGCTGCTACCTTTGGTGCATCTCATATTCCTGTCTTTCCTGGTTGTGCCCTTTGTAGCAACAACATTTGAGATGTGTCAAAGGGCTGTGAACCTGAGGTAAATGTTCATGTGGACATGACCTACCTTAATCCACATGAAGTTTCCTATGAACAAACCACACATTCCATTTGCCAATGTCTCCTTCACAGGTTCAAAGAGAATTTACTACCCCCCCCCCCACCAAAAAAAGAAATAGACATAAGTTTCTTCAAAGTTAATTTGGATATGCAGAGGCTATTAAAAATAAATTTAAGGAACTGCAGAAATAGGGGGAAGGAAGTCAAGTTTTGAAATGTTAAAATGATTGTAAAATTAGTGAAATGTATAAAACTAGTGAAATGTATAAACTTGAAAAGTATAAATAAAATTTGAAAAACTGAAAAAAGAAGAAGTTCCTATTCACCAGGGTGGGGGGAGGGAGTGAGCTGTAATCAAAATTCCTAATAATTCAATACCAAATAATGCTTTGAAAAGCAATTTGAGTATTACACTCTTGAAACAATTATCACTTGTGTACTTCAGCTGAACTATGCTAAATAAAGTATTGTATATTTGGTTTGCATTTCCCATCCCTGCAGCTATACAAAGATGTCTGTCTGTATTTCACTGTACTGTCATATAAATTAAATGGGTATGGCTCTACACAGAAGGGAATTCATAATATCAACAAAGTGAAAAGCTCCTAGGTTGGCTGCAGTAATTCATTGCTCAGTAGAGCTCCTAGAATACACACAGGGATTCTTCCTTGCTCAGATTCCTCCCCCAGGTATTGTTTTGTATACCTGAAGGAACATCTCCACCCCGTCATCCATCCTCTGACATCTAGAATCACATGGGAAGGACCTCTCTCCTCCAACCCTGGGTCTCAATCTTCCACCACCACACCATCTTCTCTGCCTTCCTACTGGTCCATCTGAGTCTGCCAAAGCATTCCTGCTTCTGATGGAGCCGAGGGGCCCATGGCACTTGGAGAGATGGAAGTGTATTTATTATCATTATTTCTGACTGCTCTTTTGTGCAAATCTGGCATACAGTGGTACCTTGGTTTAAGAACAGTCCTGTTTACGAAAGATTCCGTTTATGAACTCCGCAAAACCAGAAGTAGTGTCCTAGTTTGCGAACTTTGAAAGGTTGAAGGGCACCAGCGGCGGGAGGCCTCATTAGGGAAAGTGCGCCTTGATTTAAGAATGGTTTCAGTTTAAGAATGGACTTTTGGAACGGATTAAGTTCGTAAACCGAGGTACCACTATCCTAGAAAACTTGTTCTTCAAAAATAAAAATTAAAAAAAATGTAAAAGTTACTGTTGCAAGGACAAGCAAATATGTGTGTGCATGGCCACAGCTGGACAGGTTTCCAGAACTTATGGATGACAGGAAAATACTACTTGATGGGAGAGGACAACAGCATACAGAACAAATAAATTCCATGAAGGACCACCCACTAGTGTGGTCAGGAAACATCAAGACCGATCTCAGAGGCATAAAATTGAAAGCACTTGTGTGTGAACAAAGTTGCACAACTGCACACAATGGAACAGCAATCCACATACATATTATTGCCCTGGCGTGTGCACAGCCCTCTGTTAATGCCGCATTCGTAAAAGAGTTTTGCAATTTGATGCCAGCAAGAAACTTGAGGGTAATTGTCGGCATATGCCCCCTAGACCACAACCTGATATTTGAAAAGAAGTAATCTCAGCAGGTGGACGCAGGTGGCGCTGTGGGTAAAAGCCTCAGCGCCTAGGGCTTGCCGATCGAAAGGTCGGCGGTTCGAATCCCTGCGGCGGGGTGCGCTCCCGTCGCTCGGTCCCAGCGCCTGCCAACCTAGCAGTTCGAAAGCACTCCCGGGTGCAAGTAGATAAATAGGGACCGCTTACTGGCGGGAAGGTAAACGGCGTTTCCGTGTGCGGCTCTGGCTCGCCAGAGCAGCGATGTCGCGCTGGCCACGTGACCCGGAAGTGTCTTCGGACAGCGCTGGCCCTCGGCCTCTTGAGTGAGATGGGCGCACAACCCTAGAGTCTGGCAAGACTGGCCCGTACGGGCAGGGGTACCTTTACCTTAATCTCAGCAACATCTGTCAGTGAGAGAACTGTCATGTCATGATGATAATGAATCTGAAGCATTAGAGTCTTAGCTTTCTGACAGAATCCGTGCATGTTTTCAGAATGCTAGACTAATCTTTAGTGAATGCAACACAAGCAAACAATTCAGTAGTAGAGATCTGCTCTGCATGTGTAAGGTCTTTGGTTAAATCCTTGGTATCTCCTGGTTGGAAACAGTTCCTGCCTCACAGTAGACAATTTTGAGCTAGATCAATCTGTGGTCTGACTCAGTATAAGGCAGCAGCTACCTGTGAACTCACACTGACAGTTTAAAGGTAAAGGTAAAGGGACCCTGACCATTAGGTCCAGTCGTGACCGACTCTGGGGTTGCAGCGCTCATCTCGCTTTATTGGCCGAGGGAGCCGGCGTACAGCTTCCGGGCCATGTGGCCAGCATGACTAAGCCACTTCTGGCAAACCAGAGCAGCACACGGAAATGCCGTTTACCTTCCCACCGGAGCGGTACCTATTTATCTACTTGCACTTTGACGTGCTTTCGAACTGCTAGGTTGGCTGACAGTTTAGGTTTGACTTAACATTGGAACGACCATAGAATCCACTCCAATTACTGCTGGCAAATTGATTTACAGGTACCCAGTGGATGCTCTATCATAAAATGTTGTTGTCCCCTTAGCTAAACTAACCAGATAGTCAGGAAACACTTATTTTTATATATTTATTTTATTTATTAGACTGACATTCCACCCTTCCTCAAAAGCTCTCAGGGCTGTTCACAATATAAAAACACAAATATTTAAAACAGAAACAACAAAACAATAACTCCCTTTTCCAAATGCTGAACTTCTGAACTCTGGCAAATCAATCCAGTCTACATCTGAACTCTTGCAAATCTTATCTTCTTTCTTTTCAAACACTAGACTGTAAACAAGAAGATAGCCCAAAACACAAGCCATCTCATGAGGTACGCAAAATTCAAAAGTGTTAGGAGAATCAGTCCTACTAATGACTATTCTCAAAAGAGAACTAACAAATCTGGAAGTGTTTAATATCTTAGTTTTGAAGCTTGTTACGAGCCAGATGGCTCAGTATTACCACACCAAGACTGCAGCACAGGGCTAGAACATTTGAGTCATTATTGACTCAGAAGAAAATAAAACACTCCATGTTGCCTCCATGCTTCCCAAGGTGATTTCATTTTCTTACAAATTCTTCAACCCAAATATTAGCAGCTCTCCCCCTTGAACTTAGAAGACAAGCTACAGACATCACTTTTTTTATATAATTTTAAAAAAAAACAGTGCCCAGGAAGTAGTAGTAAGCAGCACTGTTAATACAGAAAGAGAGTGTGGTTTAGACTTGTATATCAAAATAGTAGGCAGGAAGATTAATATCACACTAGAGATAATGCTTGCTTCTTGTTCCCACAGCTAGAACAGTGCGGTTAATTTGACTGATCACAAGTAAAACCAAACTTAAAACAGAGCCTCTGAACCTAGGACTGACCACACCTGCTCCTGCTGCAATTAAAAAATGCCCCAAACTCCTGCACAGCGGGAGGACATTAAATTGGCATCACATTTTCAGTAAACACGGGAAGAGGAGGGACAAAAAAAGAGGGTTACTGCTAATGAACTATTCAGACTAGCACAACCATTCTTGGCTGCACCAAAAGGATGATTTTTTAAAAAATGAAGAAAAAGCAACAAACTGATAAGAGAACTAAAAGGCTGAGAACACAGGTGGCTGCTCTCATATAACTCAGGCGGCTGAGTTCATACAGCTCAGTACCGCCTGGCACCAACACCCAGAGTTTTAGACAAGGGTCCCCCAAAACCTACCTGCTGCGAATTAAACCACAATATTTTGCATGCAATGCAGACACTTTACTGCTAGAGCCCTTTCCAAATTAGCCCTCTTACAATACATTGGCTATTTTGTTAACCATTTTCAAACGCAGATATGTAAAGAAACAAGAATTCAGAAACAGATATCAACGCATCATGCAACATTACCTCAAGGACCGCCTCTCCCCATATAAACCGAACCTGACCCTGCAATCAACACCAGGGGCCTTCTTTTTGTGCCCCATTCACAAGAAGCCCAGAGGGCAGCAACACACAAACAGGCCTTTTCTGTGGTGGCTCCACACTTGTGGAATGCTCTCCCCAGTGAGGAGCTCCTGGAGTCGTCATTACATATATTCAGGCACCAGGTGAAAACTCTTCTCCATTACCAGGCCTTTGGCTGTTTAACATTTTGTGGTTTTTTAAATGTGTGTGGGGGGGGGGGAGGCTTACTGGTTTGTTTCTGTTTTCTTATGTATTTTGTGTTTTCATTTGGTATTTTTATGTTGTGAACAATCCTGTGATCTTCGGGTGGTATACAAATTTAATAAACAATAGTAATATTCTACTGTGCTCACAATGATTATTGTTGAGCATAAGAAATGCTTCCAGGCAACTTCAACTCACCTTATTGGATTTTGTTTATATTTCTGGAAGGGAAAAATCTGATGGAGTAAATATAAATCCATCACCATAAGTGTGCATATGGACCCATAATACAATGTTTTTTCTATTCCTTAAAATAAGTAAGTCATGCCTGGTTTTAGATGACAAGAACTAGATGACAAGTTTTAGGTATCTGTCCTTTAGCTGGGCCGAATTTTTTTTGGAAAAAAACTTTCCTACGCACTTTTCTCTGGTGTCTAGTATTTTTCCAGTACCACCAAAGCTTTGGTGTTGCCACAAAGGTGTACAAACATCTTCAGAGCAAACTAACTCCAATGTGAGGAGTAAAACAAACCCATATTTCCGAGAAATGAGGTAACTCTGTTTGGGAAGACGCTTTTGCCAACAATGAAATGAACAAGTAACTAAAAGCAAGATGTATGGAAGGCTCGCAATGTCACGGTGAAAATGTGGCCGCTTCACAAATAAACATATTGTTCCGTGTGGTGCTGCCTGTAGGTGACCTATGCCACTGATTTTCTGAATCAGGCCTTATTGCTGTCATAGCTGGTGCCTTTAATATTTCATTGTCTACCTGAACACACTTGCTTTCAACTGTGCTGGAGAAAAGTAAAGGCACCTTTCTCGCTTAAAGGTTCACACTTCTACAGTGGCTATCTGGTGTTCAATACAATGGGCTTATCTCATGCTGAGAGTTCTGAGATTCTATACTTCTCAATAATACCTATGGGATCCACAAAACCAACTGCAGCCCAACAGTTGCAGCCTACTAGGTGCTTGACACTGATGAAGTAAGAATGAACACCCTGATATTCTACAATAAACATTTTTCTTGTTGAGTTTCTCACCAACTTTTTAACTAAACACAGTGCTTCAGCAGGTAAAAGGTTTTGTATATTCTTAGCCCAATAGAAGCATTGGTCCAATAAAGAAAATTCTCATTCCAATCAATCACAACCCTAAATTTGTAAATAAACTTTGTGAAGTGTTGGGTTCACTTTTCTGCTCCTATTCTAACTACCCTTACCCAATAAATGAGGGTTATAATTATTCCCAGTCTAAGTAAAATGGATTTGTTTATTTAACAGACCTTAAAGACATTTACAAAAAACCTCAACAATATTAAAGTTAGCAATAAAGGACAGTTAAAAAGAGCTACTAATAAATGATATAGCTTTTGCCTCTAACCTGTTGTAAAACAGGCAACCTGTTAAAAGTAGCCACTTCTAAATAGACACTAAACACAACCAATTGTCAATGTGGAAAAATGTACCAGTTGGCAACCATTGTGGAAATATCAATAACTACTTACTTTCAGAAGCCAACACTGCCTTGTTTACAGGGCACAAAATTAACCCAGAGAACTTCCATGCGAGGTGTGGGCACAATGTTTACTTTGAATCAGGGTTCAAATCCCATGAGAGAATCTACTCTTCCAGCTCTAGTCCCTCATCTGCAAATAGGGACTAATTCTAGCCGACTTCACAGGGATTTTCAAAGGCTGATTGAGGCAAGCAAGGAAATCACCCTTCCTTTCCTTTGACCTCATAGTAACACGAAAGGAATTTCTAAGTATTCATTAAATGCACAGTGAGAACCAAAGCTCATATAGCTCCTCAGAGGCTGAAACCCCAGCGCTGGCAACACCTCATATACCCAGTTTACAATCTTCTGAAAGGTGAATGCTGGCAGCCAGCATTACCCAGCAGCAAAACTGTATTCAGACCTGCGTCCTAATCCCAGCTCCAAGGTTTGTCAGGATGCAGTGCACTTCAGCTCCTCATTTGCAATAAAGGAGTCCCACCATGCTGTTATAAAGACATTAAAACCGACTGGAAAATATATTTAAATTTCATAAGATGCCTAACGCAAATACTTGTTTGTCTTGCGGCGTCAATAGGTTCTAACAATTCATCTCTCGCTGACTGATGAGATGCAGTACGGATGAAGAAACCAAAATAGCAGAAATGGGTTCAGGTGCCAAGGCACCTATGTTCCAGAATGAGCATAACAGAGACACTGAATATCTTCTTCACAGGGCTCTTACATAAATGATACATAATGTTTATATGCTATTAGCAAGAACAACACAAGACAAATTGTGTGTCTATTTCAGGGCCCTCTGGGAGAGTTATTATTTTGTTCTGTTCCTTAGGAACATATGAGTCTTGCTGGGTTAGACTGAAACCTGCCTAGTCCAACATCCCTTTTCCCAGAGTGGTCCACCAGATGCCTCTGGGAAGCCCACAAGCAGGACATGAGCTTACAATATGTCTAACTTGTTGCTGCCGCTGCTCCTCTTCCTGTTCTTTATAATACCTCTTATTCTGGAGACAGCATATAGAGCTAGCACAGGATAGTGACTAGAGTAACTAAGACTTGGGAGGCCAGGAGTGGTATTCAGCCGAGTTTCAAAATTAGTGGATCTATGTTAGTCATCTTCATTAATTCCATTGGGTCTACTCTTGAGTAAAATAAAAGGCAGAGCCACACCATACATTTAAAGTACATGTAGTATACATTTCTGGGAAAGATGGAGGGCACAAGGAGAAGGGGACGACAGAGGACGAGATGGTTGGACAGTGTTCTCAAAGCTACCAGCATGAGTTTGACCAAACTGCGGGAGGCAGTGGAAGACAGGAGTGCCTGGCGTGCTCTGGTCCATGGGGTCACGAAGAGTCGGACACGACTAAACGACAACAACAGTATACATTTAAAGTGAATGACTTTCCCCAAAAAATCCCGGAGACTATAGCCTGTTAAGAGTACTGGGAATTGTAGCTCTGTGGGGGAAACTAGAATTCTCAGGATTTCTATGTTTTAAATGTGCACTGGACATGCTTTAAATGTATGGTGTAGAACTGCCCTTAGTTGAATACCACCCTAGGGTTCAAATCCTCACTCAGCCATGAAGCTCACTGTGTGATCTTGAGCCATTCACTCTTTCACAATCTAACCTACCTTTCAGGGTTGTTGTGCAGGATAAATGTAGGGGGGGGGGGACCAAATAATTCACTTTGAGCTTCTTGAAGAAAATGCGAGACATAAAAGTATAAATAAAGAAATCCAGCCTTTGCGACTAGTAGACCTTGGAGAGCCACTGCTATGCATTTGCAATCACAAAGTCCCATGTTCAATTCCATGCATTCCCAGTTAGGGAAGCCACTGTCAGTCTAGGTTGATGAAGCTGAGCTAGATATGGTCTGAACCAGTGCTGCTTTTTTTTTTTTTTTAGAAAAAGAGGTGTCAGACCTCACCATGAACACCTCCCTTGTTCTCTTAGAATGGCAATTGCAACTACTTGAAAGGTGCCGGAATTTTGTTCCTGTGAGCCCCCCCTGAAAAAAAGCCCTGAGTCTAACCCCATAAGGTAGCTTTACATACATTTTTGTTTACTTCGACTGGAGTCCATGACAAACAAACTGAAGCAATATCCTGCAGAGATGTATACAGATTTGTAAACGTATCAATGGGAATGTTCATACATTCAGCTATGAAAGAAATTTTCCTAAAGCACTTTGCACATTCATGCTGCAGTCCTGCTGTTCACAAGCTCCATTGGCTATAGTGGGATTTATTCCTGAGTAAGCATGCATACGACTGCACTGTAAAATTGATGGTCAGGGAACAGGGAATATGAATTTTTAAAAATTATCGTCATCGGATCTGGACTAGAATTGCAACACTTCAACACACAGCCAACTTAATTAACACAGCAACAATTAAGCAAGGCCAATCTGCTGCTATAAACACAATTCTCCTTTCAGTTCATTTCCTCCTTCTCCTCACAGGTTCTCTGCTCCACTTGATTTTGTTGCTCTTTTGTAATCCTTCATGCTCTTACCGGGGGGGGGGGGGGGATCGAATTCATTTGCCATAAGTAGTTCCAGTTCATGAGAAAACTTTTGGCTCTTGCCTATCCATGGAGAATTAGCCAGCAAAGTTTCTTAGGACACAATGATCCCAAGTTTGGGACTAACAGAATACAAGTGCTTACATGGAAAGAACATGGAGTAAACTAAAATCTAAATTAAAATTGCAGATGGGGGAAAATATTGCCTAAAATAATAAATGGTTACACTGTGTTTGTTCCCAACACCTGCGATTAGAACTCTTGAGGGGTGGGATTGAGAAAAGGTTAAAAAGTAAAGATTTGATGGGGGAAGGAGAAATGTTATGGGAGTACATAAACATTAGATTTCAGAATTTCTTCCTTTCTTTTTTAAAAAAAAAAATCCAGCAGGAGAGTTTTTAAAACATAATAATTCCAGACCAGTCATTTCCCAGAAATGTTAACCATCCAAGTGAAAGTGACGCAAGACCCCAGCACACGCTCTTTCCATCTGCGATTGGCATCCCACTCAAACATTTCCAGTTCCCAAGATCCTCTGCAGCTAGCTAAGTGCAAATAAGAGGTCCCTGAGTCCAGAGAGGTCTTGCCTGCCAATGCAAGTCTTGCAGAAGGCCTGATTACAACACTACTCCTATCAGTGACATACTAGTTTTGGTTCCCGGTATCAGGAGGAGGAGAAAAACCTAGGTCTTAGGTTAGGATGGGAAGATATGTGTGTTGCTTCCAATAATTGCTGCAAATTCTTCAAGTGATCATCGTCAAATCATTTCACAGCAGTTGCTTCTGTTGGTTTTTATCACTGCTGTTCCCTGTTATTTATACAAAACCCATAATGTCTTTTGTAAAAATCTTACTTGTCATCACAGTAATTCAAAAAAAGGCAAGTAACTATTATTCCTAATATACAGATGAGGAATCCAGACGGATGCAACCAGTCTACTCATTATATGCAATTGTGAGTAAATTTGCTCTGCCTTAAAAAAAGAAAAGAAAAAGCAACAATTGGGAGCAGCGGAAGGGCCTGTGGGAGTTTAAGTCTGTCCCTGTCCATTGTTCCCTCTCTCCCTAAAAATTGCTTCCACCTGCTTTTAGCCCTGCAGCAAACCATATACCAGTTCCCATACACTTCCACAAAGGGAAAAAAGAAGCTGGGGCAGATATTGAGTGGAAGCGTGCTTCAAGAGGGAAGGCTTAAGCACACTGCCACTGGTCTGTAAATTTTCCACAGGCAACTGAACTCACTCTGTACAAAATTACACTTCAAAAAAAAAATGTTATTTTGTGCTAAAACCATAGCACACAGAGAAGGAAGAGTGGCTATGCTAAGTTTTGACTGGCGCTGCTCAGAGTCCAGGAACTTTTAGTGTCTCCTCTACTTGAACTTTTCCATTCCAGCTGGTCATCAGGATAACTTGTAGCCAATAACTTGAACCTGAGTTTGCTTATTCGCTTATTTCCTCCTCCCTCCCAATCATTTTTTCTTTTTGTGTCATTACAAAAGGGGCTGTGATTTTTTTAAATTTGGGGTGGTAGTGATTTGCAAGCCATTCTGGGAGTCTTTATTTTTTGGCTAAAGATAAGGAATTGGGGAAAGAAGCTTTAAATGAACAAAAATTAAAAAGTTCTTGGCTAGCTCGGACCACACCATCAAAAAAATCATTTTCTTTGAATTTCTAAGCAACAAAGACCAAGTGTGTCATGAACTTTTTTAGGCAGCTGCTACAGCCACTTGAAAGAAAACAAACCTGTTATGTTTATGCATCAATGTCAAGCTAAGTACTTAACGTGGTGTTGTTTTCAAAAAGGGAGAAAAGGCTCCGGAGAAAATGCCAGTGGTTTATTTTAATATACCAAATGCGGCTGCCATGCTGTGTCCGGTTTGAAGTTAGCAGCACGTTGCAAAAACAGACTGCGCTGGCAGCCGCTTGTTACAGAGGCACAGGATTATAAATGAGAAATGACACAGGTAAATACACTGTTCGCCACAAGCTGGCATGAACGCAACATCAGGGCCAAGCAAAAGTGCAATGCACAATGCAACTCAATGCTGTTGTGACACACATACCAACTGCTCTCAACTGTGGCCCACTGCATAGGAGTATCACCTCCAGGCTGCACCTCAATAAACAAACAACAACTTCTGACACACTGAGGAAATCTTAGCTTCCATGTTTAAGATCCACATTTTCAGTCCTCAGAAATATTTGGGAGAGGGTGTGTAGTGTTGGGGCGGAAGAGGGAAGGCATCCACATTCTATGAAAACCAGAAACTTGTTACTAAACTGACGTCTTACAAGGTAACTTACACAATATATTTTAACTGTACGTGATGTAGGCAACTTCTAAATAGAGCAGTTGTTTTTAAGAAGAGTCAACACAGCCATGCCAATACACAGTGAATCTTTACATTGCAAAAATATTTTTCTGCATCATGTTTTCCTACTTTCAAAACACCTTCTTACTACTGCAACTTCCTGGATAAACAGCTCTCTGACCTTAAGAGATGCCTATTGGAATAAACAGCAAATAAAATCTTTTGACACCTGAAGCGCTTACAGATTTATTGTGGAATCACTTTCATAGAATAGAGTCCACTTCATCAAATAAAGTTGATGCTTGATTATTTTATATGTGTATGCATACATGTGTGTGTATACACAAACATATAAACATATATATTTTTTTAAAAAGTAGATTACCCTTCATTAGGAATTCAAAAGCAGTTTACAATAATCTTCATAAAAATCAGTACAATAAAACCAGGAAATATACAATGTCCACTGTATATTTATATATGAATTAAAAATCATCACAGACTGTACTTTTTAGCATTTCATGGTCATTTGACCTCAGTTTATATTTTTTCCCCTATGCTTGTTTGTCCATGTGGCTATATAAACACTGATAAATGCACACACCCTTGTCAAATGGGAACACTACTCCAGACATCTAAGTAGATTCCAGGCCACAAAAGCGTAGGCCACATTAAATTTGTAGTCTTCAAGGTGCTACAACATTCTGTCGCAGTCCCTCCTGCCACACACACACACACACACACACACACACACACACACGGAGAGTAACATAGCTAGGGATGGCAATCTCAGAGATCAGGTAAAAAAAATTATCAAGGCTTTCCTTTCCTTCCTAGCAAAATAGTGCGAGAAGTAAAGAAGTCAGTGGGAAAATATGAATGCAATGTGACAGAACCCAACAAGGGGATGAAATATTATTAATAACAACATTTGTATAGTGCTTTCAAGTGTCTCATGGAAGTGTTCAAAGTGCTTCATAAGCATTATCTAGATGAAATCCTTTAAAATCCTGTAGAGCAGGTATGGCGAATCTGTGGCCCTCTAAATGTTGTTCAACTACAATTCCCACAATTCCTGATAAGTGGCCATGCCAGCTGGGGTTGATGGGAGTTGCAATCTAAAAACATCCTAGATCCCCCACCCCTGCTGTAAGGTTAGTCAGTGTTATTATGGCTGGGTAGCCCTTAGCCAGGTACAGGTAATCAAAAGAAAATGAGCTATCCAGCAAGATTTTAGGGTAGGAGTGACCATCCTGGTGGGACTGAGAAACAATGATCAACCCTAACCTCACTCACCTGGGAGTAAGCCCCATTGAATTCAACAGGACTTACTTCTAAGTAGACGTAGTTAGAATTGATTGCACTGGAAGAAACCAGAGTCACCATAAATATAGCCCTTGCAGTGATTGGAAAGAAAAGTAAACAAACCAATGGAGAAGATTTTTTAAAAACTTTCTGAAGGGGCATAGAAGTTAGAAACCTAGAAAAGTTTAGCAAAGGTAGCATGTCTCTCTCTCTAATTCTTGCCATTCTTAAGGCAAGGGCCAGGCTGTCAAAAGCAAAGCTATTTAAGGAATGGAGTTGAGAGGCAGCTTCCCGGCTGAGATGGAGGAGTGGGAAACTGAAGGATGGATTGGACAAGTTACTAAAAAGTCCAGGGGCCAGAGGGGTGGGTGTGTGGATGACAAGAACCTGTAGGTATGGATTGCGTAAATGAGAGAGTCAGGAGAGCCAAAGATCAACGACAGCAGGCTCGAAGCATGGAGTGATAGGGTGGCCACCCCGTCCGGGGTGGGTGGGGAGTGAGAATCCTGCGACCGGGGGGAGGGGGGAGAGAATCCGTGGTTCTGGGAAGACAAAGGGACACGGATCCTGGAGTGTGTTGATGTGGGAGAAGAACCGTGTCCAGAAGCGCAGGGTTCCCGGAAAGGGGTGGGAGAAGCAATGACAGCCTGGGAGCCCAGGTTGGGGGTCCTGGGGAAGGAAAGGGTCAGGGGGAGAGGGCATGAGTGGGAACCGAGGGGGTGTAAGGTGGTGGTGGTGGGGAGGACTTTGGAGGGGTCCTATGCTTGTCCCAGGGGAGAGAAGAGGACATGATGGACGGGAAGGGTCTGCGACGAGTAGGGGGCGTGTGGGGGCCACTGACCGAGAGAGGGAAGGAAATTTGGGGGGTTTAGGGGGGTGCGAGCCCCCCAGGTGGCACTCACTGGAGTGGGACCAGCCATGGGCAGCACCTCCGACGTGGGAGGGGGGGGAGGCTGAGTTCGAGCCCCCGAAGGGTCGCCGCCGGGCGGGACTCACCTCCTGCCGTCGCGGCTTCGCCGGCTCCGGGTCCCGAGCGAGGCGGGAGGAGGAGGAGGAGGCGCGTCCTGCTGCCGAGGCCCCGACGGCGGCTCCGTCCTGTGCGAGGGAGGAGGAGGGACGGCGCGTGGGGGGGGGGGGCTTGCCGAACCGACGTAAGGCTCGGGAGGGAGTGGACTCAGCGGGCTCGCAATGCTGGGAAGTGGGAAGGAGCGCGGGGGGCGGGCGGAGTGGCGAGCGCGGCGCGGGCGGGCGCAGCAAACAGCGCCGATTGGCAACACTGTAATCTGGAGTGGCCGCGAGGAGGGCGGGGGGAGAGGGAGGGATCTGGGCCTGGAGGGGAGGGCTGACGTCACCGGAGTCGGGGCCGGGGCGTGCGCATGCGCCGTGCTGGCTAAAGTCGAGTTGGGCGACGTTGCTTTGCTCAGCCGGCGAGAGGGGAGATTGCTTCTTGTTCTCTCCCTCGGCTTCTCATTTTTCGGCGCCCCTTTCCCTTCAAATTCAGCAGTTGTTTCCACGTTTCCTCCTTTTATTTTTATTTTCCAATTTTTTTTATTGATTTTCCATAAACAGACAAACAAACAAACAAACATAAATCTTAAGTGTATTAATTCCACTTTTGTTTACATTGTTGGGTGACTTCCTCGACTCCCCCTAGCTGAGTTTCAATGTATTTCATTGTAACAGTTTTCCAAAACTATTTTCACATAAAATTTACTTAGTCAATTAACATCTTTCTTTTCATTTGCACTTTAGACATATTATTCTATAACATCACATATTTAAACCCTAGGCCAATCTGGTTCTTGCAAGTAGTTCTATTTAGGTTATCTTAGCATATTTAGCTAAATAGTCTTTAAATATTTAGCTAAATAGTCTTTTGTTATGTACTGAGTTGAATAGGATCCAAACTGCAGCAGTCTGATTGGTCCTAGAACAATAGGATCCAAAAGGCAGCAGTCTGATTGGTCCTAGAACAATGCAGCAGTATGATTGGTTGGCAGGAACTACCCAATCATGCTCCAGATAGAAGTGAACCCACAACCTGATTGGCTTACAGTAGAATTCCGGAATTAGCCAATCATGTGCAGCCCATTGTGTAAATAATGTATATAAAGCAGATACTTTGAGGGGACTTTCATTCATTCCTCCTCACCACTATGAGCTGAATAAAGAGCATGAAATCACTTTGCGACTCTGAGTATATTTCATCTTTAAATCCTCCTTTTATTAAAAGAAAGCAAGATTGGTGGCCCTCAGCTCAGCAGAGCAGAAATTTGCAATGGAGGGACCTACATTTGGGAGACCCTTTCGCGACCAGCAACATAGGGGTCCAGGGGTCTTTGGTCCCCCCATATTTTATTCAAGTTGGCACCCCTGGCCAGCAAGGAGGTCTCTGGGTAACCACTGCTATCTTCTTCAATGGGGCTGTTCCATGACAGATCACACCTTTACAACCTCTGTGCTGCTGACCCTCAAACTTTGGGGTGGTTGAAATACATACATACAACAACAAATCAATTTCAGCCATGCGACTCAAATTGGGTCCACTAAACCCAATGTTTTTAAACAATGTGGACTAGAGTTGCTTATGGGGCCCCTATGGGATTAGAGGTCCTGAAGTTTAAGCTTTGTTGGTTTCATAGTAGATCTGACCCTGCCTGCAAGCTATGGCAAAAGGGGCACAATGCTTCACATCTGAAGAGCCCTGTTGGATCAAGACTAGGGCTCCTCCAGTCCTCACAGTGGCCAAGCTGTGGGCCAGCAGGACCAGAGCACAGCAGAATTCTCCCCAGTTGTGATTCCCAACAACATTTATTCTCAGAGGCATACTTTCTCCCAACAGTGGAGGTAGAACTTACTCGTCTGGCCACTGTCACCATAAATTGGTCTAAATCCTTTTAAAGCCATATAGCCACCACAGGGTTTTGCAGCAGTTGGAACCTCCAAACCAGGCCCATAGACCCAGAGCCGGCTCTGCCATTAGGCAGCCTGAGGTGGCTGCCTCAGGCAGTAGAAGACGACAACCCTAAAAGGGTTGGTGACCCCTTTATAGGGTAAAAAAACAGCACATGGGATCAAGAAAAAGGGGATTTGTGAAAGGACTGTTTTGGAGTGTGCTGCCATATGGATGAGTGCAGGGATTAGCATAGCACACAGGTCTTGATTACTTATCCCCTAGTTGACTTGCAGTGTGACAATGTAACCCACCCACCAACAAGGCTAATTAAATATAACTACTCAATTGACATCAGATTTAACCGGGGAGTAAGTTAGGATTGCACTATAAACTGGTAGAAGCAAGGGGAAGTACCATTGCCTGCTTATCTCATCTGGGACATGGTTGGCCAAATTGTGTCCACTTTCGATAAGCCACAAACCAGGGGAAAGACCTCTTGAAAATAGGGCACTGGGAGGCAGACTCTGGTCTCAGTAGGGACATGGAGTGCATACAGTTTTGTAGAGGGCCAGAACTGGATACAGCTGATATTTAGAGAAGCCTAGCAAAAAGTAGTAGTGTTGTTGTTTTTAAAAAGATGGCTAGATATGGTAGTTTGTAGCTGGTTGTAAGCAACTGTGTCATTTTCTGAAACAATTATAATTTGTCAGAAATGTTCACAAAATAGTTAGTCTCTGTTTTTTGTTTTGTTTTGTTTTCTGCTGTATACTGTCTCAAGGCATATGTTTGCCAGATACAGTACTTGTCAAATTATTTAAAAACAAAACAAAACAACAACCTTCAGAGAACAGGAATCCGTGGCTTCCTAAGCAGTGCAATGCTATGCATGTCTATTCAGAAGTAAGTTCTATTAACTTCAACAGGACAGCAGTTTAGGCAATGCATCCTTCAGGGACAGTTTTTCGTGTAATGAGACCAAGCAATGTGACAATACGGGGACAGTTTTGTAGTTTATTCATATTCCAGAGAATGGCTTCGAAAATGCAAACTTTTCTCATTGGGGCAAGGTTCAAAAAGAAGGGATTAACTATGAATGCAGGGCAAAAACCATGCATGTTTACTCAGAAGTAAGCCCCACTGTGCGTAATGGTGCTTAGTTCCAGTCAAGTGAGAATAGGACTGCAACATAGTCTATGATTATTGAAATAAATACGATGTCTATGAAACAAAACACACACACTAAAATAACCAAAACAGACACTGTTTATCTTGAGAACACTTGGGGGTGGGGGGGAATAGTACGTTCAGAAAGTAACACATCAGTTTACAACCAGTTACTTTTGTTACAATGTATTCACTATATTTTATTTAAAGGTACAATTTATCAGGCTTCAAGCTGTCTCTCCTGCGGAGTTCAGGCCAAAAAGAACATAAACTTGTTTCATACATACGGGTGTGACTTTATAAATAAAAATATGTGCCAATATACTTCCTGCACTCCTGCTATTTCCATTTCAGGATGGCTTCCCAGTACAGCCTGTTTAGATAATGATGTATTTGTGCACACCTGACTTGTCTTCACCCTGCACTGAGTCACCGGAATGGCACCTATTGATTTCAATGGGACAACAATATTTAACTGCCTCACCCTGAAGTTCTGCTTTAGATGATGGTGCAAACAGTAGCATGTGCCACCACACCTAACAGGTGGGGCTGTGCCTGTATGGAGGCTGGAGGAACAAAGGAAGCTACCTTATACAAGGTCAGCTTACCTGATATTGTCTAGTTTGACTGACAGCATCTCTCAAAGATTTGTCCCATAACCTGATTCCTTTAGCTGGGGATGCCAGGGGCTTTCAGTATATAAAGGGTATCTTTTATATATTTATATATATCTTTTCTAGGGATGCAGGTGGCGCTGTGGGTTAAACCACAGAGCCTAGGACTTGCCGATCAGAAGGTTGGCAGTTCAAATCCCCGCGACGGGGTGAGCTCCCATTGCTCAATCCCTGCTCCTGCCAACCTAGCAGTTCAAAAGCACGTCAAAGTGCAAGTAGATAAATAGGTACCACTCCAGCGGGAAGGTAAACGGCATTTCCGTGCGCTGCTTTGGTTTGCCAGAAGTGGCTTAGTCATGCTGGCCACATGACCTGGAAGCTGTACGCCGGCTCCCTCGGCCAATAAAGCGATATGAGCGCCGCAACCCCAGAGTCAGTCACGACTGGACCTAATGGTCAGGGGTCCCTTTACCTTTACCTATATATCTTTTAAGATTCCAAGGTTGTGTGCACACCATATATAATTTCCCCCAAAGCATCCTGGGAACCTCACAGAGCTACAATTCCTAGCACCCTTAACAAACTACAGCTCCCATGATTCTTTGGGGGAAATGATGCACTTTAAATCCATGGTGTGTATGCAGCTTTTTGAGTTGGGTCAAATATCAATTCAATGCTACCATACTTAAAATTAATAACATAAATACTGAGACTTAACTTCTACACCATATACTTAAAGCACATGACTTCCCCCAAAGTATCATGGGTACCGTGGTTTGCTACTATTCCCAAGCCCCATTAACAAACTACAGTTCCCAGGGTTCTTTGGGGGACGTCATGTGCTTTCAATGTGCATTAAATGTATGGTGTGGATGTTTGACCTCTGTTGCTCCACTTCTCAGCAGAGCTTCCAAAGAACCCTATGGAAGGTAAGTCATAAAAATAAATAAATACAATAAATGCCAATACACGCTTCAACAACAAAGGGCAATAAGCAAATGATGCAACAGAATCGTAAAAACCAAACAGGCCATAATCACTACTCACTTTATGCCACTTTTAATATGCACTCAAAGTGATTTACAACAAAAGCATGACCACACAAAAAACTGCATAGGAAACCATTCAAAACAATGTCATAATAAGAAAAGTATGTAATAAAGCAATAACAATCTTTTTCTTTTCTTTTTCAAAAATTACAATAATTTTGTCACCAGCAGGAAAGAAGCAGCCTCTGGCCTAGATGGCAGCAGCAACCGGAGGGTGACTCCTTTTAAAATAACTGCAGTGGGAGGTGAGGCCACAACATTCAGGGTCAGCAGATGAGTAAACCATCTCTCAGGGAGGAGTTGTATCCAGTTAAGTTAGGCTCATAGTAGACTTATTGAAATTAATGAAGTCTGTTCATTTTACTGGGTCTACTCTGAGTAAACTAACATTGGCTACAACCCCAAGTCTACAGGAATTCAGCTGAATAATATGGTGCCAAGTAGCTACTGAGATGAGGGATAGCTCAGATGGTAAAGCAGGAGACTGTCAACCTCGGGGTTGTGGGTTCAAGTCCCACGTTGGGTGAAAGATTCCTGCATTGCAGGGGGTTGGACTAGATGATCCTCATGGTCCCTTCCAACTCTACAATTCTATGTTCTTTGAGGGAGAATTGTAGCAGATTGGATTTGCCGGTTGGCCACAATCCCAGAACTTTACGGTAAAACAATAATAAATATTAAAATTTCAGCACCAGCTCAGGAAAGCAAAAGGCTCATTTTCCAAACAGAATAGTCTTCACTGTCATTTGAAACGTTGACATTGAATTTGGGGATGTGAGCATTTTACGGGAGTTCCAAAGACACAAAGCCAACACTGAGAAGCCTCATAGCTCAAACAGTGGCAGAACCATCAACCAAACCTCCTCAGACAATATCAGACCCCATGGAATGGGAGGAACATATAAACAAAAGTGTTGATTTAAATAATCCTCCACCACCCTAGTGCCAGGGACGCGGGTGGCGCTGTGGGTTAAAGCCTCAGCGACTAGGACTTGCCGATTGAAAGGTCGGCGGTTCGAATCCCCGCAGTGGGGTGCGCTCCCATCGCTCGGTCCCAGCGCCTGCCAACCTAGCAGTTCGAAAGCACCTCCGGATGCAAGTAGATAAATAGGGACCGCTTACCAGCGGGAAGGTAAATGGCGTTTCCGTGTGCTGCGCTGGCTCACCAGATGCAGCTTTGTCACGCTGGCCACGTGACCCGGAAGTGTCTGCGGACAGCGCTGGCTCCCGGCCTCTTAAGTGAGATGGGCGCACAACCCCAGAGTCTGTCAAGACTGGCCCGTACGGGCAGGGGTACCTTTACCTTTACTTACCCTAGTACCCTCCAGATGTTTTGGACTACAACTCTGATCAACCCCAACCAGCATGGGAGTTGTCATTTGGAAACAACTGGAAGACATTAGATTGGTGAAGGCTGATTTGATTCTAAGCCTTGAAACCAGAAACCTCAGGACTCATCCATTAAATCCCATGACCCACTGGTTGAGATCGCTCATGTGCCCTGAGTGACTTTATATTTAGTCTGCACCTTCTGCATTTAATTTCCCTCTGACAGCATTGTTTATAATTCCACCATGCCACAACCATGTGTGCACCTGTAACTCAGGATAAACATTTCATGGCTTCTGATTATAGTTTGCAGAAATGTATGTCATAATAGATTTTATAGTCTTTAAGGTGCCGCAAGTGTCTCTGTTGGTTTGAAGACATTTCTGTGGAAATGCATCTATCAATTCGGTTTGATAGATTTTATGATATGTGAAATGTCTAGGCTTTTAAACTTATTAAAGACATTTTAAATTGTTATTCATATGTCAATTAATAGACTAAGCTAAAAATTATATTTACATTTGGTAAAAGCAATATTTCTGAAGCAAAAACATACTTTGTAGAGTATGAACATGTTTGCTTGCCATTCACAGCTTTTTATAAACATATTACAAATAATAATAATTATTTAATTGCTATCTTTTTCATCAATTAAATGAGCTTTAATTGATTTTTCTATCCAGCGCTAGAAATGACATTTGATACCTCCAAGCAAACCGAGTTGGCCATCTCCTGAGTGCACATTTTCTATCTGTGCCCTGTTCTCGGAGACCCCCAACAAAACTGTGGACAAATGCCTGACGTTTTCCAAAGCACACAACGCATGATCCCTGCATTTTGAAATCAGTCAGCCCTGAAAGTGAATCCACCCAGGCTTGGCTAAGGTTTTGTTTCACTGCATGGGAATTTACATTCTTCAGGGAAACTGACACCGAGTTTCAGTCATTCTTTCTTTTTTTTCATCCCTGTGTTACTGTTTGCTGAATCACCTCTTTTGAAAAGCCTCTTTGTTGATCTTCTGCGGAAACCCAGAGCCCCCTTTTCAGAGAACCATCTGAGAGGAGGCAGAGAGAAGAAGCAGCACACTTTGCCAGGCTTCCTCCCTCTGTCTCTCTCTGTGTCTTTAAATGGCTCTTTATCGCTCTTCCTGAGAGAAGAGTGGGCAGGCTGGGAAATCCCTTTAAATGTCCCTCCTCCTCTCAGTGGGGATTCCCTCTGACCTGAAGCAGTGTGGTAAAGCAGAGAGAAGGAGAGGGTGTCACAGAGCCAGTTGCTAAGGGAGGGCTGCTGTGTCTCCTTTTCACTTTAGACCACAGCACTGCAATGTGGAAGCAACAGCAGCAGCAATAACTTGTTCAAACCCAGAACAATGTCTCGCTCCCCACCTCCCCAAGTACTGTATATTTCTGCTTGCTATTTGTCTGCCAAAGCAGGATTCCTGGACTGACTGCTAAAGAAGCATGGTGGGCTCATCCATGCTGCCACTTGCCCCATGCCTAGGAAGCATGGGTCTGAGAGGTTTTCTGCTTGCCCTGCACTATCTAGGCACAGGTCCAAGCAGTTGTGCCCTTGCCCCACACCTTTTCCTGGGAAAACTCACTCTTCAGCTCTGAATTGGAGCAAACATCAGTCTGGAGTAAACTCAAATTGCTGTTTGCTTAGATCAGGGGTCAGCAAACTTTTTCAGCAGGGGGCCAGTCCACTGTCCCTCAGACCTTGCAGGGGGCCGGACTGTACTTTTTTGGGGAGGAATGAATTCCTATGCCCCACAAATAACCCAGAGATGCAGTTTAAATAAAAGGACACATTCTACTCATGTAAAAACACGCTGATTTCTGGACCATCTGTGGGCCAGATTTAGAAGACGATTGGGCTGAATCTGGCCCCCGGGCCTTAGTTTGCCTACCCATGGCTTAGATTGAGCACTAAAGTGTTTGTGTCCCCCCCCCCCGGGGGGGGGGGGGGAGCAGCAGGAGAAGAGGAAGTGTGGATAATTCCACAGTCACTACACTCACACTTTCTTTCTATATATCTTGCCGTCTTCTTGTTTATATTCCATGTATCTGTCTAGGCCGGAACCAGCATATGACATGCAATGGCATGTTATTAGATATTTTTCTGTTGTACTGTGGGCCACTTTGGAATGGATATAGCAACAGCAATGACAACAGGTTCCTGAAAGGTGTTGCCTTGGTTTCCCCCATTACTAATACTCTTACAATACCAAGGAACTGAAGTGCCCAAGTTTAGCTTATACTAGCAATGCCATTAGTATAACCAGATAGGTTGCCAAGTGTGTTCTGGAAATTAATCTGGAGTTAGAGCTGAGCCAAATGGTTTTGTGTTCATCTGAAGGGCACTGGCCTCAGTGGGAGAACATCTGCGTGTGTGCAGAAGGTTACAGGTTCAGCGCCTGGCACCATTAGGTAGGGCTGGAAGAGACCCCTGCCTGAAACCATGGAGGGCTGCTGCCAGTCAGCATAGACAATACTGAATTAGATCAGGGATAACCAACCTGGTGCCCTCTATATGTTTTTGCATTGCAACTCCCATCAGCCTGAGTAGCATGGCCAATTGTCTGGGATGATGGGAGGTCCATGACATCTGGACATCGCATTGATTACACCTCACTGTTCTCTCTGCAGTTTTCTTTCTTCATCTTCTTTGTCCTCATTGGCCCACACTGTCATTGACTCTAAAGCATGTGGGTCACCACAGCCAATTAGATTCAATAGTTTTGCTTATGATACCTCTATTCCCCACCCCATCTTTCTCTCTCTCTCACATACCAGTTCCTAAAGAAGGGCTGGCAGACCTGTGGTCTAGATGTCATTGAACTACAGCTTTCATCATCCCTGAACATTGACCATTCTGGCTGGAGCTGTTGGGATTTGGAATCCAGTCATATCTGGGGGGAATATATTAGCAATCCCTAGCCATTACACTAGGCAGACACTTCTCCACTTTAATTCTTGTATTCTGAAGTGGATTTTCCTGCTGAGCTAGTGTCTGGAAAATAGAGAGCGTTAGTAACACAGAACGCAACTGTCTCCCTTTTTCAAATTGAAGACTGTTTCATAGACTGTTTAGTCTCATCCTGTTGTAATTACAGAACAGCTGCAACTCAGACACGTTTGTGTAGGATTTGCCCACACCTGTATTTGAAGCTGATTGTGTTCCTATTTTGCATTGTCCACATGACACCCCCCATTAAAGAGTTCCTATCTCTTTCGTTTCCCTCTGTAAATGTGTTTACTTGATCCAGGGATAATTGGATAGGTTTTGAAAAATGCAACTATAAGCCATGGCACTCGAGACAGTGGGTGGGTTGTATCGTTTTCTTCCTGGGGTTAGATCAAGCATTCATTTTTGTTTCTCCCCTTTCCATACACCCTACATCCCGACAACAACAGTGTTGGCAGTGGTGGTGACAATTTCTGGCAAGCCCTGCAGCTGTGTGTGTGTGTGTTTGTGTTGTTGTTGTTGTTGTTGCTTTTGCTTTTGCTTTTTAAAAAGCACAATAAGATTTGCACAAAACAGAAAAATGAATAACTGACAAACAATGATTTCTCCAGATCTTCCTGCTTCATTTCCGCCTACAGGTTGTACTGTATGTTGTTTCCTATTTTGGAATGGGAAGTTCCGCTTTGTAAAGAATTGAGCTTGAAGTGCATACTGTCCAACTTTTTCTGATGCAAAACCAGGACTCACGTCTTCCGGAATGCACTCTTGGGCGAGTCACATTACCTCCACCTTGCTCTCACCCTGAAAGGGCCATCAAGATCTCGTGTGAAAAATGGGAAGTCCCATTGTTTCCAGGACACTTGGAAGGTATGAAAGTGTGCACACACAAGAAACCATTTCCAGTGCAGCAACACCCTTCCTCTCCTTTCCCTTCACTTCACCCTGTCACCCACACCAGTGCCTAAACTCCTCTGCTGTTAAAAGTGAGGTTACAGAGAACCAGGCAGAGGGCCTTTTCGGTAGTAGCACCCACCCTGTGGAACACCCTCCCATCAGATGTGAAGGAAATAAGCAGTTATCCTATCTTTAAAATACATCTGAAGGCAGTCCTGTTTAGGGAAGTTTTTAATATTTGGTGTTTTATCATGTTTTTAATATTCTGTTGGGAGCCACCCAGGTGGGCGGGGTATAAATAATAATAAAAATATTATGATTATTATTATTATGCTGATCAATCTGCCTGACTTTAGACTGTGGGGAGGATCTATTTGGAAGATGCTATATACAGAGAGGAACTGAAAGGATCACTGTCTTAGAACTGGTTCATTTAAAGAGAACTCCTAGATGTGCCTAGGCATGTAGATTAGACTGGAAATTTCAGCTGCTACTTGCTTTTGGTTTCCGAAGAAGAAGAAGAAGAGGAAGAAGAGTTTGGATTTGATATTCCGCTTTATCACTACCCGGAGGATTCTCAAAAAGGCTAACATTCTCCTTTCCCTTCCTCCCCCACAACAAACAAACTGTGAGGTGAGTGGGGCTGAGAGACTTCAAAGAAGTGTGACTAGCCCAAGGTCACCCAGTAGCTGCATGTGGAGGAGCGGAGACGCGAACCCGGTTCACCAGAGTCCACCGCTCTTAACCACTACACCACACTGGCTCCTCCTCCTAACAAAACTTCCCTCAGTTTCAGTCAAACAGGACATGACACGGATGATGCCTGATTAGAATCTCTCAGGCTTTTCAAACTGAAAACTTCTTACCAGTTTGTCATACTGAAAACATTTCAATTTTTAAAAAAAAGTTTTTTAAAGGGTTGGGGATTGAATGTTCAACTGTTTCATCTCTTGCCCTTTCGACAATTTAATTGCACTCCTCCCCTAGAGCCAGTGCTCCCCTAAAAAAAATGTTTAGGGGTACTCTCATTTTCCTACTCATATTGAAATTCTTGCCCCTAAATGAGGCCAAACTTCGATTCACAAAATGTTTAGGGGTATGCGTACCCCTGTGTCCCCCCAGAAAAGAGGCCCTGCCTAGAGCTATTATTGGTTCTGCAGGGGAAGGAGGGGGGAGGCAGGTATGGCATATATACTGTCCCCCCCTAACTAATAGAGAGGAAGTTTTGATGGGGGGGGGCAGATATGGAAAAACACAGGAAGAAAGACTTCAGAAGGATTCCCAGAGCACCACTTTACTAATCTGCAAAGCAGCAATGTAGGTGTGCTAATTCGCTTTTTCAATAACAAAAACCAGCAGTAGGAAACTCCAAACCTTGCATCACCAAAATCTATCAGCATCATTTTCAGCTGGTGGGACTCAGCTCCGCCCCCTTTCAGGTAGGCACCAGTGCCACAGCCCACCCTGTCTCCTTGCGTATTGTTGTGTTCCTTCATTGCATTGCTTTTGGAGACTGCTGAAAACCCTTTTGCATAGGCAAGCCTACCCAGACAAGACACTTTTAACATATAATTTTATTGTGCATTTGTTTTTAAAACTGCTGATTTATAGTTGGATTCTTTTTTGGGTCAATGTGTTTTTTATGTATGATCTTATTGGTATTTTTATGAATATTTGGGGGGGGGGGGATAAACCTAAATCACAAAGAGATTGTTGATTAAGCAGTATATAAATATTGCAAAATACATGTTTGTTCATTTATCGTCTTGGGAAGCATAACTTTAAATGTAAATGAAACCAAATTTCTCCCTGATCTCTACCTTGAAGAAATGTGCCCTTGACAGAAAAGTATAATTACCTATCCCTTTATGTACAGGGCTGAGCTGTGAATGTCTCCTTTCCCTTCTCCACCAGGGAAGACCAAATAAAGGAATTCAAACTGAACCAGTAAGTCCCTGCTTTGGGCAATGAGTATGTACACTTTAAAAATCTTTATGGTTAGTACCACTGCCCTAAATAGCAACCATTTATAAGTAAGTCTTCACTCATGGGCAAAAACACTAAAAGGCAGGCGTGTGGTCATTTTTCATAAAACCACTGGGCACAATAGTGTCTGCACATTTTGCCTCGTGTGTTCAGTTCTACAAGGTCTCTTTCTTTCTCTCTCTCTTTTTAAATTGAAAGCTAGAAATCTAAGCCAGACAGTGGTGCAAGCAGGCATCTCTGCCAGCTTCCTATACTTAGCATTCCTCTGTGTGTGTCAGATTTCTTTCGAAAATGAAGGCATGTACATAATTGAGGGGAAGAACCAATAAAGTTGAGGCCACGATATAGCTTGGTAGAGATAGACCATTGCCATCTTGTGGTGAAATGAAATACTTGCTTTTACCTCAGTGGTGGCATTGCAAGCTGCAACTAAATGTTGCAGTGTGGAAGGCTCACGTTAAAGGTTCTAAGCAGCCAGCAGCCATCCTCTTTCCCAGAATGCACCATTCCATTTCTTTCCCATGCCTCTTTGAGCCAGTCAGTGTGTTTAGTCCTCATTGGGCTCTTTTGGAATTCCTTCTCCCCTCCCTTCTATGGTTTCTCGTACAAATATTTTGTTTTGTAAGTCTGCAAACTGTGAAAATTGCTCAAGACTGCAGTGCTGTGCAATAGTTTTGCTTATGATACCTCTATTCTTCTCCCTGTGCACAGAAGGTGCATTTGGACAGCATAAGGATCCTACACTCGGAGGATGAGTTCACTGTTGGTAGATGGCTGTGCATTACTTTTTCGCTCAGGTGGGATTTGACAAAGCGTTAGGCTAATTCATGAATGCTTTGTGAGCCACCTGGAGAACTCCTGTTATAGAACAGCTATATAAATGTAGGAAAAGAAGAAAGTGTGGCTTTATGACATCACATGCAGTACAAAATTAATATATTACAGAATAACAGGAACAGGACAGCTATCCCAGTTGAAGCCTATGGTGTGTTTTTTTAATAACTTTTTTTTATTCAAAATTAAAACAAAACATATTATCCAGAAACATATCATCCTTATCCCCCCATTTTCCTCCCTCCCCTCCCTCCCCCCACAGAACCCACCCACCCCCACCTGACTTCCCTCAGTTCCAGTCTTTGATTTCTCTAAAAATGCTGTTTTCTGCATGTTACACAGTTGTATATATCCTCAAACTATTTAGCTGATTATTATCAATAAAATGTTTGTGAATGTTTATTCAAAGCCAAAAGCCTGTGGATTTTAATCTACTCCTAATGGGCCTAGATAGGTAATACTAGAAGGAAAGCGATAGAATAACAGAATGGGAAGGAATCTTGGGGACCCTCCTGACCTCGTTTTTATTGCACATTCATGATGCTCTTGGTGTGATCACATGCGACCCCACTTCCAATGTTGTTTGTGCTTGCAAAACTTTTGGGCTGATCACATTGTTTCATTTCCAATCAGTGCATATGCTGTTTATTTTTGTCCTGCTTTTGTTGCACTATAGCCCCTCCGGACATCAACAATGTAGGGAAGCATTGCAGAAAAAACAAAAACATAATTAATCCACTATTACTGGGCAAGGAACATGTTGCAGAATACACCTGTAATAAAGTACCGGTCTTGAGAGGCCCTTGAAAACCATCTCGTAGTCCAAACCCCCTGCTGATTGCAGGAATCTTGAAACTACAGCATCTCTGATAGGTGGCTGTCCAGCTTCTGTTTAGAAACATCTTTTAAAAAAGGAGAATAGATTGCCTTCCAAGGCAATCTGTTTTACTGACAGATGGAACTATCTCAATGCTTAGTGGAAATTCCCTTAGCAGAGCTTTTTCTGAGATGGTGCTAAATGGGTTTAAAAGCTTCACCTCCTTAATTTCTCTGTTTCAAATTGCATGCACAAAAGACATTTAAAGAAACATTCCCCCCAAAAGGAATCCTGGGAACTATACTTTCCCCATCACACAGCTACAATTCCCAACACCCTTAATAAACTACAGTTCCCAGGATTTGGGGAGGGGGTAGATATGTGCTTTAAATGTATCATGTGCTCAAAACACAACCCTCATTCTCAGCACTTTCATTTTACAAGAGCATAGGTCCACACTCTTTCCTTGCAGCACAACAGGAGACACACACTTTTGCCCAGCTGAACACAATCCCGAGCTTTTAAACCTTGATTGCAACACTCACACGGAATTAGTCCTTCCACGAAAACATTCACAGTCAAGTGAGTCCAACTTCTGTCGTTCTGCAAAATCTTAAGCCGCTTGAAAATCCAGCTCTTGGAAATAACATAGCAAAATCCATTGCCTGCAAAATGAATGATCAATCAAACAGCAGGGGGCTCCTTGTTGCTAATTAGTGGCAATCTGTCAGGTCTGATAAGCCGGTGAGAGAGAGAGAGGCTGAACTGTCAAATACCTGCAGCTCAAACACTCATCTGCGGCTTAATACAAGGAAGCCCAGGAGAGATTTCTGATGTCCCCATAGGCTCAGCCCGCAGTAACCTGGTAATGCTTGTTAAACAGACTCCTCCCCTCATTCAGGTGTGAGGAAAACAGGAAGCACCAGGTAAGTAGGTGGAGCACAGAAAAGATGTGTCTGTAGGTAGCAACCTGTTGGAATCTTGAGACTGTGCTCATTTCAAAGTCCAAGAACCACTGAAGTCAGGTTGAAGGTCCTATCTAGGTAATGCAAGCTGGCTGGCAAGTATACCTAGAATACTATTGTTGTTTTGTGTGTACGTTTGGGGAGCTGTTATGGCAGAGAATGTAAGCAAGTAGTGCTCTGTTTGGAAACAGTCAGACAGTGGAATCCTATAATGCCTATTCAGAAATAAGACCTGTTGAGTTCAGTGGATCTTACTTCCAGGTAAGTGAGTATAGGATTGCAGCTTGAAGATTGTGGCACACAGCCTGGGGTGGGGGATTTTGGTGTGCAGGAAGTATCTCACTGAACTGTCTGGTATATTGGACAATGAGGAAACAGTTCTGTTTGCTTGATGTTTTCTTTATGTGTATAGCATAAATGGAGTGAAGCTTGCAAATTGGACAGCCAGCTGAGGTTCTTTTGGTGGGGGATAAATTCAGTAGGGCTAAAGATCTGTATGGCCAAAGGAATTTCAGCTTACTGTCTTAGTTTAACCAGCCTCACAAGGTGGTTGTGAAAATAAAATGGATGGAGAACAGAAGGACCATTTAAGCCTGCCCCGTGCTCCTTGGAGAAAGGGTGAAATAGAAATATAAAAATAAAGTTGTCTTTATGTACTGTCCTTTCGTAGAATCCTGTTAATCCTTTCCCTGGTGCTCCTCTGTCTGCTGTTCTGGTCTGTGGGAAGAACTAAATTTCTGTATTGCATCTAAACCTTGTTGGCTTGCCTTTAGCTCCGGTCCTGACCTGAAGCTGCCTTTCTGGCTGCATCCTCTTATGTTCCCTTCGTGCAATATTAATGCCAGCTTCAGCTGTGCCTAGGCGCCGCCTCCCTTCAGAAAAAGCACTTCTGCTATGCCAGGTTGACAGCTTTGGCTTTACCTGTTCGGAGCTACAATTCCCAGCACAGTGAACAACTACAGTTCCCAGGATTGTCTGGGAGAAGTCATGTACTTTAAATGTATGGGGCTGTATTCAACATAGTACTAAGGCGAAGGTAGTAAAAAACTTTTTTCCTTGTGAGGTGTAGCATTCTCCATCTTCTTCCCCATGTACCCCCTAAATCTGGTCTGGTGATTCCTCCAACCCTCTGGAGCAGATTTGGTAATGGGCAGAAGAAGATGGGGAAATCCTCTTGCACTAGTCATTGTATTAGTTTAATGCCTCCCAGGGTCTCAACCGCAGCCCTCTTCTTATAATTGTTTTCAAACAATTTTCAAACAATGGGTGAGTGACCCATCGCCCTTCACCAAGCAGCTCACAAGCTATGCATTGTTGCTTGCCGACTATCTGACAGCAGGCCTGTTCTTGTGCTATGGCCAGGCAGCAAAATCAGAAAGGCTGTTAAGCTCCTTGTGGCCTGCACCTGGCTTGATAGATCACCAGTGAGACAGGCCAGCCTCATTTCCGTGGGAGTTGTTGAAAGACAGCAGATAAAAATTGCATGTTTCTACCTGCTGTGTTGTTACCACTCAGCTGTTGGGTGGTGTGTAAAGTTGCTACAGATGTCCTATGAGCAATGTTGGAGAACTGAGTCAAATACACCGAGCGTGTACGGAAACCCAATTTAATAAGTTGCAGGTGGAGATAGGGAGATCGGAGTAGAGCTTCTTTCTAAGGTGTGCCAGTCACCAGGTGAAGGAAAGATGGGTGGCAAATGCAAAGGACAGCAGTAGCCTAGGAGTGAAGTACTCGACTGCAGAAAGGGCTGAGCAGTTTAGAAATACTGGTGCATGATCATGACAAAATGTGGTTGTTCTCAGTGTACTCTAGCTGGGGAGAAGACTGCTTTGTTTATCATGTGGCTGTCCTGCAGGTACTTAGTGTGTGGGTAAAGAAAATAATGGTGGCTTTCACAGCATTGACACTGATAAGGGTACAAGATGCTTTCTTTGCCATCCTGGCCTACTTAGCAGTTCAGGAAGGAGAACAAGCCTCAGCTGAATTTCTTGTTAGCAGGGGCTGGCTTTGGAGTTCCTGCTTTGTTTCCTGGCAGGGCACTTGTACCTTTAATTACTAATGACAGACAGAAACCCAGCTGGTGTGTCTGTCTCTCCCTTTACTGCATGGAGGTGCAATAGCAGGGAAAGCCTCTGGTAGAGCTGTACTAGAAAGCAGCAATGACCCTTGTGGATCTGAAGTTCCCTTATGAGTGTTGTTGCAAACAGCTTTCAGGAATTTGAATTATTGGCCTCTTCTACCAGGTAATTTTAAAATTTGGAGCCCTGGGTATTACCTCTGAGAAGTGTGTGCTCCAATGAATGTAAAGTTTCAGTGTTCTCGGGTCCGAGATAAATACTAGGTGTGCTCATCTGTGCATTTGCAGCCTGTTTGAGTCACTCTGTGTGCTATCCCTTTGATCTGCAATTCAGCTCCTGTGTAACTCTTTATAAAATAAAACCACTGTGTTTCCCAATTCAGTATAACAGGAAATCTAAAAAAGTTATATCCTTTTCTCCTTTTGGCAAAGTAGATGAAATTTATGGGCACAGGAGCCCCTTCAAAGTGGTTTAAACATACCAAATTGCAGGGTAATTGGTCCAGGGCCTTTTTGTTGCAACATCCACTGTGGGAGGCTTGGGAGTTTGTCTCTTGCTCTCTTACCTTAAAATAATTAAGAAGCAGCCAAATGGTGTGTATTCTTGCTTGTACATTTTTTAAAAAAACTTTGTAGTTTCATATCAGCTTTTCTTTCTGGTGGTTGTTTGGGAGCCAGCGTGGTGTAGTGGTTAAAAGCGGTGGACTCGTAATCTGGTGAACCGGGTTTGTGTCTCCGCTCCTCCACATGCAGCTGCTGGGTGACCTTGGGCTGGTCACACTTCTTTGAAGTCTCTCAGCCTCACTCACCTCACAGAGTGTTTGTTGTGGGGGAGGAAGGGAAAGGAGATTGTTAGGTGCTTTCACTTTAAGGGGGGTGAAAAGCAGGATATCAAGTTCAAACTCCTCCTCCTCCTCCCAGTAGGCTTTACAGGCCTTCAGATCAGTTTTTACACTTTTCTGATAGGCCTTACAATGTGTCTAGAATGCCCTCATACAGATGTAACTTTCTCTTAGTTAGATTTCATAGCCAGGTAAGACGGACACGGAAGAGAAGCGGACACGGAGCAATGGATCCAAACTACAAGAAAGAAGATTCCACCTAAACATTAGGAAGAACTTCCTGACAGTAAGAGCTGTTCGACAGTGGAATTTGCTGCCAAGGAGTGTGGTGGAGTCTCTGTCTTTGGAGGTCTTTAAGCAGAGGCTTGGCAACCATGTGTCAGGAGTGCTCTGATGGTGTTTCCTGCTTGGAAGGGGGTTGGACTCGATGGCCCTTGTGGTCTCTTCCAACTCTATGATTCTAAGACTATGGTCCTATCAAAATTTTTGAGCCTTTTATATAGCTAAAGTTCTCGAGCCTGGGTAGAGTTCTAAAGTCCGACTTCCACGAGACTCCATGACTCTGAAGGCGGATCATTTATTAATGTGATTCACTGACTTCATAGCTCTGGCTCACTGGAAGCATTCCTTTCCTGTTTTATCTAAAGGTTGATACAGAACTATAGTCACTGATGAGCTCATGGCAACATCATCAGCTGCCTGTGTAAAAAGTCAGAAATGCAGAGGTGGCTTTCTCGAGAAATTACAGTGGGCCTTGGGACCTGTTATTCTGACTCCTACCACTTTCTATCCTGTAGCAACAGAAGGCCTACAGTCTCTCTGCTCCTGTGTTCTGCTCTAATGAACCACTACCATTTTTTAAGAGTGGGGTAGCTCATTGGAGTGTCTTCTAGATCAGTGTTTCCCAACCTTGTGCCTCCAGATGTTTTTGGCCTACAACTCCCATCATCCCTGACTAGCAAGACCAGTGGCAAGGGATGATGGGAATTGTAGGCCAAAAACAGCTGGAGGCACAAGGTTGGGAAACACTGTTCTAGATGATGATGTACTCCAACTCCCATCATCTCCAGCCAATGGCCAGGAATGATGGGAATTTCAGTCTAACAACATCTGGAGATCTTCAGTTTGGCAACCAGCCCCTGGTTTAAGAGTATACCCTCTACCTTTTAGCTCTTGGTGTTGGATCATGTCATTTGACAGTCTTCCCATAACCTCAGGCCTGGGATCTACCTATGGCTGAACTTGAACCTGCAACTAAGCTTGCCAGTTTCTCAGCTGGCCACTGTCACTGTTTCTCTTAAACTGGGTCACAACAGGAGCACGACCACCATGCAATTATATGATAAAAGATTAAGAAATGGTTCCTCAAATACATGTTTGGGTTAAAAGTGGGTGCTGGATCTGAAAAGGTTGAAGATGACTGTTCTAGAGTACTCTGCTGGAAGTTCACAAATATACTCTTCTGCCACCAATGAATGTTGCTTTCTTTATGAGTGCAAGCTGCAGGCCTCTGAAGGCTTTGTCCAGCATGGAGATCTGAGAAAAGAGCCCCTGCTGCTGACTTTTGCTTGTCCCAGGACCCTGTCCACAACAATGTTGTGTCAACAAAGTGTGATTTTACACAGTTGTGCATATGCACACTATTTATGAATGCTTTCCAAAGCTGCCCTCAAGACTTTAGGTGAACATAACTGTTGAGGACAGAGAGGGGAGCTCTAACAGTTTCTGTGCTATGGGCTGTGAGCTTGCCTGTGTAGCTGCCAATTAAATTGCACCAAAGAATGCTCAGCTCAGCAGGTTACTGTGGCAAGGGGACTGTCTCATGACCTTCTCTCGGCTCTGAACAGCATGGAGCTGACAGAGGCAATGAAGTTTCCAGAGTCAGCCAGGGCCCCTCCCCCCTGCCTCTCTAGGAATCACTTTATCCTTGATATTTGCAGGATAGGAAAGGTAAACACCTGCAGCTTTTTTGCTGTCTGCTTAGAAAGAGAAGCCTGGTCCTCATGCTGACTCAGTTTGGCTCAGTGTAGATTCCAGAGGGTCTTATGAGATGCTTGGGAGCAAGATCGGCTCTCTCAAATTGCTCAGCAGAGGTGGGTTTCTTTCTAGGGAGGGAGGCAATGTGAAACTGCCCCAAATTTGCTGGGTAAGAAGCAGCTTTCTTTGGTGTGTGTGTGTGTGTGTTTGTGAGATGCTCTTCACATGTCTGGGGGCATTTCCATGGGTTCATGGATTTTGTGTGTGTTCACATACAGTAATTGTATAATAGTTGCAGTGGAGCATTCTTTTCCCAATAGAGGATCACGGTTGTAGGTAAATGGCGTTTTTTTTCAGGATACAAAAGTTTCGCTGCCGGAGAGTGTCTTTTTGTATTTTGCTTGCTGTGGCTATTGCATTCTGAAGCACTGCATATACCGTACTTAATTCATGGTAGTATTAAGAAGAAAGATCCCCCAGTGCAAACATTTGGCTGATAGAATGACTACCTCTTCTCCCCCCGAATTCTGTCCTGGGGTTCTCTCGACCCTCCCAAGTAAGCCCCACTGAGCTTGGTTGGACACTTGCGTATCTTACTTCTTGAGACACGCATTTAGGGTAACACTAGAACACTCTGTATTTTTTCAGGACACAAGTCATGTGCCCAGCACATTGTGTTAGCACTCATGTAAGCTCCTGTACAAAAATGGAGGTCAGGGATGGAGCAATTGGGCACCATGGGCATAGCCAAGGCAGGGCAGGTGGGGCTGTTGCCCCCCAATTAATAAAAATACATAGCAAACTGAGGTTCTGCCCCCCTAACAGAAATCCTGGCCACGCCCATGACAGGCACAATCCCAATTTCTCCTTTCTCCTTGACCATTTCGAAACACTTTGGACATCAGACCCAGGCTCTATGTAGTGTAATGGAGCAGTGTTCATTTTTAAATATTATGGGACAATGTGGGTAACAAATACCCTCTTTTTCTTTACATCAATACATTGCCGACTGTGGCTGAACAAATGAGCACAGCACACAGGATGTTACAAAATACACACTTGTTCTTATTTTCTTTTATGAAATGTTGCAGGGTTGAAAAGTCTAAATGAGCACTGCTAAATGACATTGTGTACCAAATAAATCAAGTCCCTGTGATGTTACTTCCTCCCCAGTGACCATTTACTGATTGTCAAGTGAAAGCCATTTGAAGAAGATGAACTCACGAAAGGGGCAGAAACACACAGAGACATTATTTAGAGTTTGCTTTCAATGAGGCTCTTTAATAAGAAATGGAAATGTCAGGACCTTGGTGTCCATTAGTAACTGTTGGGGGAATGAACTGCTGCCAGATTACATCCTTGAGAATTAGTCACAGAATCGCAGAGTTGAAGGAAACCTCAAAGGTCATCTAGTTCAGTGTTTTTCAACCTTTTTTGGGCAAAGGCACACTTGTTTCATGAAAAAAAATCACGCGGCACACCACCATTAGAAAATGTTAAAAAATTTAACTCTGTGCCTATATTGACTATATATAAAGTAATTCTCTTGAACAGGAATCAAATAAACACAAAGAAAGTATTTTATAATTACTTTATTATGAAATAGTAAGTAAACAGAAATGTGAAAAATTATAAAATACTTTATTTTTAAATCTTTCGAATTTTTCAATTTTTCCCACGGCACACCAGGCAACATCTCGCGGCACACTAGTGTGCCGTGGAACAGTGGTTGAAAAACACTGATCTAGTTTTCCACAATGCAGGAAACGCGCTGCTCCAGCATCCCTGGTAGGTAACTATTCAGCCTTTTGGCAAGTGGTCTTGACTTGCTCTCTGTTATCATGCCTTTAATGGCTGCTTTGTTGTAGTATATCTCATCGTGAGGAAAAAGTTGTGTGCACAAGTGGGCGACCTGAGACCCAAGGATTTGAACAAAGATGAATATTGCATATTTGATGTACAAATAGCACTACGCTTAATTTGACTGTGCCAGTTCCTATGAAATAATTCCATGCGGCCACTTCATACCAAAAAGAAAGTAAGCCATTTCACACACTGAAGGATAACTGAAGTATTTTTGAACTGCGATTGGATGTTGAGTTATTAAATCAGTTGCCAAGATGATTCTCTTCCTACATGATGCCTTATTTCAGCACTGGATAATTATTTTAATTGTACATCTTATTACCTATTAATTGGGAGTGTTGGTTTACCTTAATCTTTCCGCATGAATTGGCAGTGGTAACTCTCTGGTTCCATTTGTGGGCAACTTCCTATGTACCAGTGACTTTTATGCTACCATCTCCCTTCACTAGTTCCCCCATTCATTTTTAGACGAAATTAAATTGTTGTAGATGGCTGCTCATATCAGAGAAAGCATTGTTTCCTGTTTAATGGGTGTCTGGAGTAAGAGTGGGCTGACTTACTCCTGATTCTACAGGGAGCCCCATAGAGGATGCCACATATTTTCCTGCCCCATAGCTCTTCCACAGTCAAGGTCATAGCAGTTCTTTGTCCATTTTATTATAGACTGTAATAACGACTAAGACTTCTGCCTATGCTGTCCATTATGTGTTTTATGTAAAATAAGCTTGTAATGACATCTTCAGTGTAAGAAGAGTGCATCATGATTACTTAATTTGCGTAGGTGTGTGGTGTACTGGCACAGCCAAGGGGCATCATTGCATGGTTACTATAGACATCTGAATTCTTCTTAATAATTCCTCGTGACTTAATTACAAGGTTCAAAGCCTTTCCCATGAATAACGCGAGTGCACACCGGGTGACTCATATAAAAAACAAAGTTGTAACATCGATCAACACTGGAATTGCTTGCTCTGCCGAGGTGCAAGTTTCTTCAAGTATTCTGTTTGTTCCTGATCTTAATTTCTTGGATGTCAAGGATGGAAACTCAGCTAATGAGCAAGGCTGTCACATTGGTTGAATTGAATGGATTAATATATATATATATTTAATTTAATTGACTAGAAAGGTGCCCTTGATTAAAATTTCACAAACATTAAAAAAATTAGAAGGCCAAAGGGCATTGCCCCTTTCTCTTGCATAGGTGGACATGCCTTTTCCTGCAATGCCTCCTATGGCATTTGTGCGCATCCTCTAAAATCAAATTGTGCTGCTTCAGAACCAATGTTTTACCTATATGAAAATTTCATCAGTAAAACTGATTTATCAGCTAAAACCCATATAATTAATTGGCTGGCGATACAGTTGCTGAATGTTTATTTCTGTGGTGTCTGTTAAAAATCTCATGCTTAGAGAGAGGGCATTAGATCTAGGCAGAAAATAGAAGCTAGGATAGGTACATCAGTCTGCTACCCCTAGCCAATGAATCTTCACTTTGCTGACTAGAAGGCATGCTGATTCTCCTTAGGGAGCAAAGGGCCACACAAGTGGTTCTAATTCTGTCTCCTTCCATTGCAATGCTTCAGAGAATATTAGGAATATTAGTTAGGGACACATGTATTATTTCTAACCCACTTGCTGGTTCTGTATCCTGAAAGCAGAACTAGACATTACAAGGGAAGCACAAGATTCCGAAACTTGAGTTTGCCTCTTAACAGCAAAATGTTTGTGGGAGATACTTGCATGGGAGAATTGAGTAAGAGCGGGTGCTTAGATGTTCTCCTACCTAGTCATTCTACCCTGATCATTTGTATTAGTCTATAAATAGTGTTTAGTGCCATTGTTATTGGCCATCGTGTTGTGTTATATTGTTCAGCTAGTCATTCTACCCAGCAGGTGTGGCCCAACTGGATTTAAACCTCTCTACACACCCAGTGGCTCTTAAAATGGAAAACTAGCCTGTCCGGGAAGATGGCTTAGGGGAAACTATTTTGGTTTCTCTATGATAGTTATGTATCTGTTGGCTCTGTGGCATTTGCAACCTCTTGTTTTCAGGAAGCCATTATTCATATGTCACTGATGATATCCTTCTTACCAGCTGAATCTCCTAGTTATCTTGGGTGACACAGAACCCTGGAATCAGTAACTTCCGATGTGTAAAATCATCCATCATGCATTCTGTAGAATGAGTTTAGGAAGCAGGAAAGCCTAATATGTCTGCTTTCATTGGTGGTGTCCTTAGGCTTCAGGAGTCATATCACAATGGCTGACTATAGATGACTGTTTGCCAAGTGGTAACTGCCCACACTGCAAACTTTATAAAATTAGAGCTGGGATGTGGCTGAACTTCCAGATCCTTCTCAGAACAGATAGTATCATATAGAACACAAAGTAGTCCAGAAATGACATAACACCGCCTTTGATTAAAGGTGCCATATACTAAAAGTTGCTGACCTTTTTGGACCTGTGGAGACATTTTGAATTTTGGAAGATTGCTGGGGGTGCCGGTCCTAAAATGGCTGCCATGGGGGCAATGCGTAACCCAAAATTGGCTATTATGGAGAGCATAGCATAACACAATATTAGAGAGGCAACTATCCTGATAACTTCATTCTTGCTATAGGAAGTCAGTTATGCCCTGATTGTGGGAGATTACAGAATACAGATTATCCTCATCCTCTCTCTCTCTCTCTCTCTCTCTCTGATGGTGTTAATAACAGGGAGCATTCCTTAGTACCAGAAAAAATATACATCACTATCACTCTCATGTCACATAAATTGGTTAGAAGGTATGTGCACATTTTGTCCTGTAGCTTTCTTTCTAGGAGGCTAGAGACAAAGGGCTTATCCACACTTATCTTCTGCCTCGCTCTTTCCTGGCAGAGGTCTGCACTGAAAGTGTCTGAGGGCATTGTTTTTGTTTTTGCCCCAGAGCTTTCCCTGCAAAAACCCCCTCTTTATTGCTCAGAGCAAACGTCAGTTCAGGTTTTCCACAGACTACCATTTGCTCTGAGCTTTAAAGAGCAGGTTTTCACAAGGAGAGCTCCCAAGGAAAGGGTGCACAGACACAGACCTTTGAAGTGTGGACCGTGCCTGGAAAGAGCAGAGGAAGGGTAAGTGGGGATAAGCCATTACTTCTTTTTCTTAAAATGGAAGCTCAGTGTCTGTGGGACTTGCCCAGTGATACCAATGGAAGCATTCCTAGACAACAAGGCATCCATGGGTTGGGGACCCTGTATTACATGATTATGCGAAAACTTCTAAAAATCTGTCTCTTCCTTCTTTCTGTTTGTAGTCTCGGACAATGAACTATGTGGGGCAGCTCGCTGAAACGGTGTTTGGCACTGTGAAGGAGCTGTATAAGGGCCTGAACCCAGCCACCCTGACAGGCTGCATTGATGTCATTGTGGTGAGGCAACCAGATGGTTCCTTCCTCTGTTCACCTTTCCATGTGCGCTTTGGGAAACTGCGTGTTCTGCATTCCAGTGAGAAAGTGGTAAGTGACACTTGATGTGTGTTGACAAGGACTAATATGCTTGAAGATCAAGGAGGTCAAATGTGGAAACTACCAAATTCCACCACAACGTCACAACGTTATGCTTAGCAACCTTATTGTTGCAGGATATGGGTTATGGATTATTGCTGGGAAGCTGATTTTGTTTTTGGCATCTACTAACAACTTTTTAGTCCCAGCAAGGCTATCCAGGCAGGTGATTTTAGCAGCCGTGAGTGTTTTTAAATTACTAATTTTATTTTGTATGTATTTTTTTTAGCTCTTTAAAATATTTGCTTTTTGTTGTTATTTTAAATGTGTATTTTAGACAGCATTGCAAACCACTTAGATGTATATATCACTTACTAGAACAAATGGCATTTTGCTAAATAAAAAAATGAGTAACTTTTGTGGGGGATGCCCATTCATATAGTCTTCTCAGCACAAAACCATATTGCTGGCTGGTTTTGTGACATTTAAGCAAATTTAGTACAGTAATCTGTGTACAGTACTGCCATGCTAAAACGATTGTATGAATGGGCCATAGTTTTCAAGTGCCATTCAGAACTTCAGGCTTATCTCCCATTATAGATAGACTATTGGTTAAAAATTCTCTAAACATGCCTGCCAAATAGGAAAGAGTTGATCTTCCATTAACCCTTGAGCCCAAATTTGTTACCTGTCCAGTTGTCTCCTGTGAGACATATGGGAAGCCACAAAAGCACAATCTAGAAACACACTGGTCCAAGGTCACATTGGCTCAAACAACATAACCAGTACATTTCCGAGCACAATTCAAAGTGTTGGTGCTGACCTTTAAAGCCCTAAACAGCCTCGGCCCAGTATACCTGAAGGAGTGTCTCCACCCCTATCGTTTTGCCCGGACACTGAGGTCCAGCTCCGAGGGCCTTCTGGCGGTTTCCTCACTGTGAGAAGTGAGGTTACAGGGAACCAGGCAGAGGGCCTTCTCGGTAGTGGCGCCCGCCTTGTGGAATGCCCTCCCATCAGATGTCAAGGAAATAAACAACTATCCAACTTTTAGAAGACGTCTGAAGGCAGCCCTCTTTAGGGAAGTTTTTAATGTTTGAAGTTTTAGTCTGTTTATAATGTTCTGTTGAAAGCCGCCCAGAGAGGCTGGGGTAGAAATAATAAATTATTATTATTTATTATTATTGCTACCAGTTTTACAGCGGAGGTGGGTACTTGTCATGCATCCTGCTGAGGGCCATTTTTGAACTGGACCTGCATTCTGCACAATACAGCCAAGTGATCCGTATTGCACAAAGATGTGCCTGCTGTGAGGGGAGACAAGCTTGTTTGTTGCTTTATCTCATGCCACATTGTTCCTGACCTTTTAAAAATATATATACACAATGAGGTACAACATGTACTTCAACCTTTCCACTGGCTTCCTGCAGTCTCAAATCTGCTATGCTCATTGGTGACAATGAGGTTTAAGTGAGGCATAATATTTATGAAAGGAAATGTGACTAAGTGTATTTTCTCCTTTGTCTCTGATCAAAGTCCTGTTAATGTAGTGGGTAGTGGGACAAAATGGAAGCATGGGCCGCTAAAGAGGGTTCGTGATGGAGAAAGGCTAGTTTTATGGCATGGAGAGATGAGGTGCTTTCTTGGATGCTAGAGGCAGTTGTCCATTTGGAAAGCAAGCCCCCATTTAAATTAGAATTATATCACTGGAATGTGCTGTGTCAAAAGTTCTCACAGTAAAACCAGGCCTGCAGCCAGGCTGATCTTTTTTAAAAAAAGAAAAAAAGAAACAGGCCGAACTGTTTTTCTTTCACTTAGCTTGAAAAAGTCTAGCATGTACAATTATGAATTTGCATGTGCATGTGTTTCGACTGAGATTATAAACTAAGCAGTGCCTGGTTTAATTTTATTCTCTTGCTATAAAAAGCAGCAACTCATATCAAAGTTGGTGAGGTAACATTAAACGATTCCATGCTGTGCTGTTTCTGCACTAATCTAATATGTGTTTATGAATAACCTGCATGAAAATTCATTTTTAGAAATGAAAAATGAAAACGTTCATCAACATCTATCAAAATACAAATTTCTCTGTTGTATCGTCTTTCAAAACGTGCATTTTAAAATGATTTTTAATGCGTTTGTTAATTAACTGCACTATATTTGCATGTCATCCCAATGCATAAAGTTCCCTGTGTGGTTTATTGTTTTTTGAGCTGAAGCACTGGAATATTTTGGAAGTGTGAAAGGCAGGGGATAACTATTCCTCACATGCTGATGAGGTCAGCTTGGACTTGGAATTCACAAAGATCAAATTCCTTATACATCTCTAAGTCCCAGATATGGAAAGCGGTTAGAATGCTTTTTGTGTTAACTTCACTGTTGCTTTCTAGGCTATAAACAATTAACCCTCTTTTTTTAGGTTGACATTGAAATTAATGGCGAGCCAGTCAATCTGCATATGAAGCTGGGTGACAATGGAGAAGCCTTTTTTGTCCAGGAGTCAGAGGAACGCAAGGTGGGAAGATATTAACATTAGAAAAGACATTAAAAACCACCCCTCAACTTTTCAGCTTCCAAATAGACTACACTGAAGGCTTGTTGTTTTCCAGATACTCTTGTGCCTTACTTCTCACTCCTGAAGTCCTCAACACTGAATTTAGGGTAGTGCGGGCAGTTCTCCTGCACAGGGCAACAAGCAGAGGGGGCACAAAATTGAGAAGATCCATTCAGAGGTGTCATTTTTTTTGCCTCACACAGGGCACCATATCACAAAAAGATTACCCAAGTCCTTGGCCATGCCTCTCAACAATCTAGATAAATTCCTCCTGATAAATTCCACCTATATCTCAGACCATAATCTACTGGATTTCTTGTCTTGCTTTTTCTTTTATTTTTTGCTAGTCCAGTGCTTGGCCCTTTTTTGGGTCACATTGAAAACACATTGCTTTCCCTCCCCCAAAGGATCCTGGGAACTTTACCCATCAGAGTTACAATTCCTCTAACAAATTACATTTTGGGGGGGAAGCAAATTTGCGGGTGTGATCTTGGTAATCTCCTGCAACAGGGCTTTTCTGTTCTCTTCCTTGAAACCACTACAATGTGTGCGAAGTTGGCACTGAGAAGGCCCTGATTCTCTGGAGCATAGCAAATCAAGACCATATGCATATATTTTCTCATTTTAGATATATTTTGTCTGTTTTGGCTAGTTTCTGAAGCCCTGTTCTCTTGAAATCGGACAACTCTATCCACCTTTTGAGACTTTGCCAGGCACTTCTTCTGGCTCATTCAACAAGAAGTGATCACATTTCAATAGATGACCAAAGCTTTGTGTGAAAGAGAAGCTTCTCTTCAGGGGAAAAAGTTCATGAGAAAAAAGTTCATCTATTAAATGGATCCTCAGAGAAACGTGCTCAGAGAAAAGCCCATCATTCTCCGCTGAAATTCTCTGGGTGTGGAATTCTGACTTTGTGGCACTGTATAGTAGGCTTCCTGTATTTCTAAGCTCACTCAGAGAGGTGGAGCAACTGATAAAGCATTTTATAGATGTCTTTCAGCTGTTCATTACCAACAATATAAACTAGGAGGGGCAGCTTTCAAGCAATGACCCACCCCCATGTATGTTCATTGTCCCCTAATGAATACATGAAAAAAGTTGGAGTTATCCTCTTTTTTCTCTCTCCACACTCTATTCAGTTGCTATCCTCACTACCTGTTTCTATATCCTGGGCCTTTCCCACTCTCTGGCAGTAATAGTACTCCAAGAATTTGGTCCTACAACAGTGGCCGAAAAAGGAAGGAAGGAAGGGCCTTTCTTAAAATGCCCCTGCCTTTTCATTGCTAACTTCCCATCATGCCAAAGTTCGCCATAACAAATGAGAGAAGCAATTCTGACTTAATAGCCTGTGCACCTCAATCCCTGGGATGAAGCAAGGAATGGGATTCCAAATTCTTCCTGCACTGGTCTCCCAGATAGATGATAAAGCCCGCTAATCCTTTGCATTTGACTGGCTCATCCAGTCTCTCTTTTGCACTGTGCTTTTGAGGTCTGTGTCCAAGTGGTGCTTTTTTTTTTTGTCCTTACACCTTTCCCTGGGAAAACCTGCTGATTATGGCTGAATCAGAACAATCAGGTTTTTTGCAGATTGACACCTGTTCCAGTTCAGAGGTGGTTGTTGTTTAGTTGTCTGACTCTTTGTGACCCCATGGACCAGAGCACACCAGGGACTCTTGTCTTTCACAGCCTCCTGTATGTAGTTTGGTCAAACTCATGTTGGTAGCTTCGAGAACACTGTCCAACCATCTCGTCCTCTGTTTTCCCATTCTCCTTGTGCCCTCAATCTTTCCCAGCACCAGGGTCTTTTCCAGGGAGTCTTCTCTTCTCATGAGGTGGCCAAAGTATTGGAGCCTCAGCTTCAGGATCTGTCCTTCCAGTGAGCACTCAGGGCTGATTTCCTTCAGAATGGATAGATTTGATCTTCTTGCAGTCCATGGGACTCTCAAGAGTCTCCTCCAGTACCATAATTCAAAAGCATCAATTCTTTGGCGATCGGCCTTCTTTATGGTCCAGCTCTCACTTCCATACATCACTACTGGGAAAACCATAGTTTTAACTATACGGACCTTTGTTCAGACATGCGCTTGGAAAAACACTGGAAAGCACACCACAAAAGAAAGTCAGGATGAGCCCTAACACATAAATTTACAATTTTATCCAAGGTTTATCTTTGTTTGCTTCTATGGGTTTATACCTAGCATTCAATGAAATGATCCCCGAGGTATATTACTAGAGATTGCAATAACAGATGCACATCAATAGCCCTTACTCCTCAAGTCAATATATGGGGTCCTGAGTGTTCTTCATTTCTACTGCATAGTCTCAGAGCAACATACCATTAAAGCCAAATGTTTTTTCTGGTGGGGAGGAGTGGGGGAGAAGGCTCCCTACAGCTACTCTTTCATTGGCTGATGAGGCATTGGGCCAGGCTGTTCTTCCCCTTGCTGTGATGTTTGTTTCCTAAGAGGGAGGGGGTTCAACCTCCCAGCATTCCTTTGTCTCCTGACCAGTTGCAGAGGCCACAGTGTACTCTCCTTCTGTTTGCTGTTCCAGGTATTCATTTGCCTGGTTTTATAGTAGTCACAAGGAACCTGTGGCCCTCCAGATGCTGCTGAACTATAACTCCCATCACTCCTGACTGGGGTTGATGGGGAGTGAAGTTCTACAACACTGAGAGTCACAGGTTCCCTGTTTCTGTTTTATAGTTTAATCAGCTCCTAACTTGGGTCAGAGGTTGAGCATTTTTGTGTGCGCCCCTCCCCTTGTTCCAGGAAAGCATCCCCACTTCCATGTGCACATCTCCCATCCCACTGGAGAAAAATGCAGAGCCTGTGTCCAGATCGTCCAGCTTGCATGGAAACCCTGAAGTCTTGGGCTCAGAAACAGCCCTTCGCAAGAAAAGATGGCGCAAGAAGAAACCAAAGAAGAGGGAGTCACTGGGAGATTCCACTTCAGAAGAAGAAGGAGGAGTGACTGAAAGTGAGAAATCTCTGGAGGAGAAGCGAAAGCTGTTGACTTCCAAGTAAGTAGGTTGTAACCAAAACTTGGATTGCCATCATGTGTTGAGTTCCTGCAAAGGCCAGCCATCATTGGTATTTGCACCAGCTTTGCAGCTGTGCAATACATTTTGTTGTTTTGCTGCTTTGCTGCTGGGAGTTCAGGGGCTGGACAGGAGAGCGTTTACTGGGGCTAGACAACTGTTTAAATCTCCTTAATAGTCAGAGGTCAAGTGGGACAGATGCATCCTTTTTAAGGAAATTACAGTGAAAGGGAGTGGCACAGCCCTGCGATGCCAGTATATAAGGGGTAACCTGAGAAAGTGCTTTCTTAGCACAAAACTGATTATAACCAGCGCTTTCTTTCTGCAAGGATGCAGGGGTACGCATACCCCTAAACATTTTGTGAATCTAACTTTGGCCTTATTGAGGAGCAGTATTTCAATATGAGTAGGAATATGAGAGTACTCCTAAACATTTTTTAAGGGGAAAAAAGCACTGATTATAACCATATAAGAATGCACTTTTGATTGACAAATGGCATGGGACAGGAACAACATGAGGATAATGCTGTGTTTGTACAATGCTGTCAAAAGTCCCCTGCACTGAATGTACAGTATATTATCACGCATTGTGTGCACACCCTAAATTTACTTGTCCAACTTCATAGCCATATTAGAAGGCTAAGCTAAGAGAAAAGGAAACATACAGCTTTTTTATAGTATAATGATTAGGACATTTGCGGGGTCTTTCCTTGGGATATCTGTGTGACTAATTGGTTTGTATTTCACTTGTCAGAACAGTAAGGGGACTCTCTAGGCTACTGATCATGTGCTCTGTTTGCTTTGTAGAAAAAAGTAGTAATTGAGCACATCCTACTTTTCTCTTGACATCATTTAGACTGTAGAGTCATTGGTGGTTTACGCATTGCCATGCTGATGAATTTCCCCATATGGTATCTCAGAACATACTGGGTGATCATCCAAGATTAATGTCAAGAAACTATAACAGGCTATGTGGTTTTGTTTTAGAGGTCTGTCCAAATTCCCCATACAGTGGTACCTCGGGTTACATACGCTTCAGGTTACAGACTCCGCTAACCCAGAAATAGTACCTCGGGTTAAGAATGTTTCTTCAGGATGAGAACAGAAATCATTCTGTGGCGGCGCAGTGTAGAAGAAATACATGCAAGAAACTTGCAGATAACATGCTCTGGGTTTGCATTCTGCTGTGGGAGTAATGTTAAGTCAATGTTAAACAGACCCGTGCAAGTAGGGCCTATGGAGACACTTCAGCACTCAGTTAAGAACTATTTATTTGTCATTGTACCTAATTTTCCTTGTAATGTTCCTTACCAGCAACACAATGTATTACTCGTTCACTGACACTCAGAATGAAGGACCTGGAGCCCTGCAACCTAAAGAAGCTTATCCCTATTCTGATGGAGAGCTAGCTCCCCTACAGAGGTCAGTATATGATGCAGCAGAGAGCCAAAGGCTAAACTGTTTAAAAGAGAAAGGTCCAAAAGCCCACGTGTTAATACAGCCCCTTGAGCACATGTGAAAAAGGTTTTTTAGAGGCAGAGTGAGATATTCCATTAGCTTGGCCAGAAGCATGGGAGCCCAAATGTTATACACTCCCACAAGAAGTACTGATGGCCACCAACTTGGATAGCTTTAAAAGAGGGTTAGATAAATTCAAGGAGGATACAACTCTCTAGCCACAATGACTATGCTTCCATGGTCAAAGGCAGTAATGGTTAGCTACTCGGGGCCGTCTTTAGCACATGTGCCGCTGGGGTGCAAAGATCCACCCAGCGCCCCCAAATTTAGTTTAAAAGGTAAAGGTAAAGGGGCCCCTGACCATTAGGTCCAGTCGTGACCTACTCTGGGGTTGTAGCACTCATCTTGCTTTATTGGCCAAGGGAGCCGGCGTGCAGCTTCCGGGTCATGTGGCCAGCATGACTAAGCCGCTTCTGGCGAACCAGAGTAGCACATGGAAACGCCGTTTACCTTCCCACTGGAATGGTACCTATTTATCTACTTGCATGTTGACGTGCTTTTGAACTGCTAGGTTGGCAGGAGCAGGGACCGAGCAACGGGAGCTCACCCCATCACAGGGATTCAAACCGCCGACCTTCTGATCGGCAAGTCCTAGGCTCTGTGGTTTAACCCACAGTGCCACCCCCGTCCCAAATTTAGTTTAGCCACCCCCTTATTAACTTTTATTGAGCTTTTTGGGGAGGGGGGAAGTCAAAGTTGTTGACCTTTTTTAAGGGGGGGCTCACCTGTAACAATGACGCAGCAGAAAAAACTGCTTTTCTTTCCTGACTCATTGGGAATATTTGACGCTACCGAGTAACAGAGTGACGGGGGGGGGACTTTCACTCCATTGCGTCTCACTGCTGCCAATTGGGAGGGACCAGTACACATTCGGCACCCCCGGTTAAAGATGGCCCTGTAGCTATTGTAAGTGCAGGATGCTGGGCTGCTGGCCTGATCCTGCTGGCTCTCCTTATGTTATCCTGATGAGTTTCAGGTCAGGAGAACTGCTTGGGGCGAGAAATGCCTTGGGCTAAGCCCCTTTTCCTTTTGCTGATGCCCTGCCCCTGCTTGCCCCAGTAGACTTCTCCACAACAGCTAGTAAAAAGTGTTTGCTTTTATCTTCTTTTTACAGCCTTCCTCCAAACTGCGCGTCAGCCCCGAAAAGTGACTCTGAGTTGGAGATCCGGAATCCTGAAATGCCACTTTGCTCTGAATCACACATGCAGTGGTCATGGGGAAGGTTGCCTGAGGTGAGCGTGGTTCGAAAGGGAACTCTGGTGCGCGCCACTTTGTGTATTTCATATGCTACTTTTAGCATTGGCTATATTGTTTCTAACTAAATTGCCCTTGCCAAACTGGGAAAGTGTAATTCCTACTCTAGAAACAATATTTAGACACTTTGAGTGCCTTTTGGGCCCCTCTGCTTTGTGCATGCAGTATTTACTTTGATGTGTAATCTGTAGTGGAAGAGAGGTATTCTTCACTTTAGCTTCTTTAGCTGTGACGCGGCAGCTAAAAAAGCCAATGCAATTCTGGGCCTCATCAATAGGAGTATAGCATCTACATCAAGGGAAGTAATAGTGCCACTGTATTCTGCTCTGGTCAGACCTCACCTGGAGTACTGTGTCCAGTTCTGGGCACCACAGTTCAAGAAGGACACTGACAAACTGGAACGTGTCCAGAGGAGGGCAACCAAAATGGTCAAAGGCCTGGAAACGATGCCTTATGAGGAACGGCTAAGGGAGCTGGGCATGTTTAGCCTGGAGAAGAGGAGGTTAAGGGGTGATATGATAGCCATGTACAAATATATAAAAGGATGTCACATAGAGGAGGGAGAAAGGCTGTTTTCTGCTGCTCCAGAGAAGCGGACACGGAGCAATGGATCCAAACTACAAGAAAGAAGATTCCACCTAAACATTAGGAAGAACTTCCTGACAGTAAGAGCTGTTTGACAGTGGAATTTGCTGCCAAGGAGTGTGGTGGAGTCTCCTTCTTTGGAGGTCTTTAAGCAGAGGCTTGACAACCATATGTCAGGAGTGCTCTGATGGTGTTTCCTGCTTGGCAGGGGGTTGGACTCGATGGCCCTTGTGGTCTCTTCCAACTCTATGATTCTATGATTCTATGATTCAAATGACTTCTATTACAAAGTGATCTAAGCAAAAGGGTACCATTTGCAATGAATGCACATGTGATTGTGTGTGCGTTTTTGCAAACCACATGATTATTCCTCAGGAGCCCCTTATTTCTCATTGCTGTTAGAGGTGAATAAATTTCTCATTTTCCTTCCACTGTGGCTCTTCAGAGATTCTAATATCCTTGGTCCTCCTTTGTTTGAGTTCTAGTAAGAGTTATCTGTTTTGAAATGTCATAAATTGATTAAGCACACTGTTGTTTATTATTACGAACAAAAAATCCCAATCATTTGTGCACCCACACCTAGCCCCCCCCACACACTTGTGGAAGCCATCGAAATCACAGATTTCTATCTAGCCTCAGTCACATATCTAGCCTCTGAAAACAATCCTACATTTCCTCTGTTTGTGCTGTTTTGTGATCCAAACTGAAGACGTTTCTCCTCCTTTAAGGTGAGCAAATCTGACAGAGTAGAAGCAGCAAAGTCTGCCTCAAGTGTCTCCATGACAGCAGCCATTACTCCAGCAGCAACCATTCCTGTAGGTGAGACGACTCACTTCGCTGCCATTACACCAGACTCAGAAAGTGACCTCGAGATGGAAGACTCTGATGAAGCATCGTGTTCTCCAGCTGCTCCTGTAGTTAGGCCGACACCTGTCTTTCCTTCTGGAAATGGCCTCCCAGTGAGTGAAGAGACCCGTTCTTCCAGTCAACCCATTGGCAGTGCTCTACAAACTACTCCCGCCCTTTCAAGTGATATGCAAGTCCTAGCAACTGCTGCAGAGAATGAAGGAATAGCATCAGTTGAGGAGATTACTGAACCAGTTTTGGATGTGGAAGTGCCATCCTTAAGGAAAGCTAGTTTGACAAACCCGGAGCCCTGCAGCAGCCCAGAATTGAAACAGGAGAAGAGAAGGGGTAAGACAGGTTTGAAGACATGTAAAATGTGTGCAAGTGGGGAGCTACAACAAAATGTTGCAGCTTATCCCCACCCCCTAAAAGAGTGTTTCTGTTTATGGCTCCAGCCTGGAACAAAAGATTCATAGTTCTACCTGCAGCCCACAGACAGGACTTTTTGTTGTTGTTGTTCCTACTCCTAAAACTGTCCCCTGCTGTGCTATATCACTGACTACAGCTTGGGACTAACTCTGCCACCATATAGCTTTCTTTGTGTGTAATGTTCTGGAGGGGAACTTTTGCTTTTTTAAAGAAAAACAACAGTGTGCATTTCTCCTCCCTTCCTTTAACCTTAATGCTCACCTCCAGTATATTGTAAGCTGCTAGTGAGCTATCCACAGAAACAATGAAGAAACTAGACAGAGGCTTGTTCACTTGTTTTGTGGATTAAAAAAAAGGTATTTCTTTCAATTTCCATTTTTTTGCATATCTAGGGAGTCCCTGAAGTATGTACAAACCACTTGACTTATTTCTGGATCACCCATTTTGGTTCCTAAATGATAGGCTCTGACCACTGAAGTCTGCTGTTAGAGGGAATGATTGCAGAAATGGCTGTTGAGCAAGGTCTCCGTATTGAAATGATAATTCTTGTTGGATCAGGTTCCATGAGGAGAAGCTCTCATCTGGGACCCACAGATATTTACTTGGAGGATCTCTCAAACCTGGATGCAGAGCAAATAGCACTTTATTTCCCTAAAAGGTATGAAGCATGATTCGTTCAATAATTCTTGCATAGTATATGCAAGGATGTATGAAGAAGCCTGTTTTCAAGATGCTTGATGGCTATTGCATCATCAAGCTGTCATGCCTGAGTTGGTATATTCATTTCTGTATGTTTTTCACCGTGGTTCCTAATGAAATTAACGTATCTTAAAACTATTCTCTTGGAAAATTAAAAGAAGACTCCACCAAACACTAAATATGTACATATTCTACTGCATCTGTCTTGGACATTTTATTAGATAGTGTCCAGACCAAGTAGAAAGCATCCTCTCCTGAGCAGTTTTGGAAATGTTTTAAAAGGTATCTTAACCTTCTTAAATAAAGAAAAGTTTCCAAAAATTATGTTTATTCATTTGCATGAGAGTCAGCTCTAATATAAGTCACAGAGAGCCACATGGTGTAAGTTGACCATTATTGCCTGCCATTGCAGAAAACCTGTGATGCTGGAGCTGTCCCATGCTGCCTTATCTCTGTGCCTCCCTCTGAGGAAAGGCCCTTTTCTTAGAACAAGCTCAGGAAGCCATGAGGCAAAAGCGGTTTATGTGTGGGGTCTAAACTATGGTGGAGGGGAGGCCCGCCTAACTCAGGTAGCACAATGTCTTGTGCCAACTCATGGATGGAATTATTTTTTAAAAAACATTAATGATCCTAGCTTAGGGGTCAGCAAACTAAGGTTCGCAGGCCAGAACAGGCCCAATTGCCCTCTGGATCTGGCCCGTGGACGGTCCTGGAATCACTGCTTGGATTGGCGTGATCGTTCGGGCTGTGCCAATTTTTTTGCATTTTTTGGGGGGTGCCATTTCTTCCCCCCCCACACACACACCGCAGCAGCGCCTCCTCCCTCCTCCCTCCCTCCTCCTGGCTTCTCCCCACCCTGCAGAGGAAGGGAGCTGGGCTTTGATTGGTGCCAGCAGCCAGCCAATCCAAATCCTTGCCGCCTGCGCGCTGAGGCGGGGCCCAGACTCGCCACCCGCCCGCCGGCCTCACCGTCCATGGCCTCGCTTTGGGCATCGTGACGGGTGCATCATGGGGCTTTGGCTGGAGCCTGGCGCTCGGGAAAGCTGGCCCGGAAAGGAGAGGCGCCGCCACCACTGCCAGCTCCCAACCGCAGGCAGAGCGGCAGAGGAGGTAGGGAAGCAGGGGGAGAGGAAGGGCTGGGGGAGAGAGGGGGAGAGAGATAAAAGTTTGCTGACCCCTGTCCTAGCTTGTTTGGACAAACCATAGTTAAAAACCAACTGTAGTTTGCCCTGCTTTGGACATCATGACAAACTGCAGCAAATGCTTCCCGTCTCCTCATGGCTGTGCTGCAAGAAGGAAGAGGAAAGGAGAATGCAGAACCCCAGGGGCCATGCACATAATGCTAAACCATGATTTAGCACTATGAGCAAACCAGCTCTTTACCGACAAGTTTATATTCTGATCATTTAATATTCGCCAAATTATTCTTTAAGGGAAACGTGGCATTTGCATTTCTTTTTTTCAAGAGTAATATTTATATATATTTTAATTGGATGTTTATCCACCCTGTGATTATGTGATTACATACCATATAAGCAGCATCCGCATGATGTTGGAATGTATCACGTGCGCAGAAGCCTCTGCGATACCTGGGCTGAAATGGGAGCACCCACAGATGCAGCACCACCCATGTCAGTCAAAGTGGCTCTCTTGAGTTGGTGGCTTGACAGCTCTTGAGAAAGCTGTGCGCTTGAGTGTAACTGCAACATTCTGAAATAAGAATGAACCTTAATATTACCGACCAGATAATTAAAACCAGGGAGAACTTCCTAAAATACCAGGGTCCTGCTGCCTTCTCCTTTCTCACTTTTGTTCAATTCTTGAAAGAAATGTAGTAACTGAGTGGCCTGCATGGTATCAATGCTTTGTTCTTCTGTTGTCAGTGATGCTGAGCTGAGTGGCCAAGTACAATCTGACCCTGGCAGCTTCTCTTCTGAGCACCTGCATGGTGGTGGTGCTACTACTGTTGACAACAGCGCAGATAATCTCTCGGAGCCTTCAGAAAGCAGCCAGGTGCCTCACATGCTGCTGTCTGTCTGTGGAGGTCTTGGGGATGATGGGGAATTATCTCATGGTACGTCTGAAGGAGAGGGAATAATTCTAGTGTGTGGTGCCTCACAAGGCCTTCAGGCACATCTTTGTGTTCACTAAGGCCTCCTGCCCCTCAAAACAGATTGATTTGGACTTTTTGTTCATTGGTTGATGGGGGGGGCGGGGAGCGGGCGTGTTTGATGCTGCCCTGTTTTTGGTTTTTGGTTTGGAGGGGGGAGCACTGTCTGCCCCACACTGCTGCTCTTGTTCCTAGGAGAGGGTGGTGACTGCAGGAGGCAGGGGTGGCACACACTGTTTCTGCATGGTACATCCCCACCCACCCACCTTCCTTGCAGCTGGTTATGCAGAACCCAGCTGAGGCTAAAAAAAGAAAACCTCCTTCAAGCTGCTGGGAAAGTGAAATTGAATGGCAGGCCAGCTGGTGGTCTACACTCCATAGTGGATTTGCCCTATGACTCCTTGCCAGGCTGTGTCTTAAAATGGAAATATGCTTGTGTGGAACGAGAGCCCTAGTAAATTGGAATTTGGGGAAACATATCTACACTACAAAGGGACGCAGGTGGTGCTGTGGGTTAAACCACAGAGCCTAGGACTTGTTGATCAGAAGGTCGGCGGTTCGAATCCCTGCGACGGGGTGAGCTCCCGTTTCTCGGTCCCTGCTCCTGCCAACCTAGCAGTTCGAAAGCACGTCAAAGTGCAAGTAGATAAATAGGTACCGCTCCGGCGGGAAGGTAAACGGCATTTCCCTGCGCTGCTCTGGTTCACCAGAAGCAGCTTAGTCATGCTGGCCACATGACCCGGAAGCTGTACGCCGGCTCGGCCAATAAAGTGAGATGAGGGCTGCAACCCCAGAGTCGGCCACGACTGGACCTAATGGTCAGGGGTCCCTTTACCCTTTACCTTTATCTACACTACAAACCTTATTAGGTCTACGTGTCTGTCCTCCCCAGGGAACTGTATTTTGCAGGATTCTTTGCGGGAAACCATGGCAGGATAACTGTCATAACAGCAACAAAAGGTTGGGCAGCAGTGGCCGGTGTGGTGGGGAAAAGCCCCCCTCCTGACACTGTCAGCACTGCAGCTTACCTGGAGGGGCTGGAGAGGGGGCAGCACAATCGGGATTGTACAAGTGCACCGTTTGGAGTGCCAGATTGGCTTTATGGGTGTGCCTGTGTATCTCCATCCTCAGTGCTGTCCTGCCCCAGCACTGTCTCAGGAAACTGCAGTGGAGTTGAGAGGGTGGCTCCACCTTACCGCTGGCGAGGTAGAGTGGCTCCTTGTTTGTCGTGATCCTCTAGTTAGCAGCCACCACTAGCTTTGCAAGTTGCTGGAGGTTTGCTGGCCAACTGGCATGTATTTCTCTCTCCCTTCCATTTCTAGCTGAGAAGTTCATGAAGTACATAGTTTCCTACCAAGAGTTTTTGGAGAACCCAGCAATACTCGAGGACCCAAATTTGGTGATCCAGATCCACAAGAAGTTAGTAGAAAGAGCATTTTCTGCTCTGCTCCCCCCCCCCCCGATAACTGCTTTACGTGTGCAAACATGCATGCACATATTAATCAGCTTCCATTATGTGAGCCTAGAGAAATTATTGGCTATTCCTAGAAATCTGCCTCCCACTACCCACATCCATCAAAGATGAAGGTGGGACTTTCATTCCTCTCTTATTCTGTTGTGTGTGCTGTGTTCTGTCTGCGCTGAAAATACTCCCTGTGCAATCTAAAGTTTGCTGACATGTATGAAGTCCCACAGCCCTTCGTTATAAGCTCGCTGTCACTGACAACAGTAAAAATAAGGTGTGCTGGGCTTGGCTTGTAGTGCTTGTAGTGCATGTGCAGATGGCTGCAATTATGGGGTAGAATTCATGTTGCACTGTCCAGAGGAAAACCTTACCAATATGCCATTTTTAGAGTCGTCTTGGGCAGTGCACGCCAAATTTCAGCTTTCTATCTGTTGTGGAAGTATAACAGTTTGGGTACCCCATAAGGTGTCAGTGAGCCCAGGTGTGTGTATAGGAGTGTTCTGAATGCATGCCTTTTCATGCTGCATCCTCACTGGTACATCCATATCTCAATGCTTTGCTACCACATGAATGGGGCTATAGGCAGAGTGAAATTTCTTCCTCTCTCTTTGCTTGCAGATATTATAACTGGGCAGTTGCAGCCCCTATGCTCCTCTCCCTACAAGCTTTCCAAAAGGAACTTCCCAAGGTAAGTAGTCTAAACAAAGTTGGAGAACTGAAATGCCTTATTTAAGCTCATAGGTCTCAAAACTCAAAGAATGCTTTGGCACAGACATTTAATATCTGGAGACAGCTAGCTCTAGATGGAAAGGATGGGGTTATTCCTGGATCCATCATTGTCACAGGCCACAGTGGCTATTTCTGACTTTGGTTGGTTTACCAGCCTTTTAAAAGCCTTTATTTTCACTTCAGGGACGCGGGTGGCGCTGTGGGTAAAAGCCTCAGGGCCTAGGGCTTGCCGATCGAAAGGTCGGCGGTTCGAATCCCCGCGGCGGGGTGCGCTCCCGCTGCTCGGTCCCAGCGCCTGCCAACCTAGCAGTTCGAAAGCACCCCTAGGTGCAAGTAGATAAATAGGGACCGCTTACTAGCGGGAAGGTAAACAGTGTTTCCGTGTGCGGCTCTGGCTCGCCAGAGCAGCGATGTCACGCTGGCCACGTGACCCGGAAGTGTCTCCGGACAGCGCTGGCCCCCGGCCTCTAGAGTGAGATGGGCGCACAACCCTAGAGTCTGTCAAGACTGGCCCGTATGGGCAGGGGTACCTTTACCTTTACCTATTTTCACTTCACCTTGATAGCTGGAGTCTTGACACAGCAGAAGTTTTCTTACCTCCTGCATTCCAGATCATTGACAAGCTGGTACCTGTATTCTAGAGCAAGAATTTCTAAGCTGACTTTGACATGTCCCGTCTCTATATGCATGGGCATTCTCTTTGGCTAAATTGCATTTTCTCACCCCACAAAACTTTATTAAACCTTTATAACACATCATAATTCTCTGCACTTCTGGTCTGGAAGACAAGCTAGTGCTAGTTCTTGATCAGCTGTTCATTCTGGGGGCTCTCTGCCTGCTTGGTCATACTACTACTCCTGGGATAGTAATTGTTGCTCTGTGTGGGGAATAGGGGTCTTCTTTCCGCTCCCTTAGAAAACTGAAGCTCCCATGATTCTTTGTGGACAATTGTGACTATTTCAAAGTGGAATAATACTGCTTTAAATGTGCAATGCGGATGGGGCCTAAGCATTTGATACTGGCTGCTCTGGAATCTAGGGCATATCCTACATCTGTATGACTCATCAATTGCTGTTTTTAATTAAGGTAGTAAGAACATCCTGTCATGGTATGTGGATGATCTCATTTGGGGTTGAACCTAATTCACCACTCGTTCTCTCTTAATGTCATCAGAGTACTGTCGACAGGCTCATGAAGGAAAAGATGCCCAAGAAGGGTGGCAGGTGGTGGTTTTCCTGGCGGCGAAGAGAACTTTCACATGAGGAGGTACTTTGTGCACCATGATTCTATGAAGTTACGCTGCAAGAAGGAAACATTGCTCTGTGGCATTGCAACATTTTGGACTGAACTTCTGTAGGCAACTGATCTGGAGCTGAACTTCAACTTGGGATTAGCTAACATGAATGTGAAAGTGGAATATTTTCCCTTTGGATAAAATTCTAACATTTGCTCAAGCACAGGAAAAAAAGGTGTGATACAGTCTCTTCAGTGCTGCAGAGGTAGATTTGGAGGAGGCCACATTCACACCTTACATTTAAAGTGCTGATATGCCACTTTAATCAGGTTTGGCTCCCCCCTGACCAAATTCTGGGAATTTGCTGTCTCCACTGGCCATTATTTCTTCTGGCTCCTGCTTCTCAGGTCAACTTCCTTTAGTCACCCTGTCTCTTCACCAGCTTCACTAGCATTCCTTCCTCCCCCCACCCCCCAAAATAGTACACAGCACCTCCTGACTCAAGTCCTGTGAGACATCAGTAGATAAATAAAATGTCTGTGTCATTACAATGTCAAAATACCAGATACAAAGGCCTAGCTTCCCCACAACATGACAGCTTAGCTGCTAGAATTGCAAACATCCTCCGGCAGAGGTGGGCTGACTCTGAACCCAATATGATTCTGTCTACCAGGAATAGATAGGCAATCTCTCTGTTGTCACCTTTTCACTTTCACCTTTCTGCATTATTAAAAAGTGCTAAGGGCCCATTTTCAGACTTGTTCCTTCCATGTGTGTTGGAGATACTTTGTCAAAGTGCTCCTAGTATACCCAAGCTCACATTGCCATACTTGGCTGGGTGATCCTCCTCCCACCGATTCCTCAGCGTTAAAATTAGGATTATTGCCTATGAAATTGTGCCACATTTTGAACACTATAGGGGACCTGTGCTCCTTGAAATTCCTCTTTAAGGCTGTTGAGAATCCATCAATAGCTTGAGGTCCATGAGTTCCTTCACCCCTGAGGAAAGAATATTTTCTTAGGTATATTTGTCTGTGCTTGGAGATGCCATTGCACCCGCTTCTTTATGGTGTGCCTGAGACCTTGGTTTTCTGCTTGAACTGTTGTTTAAAGAAGATTAGTGATTTTCAATCTCTTGTGTCCACAGCATGAATCCAGTGCACAGAAATCTAGGAGAGCAAATTCCTCACTGCGGAGGTAAGATGTCAGCATGCCCTGAGCTGAAGCAATGTTCAGGACAAAGTTACTGGTTTTGTTTTTTGCTTTTTAAAAGTTATAATGAGGAAACCATATTTATTTTTGAATCTTGCAAAGCCCTCAATCCCTGTCTCAATTGGGCCATATACGCCTGTATTCTCTGCATCTCCTGACAGCAATTTTCCAGGGTTTCAGACAGAGAGCCTTTCACAGCCTTACCTGTAAATTCTGGGGATTGAAACTGGGATCTTCTGTAAGCAGATGCTGCATTCATTGAGCTGCAAACATTCCTTCCCTTTCATTGTTTAGCATGGAACCTTGCCTGACAATGGTTCTATGAAATGCTTCTGTTCTTTGTTTCTCCTTCCCTCAGGAAGATTGCTGTGTTTTCTAGACCCAAGTTTATTCTGGATGTTGTATTATAGCCTCTGGAGAACAATGCTTAAGAACGTAAGAAGGGCCTGCTGGATCAGGCCAATAGTCCATCTAGTTCAGCATCCTGTTCTCACAGTGGAAAACTCTAGTTCAGGCCAATAGCCCATCTCGTTCAGCATTCTGTTCTCACAGTGGAAAACTCACAAAGCAAGACCCAAACACAACAACACTCTCCTCTCCTGTGGCTTCTAGAAATTGGTATTTGGAAGCATCACTGCCTCTGACCATGGAGGCAGAACATAGCCATCATTGTCGTTGATCACATCATACTCCATGAATTTTGTCACACTTTTTATGTAGCATCTACTACTTAAGAGCCAGTGTGGTGTAGTGGTTAAGTGGACTCGTAATCTGGTGAACCCGGTTCGATTCCCCACTCCTCCACATGTAGCTGCTGGGTGACCTTGGGCTAGTCACACTTCTCTGAAGTCTCTCAGCCCCACTCACCTCACAGAGTGTTTGTTGTGGGGGAGGAAGGGAAAAGGAGATTGTTAGCCGCTTTGAGACTCCTTAAAGGGTAGTGAAAGGCGGGATATCAAGTCCAAACTCCTCCTCCTCTTCTTCTTTTTCTTCTTCTTCTTCTTCTTCTTCTTCTTCTTCTTCTTCTTCTTCTTCTTCTTCTTCTTCTTAACATCTAGGCAAGTCTATGCTTGCTGGTAACTGCTTAGGACAGGAATGAGAACTCTTTGCCCTCCAGATGTTGCTAGAGTTTACCATCCATGGGAGTTGATTATCCATGACCATTTGCAGTGCTGGCTGGGACCGGTGGGAACTGGGAACCCAGCACCTTCTAGAAGGCCACAAGTGGTTTAGGTGATGCCCTTGACTCATTTCAGATTCCTCAGAATTATGTAGGGCGACATCTCTGTTTCCCCTCAAATAGTGAATAGCCATTTCCCCGCTCTTTGGGATTTGGCTGCTATTCTTGATCCTTGCCCCATTTTCACTCTTGAATTCTTATTCTGCTTCTTTGTACTGCAGAAGAGATGATGGTTCATCCAGTGATGACGAGTCTATATCCTCAGGCCGAGGGGAGAGACCCGTACCAGATGCTCTCACCCAGAAGTTTCTTCCAACCTACAAGAAATCCCTAAGGCTCTCTTCAGATCAAATTGTACGTAGTTTTAAGGGGTTCTTTTCCCCCTTGCTGCCTTTTGTATGTGACTTCTTTGCTTTGAGAGATGGGACACCAAACAGGCTTGTCTCACTGGAATTTCTGGATGGCCCTTCCCAATTACAGCTCAAACCCTTTAACTATGAGTTACATCCCAATGGCTTTTGGATGTCAAGGGCCTAACTACACATCACATTAATGGCGTAAGATGAGCAGCTGTAGTTTTTTTTTAAATAAATAAATAAATAAATACTAGGCTGAGGTTATGAGTGATTGTCATTGGAACTGCAGCATGTGAGGGCCATAAATTTAAAGCCTTCTCTGCTCCCCACCATCTTGGTAAGGACATGGCAATCTTGGCTGGACATGGCAATCACCCTTAGAAAAAAGCTCCCATTATCATTGCAAGCTGGAGAAGGAGGAGAGTACAGAGGGTGAAGAAAGAGCTATGAGTAGAGGAGGGCACTTTCCCCAGCCTTTGGACCCCCCTGAGAAATTCAACAAACCTGCTGTATCTGGAACTTGGTGTGGAGAGTGCAGTTGAATGAGACACAGCAGTGGGCAGGCTGAGGACATACCATCCACCTTGGGGCAGCTCATAAAAAGCAAGTCTAGACTGAGAGACTAGGGTGATGTCTGCTGTTACTAGGAACACTTCTTGTTATGAGACTTTTGTGAGGGGCCTGAAAGTTTGTTTGGAACTGGAGTAAGAACCTGGAGGCTGAGAGGGAGGGTGTATCAGAAGGAAAATGAACTAATACTGATTATATATATACAGTCATAACTCAAGTTGAATGTGCTTCAGGTTGAACGCTTTTGAGTTGCGCTCTGTGGCAACCCGGAAGTAACGGAGCACGTTACTTCTGGGTTTCGCTGCTTGCACATGTGCAGACGCTCAAAATGACGTCACACGCATGCGTGGAAGTGGCAGAACGTGACCCGCACACGTGCAAATGCACCGTCGCATCTTGTGTTCCGTTCGGGATGCGAATGGGGCTCCGGAACGGATCCCGTTCGTATCCCGAGGTACCACTGTATGTATATATATATATATAGAGAGAGAGAGATATTAACATTTTTATATTATTATATATTATTTATACCCTTCCCACTCTGGGCGGCTTCCAACAAAAGATTAAAAATACATTAAAACATCAGTCATTAAAAACTTCCCTAAACAGTGCTGCTTTCAGATGTCTTCTAAAAGTCAGATAGTTGTTTATTTCCTTGACAACTGATGGGAGGGCATTCCACAGGGCAGGCACCACTAGCGAGAAGGCCCTCTGCCTGGTTCCCTATAATCTCATGTATTTTTTTGAAATATTTTTGCTTATGTTGTCTGAGGTTGATTCAGTTTTCTGTACATCACTTAGAGATATAGCGGTATAAGAATGGTGTAGATCATCCTTCATCATTGCCACCAATTGCATCCCTTTCCCCCTGACTATTTTTTAAAAATAAAATAATAATAATAATCCACCATGAGATGGCTAATCTACATTAATAGCAATGGACAGATGCTGAACATGGTGTGTGGGTTTTTTAAAAAAATTCTCTCTTTACTGTAGAAAAGTCTGAACCTGAGAGATGGTGTCAATGAGGTAGTGTTCAGCGTGACCACTCAGTACCAGGGCACATGCCGTTGTGAAGCCAACATCTATCTATGGAACTGGGATGACAAGGTGGTGATCTCTGACATTGATGGAACTATCACCAGGTAAGTCCATTTGGCATCACTCCCACTAACACTGAACATGGTGCCGCCATGCCAGCAGGATTGGAGGCAAAATGGGGCCACTGAGAAACAAAAGTAAAGTGTCAACATGCACTGGGAAACAAAAACAAAATGCTGAAATGTGCAGGGAAAGCTCCCCCCCCCCAAAAAAAATAACCTAATGAGGACTGTGCAGGCTCACATGTTTCCAGCAGCCATGGAATGTTAAGTATCAGTTGGAAAAGAAAAATGGGAAACTAGTGGAAGGTGGGTTGTTAGATTGGATTGCTTTGGCCCTTTATAGCTAATACTATCCTGGAAGATGGCATGGCTAAGTGCCGGAATGAAGCTCTTCCCTTAGGAAATGAGGAAGCTCTGTAACAATTTGTCACCAATCCCAAATAACAACATATAACGGTCACCTTGGATTTTCACTATAAGGTAGACCCTGAACCATGAGCTACACTGCAAGGAGTTCATAGTTGTTTTATATGCATATGCGTTTCTCATTATTCCTCTTCCCATTAGGTCTGATGCTCTAGGGCATATCTTGCCACACCTTGGGAAAGACTGGACCCACCAAGGCATTGCAAAGCTCTTCCACAAAATCCACTTGTAAGTTGTAGCTACTTTGTAGTCCATCTTTGGTGGTAAACTTGTCCCTTAGGTGAGAGCAGGGTCTACTTACGGGCTTCGCCAAATTAATGTGCCAAGTATGTAAAATCACTGGAGAGTAGGATATACTTTATTCAGATATGTTTTGCAACTGCTCAGCATATCAAATTCTGCAAGTTAGGAAGAAATGTTATTTTCTTCTTTTCCTCTTGCTCAGTTGGTTAAAGAGGTTTTATACTTCTTGACAACTCATCTCATAGGAAGTGATTTTTGAAAAAACCATTCTCCTTTAAACAATGTCTGTATTCTGCTGGTACTATTTTCCTATGTCCCTACTATTGTTTTCATATATTCTTTTGTTTATATCCCACTTTCTTCCAACATGACAAGGGCAATGAAGCAGCAGCAGAATGGGAGAGGGGTGACAATGACTTTTAAAAGGCAAATATTATTGGCACTAGAGGGGTCTTTGAGAAATATTTATGCGATCCAAACTACAGCCTTGCTTTACTCTAAGAGTAAGGAATGGAAGTGAGTAATTAAAGTTAAGCCATTGAAACTGGAGGTGGAGACTAAGATCACATGCATTCATACCATACCTCCCAAAGAATCTTGGGAACGGTGGTTTGTAAAGGGTCTGAGAGCTGCTGAGAGAACCTTAACAAACTACAACTCCCAGAGTTCTTTGGGAGAAGCCATGACTGTTAAAGTGGTATAAAAGTGTTTTTATATGGTGTGGATGTGACCCAAAGGGACTGGGCATTATGCAGATATTTTCCTTGCATTAATTATACAGTGGTACCTCGGGTTAAGTACTTAATTCGTTCCGAAGGTCCGTTCTTAACCTGAAACTGTTCTTAACCTGAAGCTCTACTTTAGCTAATGGGGCCTCCTCCTGCTGCCACCGTGCCGCCGGAGCACAATTTCTGTTCTCATCTTGAGGCAAAGTTCTTAACCCGAGGTAATATTTCTGGGTTAGCGGAGTCTGTAACCTGAAGCGTATGTAACCTGAAGTGTATGTAACCCAAGGTACCACTGTACCTTCGTTCCAGGAATGGATACAAGTTTCTCTACTGTTCAGCCAGATCCATTGGCATGGCACATATCACCAAAGGATACCTGACGTGTGTCAATGACCAGGGTTGTGTGCTCCCAAAAGGTCCCATACTGTTGGCGCCCAGCAGTCTCATCTCAGCCTTCCATAGGTAAGTTCCCTTTTCCATCCCTCACCATATGTTGATGCGACACAGCTGGTTTGCTTTATGCAGCTGGACTTTGGTGTTTCACCATTTTCTGCTTGCTTTGTCTTCTCCAATGTAGAGAAGGACAGGCAGCTAATTAAGCACATGGGGATATATTTGGGGAACATTTTATGCATTGGAATGCATTCTTTTTGTTTAATGCATGGAATATGAGGTTCAACCAACAAAGACACAAACGATCTTTAGTGCGCGTGCCCACCCACCCACAGATTGCAACTGAAAACCAAGTCAAACAGAAAAGAAAGTGTTAACAAAACAGAATTCTTTATTGCAATAAAACAATTCTCCATACATACCAACACTCAGATAATAAATCCTTAATAAGCCACAAAGGTCTCCCCTTGACATTTAATATCATGTGCATGAAATACGAGAGACAGCATCTTGCAAGGGAGAGGATTTCCAAAAGTATCCAAACTGTAAATGTGCAATTTGTTTTGTTGTTGTTTAGTTGTTTAGTCGTGTCCGACTCTTCGTAACCCCATGGACCAGAGCATGCCAGGCACTCCTGTCTTGCAATTTGTTTTGTAAGGTATTAAAATGTATGGCCTTCATTTAACTAATGTTTTACTCATACTTACAAGTGTCTTGAACTGAACAACTTTTACTTGTTCCCAAAATAACTGATGGCAGTCACTGATTTATTAGGAGAAAATGTGGAGCAATTGGTTATGTAGGCTAAAACCTAGTCAGTCTGACCTCCCGTCCCCCTTTGGTTTGGTTTCTTAGATTCTGTTATGGAATGGGTACATCAGCTACTGCCAGTCTGACACCTTCCAGCTGTTACAAGCTACAGTGCTGACTTGGGCAGATGAGACCTGCAGTCCAAAACATCTAGAGGGTACCAGGCTGGAGAAAGCTGGTGTCGTTTCTTCTTCTTTTCTCTTATATTCTTTCCTTATTTGGCCAGGGGATGTGCAGGAGCAGCACCCCGCCATGGTACTAAGAAGCTAAGTTACAGGGAACCAGGCAGAGAGCCTTCTCGGTAGTGGCGCCCTCCCTGTGGAACGCCCTCCCACCAGATGTCAAAGAGAACAACTACTATCAGACTTTTAGAAGACATCTGAAGGCAGCCCTGTTTAGGGAAGCTTTTAATGTTTGATGTATTACAGTATTTTAATAATTTTTTGGAAGCCGCCCAGAGTGGCTGGGGAAGCCCAGCCAGATGGGCGGGGTATAAATAATAATAAATTATTATTATTATTATTATGTACTAATGAAATGTCTGCCCACCATTGTTATAGGGAAGTGATTGAGAAGAAGCCAGAGGTGTTCAAAATTGCTTGTTTGACTGACATCCGGAACCTCTTTGGCTGCAACAAGCAGCCTTTCCACGCTGCTTTTGGGAACAGACCAAATGTGAGTGGGGTCACCTAGTGTGTGAAGGGGGCGGGGGTCTTCCTTGTGGGGAATTCCTGCCTTGCCGTGACCTTGATCTTTCTCTATTTTCTCCTGAGCAGGATGTCCATGCCTACAAAGAAGTGGCGTTACCAGAAACTCGAATATTCACTGTGAACCCCAAAGGGGAATTGACACAGGAGCACATAAAAATCCACAAGTCAACGTAAGCCTTCAAATTTATCCAGAGCATTTCCTGCATTGAATTTGAAGCTCTTTGCAAGACTGTAGACACGGTGCTTTTAATGTTGTTGTTACATTTATATCCTGCCTTTCCTAAAGTGAATTGAAGGTGGCATACATGGTTTTCCACATTAATATCCTCGAGACAACTCTGTGAAATAGGTTAAACTAAGAGAGGGTGACTGCCCTTTGATTGCCTGAAGATGGAGTGGAAATTTGAGCCCTGGTTCCCCAGGTCCCAGTCTGACACACTACTCACTATACCACACCAGTATTCATCAAAAAAAATCCATGAAAAGCAAACTCTGCAGCCAGAACAGCAGTTTTCCCTCCTGCCCCAGTAACATTTAAATGCCACATGGTACAGTGTGATGTTTGGGTTTTCTTCCCTTAATCAACAGCAGTCATTGATGGGGGAGGGTGACAGTGGAAGCTTGCAATGTCATTGCGTCACCTGATAAGCACTACTAAAAGAAATAGGTGGATGAAAGAACTCACCACTGAAAATGGCATCCCCAGTGTTGATGTAATGTCTGCTCCCACCCTTTTGCTTGTCCTGATCCCCAACTGGCAGTGTGACAACTTGCTTATACCTGCCCTGTATGTGGATAAAACTCTGTGTGTTGCCTTACTCAAATTCAAGGGAGATGTGTGCTTCCAGGGCAGTGGGTGAGAGTGCAAGGAAGGAGGCTTGCTGTCTTTAATCTTTTATATTATAATTTTTCTAGATATGACCGACTGAGTGAGGTGGTAGAGCTCCTGTTTCCACCTATTGGCAAGGATGTGATCATTTCATTGGCTTCCCCAGAATTCAGCCAGTTCTCTTACTGGAGACCTCCATTGGCCACTGTTGACTTTGAAGATTTTGTCTTGTGATGCAGAGCCAACAACATTCTAAAGCATCTTTCACTGTTGGTCCTCTAGTATGACGGACAGGCAGCAGACACCTCTTGTAGCATCTTTTCCACAATGTGCAATACTTGAGCATTCAGATAGCAGAGAGGGGGGGACACCCAGGACTCCATTTCCCATTTGTGGGGGGGGGGGATACATATCCCAACCCAGGGTTTGACAAACATGTTTATGCCATATGACAGAATGCCTTTTACCTGCAACCTTGAAACCTGGGTGCATTTAAGAGTTGGTAACAGTGGGTTTGACTGAATATTAATAATGGCTGCTAGTCTCCCCCCTCCCGTTTCTGCCTGATGACTTGCATAGTTGATGGCTGCAGAAACCACAAGCTTTGGATGGAAGAACAGGAGAAGAATACTCACCCAATAGACATTTAGGAGCTCCGGCCTGTTGGGATAATGAATACCTCTGGCTTTGTCATATAGCTCTTCTCTGGATTGTGGTCAGTATTCAGTAATGGCATCAATATGTGCCTGGACACTAATGTGCCTTAATGATCTTTGATGGGGTGGTCTATCTGTCTGAGTCTCGCTGTGTGTCCCTCCCTCCCCCAAAGAGCTGAAGGTGCTAATTTTGCTATTGTACACAACTTCTACTGGCATCTCGGTTCTCGGGTATCGATTTTAGCATTTCAAAAAATTAGCACATCCAGTTTGATCAGCAATGAAAGTTGGACAGAAACAAGACAACTCAGCTACTATGAGCCCCATGTTTTAGCTGGTTATAATAATACCTGAAGTACTGGGTGTGATTGTTCTCATACCCCAAGGTGTGTGTAGCTTATGGGGTTCTTTGTTTTGTTGTTGTTTTTGCTGCTGGGTGTGTTTTGCATGGGAAGGCACCAAAGATGTATGATGATGCGTTCCTCCATTCCCACCCCAAAATAATATGCATTTTAAAGTACTTCGATTAGAGTTGGGAGGGGAAAGGTGGAAGGAAACACATAAGGACAGATGATGAAGTGGAGATGTAGTCAAGTCACTCTGGGGCACTTTGGAGGAGTTCTGCGGGCTCCCCTCCTTCCTGAACATTGCTGTGAAGATAGTCTCTAAACTTAGGCACCAATTCTTGTTCTACCTCACCTTTACGTACCTCCTTTTGTGAAACTAGATGGTACTTCAGTGCACAAAGAGGTGGATTAGACCAGTGTTTCCCAACCTTGGGCCTCCAGCTGTTTTTGGACTACAACTCCCATCATCCCTAGCTAGCAAGACCAGTGGTCAGGGATGATGGGAATTGTAGTTCAAAAACAGCTGGAGGCCCAAGGTTGGGAAACACTGGATTAGACTATAGCTACTATAAGTTGGAGCCAAAGGACTCTACTGTGCAGATACAGCAATAAAGTTTTTTTGCATGTCTGAAACATCTTGTGCATCTCTCATGGTTTCCATCAAATCTGTGTTTCCACCCAACTAGGAGGGAGGGACTCCAATCTTGGGCACATCCAGTGAGAAACATCAGATGGGAAAGGCCTCTGCCCAAGACACACTACACAGAGCCACTGCCTATCTGAATCAATGTTACTCTGCTGAATGAACCAATATTCCGACTTTATTATAAAATATTTTCCTGGGTCCATATTTAAAACTATTCAGTTTACCGCCACCAGTGGCTTTCCATTTGCTGCTGTCCCAAGCAACAGATTTCCATTTCTTAGTTGCAACTTCATTCTCCTTTATAATAGTTTCTATCACCATAACAGGAGCCACCCAGAGTGTTGGGAGCTGCCCAGAGCGGCTGAGACAACCCAGTCACATGGGCAGCAAATAAATTATTTATTTATTTATTAACAGGGAAGTGGGGGACCTTTGGCCCTCTGGATGTGGGACAATTGGTGTTGCCCTCCCACCCACCATTTTGCACATACACCATTTTGAATGGCAAAGCTCATCAACTTTGGGGGCACCTGGCCCCCTCAAATATTTTATTGGGTAGGTGAAGGGACCTTGGCTCCTAGGGGTTCTCAGTGTGCCAATAGGAGCCAACTCCCATCATCCCTGGCCATTGTAGCTAGGGTTGCTGGGAGTTGGAGTTTATCAATGTCTGGGAGAGCCATGGCTTCCTCATTAATAGGGCCAACATATCTTAAAACTAGATTACGTGCAGCATGGATTATTTGGTTTGAAATTTTCTCTGGGAGAAAGAGCAATGGGGGGGGGGGCTGTCCATATTGGTGGCAGGTGTAGCAGCCCATAAATGGCCTCCCTATTTAATTCATTGCCAGTGTCATGTGAAAAGAATGTGCTAGGTTTCCACCTCTCTTAGCCTTAAAACTCCAGATGCTTTCATAATAAGCAGCTGCTACCCACCCATCTTAAAGACCTAGCCCTGTCCTTGATCACAAAATCCTAGCATATCTGGAGGAAATCTGATGGGTTGACTTGCTTTACCTCCAGCCTATGAATGGAACTCTACATTATATATAGTTCCATGTCGTTTCTTTTTTCAAATCATATATGTTGAAGCCTCTGAGGCTACAATTTGAAACAGAAGATTGATTCTCTCACCATATTTCTATTGAAAACATTTCTGCTTCCCATTCTCCCAAGTTGCATTTACCTGTGCTTCAGGAAAAAAGCAGCAAGACATCTTTCCTTGCTGAGATCTGTATAATCTAATCTTTCAGGGTTGTTTTTTAATGGACAAACACTTTGGCCCTTTAATTAGTTACAGGCGGGCACAGAACAGGCACGACAAGCATGAGGAAAGTGCTCTTATCTGCAAACTTATTTTCCCCTTTCATTTCATAATTTATTTCATGGAATTTATATACTTCTTGGTTGTAGAAAGAAACCTCAAAGCCCTTTTGCATGCCTCCCAACCTTCACGTTCCAAGCAGATATGAGTGGTAGTTTGTGTTCAGCACATGCTTTTTCCCCCAATACGTGGTTGCTTTTGGGGGGGGGGGGATTGTTTGTTTTTTTGCTGCTGTATGTAGGGCTGTTGTAGTGGAGAGAAGACAAAATGCAACTGAGAGGAGTGACTTAGAATCATAGAATCATAGAGTTGGAATAGACCACAAGGGCCATCAAGTCCAACCCCCTGCCAAGCAGGAAACACCATCAGAGCACTCCTGACATGTGGTTGTCAAGCCTCTGCTTAAAGACCTCCAAAGAAGGAGACTCCACCACACTCCTTGGCAGCAAATTCCACTGTCGAACAGCTCTTACTGTCAGGAAGTTCTTCCTAATGTTTAGGTGGAATCTTCTTTCTTGTAGTTTGGATCCATTGCTCCGTGTCCGCTTCTCTGGAGCAGCAGAAAACAACCTTTCTCCCTCCTCTATACTTGCCAAAGGTTAACTGGTTGTGAGATTTGTAGTGGGGTCTTTCTGCTTAACTCACAAGTCAAATCTCTTAAGGGAGGGATGAGAAACCTATTGTGGTCCTCTCCAGATGTTGGTGAATTACAAATCCCATCATCTCTAACCATTCACTACAATGCTGTTTTCCCCAATTGTCATACCCCTGGTTGATCTGCCCACACAAACTCCCTGCCAAAGCTTCCATTAGCCATGCAATTAATCTTTCCCTCTGCATGGCTAATACTTCTGGCCATGGACATTTAACTTTGCATTCAAGCTCAGTATTGTTTTGCTAACAATTAAAGCACTTTCCCATCCATGCTACAGACCTGATCCAAATGGGTTTTTCTCCCTTCTCTAATCTCCCTGCTGCTTTTAGCCCAACAAAGCAAAAACAAAAACCCCAGGGTGGTAGATATAATCTCCTCCTTCATCTGTAACTTGGCCTTTAGCCCCTCTGCAATCCTTGCTCTGATAAAGGCTGAGATTATTTGAACTATGCTTCTATTGGGCCAACATGGAGGCCAGTACTGGGTCTACACAACTGAAAACAATGTTCATGCATTCAGCTACTTTGGATTTTGGCTCTTAAGGAACTGAGCCCTAGATGGGAATGTCTAAGAAGCTGCAGGAAATGGCATCTTGCAGGTTTCAAGGAGCAGCAAAGATTTCATTCTCACAAGCGGTGAAAATGTTGGGCAGTGGTTGCACGCAAAGAGCTGTAGATACTGTAACTGCTACGAACCTACACCTGTTTATCCATATATAGCAACCCACATATCCCACCAGCAATCTGGAAAACAAACTCTAGACGGGTGTTGTTTGATTTTCTCAGTAACTCAAACCTCATGTTTTGTAGGTGGGGGTTTTTGTGTGTGGCTCTTTATGTTTAGAAGATACAGTAATCCAATCTTGGAAACCTTGGTGAGAGTCTTTCTCTCTCCTGCCCAACAGTACAAACAGTCATTCAACTTTTACAATCTGAACAAAATGTACAATATCTTTAAAAAAAAAATACAAACTGTACTGAACAGGATCTGTTACCAGCATTGGCAGAAACCCCATCAGGACCAGCAACTGAATGTCAGAGTCTTTCTTCAAAAGTGACACAATGCCCTGTTTCTTGAAAGCAACCACAGAGTGATTTAGTCTTTAAACGAAGAAAACAGATAACTGTGAAAAATGTTGAAATATTCAAGTTCCCGGCTAAGAAATAAATGCAGACATTAGCACCATTGCTGAGAGATAGTCACATAACCATTATTTCTCAAACTCTGCTCACAGAAAACTCCCAACCAGCAGTCTACAAGAAATAGGCTGTAGATTAGGTTAGCTTCTGATTTTGTGATACTATTTAAATTCCTATTTTAAATAAGGAGTTTCTTTTTTTAGGATTTGCATAGCCCATCTGATCTCTATCCCACATTTCAAACTGGTGCCCAGTTTATATGTAATATGGACCTATTAGTGAAACACCAGTGTAGGCATCCAGTGCACAGCCTGTCACATTTAAATGCACCTGCTGTTGTGCTGCCCTGTATGCCCATAGTATTAGTATGGCAGTGGGGCAAATTTCTTCCTCCTCACCCCTGATAGGGCCAGTGCTACCATTAGGCAAAGTGGGGCAGTTGCACACAATGGATGCTGGGGGGTAATGTCTTGAGCCAGCCCCACCTGCTGTACATGGCTGTGCTAATATGTGGGTTTTGGGTGACGCACACAGTAAGTGGGTTGAAACGACAGGGTGCATATGAAATCTTCCCATGGATAAACTGCTTCACCATCCGAGATGGTTACGGGTGCAAGTTATTTCAGCAGAGCTTTTATTTCTCCATCTCTCAACATGCAAGGACCCCAAGCCGAGGTTCTGAGGAGGTTGGGATAGATATAAGAAAGCACTTTGTGAAATGAGTCAATTGCAGAGTCCATCGTTGCAGCATTCAGTGATGGCCACTGGCTTATAGAACTTTTGAATAAAGGGGGAGGTTTGAAAAAACAAATGATGCTTCCCTTATTAGAAGCACGATGCCTCTGGATGCTGGGGGAAATCTGTGAGCTTCCTATGATATAAGGTTGGCCACAATTTAAAACAGAATACTGGGCAGGAACTGGGTTGGAGAAGCTTTCCTCCTGCTCGTTTCCCTTGGTAAACTAATGTTTTAGCTTTAAATTGGAACAAACAACAATCCCTGGATTGCCATTGCCGTTTGTTCCAGTTCAGCACTAAATATCGGGTTTCCCCAGTGAAAGTCAGCTGGGCAAAATGGAGGTGTGGCTAAACCCTCAGTTCCTTGAATGAGAATGTAATTTTCATCAATGGAATTCATTTCAAAGTAGACGTGTTTACCACCTAGCTGCCATGCTTGAGGGTAGAGGTTATGAAATAGAATGGGTAGCATTAGGAACCCTCTGAATACTTAATGCTTTGTCTAAAGAAATACTGACGTCTTTAAAACAAAAAACAAAAGCCTTTGAAGTTGAGATGGTGACAAATGAATAGCTTCACTTGAACATACTCCAGATCCAATAAGAGATCCTCACTCCCCCTCATGCCACTCACATACTGGGCTAGATGAATGATCATTGATCATTTTAAGGACATTCTCCCTTTGGCACAGGGAGATCAAGTTAAAGCAGGTTGGACCTGGCAAGCTGGTGAAATGAACCCAAATGATGGAGGCCCCTCACAATGTGCCGCTACTTATATGACCACCTGCTAGAAGGCAACCTTCTTGCCCATCCCGTAAGGGGAATATAAGAAACTGCCTTAATACTGCGTCAGATGTGCGTGCAATGATTCACAGTGCTTCTAGAGCACCGAGGGCTGCACCCAGTGCTAGTCATATGCAGAGTAGACTCACAAGAATGAATGGACCTGACTAACACATTCATTAATTTCAGTGGGGCTCATCTGAGTAGAACTTAGTTGGATACAACCGTAGGACTGCTATTGTATGTTCAAGAGTATCCCTGAAGAGGAACGTTGTTCAAAACAGGTTGGTCTTTTATCTTTTGACCTGCATGTCTCCCTCCTTCCTTCTCTACAAAAGCAGGGAGTGACAGCATAGTGTTCCTACAGCACCATATGGAGAAGTTCATGTGCTTCCTTCTGCTAGTCTCTAGGCTTACAGGAAGCCACCTAAGGGCCAGACTTGATGGTACATTAGCTTCATATTTGTGTCCTTCAGTGCAGGTTTAATGCAATTATTTAGCACAATCCCTAGCATAGAGGGCCTGTGTGGGAGGAGTGGGAAGGTATTAACCCTTTGTCTTCCACTTAGGATCGAGTTTCCTGGGTCAGCAGTTTGCTCCCCTTTTGCTTCAAGGGGGGAGCATTTCCCCATTGCAGATTAGCTGGGGGAATCAGGCAGAACTATGGCCTCTCCCAGGGACTGAATCCAGATCAGGTGTCCCATGCATTTATGGACACAGATATGGAGCTACCTTGGTCCTAAGCAGGTGGTGCATTCAGCCTGCCCCCCGGTTCTTTCATACAAAGCGCATTCTGCACTCACAGTGCTTGAGAACAACAACTGTCAGAAAACTGTCCTGAACTTTGTAGCAATGAATGCATTGGAGGAGAAGATAGTGAATATAGGGTGTTCTTTTCCTGGATGCACCCATGCAATACCTGTTGATTTCTGAACTGAGTGTTCCTTATGCTTGTATCAATCAATGCTGCCATGAAGAATTCCAGTCCAGGTTTTGTACACATGTATAATACGGAAGTGGGGGAAAGTCTTAGCTAAAACCAAAGTGTTTCTCATAGCTGGCAGTATTGCTTAGAATGGTCCCTGAACCAGACCTTTGCATCGAGTAGATAGATATAATGGCCAAGAACCGATTTTCTTTGCCCCAGCTCTTCAATAGCAGGTTTTTCATTATTCCCAAAGCAAATAATCCTATAGATAGGTCTGTCTCCTCTGCAGTTTCTTCCTGAACTGAACCGCATATTGGAAATGTAACCCAATGTGACCCCATCTATGGGAAGGCACTTTGCTACATACGTACAGCTGCTAAATATCCACAGAGAATACAGTAATGGCAAATGTACAGCTTAAACTGTAGCGGGAAAATGTCGTTCTTCCAGGGGCGGAATGAGAGATGGGATTATAGCAGCTTTTAAGATTTAGTAACCTCCCCACCCCGCAAAAATAAAACAAGATCCTGGTATCATCACATTGGAGTCTGCATGATATAAGTTAGTTGTACTTTGGGTTTGACATAGCTAATGCTGGTTGCCTTGCAGCTTGGTTTCTAAGAGGCTGATGTCTTCAGCTAATTCCGTGACTTTTGCCTGGCAGTCCAACAAGTTATCTTTGAGTACAGTTATTTCCTGAGAGTGGGCAGCTAAGGTTGCGTTCATATGGTCCATGTAGCCCCACATACTTCCTGCGTTATTTTCCAGCTCACTTTTGATGTGGTCCAGGCTTCCCGTTACCATGCCCAGTCTGCCACACATGTCCTCCACCTGGGCCACACGGTCATCAAACTGGAGCACTTCCTTCTGCAGGCCATGAGCCACACTCTTGCAGTTGCTCAAATCACTGATGATTCTGGACTTGAGCCTTTCAAGGTCTCCTTTTAGGTTGAGGACTCGCTTGTTGCTGAACAGAAGCTGGGAGCCTTGGTTGTTGATCTTCTCTTGAATGGAGTGGACCTCATCTTCTATCTTGCGCTCGCGCTCGTCCAGAGAGGAGTTGACGTGGAGCACCGTGTCCGAGTACTGAGAAACAGAATCCTTCAGCCCAGTTAAGGACTTGCTCATGGTGTTCAGGTTGATCTTCAACAGAGTGATCTCACCTTGCAAGGACTCAGCTGCTTCCTCTTCAATCCGCCTCTGGATTTCCAGGATAGTAGCATTAAGTTTCCGAAGCAGGTCAGAGTTGCTGTCCATTCTGAGCAGTAAATCCTGGTTCTTGCTTTGGCAGTCCTCAATTTCTGTGCGAAAAATCTCTACGTCTTTGGAGGTGGCCATGCAACCCAATGAGCATGTGCTTTCTAAGGTAGTCAGCCGACTCTGGAGTACTTCCAACTTCTCATCTGTTCCCTTTCTTATGATAGCAAGCTCCCCTTCCAAGAGAGGCATTACAGCTCCATCTATGGCCACTGTGGAGCTGACATTGTTCACATCTCCTACAATGGTTATAAATCTTTCCTCCAAGGTTCGCATTTTGTCCTCAAACAATGTCCTTGTGCCATCCAGCTCTGACCCCAACAGACCTCTCATGTTGTCCTCTACACTGGAGCAACAACTTCCCATTTCCCTCTCTGTAAAATTCAGCCTGGCTTCAAAGTCCTCAAAGCGCCCTTCAACTATGTTCCCCAAGGTAACAGTGGAAAGTTCATTGTCCAACCTGGAGTGTAGATTCTTCTGAGACTCAGAAATACTGTGCAAGCCCTTCTCTAGGATATCCATCCGTTTGGTGAGGTAGTTTAAGTTGCTACAGCAGCTTTCCACAACGGTCAGCCCTTGGATCTGGGTTTCCAGCTGGGAGATCTCCTTCTTGATTTCCAGCTCTTTCCCATCCAGGGTCTGCTGAAGACGGAGATTGGCAGCTTTCTCTTCCTCACATTGTTGCTGGACTTCCTTGATCCGGTAATCGCATGTGCTCTGAATGTTCACCAGTTTCTTCTCAAAGCCATCCAGCAGCTCCACCCGCAAATTGCTAAGCCTGCTGTCCACATATTCTTCTAGCATATCAATGGAGGTAAGAGGAGAAGGCCGGGCTGACTCCAGCAAGTGTTTGATCTGTCCATCGTGGTCCAGCACCATGCCATGCACCTCGTCCAGCAAGTTAGTCTTGGTTTTCAGTGAATCACTCATCTCAGTCACTTTGCTTAGGATCTCACCCACTGGTGGATAAGGGGAGAGGTCTGCTTTGTCTGCAGCATCCACAATCCCATCAGGAATGACTCCAAACCCCATGGTTGAATCAGGCACACTTGGGCTGTTCATCAGCGATCCAATCATCTTACTGGTGTCCTCCTGGATGGCAAGCCGCAAATGGTCCCCCAGGCCATTCACCATGTTGTGTAGGGTGTCATAGGACTGTGAGAGACGTCTGATTTCATCCTCTAGCCGATCAAGTCGGTCTCCAAACACACTAGGCATTTTTCGACCTATAAACAAGAAGAAGCAAACCTCAGTTATAATCAGGGGCACAATTTCCCTATCCGAGGGCATGTTCAAGTGGCAGCTGCCTAGACTTTCCAGTTCGTCACAAATGAAGAAAGTTACTTACAAAACGCTTATAAACCTACTGGAATCAAACTGGACCCACACTTAGTGTGGAAAGCACATTTATGAACAGCTCTGCTGGATCACGTCAGTGGCCCATCAACTCCAACATCCTGTTCTCACAGTGGCCAACAAGATGCTTGTGGGAAACCTGCAAGTAGCAGCTGAGCACAAGAGCACTCTCCCTCCTGCAGTTTCCAGCAACTGGCATTCAGAAGCATCACTGCCTCCAACCATGGAGGCAACCCACAGCCATCATAGCTAGTAGCAAGTTTTGCACAACATCCACACAGTGTTGTCCTCCTCAGATGCTTCTGCCTGGCTGGAATGTGTCCTTGAACTGCAATCCTGCTTGCTTGCCTGGATGGAGGATAAAGGTAATCTGACTTCTCCATTTGAAATGTAGCCTACTGTAGAAAAATATGCACCACCTCCATCAATATGCTCACTGTCTCCAGTCGCCCAGCCCATCATTGGAATTTAGTCCCAGTAAGGTTATTATTGAGGGAATATGAACCTTGGGCTGAAAAAGGTTCCTGTGATGGCCTGGGACTCAGGGTCGGACTCGGAGGAGTCCCTTGGCCTCAGGCTGAGCCTACTGGGGTCTGATTCTGAAGAGCCCCAGTCTGCACAGGTTCCCCTGCAACAAGCACCAGCTGGACCGAGTCAGGGGCCTGAGCCTGCCCTGGCTCCAGATGCAGGGATTACCTCGTTGCCTTCAGCTGGGCAATCACTTACAGCTGCTCCACTACCAGTTGGGTAAGGAGAGGCTGAGGCGGCCTCTGGGTCTAGTAACCCACCAAACTCTCCCGAGCTGCAGAGACTCAGGTCTGAGAGAAGGAGAGACCTGAGTACCCACAGGAGGAGTGCTCGCCTTCGGGCCAGACAGGGAGGTGAGTCACCGGGGGATCAGGACTGGCCGTTACCTGGACAGAGATAAAAGGCTGCTGGACCCTGTCCCAGGTTGCGGGAGCAACGTTGTTGTTTGCCAGAACCTGCCTGTGATCCTGTATCTGACCTTGCCTGGTTTCCTGCCTCGTGTCCTGCCTTGGCCCTGTCAGACTGACTTCTCATGGAACCCTTGGATTTGAGACAGGACCTGGACCGCATTACTTGGGTTACCCCCTGGCCCAGCACAGTTCCCCAGTCCTGCCAGAAAGTGACATCTGGAGAAGGATTAGGGCAGAAGGATCAGGAAGGGCCTGATTCACATTGTACAGCAGCAGGACTTTTTTCAAGCAGAACTCAATTCTGGCACCTTTCAAGTGGGTGCAATTGCCATTCTAAGAGAGCAAGAGAGGTGTTCATGGTGAGTTCCAGCCCCTCTTCTTCTAGAAAAACAGCACTGCCCTGCAGGGACCTTCTTGACGGGTGAGAAGTGTTCTTTATCTGCATCTTTAGCCCACGAGCTTCCTGAGTTAGCCATGCCATTGGATTCTGTGAATGGAACTCAACAGACAATCCTAAATGAAGCCGCGACTCACCGTAGTGGTTCTTTTTTGGTCCTGGAAATGAGTCCGCATGAATTTTGGGGTGAGGGGGAACTCTAGGGCCTGGGAACATCTTCTGAGTAGGAGGCAACTTGGGACTGGGGTGCTGGGGAAGAAGTCCTGGCTGGTCAGTGGGACTGTCATGACATCCTTCTCCCATGAGGCCTGGGCAGCACCTCCACACAATCTCAGTCACTGTCTTGTAGCCAATCTTGTACCTGGGTCTGAAGAACGTGCGGTACCTGAAGGAAAGAAGGCAGAGCAAGATTAAGAGCTGTACCTCTGTGTCCCAGCTTCCATAATGTGTAGGTCAAGGAAATCTTTTACTGTATTTGTGGTTTTTATGGAAGCCGCCCAGAGTGGCTGGGGAGGCCCAGCCAGATGGGCGGGGTATAAATAATAAATTATTATTATTATTATTATCTTGGCAGCACTCACACACAATTTGCATCAGTAATAGGTAACACATGCATAAAGCGTGCACACCTGGTAATTTATATGTATAGAGCAAATTTAGAAATAATTACCGTAATTTGTATAGGAAAACGATATCTCTGCTCACATGGAAGCATCAGATAAGCCTGCTGGATCAGATCAAAGGCCCAGCATTATATTATGGGAAATTGTTTGTATATTAGGAGAAATTTAAACTAAAATGCTGGTGAATTCTCAGGAGGGTTTTGTTTTTTTTTTAAGAAAAAAAATGCAACCTGATGTGGAAATGTGGAGGACTGAACTTAAGGATGGAGAAATGAGAAACTGAGATAAGCTGAAACTGATGGATGCACTCATCCCTATCTATTGCTGATCTCTTCTCAAGCCCTCTATGATTCTCTGCGGGGGAAATGTATCTGCCTCTCCACTCTAAGCCGCGCATGATATTAAATCTTAAAAGTGCTGTCTTTTAGCACTAGAGGGCAGCAGCTGCCCAGCAGTTGTATGTCCTGCCTGTACTATCACTCTTCTGATCCTTTGCCCAGGGAATATGGTAATGATAATCTTTTGCATTTATAGTGGAGAATCTCAAGACACTCTAAGAGGTAGTACTTAATCATCTGGGATTCATAAACCAGAGGTTGGAGAAAGCAGCTTAAAGAGAAATATGTAATCCCCAGATAAAAAGATATACAGGTACATAGATATGTCTTTAAATGCAGGGATTGTGTGTGTATGTGTGTTTAATATTTTATTGATTTTGAATTATTGATTTTGTCTTTTGACCTCAAATGCACAGCTACATAGGTGCATGCAGCTTACCCATAAAGCCTAACACATTTTACACTGCTTAGGGAAAGGAATGTGATCCACAAAGGCAGAATGGATTTTTATTATTTTGGTCACAGACCAGTTCCAGCCCACATATAATATCAAGGAAGTCATAAAACACAATAGGGATACATTTGAATTTGCAATTAGGTATAACAGGGACAATACAGATATAGCAACAGTTAAAAAAATATATAAATTAAAACTTAGTCACTAACATATAACCTAAAATTATCATTTAAGGCCTTAATCATTATGATAACACAGCTTGTTCCCTAAGTTTTATGGCAATCGCACAGAATTTGGCTACCCTTAACGTGATCTCAGGATCCTTGTCCTCAACCAGGGATTTTAGACATTGAAGTTCGGATTCATTTGGAGATTTAAAAAGGCAGAAATGACACTTACAGTCCAATATGAAACCCCACTGAGCTCAGGCATCAGGCAACATTAATCAGCACTCCAGAGCCATTTTGGTCTTTAAGTTGCACTGACTATTCAAAAGCTGCAGGCCAGCTTTCAAGGTCCAATCTAATGATCAGAACTTAAAATTTGCAGCAGCAGCAGCAGCAGCAGCAGCAGCAGCAAATAAATGAGTTAGGGTTGTTTGGGGTTTTAGTCCTACTCATGTACACATTTTTTTAAAAAAATAAAATAAAATGAAGTATTTTAAAATGCAGTGGGCTTCCACAATCATGTACTGTAGTGGACTTTACAGTGAAAGCACCCAAGTACATCACCTGATGAGTGTAATAACAAGCGATGAGCTTTGTCTTTGAAACAGCTATCACTGATCAAAGCAGAGCTTTTCATCTCATGTAACACGACTTCAAAACACTGTCATATTTTCCTGTGAAGGCAGCTCATGCGCTCAGCTGCCAGACCTTGAGTGATAGATCACCAGGTGTCATGACACTGCCAGAGACATCCTAAGCATGTTTGCTGAGAAGCCCCACTGCTTTCAGTGAGCGTTACCTGCCAATAAATCAGTTTAGGATCACCACATTTATGATTTATATTCATGTGAGAATTGGCCCTTGAAGATGCACAGATTGTAACATTCGTGGACCTGTGTATGCATATTGCATATATACTGAAGGACTGGTTCTCCTGACCCAAAAAGTGCTTGTGATATATGATTGGAACCGATTATATCTGGTTCTGATATGCCAAGGACACATGGAAGTGCCACCAATCTCAGAAGTTATTTTAGGGGGGTTGCAGCCTGAGCAGCCTGTTATCTGTGGAAGCCCCTAAACTGTGGAATTTCCTCCTCACAGAGGTCCATCTGGTACCTTCATTATGCAGTTTTTGCTGTCAGCTGAACATGCACCTGCTTATTCAGCCCTTTGACCCCAAGATGCATATTTTTAGGACCAACACTCTGTTGTTCTGCTTGCAAATTGTTTTAGCCGATTTTGATATTGTATCTGTCAGAGCTGCCCTAGGTCCCAGCTCACAAAGGACCAATGCCAGTTCGTTGTTATATAAAACAGTCTTTATTGAAGCTCAGTTTTGCTTTCACAGCCGCGGCGCGCAGCTCTACGTCTCAAACTCTAGACCGCCGAAGCTCCATCTGAATCTCCTCCCCCCAGACACCAGTTTAAGACTCTAGCCTTGCTCCACCTCTTCCTCTGCTCTCTACTCCTCTGGGCCCGCCTGTCCGCTGGGGTCTCGCCTCTCCTAGACTCTTCTGACGCTGAGTCTCCTGAGTCCTCCCCCTCCCTCCGACGGGCTTTAGGACCTGGTTCCCAATCCTGGTTTCCTGCTGTGCCGCGCGCCTGTACATTCGAACTTGGCGCGCGCGCCCAGCCGGCCACCTTCCTCCTGACCGTTACACTGCTCCTGTCACTGCTTCCCCCTTCGGGGAGGCTAGCTGCACCTGACTCTCCCTCCGTTCCCTCACTCTGCGATGGAGGCGTGGCCACCCTTGACTCATCCTCTCTCCCTGCTGGAGGGGAAGCTGGCCCTGATACATGTGACTCTTCCCCCTCACTACGCTCTGGTGGAGGAGCTGGTCCTGCTCTCCCGCTGCTGCTTTGGGAGTCCCCGCTGGCCCCTTGCTTCTGGTGTGTCCCCCCTGGGACCCCCCTTGCTCTGGCCATCGGCGCCCCCCTCTGGGAATCTTCTGATTCGCTGGAGAGACTCATGGAATCTCTCGGGCCAGTCTCATACTCCCCTACGCTGCCCTCAGATTCTTCCCCTTCACTCTCCATTTCCTCTCTCCCCTGTGCCTCTGCTCCTGAGCCCCTGACAGTATCCTTACGTTGTTCTAACCTGCCCTGGAACCTTGAGGTGCGAAGGGCAGGTAAGAAATCTAAAATAATAATAATAATAATGTGAGTTGATCCAATTGGTTCCAGGTTGGACACAAAACGAATCAGCTATGCGGTTCCTTGACAAGATGCCTCGAGCCAGATTATACCGCGCTCCTTGTTGTCACACATGCATATTTCATGCTATTAAGCTAATTTTTTACATATCTGTAAGGCTAATGGTAATCCTCTAGAAAATGCTGTGGATTAGGTTGGATGTAGCCTTGATCGGATGCACAACATTTCATTCTTTTCAGGAATTAAGTGGTGTTGGTTCATGATGGAAATATGACCACTTTTGCCACACACTCATAGGCATCACGGCTTGGCTTAACCCACTACATCTCAGTGCTGATTTTGTCACAAGAATTACGCCCCGCCCCACCCCCCATCTGATGACTTTAAAAGGGGATTATTAGACCAATTTGTGGGAGGGGTGGGATAAGGCTATTAATGGCCACGAGTCATCCAGAATCAGAGGCACCAAACCACTGTCTGAAGACAAGTCACTGGAGAACATATGAGAAAGTGCTGTTGGACCCATGTCCTGCTTTTGGGTTTCCCATACAGTGGAACCTTGGTTCCTGAACTTAATCCATTCCGGGAGTCTGTTCGATTCCTGAAACAGTTTGGGAACTAAGGCGCAGCTTCTGATTGGCTGCAGCAGCTTCCTGCAGCCAATCAGAAGCTACGGAAGCCGGGTGTTCGGCTTCCAAAGAACATTTGAAAACCAGAACAATTACTTCCGGTTTTGGGGAGCCAGAACGTTCGAGGTTCCGCTGTATTTTTAAAAATTAGTTTTATTTATTAAATTTGGATACCGCCCTATACCCGTAGATCTCAGGGCAGTTCACAACATAAAATCACAACATAAAAAAACAGAAAATACATAATAAAAACAAAAAGACAACCCAAGAGACTCCTGTTCCACAGCACATTTAGAAGGGTATCAGATGTCAAGGCCTGGTTAAAGAGGAACATTTTCGCCTGGTGCACTAAGGTGTATACGGAAGGCACCAGCTGAACCTCCCTGGGGAGAGCATTCCACCAATGGGGAGCCACTGCAGAAAAAGCCTGGTCTTGTGTTGCTGCCTTCCAGACCTCTTGCGGAAGAGGCATATGAAGAAAGCCCCCAGGTAATGATCTCAGGGTCCAGGTAGATTCATGTGGAGAGAGGTGGTCCTGGAGGTATTGCAGTCCTGAGCTGTTTAATGCTTTATAGGTCAAAACCAGCACTTTGAATTGGGCCTGGAAACTAACTGGCAGCCAGTGCAGTTGGGCCAGGACCGGTGTAATATGCTCAAACCATCTTGCACCAGTGAGCAACCTGGTTCTACACTAGTTGAAGTTTCTGAACTGTCTTCAGAGGCAGCCCTACAGATAGGCATCTGTTGTCAAACAGGTTTGTTGGCTTAATAGACAGCCCTTCCACCTGATCCAGCAGGGCCCTTCTTATGTAATGTTCCTATGATAACTGTTTGCGGTGATGTGCTTAGGACTGGATGAGTTCGTTGTTATTTTTCCGGTGAGCCACTGGACATTGGAAGAGGCTCCTTCTCTGGCAGCCCTCTTTTGGGAAGCTGCCACAGAACTCCAGGCTGTACCAGAACCTGCCGTAAATGTCTGTTTGTTCTCTCTGTCATTGATTGAGATGAGTGGGATTGGAGAATGCAGGCCTTTACAGATTATGGCTCCCTGCAGAAGCCTCCAAGTTACAGCGGTAGTTTAAAAAAGAAAACAACTCTGGTGCGCATAAACCCGCTTGGAAATCTTGCTGAGTCCAGAGAAAGCTGCCCAGCTGAGCCACTGTCAACAACAACATTGGCGCGAGCCATCGGCTTGGCTCTCTGCAGACATCTGGGCCACTGCCCACCTCTCTCTCTTTCTCTTGGCAGGGAGTCAGGCTTGTAAAGAGAGCAGAACCTTTTGCGGGTTAAAGGGGGAAGGCAGTTGGCATAGAGGTGCCTCGGCCGTGCCATGTTGCCCTTAACTGCTGCTTTCACTTAGAAAGGAGGCTGCTTCTTTTCAGGAAAAAAAAAGTCCTTTCAAAGTGCAAAAAACTCCACTCCACATGTCAGCAACAGGAAGTATTTATTGCAGCTGGATAAACAGTTACCAGTGGCCCTGGTGGCTGGAAAAAGCTACATCTCTTTCTCAGTCTTCCAAGCTATGTAGAAAGTTCAACTGGCAGGACTCGCTTGGTTCGAAAAAACATCCTTTTAAAAAATACCCTGTGCTTGTTATGAAAGGGTGGAGATGGTGGTGCCATGGTAGTAGGACTCTGGGGCAGGAGCCCAGGGTCCCACTCAGGAGAATGAGCAAGAGGGCTCAAATGCAGCAAGGCTGGCTTGAAGTAAGGGAACACGTTCCCTTTTAGAGAGACTCACTTCTCTGTAAGACTCCAGTGTCTAAAATTACCTTACTGGCCAGGGTGGAAAGACTGCCATTTCCTTCTTCAGTAGCTTAATTAATTGGATGTATTGTAGACAAACTTCTACCCCCAAAAGGTGGGATATAAATAACAGTAATTATTATTATAATAATAGCCAGGAAGCATGCCATATGTACATATAACTGCCCAACCAGAGGTGGCACAGAGGTGGCACAAACTAGAAGTGTTTAACTTGGCTTGGATCTGCTTTTCTCAATCAGCTCCCTCCATCTTTAACACAACCAGGCAAAAACTATCTTGTCCCAAACTCTCCCTAAGAAAAAAAAGGCAAAGAACCCCTGATAGTTAAGTCTAGTTAGGAATGACTCTGGGTTGCGGCGCTCATCTCGCTTTACTGGCCGAGGGAGCCAACGTTTGTCACAGACAGTTTTTCCGGGTCATGTGGCCAGCATGTCTAAGCCACTTCTAGCGAAACCAGAAAAGCCGTTTACCTTCCCGCCGGAGCTGTACCTATTTATCTACTTGCACTTTGGGGCGTGCTTTCGAACTCCTAGGTTGGCAGGAGCTGGGACCGAGCAATGGGAGCTCACCCCGTCACGGGGATTCGAACTGACAACCTTCTGATCAGCAAGCCCTAGGCTCAGTGGTTTAGACCACAGTGCCACCCAAATCCTACAAACTCTCCCTAGACACTTTGAAAGCCATTTGGAGCTTGGTAAGTCCCTATCAGAGCTTTGCATGTTTTACCCCTATCTCAGTCCTGCTAATGAAATGCATCTGTTAGAAGCCTGGCCTTAAACAAATTTGCTTGGAAGTACCATAAGTCCCACCAAGTTCCAAGGGACTTATTCCCAAGCAAGTGTGTATAGGATTGCAGCCTTAAATATGCAGCACTGAGTTGATACATTCACGTTCATAGCTCTGTTTGCCATTCCTTTGTCTGGAAATATACAATCGGGAAGTGCCTTTCTGCATATGGAAGACATTGCTTGCTCATTGAAGGACTGTATTCCACCTGATGATAAAAATGGTGACGCTAACTCCTAAGATGTTCTCCTAACTGTGTTTTCTCTTGCGCAAGCAGAAGCACAAGAACTGCTATTGAACCCACCTCTGATAGCACTGCCTGAACTCTCTTGTGCAAGTGTTTGTGGAATGGTGCTGACGGCTATTTTCCTTCCACTCACGGTGCTTTGGACCTACTCCACAGCATGCGAAGGATTTATGCTATATTTGGGTGAACTTCCAAGAAATACACGGTCATGCTGAGCTGTTTTTGGACTCTTGGCTAGCATGGGCCTTTTGCTGGAAACAGGCAAGCATAAGAACCCTTCCAAGTTTTAAGCTTGTGCGATACAAGAGCACTTCTGTCACTTAAATATATGACATGGGAAATCAAAACTCCCAATGGGAGCATGGGAAGCTGCTGCCTGGTTTGCCCTAAATAAAGCATCACATACCACAAGCAGCAAGTGTCAGCTGTCTGTCTCTGTTCAATGGTTTTCCATTGCAAGCTCTAAAGTCACTCAATCAATCTTGTCAACTACAATGAGCATGGCGCATAGGCAGTTCTTAAGCACTGAATGAGAATTCCACTCCCAAGGTTCCCCAAGTCCACCCTTAGCAATTAGTTTACTAGATTTAACTTCTGTGACATCATAGCAGCTAAACCAATGGTGCCTAGAAAGGTTACATGTGGCACATTTGCTCAACAGGGCCCCCTTGTGGCAGCAAAGAAACAATGGCCAGACAGGCAGAGAACATAAGGGGAGGAGATTTGGTAGGAAAATGGAAAAAAATATGTTCATGCGTGTCGGACATCTGCTGCTACTTATTATGACATTTAATCCACAGGAGTTGCTATGGAGGCAACCGCTTCCTCTGACCATGTCAGAAGATGCTAATAGTCCTCTGTGCTACAACTGCAACCCAACGTTTACTTACAGGACTTTCCCAGGACACTTGGGTCCCCAGCTGCACTTGTGATATTCGGCTTTCACGTAGCTCTCTGCTCCATCCTGAAGGGTGCAAGTTACATTCCTCTGCACCACATATGCACAGTAGCTCCTGCATTTGAAACAAAGGAAGATTTGGTCAAACATCTGGTTGCTGGATCTGGTTCCCAAACCCCTTCCAAAAACTCCAGGCCAGGCATTGCCTGCAATTGCCCACTTATTTGCCGGGGTGATCTCTCCTGGGGTGAAATAGCTAAAGGGCTCTCTGGGAATAACCAGTTCACTGATGCCATACCACTAACTCAAAGAAAGGGAAGAGAATGGGTGATATTCAACTAACTTTTACTCAGAGGGGACCAACTGAAATCAATGAGCATGACTAAATTAGGTCCAATAATTTATCATCTATAGACTTAGCTGACTACCACACCACGGAAAAAAGAAATGTTTGTTCTTCTTATTGGCTGAGTTGCACTGAAAGTCACACCCAGCTGCAGAAGCATGGGGCTAAATCATCTTTTGGCTTTTTATGGTTCTTTGCTTAAGCAATCAAAGGCAGGATAGATTCTGCATGAAAGGTCACAGTGAGGGAAGACTGCAGGTGTATAGTGCTGGACAGATGGAGACTTGAGACAGGATTTCAAACCAGCGTTCTTGGATGCAAACAGAAAACATATGGGATATGATGAGAAATTCAGGATGCGGTGAGTAAAAGATGGCAAAACTGCAAAGGAGGATTAAGGACACAGGGCTGTAGCAGATGGTACTATGAGAGGAGAAAGAATTCAGGGATAAAGGGAAAAGATGGGGATAGTAGGTCCCTGTGACATGGCAGATGGGAAGAGATGAAGCTCAGGATGCTGAGAGTGGAGATATTATTCAGAGGAAGGTGTAAGATCTCAATGGAAATGTCAAATGTAGTAGTTTTGTTTCTAGTAGGCAATGATGTAAGAATAAGGGACAGGTCTCCTGTTTGAGATCTCATCATTTGAAAGGAAATGCTAATACAGTCCTTATCAGACCTGATACATAGTGCATCTGACACCTGAGGATTTGAAATACAGGAAATCTGAAATGTGAGGGTTTGACATACAATGTTATCTTCTGAAATCCATTGCAATCCTAGTTAGGAATACTGGAGCAACCGCTGTAACAATTTGCCAGTGGAATGCCATGTGTTTGCAATTTGATAATAACGAAACTCAGTTTAAAAAGAAAAAAGGAAAGGAAAATTGGCATGCATAGCAAAGGACAAGGGAAAAAAATCCTGAACATCTCTTCGGCATTAGAAAGTGCTGCAAATCTTTAGTGGATTTATTGGGGAATATTGAGTGCGGGAAGTTAGCTAAAAGTTTATATATATAAAAAAATGCCAGCGGGGTTCATCCACTGTTGCCAAAATAGATGGGCCTTTTATGAGATCCACTAAGGCAGTTCTTACACACTTATACAAACCTGCATCCACCAAACGGAAAAAAATATATTCCCAAATCCAAAGTCCACACAATAGATTTGAAGCTTAGAGGTTGAACTCTTAAGATACCCATATAAAATGAGTCTGGGTGAGATTTTCCCCTCCTGACATTTTTTCCAACTCTAGTCCATTTAAAATTGGTCCCAGCATTTCTTACAAAAGCGTAAGTTACAGGCTTCACCAAAGAAATGTGGTGGGGTTCATATAACGATGCCATTGCAAAGAAAGATGCCCACTATAAGTGGGATAGTGGAGGCTGCTGTACTGGGGACAAAAGGATGCTGATTGAAGACAGGAAAAGAATGGAACAAGGGCATCCCCATCTCCATTAAGAGTCTTACTGTTTAGGGTTTCAGCAAACCGGCTATTCCCTTCTGCAGGATAAACATTGTACAGTGGTACTTCGGGTTACAGACACTTCAGGTTACAGACGTTTCAGGTTACAGACTCCGCTAACCCAGAAATAGTCCCTTGGGTTAAGAACTTTGCTTCAGGATGAGAACAGAAATTGTCCTCTGGTGGTGTGGCGGCAGCGGGAGGCCCCATTAGCTAAAGTGGTACCTCAGGTTAAGAACAGTTTCAGGTTAAGAACAGACCTCCAGAACAAATTAAGTTCTTAACCCGAGGTACCACTGTATTCTATTCAATCCAATTTTCTGCTTCCCCCCACCCCACAACAGACATCAACAAAATTGACTGCATTTTCACCATACATTTGGAGCAAATGGCTTCCCCCACAGAATCCAGGGAACCCAAGTGTGTTAACTGTAGCTGTGTTAGGGCTAAACTGCTGTCCCTGGGAATCCTTGGGAGAAGTCATGTGCTTAAAATGTGCTTTAAGCCACTGTGGTAACTGAACATGCTCAGTCCTCATTGAACTAGTTTGGGGAGAAAGATTTTGCTCCGTGTGTCTGTGTGTGTGTGGAGAGAAAGGGAGAGAGAGTGTGTGTTTGGGTTTGGGTTTTCTTAACTCCTGCAAACCTTGGGGTTTCTTAGCACTGTCAATACTGCCTGCTTTCTCCTCAGTGACCTCATTGTGGCTCCATGTCTGTCAGCGCTCACCACCTGAGCTTGCTGTTAGAGGGAGTGATAGAATAGACAGATGGAACGAACGATCTTCACATCTGCTCACTGCCACAATTGAAGGCTCACTCATGCTTTTTATCTCTCCACAAATCAACTCATTACACTGCAAGTATAAAAGTTTCCAAGGAGAGAGAGAGAGAGAGAGAGAGAGAGAGAGAGAGAGAGAAAGAGAGAAGGTCAGGCTCTCATGCTGCATACACTGACTGAGCCTGGACTTTTCATTTTATGTAGTCCAAGCACTTTTCAGCTGAAACAGCAGCTCATCAGACTGGAGGGAGAATGAGAGCGAATGAGCACATGCCTTGAGTGGCTGGGCTCAACAGGTGACAAATAGCTCCAGTCAACTATACAATCCACAGCCAGGCTCAAGGGGAGCATCTTTGTCTTCCGCAGCACCACCCACGGGAAAGATGGGATACTGAGTAAAAGACGACACGATGGGGATGGTTACAGGATCCAGCAGGGCACTCAGGGGCCCTTTTAGTGTGGGTGTGCATACTAGGCATGAATGCCCCAAAACAAAACACAAATACCATCTGTCGAGAAGGAAGAGTGTGTCGATGCATTCCACTTCACACAAGGGATGGCTGGAGCTGGGATCACTTGCATTTTAAAGGAGAAAATGCCAAAATGTGCATGGGCAGCACATGTGCTATTTTTATTTAGTTATTTAGTTATCCCTATAATGTATAAGCTGCCACGTACAGTGTAATAAAAATAAACCAATTTACAATTGCATCCATGTCCAAGTACACTCCAGATGCAGCTGGAAAACAGCTCCCATCACAACCCAGCCAGATGGGCAGGGTATTAATAGAAATTATTATACATTATTATGGCTATTAGCCATGCTGGCTTGAGCTGATAGGAGCTGGAATCCAGTAACTTCTGGGGTGTCCCAGGATCCCCATCCCAGCTGTAGGAAGTAGCCCTTAGTTATGGCAGGCAGCAGATAAGACCTCATGTGTCCCAGGGTAAAAGAAGACTTTCAGGGAACACAAGAGCAGCCCTGTCTTGATCAGACCACTGGTCACCAACAGAATTCTTCCCCAAAGCCCCCAAGCAGTGCAGAAAGACAGGAGCCCACCTCCACTGTCTTACCTCACTCCAACCAAAGTGACTGGTATTATTTGCTAAGAACATAAGGAGAGACTGGCAGATCAGACCAAAGACCTGCCTAGTCCGGCATGCCTAAGAGATGCTCACAAGCAGGACATGAACCATCCCAAGGCACTTTGCTGCCTGGAACAAAGATATCATACATTCTGTTCCACATACAAAAACAAATCAGACTGATCGGGCTGCACCTGAGATCAGCAGGTTAGTTTAAGGGGTTCAAGTTAGGGCAGGTTAGGTGGCATACACAGTCTGCCCTGTCACAGAAATTATATTTTTCAAAATTAAGTGTGTTATAGTACAGTAGCATCCTGCACCAGTTTATGTAGTTTGCCATATAAGTGGTAAGGGTCATGCTGGACTCCCTATGATTCCCTCATAGGTAAAAGAGCAGTGCAGACCCATGGACTGGTTGGGGCACATTTCAGCAGACCAGTTACAGCTGACTCCTATGAAAGCCCCATGCATGTTCGTGCGCGCACACACACACACACAGAGAGAGAGAGAGAGAGAGAGAGAGAGAGAGAGAGAGAGAGAGAGGACACCTATAGTCCACTAAAGCATGTAGACAGGGCTGGGAAATATCAGGTTTTCAACATCATGAAAAGAAAGGCGCATTGGTGTCTCGGTTCTGGTCCCACAAAGCACTGGCATGAAGCCCCCCCACTCTTGTTGGCACCCAAGGCAGGGGTGGAGGAAGGGGGTGCGGTGGGTGCAGGCCACCCTGGGTGTCAGCGCTGAGGAATGGGGTGACAAAATACTGGGCGGCACTCACCGCGGGGCCTGCAGCACTCCTGAGCCATGTGTCTCTCCTGGGAGAGGCGCAGTGGCTTGGGTGTGTGCAGGCTCCACGCTGCCCAAACGGTCTGCCTGCTACCTCTCCCCCAGCTGTAGGGCGGCTGAGTGGGAGGAGGCAGGCAGACTCCTGAGGTCCAGTGGTGTGCCCTGCCCCTACGGGCAGCTCGCCCTGTCCTCACCCCACCCCTATGGGCAGCTTGCCCTGCCCCTGGGCGCTCTGCCCCAGGCACCCAAGTGGCTTCCACCACTGACCCAGCATGCATTGGGCAGAGGAAGGAGCATTGACCCCTGCCCCATGAGGCACCAGTGTGAAGCCCCCGCCACTCCCACCACCACCTGTACCCGATATACTGCCAGGTCAAGACACCATTGCGGTCCAGCCCTCAAACCAGTGGTGGACGATGTAGTGATACATCGCCCAGGCTTACATGTAGACAGTGGGCTTTCAGTGCAGGCTGTTCCTTCCACATGGCATGAAAGGTATGGCCAGTTTGTCCACCTCACATCCTTCACATGTTCCTTCATTTCACTCCCACTCTTCTAACATGAGATATATAAGTAACTGAACTGAGGAGTGGAGACCAAAGAGTAGGAGAACCCCACACTCCACAATGTTAAGTTCTCAGAGATGCAAAAGAAAGTAGTGGCAACCTTCAGTATGCCAGGGGTCTGAAGCTAAACCAGGCTTGGATGTTATGCTAGGTAAAGCTGGATTTGTTGACCTGGGTAAATTATGCAAATCAAGTCCATTTGCATATATTTGCTTCATAACTGTAAGTTAAGCTTCTTTAAATCATGGCATGCAAGGTATGGCCAGTTTGCCCACCTCACATCCTTCTACACAGCTCCTTGAGAGCTTCTTGGTTTTTCTAAACCCCACAGTGGGAATGCCGAATACGTACACAACCCCTGATTGTGCTGTATGCTGCACCATGGTGAATCCAGCCCTGGGGTGAATGTATTCCGTAAAGCACCATGCATGCTGATGGTGTAACAACAAACCATGTAATCAACAGCAGTACACTTGGATATGCTAGGAGCCGTACTCCATCAACAATTGGAGGACCACAGGCTCCCTGCCCTGGGTCTATGACCTCAGTGAGTTGCTGATGGTCAGAGCAGATAATACTGGCATATATAGACCACGGATGTGTAACAAACCTACAAATGTCCAGTCCCCTTGCAACAATATCCTATTCTTCTACCTCAAGAAGAGCTCTGCTCTTTGTCCTCCACTTGACTAATGGACATCAAATTTCATCCAACTTGGCCCTGCTTTCTCCTTGTTGGTACTGCTACTTTGGCTGTGTATATTACATTGTATAGGAAGGGGAGAGTCGGGTAAGGTGAGCACGCAAAGCTCATATCATTCATTGGCCTGTCTGGCCATTTTGTCTGCTTTGATGGTTTCTGCAAAGGTCAGCTTCTCCTCAGTTGTGGCTGGGGATAGCCAGCTGTTTCTTTTCTTATAGAAAGTCATGCTTACTTGAAACCATGGACTTAATATTCCAATCCTTTGCACACTTACTGCAATGAGACTTACTTCCACAAAAGCATGCTTGGGATTGTTGCAGTCTAAGTGTGACACTTTTTGTGGCGAGACACTCTGAGCCTTTAGGAGGTTAGCTGTTACAGCAGGAGACAAGATGTACAGCAGACTTGATGTACAGCTGGAAATGGAATATGAACACAAGAATAATATTATGATAGTTGGGTAGGGCAGAGGGAGGGCATGGATTCCAGTGGACACCCTCATGCAGTTCCCAGCCCTACCCATGGCTTACACGCCTACAGTCTGCTCATATCCCATCTATGAGTATATTGTCTGCTGCAGTTTGAAATACAATGTAAACTTCTCAGTGTTGAAAGGATCAGGGAGGAAGTCATGGTGTCGTGGTCCAGGGTCACAAGAGGTTGAAGATGTGTTTCCATATCTGCAGCGCGGTTCCTGTATCCAGCATCCTAGAGCCATTTAATAAAAATTAATGGGGAGCCTTTTAGCCACGATATGCTCTGGACCTAAGTAGTCAGGAACACTGAAAACACAAGGTGCTTCTGTTTCAAGAGAACGGTGGGCAAGTCCTGTTATGCATAATGGAACTTCAAGGAAAGCACAGCTTAAGTCATTCTGAAAAATATGAGAGCACTCCAAATTATTTGCCCACATATGTGCACAGAAAATAGTAGATCTAGTTGAAAAGCAACACATGGAGATCTGAACCCATTGTTGCAATGCATCCCCAATTATTATTCTTGTATACTTGTAAAATGATGATACGATCAGGGCTTCTTCTTTTTCAGCTGGAACTTGCCAGAACTCAGTTCCAGCACCTCTCAGGTGGGTGCCATTGCCATTATAAGAGAACAAGGGAGGTGTTCATGGTGAGTTCATAGAATCATAGAATCATAGAATCATAGAATCATAGAATCATAGAGTTGGAATAGACCACAAGGGCCATTGAGTCCAACCCCCTGCCAAGCAGGAAACACCATCAGAGCACTCCTGACATATGGTTGTCAAGCCTCTGCTTAAAGACCTCCAAAGAAGGAGACTCCACCACACTCCTTGGCAGCAAATTCCACTGTCGAACAGCTCTTACTGTCAGGAAGTTCTTCCTAATGTTTAGGTGGAATCTTCTTTCTTGTAGTTTGATTCCATTGCTCCGTGTCCGCTTCTCTGGAGCAGCAGAAAACAACCTTTCTCCCTCCTCTATATGACATCCTTTTATATATTTGAACATGGCTATCATATCACCCCTTAACCTCCTCTTCTCCAGGCTAAACATGCCCAGCTCCCTTAGCCGTTCCTCATAAGGCATCGTTTCCAGGCCTTTGACCATTTTGGTTGCCCTCCTCTGGACACGTTCCAGTTTGTCAGTGTCCTTCTTGAACTGTGGTGCCCAGAACTGGACACAGTACTCCAGGTGAGGTCTGACCAGAGCAGAATACAGTGGCACTATTACTTCCCTTGATCTAGATGCTATACTCCTATTGATGCAGCCCAGCATCAATTCCAGCACCACTTTTTCTATAAAAATAGCAGTTAGTATAATCTTAGGCTGTATACTCTCAGAAGGGGTGTGGCTGTTGACCGTCATGAATGGACCCTGCATTTCCGAATTTGCCGCTACACCACTGGGAGGAAGTGCGCTCTCAGTGACCACTACTGCAGTCTAATGGACAGACTCAAAATCAGAAGTCTCGGGGTGAAATCTCATTCCTGTTCTTATCAAGCTCCAGCAGTGAGATGGGCCACTCCAAATGCATACTCCCTCTCTCATCCACCCCCACCATCCACACATAACAACCCCCACAACCTCCATCCATCCATGCTCAAGACTTAAAAGCTCTGCTGCATCAGACCTATGTCAGCATCCCATTTCCCACAGTGCCCAAGCAGATACTTCCAGGAAACCCACAGCTTCCTCCCCCCCCCCAACCCTTGCAGTTGCCAGCAGCAACTGGTGTCCATTGACATGCTGCCTCTGCACACGGGTATTCATTGATTAGCCTATCCTCCATGGCTTTCTCTAATCCCCCTTTAAGCCATATAAGCTACCACCATATCTCAGGGCAGGAAATTCCATAAATTAATTCTGTGCAGTTTGCCTAACTTGGTGAATGCCTTGCCATTGGGTGACCCCACATTCTATGTACTATGGGGGAGGGAGGGAGAGAGAGGAGAGGAAGAGAGGAAGGCAAGAAGCAGCCCTCTTCCAAACCACAATTTCAAGAACTTACTGTCCGGCCTCTTAGGCAAGTCCATACCTCTCAGCCTCCATCCCAGGATGCTCATTGGACATTTAAGGAGGGCAGGGGGTTATCCCCTGACTCCATTTCAGACCCTTTGTGACTATGGGTCAGAACTACCAGCACTTCTGCCAAGCTTTCTACACAATGAGCAGCAATTGTTATAAATTATTACATGGACTTACATGCCAGCGATAATGTACAGTGCCTTTTTTGTCTGTAGAAAGCCCCAGGTTCAGTTCCTAGCATTGCCAGGTTTCTGTCTGAAACCTGGGAGAAGCACCGTTGCAATAATACTGAGCAAATGGACTGATGGTCCAACTCAGCATAAGGTAGCTTTCTGTGAGCACACACCTGGCAGCCTCGGGATGCGATGGGAACTCCTTTGCCAGAGATATTTAAGTAGAGGCTGGATGTCCACCTGTCAGGGATGTTGAGGTCACATCCACGCCATACATTTAGAGATCATTTAAAGCGCATGACTCCCCCAGAAAGATTCATAGGAGCTGTAGTCTGTTAAGAGTGCTGCTGGGAATTATAGTTCTCTGGAGGGGAAGGTCAAACTACAGTTCCCAAGATTCTTAGTGGGAAACCATGTGCTTTAAATGTATGTTGGGGATGTGACCTTTGCACACTGCATCACAGATCCTAAATGATCTGGAGGCTAAATGATCTCCAGAGTCTCTTCCAGGTTGATGATTCTGTGAAACCCCTTTGATTTGACTTGACAGTGTGAGACTGTCCTGTCCAGATATAGATAATGCTGCTGAAGTTACTGTGTGGCATAAAAAGCAACAGCAGCAAATGCTCCCAAAATAAACGACCACTTGCAATTTAATCTTGACTATATCTACCAGTAGGTTATTAAGCTAGGCTGAAAATCTCTCCCCACTCCTTGTTCCTTCTGATTCCACTCAGCCCTGAAAGTGCTCTCAGTTCCCCATTAAATGAGAAGCATAATGTTGTACCTCACATAGTTGCAAGGAGGAAAACAACAAAGTTTTGAAGCACCTTCCAGTTTAAAATGGCCAAATCAGTGATAAATATGAACAACTGAATTGAACTGGTCCTCCATCTATGACTTCACTCAGCTAACCTTATAGTAACTGTAAGGCCAGAATCACCAACCTTTGGGGCACTGCAAACCAGAGAAATAGTTGTGGGTGCCACAGATACACTGAAACCAAGCACAGCCGATTCTATTTGCTATGCTATAATGCTGCTTTCATGCCTTATTTCATCAGGAGAGGGAGTGGCAGAAGGGGACCTCATGAGCACTGGGGAAAGCTCTCAGGGCACATGGGTGCCCATGGGCACCACGTTGGTGACTTCTGCTTAAACAATCAATGGGACCTTCCTTCAGGACTAGGGCTGAGTGCACACTATACGTTTAAAGCACATTTGAAACACGTTTTCCCCCTTCCAAGAATTCTGAGCACTGTAAGGGGGAGGGGACGCCAGGAAACAAATGCATTCTTCCCTTGGAATTATCTTGTTCCCAATTCAGGGTTTGCTGCTCCCCTGGATTTGACCGCCTGGATCCCCTCCGCCTTTGGAAGAGAGATCTGATCCCGGTTAAATGCCCCCTCCAACGCGCTCGCTCCTCCTCCAGCACTGTGCAAACTTTGCCTGGCTCCACCCAGCTAGGAGATGAATTCAGACCGAGGAATTCTGAGAAAGAGAGAGGTCCTTAGCCAGTCAGGCAAAAGGTTACGGGGCAGCGCTGGCTGGAGAAACCATCCTTCCCCACCTGCGGCTTGCAGTTAGATGCCAAAGTGCTCGGCCCGGTGTTTTCACGGCGTGCAGACGGAAAATCTCCCTTTGCTGCCGGTATGTGTGCGAGAGAGGAAGAGAAAAACCATCGGCGGTGGATGCATGGGTGGAAGGGCGCGGTTGGGGAGAGAGAAACCTCTCCTTCTGTCCTGCAATCTGCATCCTTCCTTTTCTTTGCAAAAGAAGCTCTCCTGCGCAGAAAGCAAAGCAATGCAAAGCACACTCTCCAGAAAAGGGGCACTCTCCCCGCCATTCAATGCAGTATCTCTCCACCGACCCACCCCCTTCCCTGAGCATTCCAGAATGCTAAAATCCATATGAATTTTTGGCAGATCCGCTTTTCGTGGAAGGAAGAATGGAAAGGGGTGTGTGAGGGAGAGGGGGAAAGGCAACGGTATAGACGCGACTGACCAGAAGAAAAAGGCATTTCGATCGAGTCTTTACACCCAGAGGCAGAAACAAGCAACTTCCATCATTTGTCCCACATCGCTGTGCCTTAAAGTGGGGAATGGGAGGTCGTATCCAACTAAGTTAGAGCAAATCTACTGAAATTAATAGGTCTATATTAGTCATGCCCATTATTTTCAGTGCTCTACTCTCAGTAAGGCTAACGTTGGACATATCGCATTATATATATTTATATAGGCATGCATATGTCTGTTTCTATCTAACTATGCGCACATCTGTGCATACACGCCCAGACGTATATCCCTCCAAGGAATTGCCCCGTGGGTGAAACTGCCACAAACCGGGTGCGATTGGCCAGTAATGCCACTGTGCTAGGGACGTCCCTCGGATGAAGAGACCCTCCTCGCCATCCTTTCTCCCCACCCGGGTCTTTTTTGAGAAGAAGAAAAGAGAGAGGAACGGAAGGAAGGAGGGAGAGAGCGCGAGGAAGCTCGGTGAGCCGAAGGAGTGAGGAAGGCGGCGCAGCGCTTACTTGTGCTTCCCCATGGGCTTTCCCGGCGTGAGCTGGGGGCTCGATCCTGAGGTGTAGAGGTTGTATCGGTTGCCGTAAGGGATGGGCACGGGGTGGCGGTAATAGGTCCCTTTGGCATCGGCGAGGCCAAGCAGGGCGCACAGCAGCGAGATGGACGCGCCAGAGAAAGCTCCCGCCGAGAATCGCCTTGCCCTGTTCATGTTCTCCCGGGAGAGCGAGGGAGATGCGCGGCTCCGACGAACTCTTCCCCTTTTCCCCCCTTACCGAGGATCCGCCGAAGGAGGTTTGGCTGGAGCCAGTTTGCTCTTCGCTTTCCAAAGTGGGGAAAAACCTGGAGGAGGGGGGGAAACCCTTCAGGGGAGAAGATGAGCTGCGCTTTGCTCCTTTACGCAAAGTTCTTCATCCAGTTTTCTAAGGCGCGCGGGGAAAAGATCCTCTCCCCAAACCTAGACTGGCCAAGCGAAGGCGAGGATCTCCGTCCGCTGTTGCAGGAGCTCCGCGCTCGCCAGCCAAGTCTCTCTTTTTGTACCTTTCCTCGCTCTTCGGCTCGCTCTAGTTCAGCCCCGGCTCCCCTCGTACGGCCGGGGAGAGGGAGGCGGGTCCCTCGTTCCCGATTAGCATAATACTCCAGCCGTCTCCTCCTCCAGCCGGCGGGCCTTTGAAATGCGCACCCCTACCAATCGGGGGACGAACCCCCGCAGCGCAGCATCAAACAAATGCCTTCTAAAAAGAGAGAGAGGAAGAGGGAAACAAAGGCAGGGATGAGAGACAAGAGAAAGTGGAGAGGAGGATGCCCCAGTCAAGGATGCCAGCTTCGGGGAATGTTGATGGGGGCTGTGCATTTCTTAGGCCGCTGGTGCCCCGATCCAGCAGATCTGAGCCGCGTAAACTGCCATGTGCAGCTGGCACCCCAGTAGCTCACAGACAAATGGGGGGGGGGCGTCTGGTCCAGCACGCTGTTTTTACAATGGCCACCCAGATGCTGGTGGTAAATCTGCAAGTAGGACCCAGGCACAAGAGCACTGTCCCGTCCTGGGCTTTCCAGGAACTGCTATTCAGAAGCATTGCCAGCCTCCTCCAGCTGTGGAAGCAGAGCATCCCCATCATGGCTAATAGCCTAATGATTGCCAGCCTCAACCTGTGGGTCTCCAGATGTTGCTGAACTACAACTCCCATCACCCCTAGCTAGCAAGGCCAGAGCTCAGGGATGATGGGAGTTGTAGTCCAACAACATCTGGGGACCCACAGGTTGAGAACTTAATCCTCCATGAAATTGTCTAACTCTCTTTTAAAGCCCTCCAGGTTAGTGGTCATCATTGCCCCTTCTGGGAGCGATGTGTCACAAATCACACTGGGGAAAGACGCAGAGCTCTTTCGGGGTTTTGCCATCTATTCCTTTTTCAAAGCATCAAAGTAGGGAGATGGGTTGCTCTTTGGTGGCTAAGTTCCCCAGCCTGCCATAAGGGAAAGGCACTATAGCCAGGGGAGGCTGGTCTACACACCAGCCTCAGACAGGTCTTGCCCAGTCCCTACTTGCCAGGCTTCTTACAGGCAACTAGCCAGAGCATGGCTCTGTCTGTCATTGACTGTGGCTTCACCTACTGCCAGTATTCCTATCTTCAGCCCTACCACTCCCAATGGGCACAAGCCACCGTTGTAATTCCAGGGATCCAATACCTCCAACCTCAATGGCTGCACCACCTGGTTCAATCACCTGCTCTTAGGTAGCACAGCCTGAGAGCCCCACCAGTCAGTGTTAGTGGGAGAGCGTTCTGGGCCAGGTGAGCCAATTGTCTGTTTCAGTGAACACAACAACACCTTACATTCTCCTGTCACCTGTGTGGCAGATTAGGGGAGGGCCTGTTTCCATTGACCAGGTCACAGGCCTAGCACACAAGCGACAATGAAGAAGAACATGCATTTTTCTTTTTTAGCTTCTCCAATGTTGTTTCCCACCAAGAGCAAATAAACACAACCAATGCCTTTGGGGTGTGTATGGCTTTTATAGAACAGCTTCCAGAATGGATGTGCAGTTTGGACAGACTGGACCTCTGCTAGATCTCATCTTAAGATACTGTTAGTACTGTTAGTGTTAGTAGAAGCACACTTGTTTTTCATTCCCATGGATCTAGTCTCCACAAAACGTTCAAAGTGGTAAAATTATCACAATTGTTTGCATACTGACCTGATCTTCTGAACTTTCCCCTTTCCTTGACCCCCTCAGTCCATTTGGAACATTAGATATATTGTTGACTTTGGACCTAAAAGACCTGGGTTCAAGTCATCAGCTACTCAGACCTGCAGTACCTCTCCAATACATCCATAGAGATTCTTGTAAGTGGTGAACACACAATTGTTTCACTGTGTATACAATACCAGCTTAAGACGCAGGTAGGTGATATTTCCCCCCCTCAATTTGGATTGAAGCTGGTTTTCGGGAAAATGCAACAAAATGGCCTCGGTCCTGTATACCTGAAGGAGTGTCTCCACCCCCATCGTTCAGCCCGGACACTGAGATCCAGCGCCGAGGGCCTTCTGGCGGTTCCTTCATTGGAAGAAGCGAGGTTACAGGGAACCAGACAGAGGGCCTTCTCGGTAGTGGCGCCCACCCTGTGGAACACCCTCCCTTCAGATGTGAAGGAAATAAGCAGTTATCCTATCTTTAAAAGACATCTGAAGGCAGCCCTGTTTAGGGAAGTTTTTAATATTTAATGCTGTACTGTTTTTAGCATTCGATTGGGAGCTGCCCAGAGTGGCTGGGGAGACTCAGCCAGATTGGGGGGGGGTATAAATAATAAATTATTATTATTATATAAAATGAAGTTTTTAATAAGAAGCAATGGGGTAGATATGGATTGTGGCTTATGTTGTGTATACACATTTTCCCAAACCAGTGATGGTAGCGCACTGGATGCAGAATAAACAGGTGTGCATACGCAGCCTTAAGGTTGTATTCAACTAAGCCCTACCCAGAGTAGACTAACTGAAAATGAATCAACATAAGATCTCCATGTCCATTAATTTCAGTGGATCCACTCTTGGTAAGACTAGCATTGGCTACTGTCCTCAGAAACTGGGATTTGCTCTCGCAAATAGATATCACGCTTCTTCTTTCATGTGTAAACATGGCCAATACTCAGCCTCAGTTCCCCAGCTGACAATGGGGATCACCTTTCAGGTAAGTTGTGAAGATAAACAAGGTAAGAATATGTACTGTACAACTTAAAAGGGCTACTAAAGCAATAGTGCCATATACTGACTGATTGTTCTGTATGTTGAGATCACATCATACTGCGTGGGGTTTGGAACTTTCTTGAAATGTGGCTTAGAGAAAGTTGACAGGGCACTTAAATTGGCTTTTGCATTTCCTGCATCTGTAAGGTTTGCAGAAATGGCATAGCAGCACTAGCAATTGAAAATAATGCTCGCTTCCACTTTCTACAGATACATGCGCAAAGTGTGGGATAATAGCAACATCTGAAAATGCCGTATAACCTGTGCACACACCAACCAGAATTAATGCTCATTATACAGCAACAACACATAACTGAAGTGCCAATGTCATGTAAATGAATCAGGTTGAATGCTCAATAAGCAAGTCATGTCAGTGGAAGGGTTACTTGTCACCAGTAGTGAACAATGCAATGGTGGTATTTACCTGACCTCCTGGCAGCAAAGTTGCTGCTTCTTACTAGGAGGGAGAGTAGGAGGGGCAAGGCAGTAGAGAGGCTGACACTGTGCAAGCACATCTGCAGGAGCACTGCATTGGCTCTGCTGGTGGGTTTGCACAGCACTGACTTCTCTGCCACCTTGTCCCTCCCACTCTCCCACCTGGTAAGCAGCAGTGACTCCACTGCCAGGAGGTCAGGTAAACACCATCATCTCACCTTGTGCCCCGTTATGGTTTGTCACAGTTACTGCCGAGCAGTTCCAGCATTCTTGGCACTCTGTGATCTTTCTCAGCAATACCTATACAAGATCTTTATGTGCTGGAAGGATAGAATTATGCAAAGCAGAAGATATATGTATATATAAAGAACTATGCCTAGTTGTGCAGTATTTGAGTGTCCCCTGTGTGGGCTAAACTAACCCAGAAGTCCACCTTTCCCTCTATGTTTCCCCATGCTCCCCACATGCTCACAAAGCACCATGAGTATTTCTGATCTCACAGTGGCTCAGGAATGTCCCTTTCAGTGACATGATGATTAAGTAACTACATCCCCATCATTGCCATCACCTTGGCGAAATGTATGTGTGTCATCATTTACTGTTGGGTGGTCTAATGGTACAGTGACAGCTATTCCCACACACAATTCTATAATGGTTTAACTACCATAGCTATTATCATGATTATTATTATTATTTATTCGTACCCTGCCCATCTGGCTGGGTTTCCCTAGCCACTCTGGGCAGCTTCCAGCAGAATAATAAAAATATGATAAAACATCAAACATAAAAAACTTCCCTAAACAGCGCTGCCTTCAGGTGTCTTCTAAAAGTCAGATGGTTGTATATTTCCTTGACATCTGAAGGGAAGGTTCCGCTACCAATAATAATAATAAACCAAGAAGAAGAAGAAGAAGAAGAAGAAGAAGAAGAAGAAGAAGAAGAAGAAGAAGAAGAAGAAGAAGAAGAAGATTGCTCACACAAGGTAGACATATGAAGCCAGGCCCAAACTACAGTGGTACCTCAGGTTACATACGCTTCAGGTTACATACGCTTCAGATTACACACTCCGCTAACCCAGAAATAGTGCTTCAGGTTAAAAACTTTGCTTCAGGATGAGAACAGAAATCGGGCTCTGGCGGCGTGGCAGCAGCAGGAGGCCCCATTAGCTAAAGTGGTGCTTCAGGTTAAGAACAGTTTCAGGTTAAGAACGGACCTCCGGAACGAATTAAGTACTTAACCTGAGGTACAACTGTACTGTATCCACTGAATCACTAATTGGATTGATAAATTTGTCAATTTTGGTTTCTATCTTTTTCTAAAGGGACACGGGTGGCACTGTGGGTTAAAGCCTCAGCGCCTAGGACTTGCCAATCGAAAGGTCGGCAGGTTCGAATCCCCGCGGCGGGGTGCGCTCCCGTCGTTCTGTCCCAGCGCCTGCCAACCTAGCAGTTCGAAAGCACCTTCGGGTGCAAGTAGATAAATAGGGACCGCTTACCAGCGGGAAGGTAAACGGCGTTCCGTGTGCTGCGCTGGCTCGCCAGATGCAGCTTGTCACGCTGGCCACGTGACCCGGAAGTGTCTGCGGACAGCGCTGGCTCCCAGCCTATAGAGTGAGATGAGCGCACAACCCTAGAGTCTGGCAAGACTGGCCCGTACGGGCAGGGGGGTACCTTTATCTTTTTCTAAATTCATTAGGGTTTTAATTAAATTTCTCCTAACATACACATTCTTGTATGCATATTTGCCTTTCACACACTTTTTTGCATGCAATTTGCATGTTATTTTCACTTATATATGCATTTTTATCCACACTTTATCCTAATATATGCATTTTTCTGCACTTTTTCGGTTGGAGAACGCCATCAGAAAATTGGAGAAGTGTGTTGCATTTCAGCTCATAAATTGTTTCAGGGAATGAGAATTAGGTAGGCTCGAATGTCAAATTTCTCCCCTACCCATAATTGTGCAGCTACTGGTTTAGATTTTTTTTGTCTCATGGGGTAGACACTGAGCCATTTTGAGGCCTACCAGTGAGGTAGAATTCACTCCAAACTGTAACATTTTTCAAAAGAAAGATCAGCCTTTCTTCTTTCTCTACTAGCATTGGTATAGTCAGTGAGTGACTCCCCCACCCCCGCCCAGCATGAAGAGAACTTAGGCTGCAATCCTAGCACCTGGGAGTAAGCCTCATTGAATTCAATGCAACTTCATTCTGAGTAGACATGGTAGACTTATTTATTCTGTTACCTGCCAAAGAATTGTGGCTTATCTGTTTCATTGATTTAAAATGCCTGTTTTATATGCTGTACAGTCAACCCTGTGCATGCTTATGCAGAGGTAAATTCTGTTGAGTTTACTGGGGCTTACTTCTTAGTAAGTGTGCATGGGATTGCAGGTTTCGGATATTATTTACAAGCCAAGAGCCTTAAGGATCAGAGACGGCTTTGAAACAAATTAATGAAAACTTGTCCTGCCTACTCTAGCCAAGTTGCTAAAAGCACACAAAAATTAAATAAAAGTATTCAGATAAAGCTTTGTGTTTGGACAATAATCTATCTATTCCTCCTATTTTTAGTCAACATCTAAAATTGATTATAGGTGTTTGGAAGGCTGTCAAGTTTACTCCACAAAAATCCAGAGAGGCCTTCATGACCTCTCTCGTACCTGATAGCCATCTTCATGTAATTTTTTTTTAAATGGCCCCCAGGGCAGCCAATCAGGGGGTCTTTTGAGTGAGCTATCCCAGGATAAATCATCACTGGACAACATCGCCTCCTTTGTCCAGCAGAGGTCACTCCATATCACTAGAAAGGTGAGTAATTTTGAAAAGCAGGGGCGAAGGCTGTGTCTGTGCCAGAACTGATAACACTCTTTAGCTGCAGCACCAGGTGAAGGAATAGGAGGCACACCAATTATAGAATACTCCCTTTTAAACAAGAATGGGGGCGGGGAGAGAGAATGCAAATCTATAGCATCCAACAGTCTTCCCTTGGCTGTGACCAAAATAAAAGGTCCTTCCCCAACATGAAAACGGGGAGAAACATGTTTCTTATTCCAATGGAATGAAACAACAGGCCTGAAATTGTATCATTATCATTTGCAAAGTTATCTAACACTGCCATTAACCCAGCTTTGTGCAGACAGGAGCAGGGCCGATGTAAGCCTCATCTGATGTGGTTGCTGCAGAAAAATAGCTGGTGTGAGCAAACGATGAATAGTGATGCAATCAAATCCTAAATTTTGGGTGGGGGTTGGATACCGGGTTCCCGTAACCTCATAAACTGCTTAGGAACTTGGGGCTTTTGGTGCCCTTTAAGAAACCTGTAGAAGAACATTTCAACTTCACAGGACACTGTTAGTGACCTATGGTGGCCATTCATGAACAAAGGGATTTCAAAGGGTGACTCAAGTTATGCTAAGGAGTTCAGTTCCATCACCTGTGACCTGAATCAGGATAATGGGTTGTTATTCCACCAACAGGTATCATAGAGTATCATAGAATGGTAGAGTTGGAAGGGACCCTGAGACCCAACTAGTTCAACCCCTGCAATGCAGGAATCTCAGCTAAAGCATCCAAGACAGGGCCGAAATATTGGGAAATAATTGAAAAAATTGGAGATAATTGGAGGCTGCAGAGCCAGGAGAAATTAAAAAATAAGGTGCGAGACTGGCTACACTATGCTCAAATTCAAGAGGTTTTTAAAATAGATAAAAAAGTTGGTTTCCAGGTGGAAAAATCGAAATTAGAGACTGAACTGCTAGAACCAAAAACTAAGATACTTTCGAGAATGTACAACTTGCTGCTTAAATGGAACACACAGGATGAGACAGTAAAATCCGCCATGATAAAGTGGGCACAAGACATTGGGCACAACATTATGTTTGAGGACTGGGAAAGGTTATGGAACACCGGAATGAAGTTCACGGCATGTAATGCCTTGAAGGAAAATATTATGAAAATGATATACCGGTGGTACATGACTCCAGTTAAGCTGGCTAAGATATACCACCTGTCTGATAACAAATGTTGGAAATGTAAAGAGGCGGAAGGGACATTCTTTCATCTCTGGTGGACCTGCCCAAAAGTGAAGGCCTTCTGGGAAGTGATTTACAATGAGCTAAAAAAAGGTATTTAGATATACCTTTCCCAAGAAACCAGAGGCCTTCCTCCTGGGCATGGTGGACCAGAAGGTGTCAAAGAAGGATAGATCTTTGTTTATGTATGCTACTACAGCAGCAAGAATCCTCATTGCAAAGTATTGGAAGACACCAGATTTACCCACGCTGGAGGAATGGCAGACGCAGTTGATGGACTACATGGAACTGGCTGAAATGACTGGCAGAATCCGAGATTTGGGAGAGGAAATAATGGAGGAGGACTGGAAAAAATTTAAGGACTATTTGCAAAAACAATATAAGTTGTATGAATGTTAAGAATGTGTATGATTAGGAAACTTTTGCTTCAGCAACTTGAATAGGTGAACTGGAAATTAAGTTATAAGAAAGACGAGGTGGACAATATGAAATAACTATACTATGTTTATTTTTAAGGTATAAATAACAGAGATACAGTATTTTGAACTTAGAAACATAGTATTTGAAAGATACAATAAGATATGAAACAAGGTAACAAATTGCTGATGTTTTAATTGCAAAGAACGCAGGGTTCGGAAGATGTTGGGAAGTCCGGTTGGAATGGTAAAAATATTCTGGAAAGTTGGTTTCTATGTATTTCTTATTTCTTGTATCTTCATTCTTTATTCTTTATTCTGTAATTTTCTGACTGTTTGAAAGAAAACTTAATAAAAATATTAAAATAAAATAAAATAAAGCATCCAAGACAGATGGCCATCCAACCTCTGCTTAAAAACATCCAAAAAATGAGAGTTCACAACTTCCCCAGGGAGACCCTTCCACTGTCGAACAACTCTTACTGTCAGAAAGTTTTTCCTGATGTGCTGATTCATTAATTCATAAATGCCCGTATGTTTGTGCTGTCATCAACACTGCTTTGTGAATGGTCGCTTTAATTATATTCCGTGCATTTAACTTTTCGCACAATTATCAATGGCTTTCTTTCTTTCTTTCTTTCTTTCTTTCTTTCTTTCTTTCTTTCTTTCTTTCTTTCCGTTTTTATTTATTTTCATGGTGCAGAAGATAAATTTTGAGAAAACAATTGTTACAACAGTAAACAACAAGTAACTTGTCCTGATAAAATCACAGACTTTTATCGTGCCATGTGTTAAAGTTTCGTTTGATTGCTCTAAGAGATCAAGTCACATTTTCCCATGAGTGCTAGGTGGATTCCTGCCACAGTCTGAACAATTTATGTATTCAATGGTGTCTGTATTTCTTGCATTTCATTTCACTCCGACCTCACGGATACCTTGCTCCACCCATCTGCCCCCCACCCCCTGTGCCCACCTGCCTGCCAACTCAATACAACATTCCATGCATTTGATGAAGTGCAGTGGAGAGAACGAACATCTCTAAACATGTAGACGACCATATAGCCTGATCTACTTCCAATATTCTACATCAGAATATGCTGTCTGCCCATAAGTCAGAATATAGGCAGCCTGATTCTGTGCAGAAATGGACTTAGGTGCCACCAAACTACATGCTGCTGTATCCCTGCTATAGAAGAGCTATAAACTACCAGTGGTTTGACAGAGGGCAACTACAGAGGTTTGACAAGAAGGTGTTATTTTCTGTGCAAGGAGGCACAATATAAGCCACCTAGAGGCTAATTTCACAAGAGACTGACACCAAACAGTGACCTCCTCTCCCTGATCTGCTTTTTAATTAGCACCTGTACAGAGTAATCACCTGAATAATTGCCTCTTTTCATGGGTCAACAAATCAGCAAGCTCTGACCTCCCTTCCCACCTGGGTAAAAGATTTTCTTGGAAGTGTGTGCAGGGGCAATTGATTTGTTTATTTTGTATTGGCTGTAGAGCCGATGAAAGATACCAGCACCATCTTCCTGCCTCCCAAAAAATCTCCACAGTGTTCCTTATTTGCCAGAAAATGAAGTACTGTAAAGCACTTCACTTGGGGTTGCTGTTTAGGAACTGCGGTTAGTGCAGAATGCTTTATGATCATATCACAAATGGGTTATGTCAGCTGCACTGATTCCAGGGCCCAGTTCAAAGTGCTGGTTCTGACTTTTCCTACCCTTCATGGCTTAGCACCAGCGACCTTGAAGGACTGCCTGTTCTCATATTCTGTTCCTGAAAAAATGTGTCGAGATTTCTGCATTGCGAGAGGTTGGACTAGACAAACGTCTCTTCCAACTCTACAGTTCAGTGTTTCTATGATTCTCTGTAACCAGGCCTTTGGCCTCTATCTGTCACCCTTTAGAGTGGGTGGGATTTTTTAAATGCACCCCCCCTCTTGGTTTTAGTGTTTCTACGTGGGCTTCTTTGTTGTTTGGTTGCAAGTTGCTTCGAGTTGCCTTGGGCAAGAGAAAACAACTAACAACTCTGAATAAATAAATAAAATATCTGGTGCTGAGGAACAACAATGGGAAGGTGACTGTTTTGCTGATGTCCTGCCTGTAGGCTTCCCAAAGACATTTCAGGTTGGCTATTCTGGGATGCTGATGCTGGAATAGACGGTCCTTTGGTCTGATCCAGCAGCCTATTCTCAGCCTTGTGTGGATGCCATGTTCTCATGAAAAGTGGCATCTGGGGAAAATAACTTTGTCCGTGCAGACTTCTCAATGGACAGCTGGGGCATTAAGCAGTACAGGCAGAGAACACAGCGCTAGTTAATGTTAACAAAGCTGATGCCCAAGTTATTTGAGCAAATCGAGTGTTGGATGACAGACAGAGCATATGTTTATACTCCTTATAAATGCCTTGTTTTCATGGGTATCTGTATGCTTTGTGGGTGGCAGAAAGAGAGGCCCAGGCCAACAGCCCCTCTGGCTTCAAGCCTTGGGGGATGTTCCCTAACATTCCAAGCAACAGAAAGCTTAAAAAAGCAGGGAATGGGGGAGGTTTTCTGTGATTTCCCCTGGAATAGATGCCCAGTCCCGCTTTTCAGGAATGTAAACACGCAGACACCCATAAAGACTGAGCAGCTGGATGCAATGGGTGCTCACCGCTCTACAAGAGAAGTATTCATCTCATGTCATATGTAGCCAGCCACCCCCTCCCTCACACGCAGAAGGCATGTGAGTTTGTCTGGGGGTCTCAAGATGGAGAGATTTCAGCTCCTCAGGAAAGACACCCCTGCCCCTGTTTCTTCGTGGGGGGAAATATGCCTGCTTGAAGTGGTCACACAGCCTTATTGCTGGCTTGGGAAACCTTCCTCCTGTGATTTGTCGAGATTAACTGCATGTCCTAGTGAGGATGGAGCCTGTCCAAATCCACATTAAAACCTATTCACGGTTCTCATGGTTATTCACAAAATTGCTAGGGTAGCAGCAAGCAGCAGCACATTGGATGAAGTGGATGCAAAAGGCAAATGCAATATGAAATCCCAGACGGTGGGTTGGAAGTGAGGCTAGCAGAAGGCATGAATGGGATCAGTGGAAATGAATTTTGGAACTGGAAGGTTATAATAGCATAGATGCAATGCAAAGAAGACCATGTAAGCAATAGTCTCCTTAGGTAAAGGTAAAAAGGCAAAGGACCCCTAGACAGTTAAGTCCAGTCAAAGGCGACTGTGGGGCTGCAGCGCTCATCTTGCTTCCAGGCTGAGGGAGCCGGCGTTTGTCCACAGACAGCTTTCCGGGTCATGCGGCCAGCATGACTAAACCGCTTTTGGCACAACGGAACACCGTGACGGAAACCAGAGCACATGGAAATGCCATTTACCTTCCTGCCACAGTGGTACCTATTTATCTACTTGCACTGGTGTGCTTTCGAACTGCTAGGTAGGCAGGAGCTGGGACAGAGCAACGGGAGTTTACCCTGTCGCAGGGATTCGAACCACCAACCTTCTGGCCAGCAAGCCCAAGAGGCTCAGCGGTTTAGACTACAGCGCTTCAGAGTGACATGGAAGAAAATCTTATCAGTAACTGAGTAATCCATATCCCTCACCTTATGTCAAGCTTGGAGAGGTTTGGATTGAGCAGCGATGTCCCACCACTCAGCTCTGGTGACTGAGCCAGCCTCTCACCAGCTAAGCACTGCTTGCACTTGCGATGCTTCTGAATGCCAGTTGCTGGAAACCAAAGGAGGGGAGAGTGCGCTGGTCCTCGAATCCTGTTTGCAGGTTTTCCACAGGAATTTGTTTGGCCACTGTGGGAGCAGGATGCAGGATTAGATGGACCATTGGCCTGATCCAACAGGCTTTTATTACGAAAGGAGATAAAAAGAGTGGAGCTGATAGTGAGAAGAGGCACAAAAGAGAGAACTACTAGGTTTTGCAGTTGCAGTAAAGAATAATAGCCTGGTTTCACCCCCACAAATTCTTGCTGAGGATATTCTGGCTTTACTGGCTATGGCTTGGCTGTGGGGGACAGCTCAGTGTTTGTGAAGCTTTCCTGAAGCATTCTTGGAGAGGGCAAAAATACACCATGTACAAGTCTCACATCATGTCACAGAAACAAGATGAAACCACAGAGCTTCTACAGCCCACAATAACATTTTTTTATTTTATTGGTCTGGTGCTGACAAACCTCTGTTATCTTCTCCTTCTGGATGGTTGCAGTGCCAACCCAATGAAATTCTTCTCTTCCATCACAAAGAGTGAGGCCAAGTGTCAGGAAACTGACCCTTGCCTGTCTCTTGCCCCCAGGTTTTGCTATGGGCCAGTTCTGGTTTCACAGACACTTACTGCACCTCTGACCTCTGTTGCTTGCACAAGAGATGAAGAGAAGGGTCGTGGCTCTCACACACAGGGAGAAAATGTACTTTGCATGCTAAATGTCCCAGGTTCAGTTCCTGGCATCTCTAAGCAGCATTGAGAAAGACTCTGGAACAACTGTCCATCATTGTCGATCAGCAATAAGGAGCTAGATGGAACAATGGTCTGAGGCAGCTTCCTATGTTATGAAGATATCTAATGGGCTGTTGTGATTTTTCAGGGATGCATTACAGAGCTGCACAACCTGCTCACCCCCCACTTTCCCCTAGCATTTATGAAGAGGCATGCCAACATGTTCAGGAAATTGCACTGGAGTTTTAAGTATGAGAACCATAAAATACTGGCTCACTGTCCTTGGAATTACCTGGTAAAAAGCAAACTCCAGCATTCCCTGGGTCAGCTGCATAGAGCTGCTAATATGTGAAGGATATGCATTATTATTATTATTATTATTATTATTATTATTATTATTATTATTATTATATTATTATTATTATTATTATTATTATTATTGTTATTATTATTAAAGCTATCAGTTAAAGAAGGCACACAATATGTCTTCCAGTTAAAACGATAAATTATCTTGAAAATATATTATATTATTAATATAAGGAGGCAGTTTATACCAACGAGAAATACATAAAGGGCTTTTTTCACCTCTTAAGTGGGTGCCATTGCCATTAAAAGAGAACAAGGGTGAGTTCATGGGGAGTTGTGGCACCTCTTTTTCTACAAAAATAGCATTGAATAAATATATGGTTGATTTTTTTTTATCTTGGTATTTAATTCTGGGGGGGAAAGTGAAAAGAGTGCATTTTTCTGTTGGTTTGAGGATTGCAGTGACTTCTAGCAAAATGTGTTGATATTATAATGCAGGGGTCTACATCCAGTGTCGCCCAACCTTTGGGGGGTGGGCAGATGCCAGTGGTAAGTGCTGTGGAACATATACAGTGGTACTTCGGTTTATGAACTTAATCCGCTCCGGAAGTCCATTCTTAAACCGAAACCATTCTTAAACCGAGGCGTGCTTTCCCTAATGAGGCCTCCCGCCACCAGTGCCCTTCTAGCGTTTGGATTCCGTTCTTAGACCAAGGTAAAGTTCGCAAACCGGGACACTACTTCTGGTTTTATGGAGTTCATAAACCAAATTGTTTGTAAACAGGATTGTAATTAAACCGAGGTACCACGGTATATACGGGACGCGGGTGGCGCTGTGGGTAAAAGCCTCAGCGCCTAGGGCTTGCTGATCGAAAGGTCGGCGGTTCAAATCCCCGCGGCGGGGTGCGCTCCCGTTGTTCGGTCCCAGCGCCTGCCAACCTAGCAGTTCGAAAGCACCCCCGGGTGCAAGTAGATAAATAGGGACCGCTTACTAGCGGGAAGGTAAACGGCGTTTCCGTGTGCTGCGCTGGCTCGCCAGATGCAGCTTTGTCACGCTGGCCACGTGACCCGGAAGTGTCTGCGGACAGCGCTGGCCCCCGGCCTCTTGAGTGAGATGGGCGCACAACCCTAGAGTCTGTCAAGACTGGCCCGTACGGGCAGGGGTACCTTTACCTTTACCACGGTATATGGCTCCCCCCCCCCCCGCGAAGCAAATCGCGCTCTCTCTCTCTCTCTCTCTCTCTCTCTGTGTGTGTGTGTGTGAGAGAGAGAGAGAGAGAGAGAGCTCTTCTCAGCTAACCTGTGCAGACCTGCAGAGAAAACCTGCAGAGAAATGGTTGCTCTGATGATGAGGGAGGAGCAATTTATATCCACATCAGACTTGCTAACCTGTATCTACTTTAAATCCTGTCCCCTTTTTCGTTGTTTCAAAAAACCACAGGGGTCTTAGCTGGCAAGGGAAAAAAATTCTTGGGGGAACCATCCGGATCAAGCCAGTGGGTTGAGGGGTTAGCCACTCCTGTTGCAGAGAAAGCCTTTTTTTTCTGCACAGAAATATACGCCTGGGAGTGGAATTGGGGCCAAAGTTAATTCTCTCCAGCATGTTGGCACAACATCAATCTATTTATTTATTTATTATTCTATGAAAACCATAGCATGCCCTTCCTCCCCAAAAGGAAACCAGGGCGCCTCACAAAACGAAAATCGCATTAAAACATTTAAAAACGAAAACACAATATATTACATACACCAGTTAAAAGCCTGATGAAAAAGACCCATCTATTGCCATCGACCCACAGAGTCTGCCAGCGCTTTTGTTCTCTGTGCTTACTTCAGAATAAGGAACTCAGGTTTTTGTGTTTAAAACCCTCATGTCACTCTTTATTTCTGAATTTTTTTTTACCTTATAATGCTCTGCTTTACTTTGTCTCAATGTTTTTCTAGGTGCAGATGAGCTTTGCAAGAAGCGAAGCTGTCCAAAATGTTGCCATTTTGAAGAACGTTGGAAGAGCCAAGGATTGTTCCTGCTACTGTTGTAGTTAAGGGCTTTGTTTAAATTTTATTTTTATTTTATATATATATATAATATTTTATTAGGTTTTTTCAAAAAAATTAACAACCAACAAAACTCAACAAAAATCACAAAAACAACAAACAACAAACATCAGAAATACAAACAGAAAAAAAGAGAATGTAAAAAAGCAAATTTGTTTAAATTTTATTTTAATCCTATGTTGCTTCACAGCTCTCCAGAGTTCTGCACCAGCGTTCTGGGCAACCTCATGTTGCCAAGCCTATTAGGTGCCTGTATGACCTAGCACTGGAAAGGCAAGTGCAAAGGTCCAAAGTTTATTTTAAAATGTGCAAACAAGAGGAAACACCACTCAACCATTTCTTAATTTCTTTAAGGTAAGAAAGAGCAAGAGGCAAACAAAATCCCTGCTCCGCCTCTCCAAAACTATGAAACTAATATGGATTAAGGAGGAGAATGAAATCCATTTTAATTCCCCCCAAAACCCCATTGGCGCATTTGTCTGCTCTTTGGCAAACGTAATCCACTCTGGACTGGTGCTTGTGCCTGTAAGTTTCATCCATTTTCACCAAAAGGGAGGCAAATTAAAACTGTTTTTAGATTGGCCATGATAGTGAATGAAGCCACAGAGCTTCATTCTAGATAGGGTAGCTTGGAAAATGAAACACAGAGAGATCACAGATTTAATAAAAATGAACAAATAGCTACAGATACAAAATGAATCTTGGGGCCCATGTACACTCTTACTCTTTATCATGTTTTCAAATGATATTTTAATCACCCTTCATAATATTACCGTGTACAGACTTTTCAAGATGTGAAGATCTCTTATACTGCCAGAATAAGGATACTAGAATGGTCATTGAACCATTTGTGGAATACACACAAGATATGGGTGACTGAGGCTGTGTATATTATATTAAAACACATGAAGATAAATTGAAATAGGTCAAGTGCCAAGCTAACCACTGGACTGAGACTCTTGAGTTTTTCCAGATACCACCAGAGACACACATTAGTTTCTACATTATTTCAGAGCAATCTTACAGCCTCAAAATAATTTTTGCATTACTTCAGAGAAGTTTTATAGCCTCAAAGTGAACTTTCACATCATGGGAACTGCTATTCAAAAGCCTTATTTTGGCTGGCTGTACTTTATGTGGTGGTTCTTATATTGTGGATTTTTATAGTGCAGGGTTTTTTTTAATAGATATTGTTTTGCTCTGTTTGTTCTGCAAGTGAATATTTTTTATTGCTATGCGTCTCATTGCTGGAAATGATGTGTTTGAGGGATACTTCTGCCCCCCACTTGTGTGCTACAAAAATATGAGTGGACAGAAACTCTCTCAAACTGCAGTGTCCGATTGACTGCATGTATACAGACACATTTGTTATAGGGAAATGTGCCAGATAACGTAAGACCAAAGGATGCTGACCTGCTTAGCATATGTACTACATGTGCATATGCTACATGTGTGCTTGCTGGCTTGGTCATGTCAATAGGCCCCAAATGAGAAGACTCCTTACACAACACTGCTTGCTTATCAGCCTGTCAATTGTGATCAGTCATGGAGATAAGACTATCAGTGACTACTAACCACTATGGAAATGTTCTGTCTCCTATGTCAGAGCCACTATGCCTTTGGACAACAGTTTCTGGGAATCACAAGTCGGAAGAGAGCTGCTGCACTCAAGTTCTGATTGCAGGCTTCCCATTGGCATCTGATGGGCTACTGTGAGGATCCTGGAATAGATGGGCCTCGGCCGGCTCCCGCAGGACTCTCCTTATGAGTAGGGGTGGGGTGGGGGAGTGGGATTTGATTCAGTTCCCATTTATAGTCATACCTACCCAATTTGCGGGGACGCGGGTGGCGCTGTGGAATAGACCACAGAGCCTAGGACTTGCCGATCAAAAGGTCGGCGTTTCGAATTCCCTGACCATTCCCTGACCGTTCCCTGACCGGAAGCTGTACGCCGGCTCCCTCAGCCAATAAAGTGAGATGAGTGCCGCAACCCCAGAGTCGGCCATGACTGGACCTAATGGTCAGGGGTCCCTTTACCTTTACCCAATTTGCACTTTCTTAAACAATATACAAACCACAACATAGTCATCCTTCCTTCAAAATTCACTTTTCTTCTAATTTTGCAATGCAGTTCTGTAGCCAGGTGAGGAGTACACAAATACATATGCCTGGCTAAAGTGTGTGTAATGCATGTGTCTGTGAAAACAGCATACGAAAATGGATTATATAAGGGAAAGTTGCATGCACAGATCTGTATAGCAGAAGAATGCTGGGTGAATTTTCATAGGGAGTTCTTTTTTAAAAAAACACACAAAAAAACCTGCAAACTCCAGTAGAGAACTGAAAAGAGTGGAGAAAGAAGAAACTAATCTTGACAGATTTACCCATCCCTACTTATAAGCATTCCTGTTAATTTTGATCTGCATCAATATCACACCCTCCAACATTTCTCCAATGAAAATAAAGGTAAAGGTAAAGGTACCCCTGCCCGCACGGGCCAGTCTTGCCAGACTCTAGGGTTGTGCGCTCATCTCACTCTATAGGCCGGGAGCCAGCGCTGTCCGCAGACACTTCCGGGTCACGTGGCCAGCGTGACAAGCTGCATCTGGCGAGCCAGTGCAGCACACGGAACGCCGTTTACCTTCCCGCTGGTAAGCGGTCCCTATTTATCTACTTGTACCCGGGGGTGCTTTCGAACTGCTAGGTTGGCAGGCGCTGGGACCAAACGACGGGAGCACACCCCGCCGCGGGGATTCGAACCGCCGACCTGACGATCGGCAAGTCCTAGGCGCTGAGGTTTTACCCACAGCGCCACCCGCGTCCCCCCCCCAATGAAAATAGGGGTGTCCTATTCAATAATAATAATAATAATTAACAACAACAACAATTTTATTATTTATACTCCACCCAACTGACTGGGTTGCCCCAGCCTCTCTGGGTGGCTTCTAACATATATAAAAACATTTTTAAAACATTTTTTTAAAAAAACAAAAACCCTTCCCTATACAGTGGTACCTCGGGTTAAGAACTTAATTCGTTCTGGAGGTCCGTTCTTAACCTGAAACTGACCAATTTATCAATCCAATTTGTGATTCAGTGGATACAGTACAGTTGTACCTCAGGTTAAGTACTTAATTCGTTCTGGAGGTCCGTTCTTAACCTGAAACTGTTCTTAACCTGAGGTACCACTTTAGCCAATGGGGCCTCCTGCTGCTGTTGCCCTGCAGCCGTACATTTTCTGTTCTCATCCTGAAGCAAAGTTCTTAACCCGAGGTACTATTTCTGGGTTAGCGGAGTCTGTAAGCTGAAGTGTCTGTAACCTGAAGCATCTGTAACCCAAGGTACCACTGTACTGGACTGCCTTCAGATGTCTTTGAAAGGTTGTATAGTTATTTATCTCCTTGACTCAGGGGTCACATAACTCCATACCCTCCAAGAATTCTCTGATGAAAATAGGGACATACTAAGGAAAAGCGGGACATTCTGGAATCAAATCATAAACCAGGACGACTTCTGTAAATCCAGGACTGTTCCTGGAAAATAGACACTTGGAGGGTCTGAAATATACCATCATTTCTGCATGGCTCTTTGGTACTTCTTTCTCCAACATTTATGAAGCAGAGCTTTAGGTTGTCCAGGAAATTGAGCTGGAGCTTTAAGGATACAAACCATAAAAGAGTGGTTTTCTATTGCTGCAATTACCTGCTCAAAGCAAACACCAGTCGTCCCCGAGCCAGGTGCAACGTGGGGTAGTTTGTTTTTATTTTTACACAGACCTACTCTCTGTTCTGTTCCTCCAGCCAAAGCTTTCCTGTAAGACGTTAGGGCCGTGAAGTGGGCGCCTTGCAGCAGGAAAATATGATGTCATTTGCTTCAGAAATCATTCACTCTTTTCCACACCGTTTAAATAGCTCAACCCCATCTCAGCACCTTGCAGTTCAAACATGTCCTTTCATTTCTCCTGTGCCAAAGGTTCTGTTTACAGATTGTGTCACTGGAACAGGAAATGAAGTTTCAATAGGAGGGCTGAAATTACCTATTGGCTTTCGAGGGTGTGGGGGGATTGGAGAAGCCAGGCTGCCTCTCCTGAGATATCCCTGAACTTCCCCCAAAGTCCAATCAAATCTTTTGCAAAGCGCCCAGTAATATGGAGTCAGACCAAGACTCCTGCATTTGAGAAAGGTTTCTTTTCCTCATTGTATTTACTATGCACATAGAGCGACAAGCTCATTTCCAGTGAATTTATCACTATTGCCAGAGACTGGGATTTAAGACATCTTTGTTGCCTAGTCTTAAATTCAGTCACCCCATCAGTTTGCAATTTTTTTAAAAGAAAAGTTTGCAGGAAAATCCATGTGCATTTTTGTGGATGTTGCTTCTAATAGGCACATTTCTGCAAGCATTTCCCAGCAGTTTTGCATGCTATTTCCCCTAATTTTTGTATGCACATTCCCTTATTAATGCAAATTTCGTATCCATTTTCCGATTGGGGTACTGGACAGCAAAATTCAGAAAACAGCTGCATTCTGGTTCACGTATTGGCTCAGAAAGTGAAAAATAGATATCTATATTTACATTTATAGATATGTATGGAAGTGAGAGCTGGACCATAAAGAAGGCTGATCACCGAAGAATTGATGCTTTTGAATTATGGTCTGGAGGAGACCTCTTGAGAGTCCCATGGACTGCAAGAAGATCAAACCGATCCATTCTTAAGGAAATCAGCCCTGAGTGCTCACTGGAAGGACAGATCCTGAAGCTGAGACTCCAATACTTTGGTCACCTCATGAGAAGAGAAGACTCCCTGGAAAAGACCCTGATGTTGGGAAAGATGGAGGGCACAAGGAGAAGGGGACGACAGAGGATGAGATTGTTGGACAGTGTTCTCGAAGCTACCAGCATGAGTTTGACCAAACTGCAGGAGGTAGTGGAAGACAGGAGTGCCTGGCGTGCTCTGGTCCATGGGGTCACAAAGAGTCGGACACGACTAAACGACTAAACAACAACAACAACATATTTATGTTCTGCAAAAGTGGAACAGTATAGTCACACATTGGAAGGCATTGAGTCAGGACTCCAGCAAGAACCAGGGGCTTGAGAGATGACAGATGAGTGTGTATATCCTGTGTACATCACTCAGCTCTTCCCCAAAGAGGGAATTATGGGGAAATCAGCCAGGCCAGCAAGGAAGTGTCTTAACAGTCTAGTGAGGGTCATGTGGCACTCCTTGACATCTATAAACGTTCTCTAGCTAGGTTTATGCAAAGTTCTGAAAAACAAGGAGACCCTTTGGCCACTGGGTTCCCACTGAGGGCACAGATATATGTTACATTTATAATCTGAAGAAGAAAACAGTCAAGGGCCTGCAACCTGAAGCTAGTTTCCCACTAAACGATCACCTTCAGCTGCTATTTGCCCCTGAATGTGCTTCTTGCAGCACTGCCAGGCAAATAGCAGCTTGGGGTGGATTTTAGTCAGGAAACTGGTGCCACATTCCAGACTGAGGTTCTGTGTTTACTTTTTCTTCAAAATAAAAATGGCCAGTTTAGGGGTGCAACCCTATACCCATTTATCTGGAGTAAGCCCTATTGAACTCACTGGAAATTACTTATGAGTAGGCATGTACAGGATTGAGTTGTAACTAAGTATGTTTTTACATATATACTTGTGTGATTTTACATATACAAATAATGAGATACATAGTTTCATCCTAAGAGAATATTTTGGCCTTTGCCAGCTTGACACATTAAATTCACATGTTGCTAGAACATTGCAAAACTCATTGAAAAGGTTATATATAAGTAGTTAATAAGGACAAATAAATAATTCAGATCTCCAACTGAAAGCTTACAGAAATGGGAAGAATAATTAAGAGCTAGTTGTTTACATGGCCACTTTAAGGGCTTTCCCCCCAACCTGTGTGCCCATTTTTGTTTTGTGTTTTGTCACATTGGATGGAAAATTGAAGTGAAATGCCTACCACAATGCCAGAATACTTCAACTTCTGCCAACCTGGCATTTACCAGATGTTTGGTAACATAACTGGGAGTTAGAGTCGAAAATATCTGGAGGATGCCAGTTTGACAAAGACTGCAATACTCTACCAGTGGGAACAATGGCATGAGTCGGTCAAGTTAAATGTGGAGAAGTGAACCCAATACTGGGGAAATTTGAAAGAGATAAATTGAAATTGACAGATTACTCTATCCCTAGACAGACTAGGTCATTAATGTGCACGTGGGTTGTTGTTTTTCATGTGCACATTTTTGCACTGTCATTCACGCACAAGTGCTTTCAGTTTCATGCCTCCAGAATCTTAATACTTGTGCTGTCCGCGGTTGTCCCCTCCCCTCAATTCCTATTTCCCTGCCCTCTGGAAGCTCCAGAAACCTGAGGTCCTTTGTTTATTTAGAGCAGCATTTCTAGACCACCATCTCACAAAATATCTGTGTGCTGCACTATTATAAAACATCCAACAGCATTAAAAACAACACAAATAATTGTGAAAGCAACTGATGGCATGGAAGCAGACTGTGATGGCCTGGGAATCGGATTCGGATGCTGAACCTGAGGAATCCCAGCCTGCACAGGATTCCCCGCCTCCAGAACCACCTGAGTCGGGGCTGGGGCCTGAGCCTGAAGGGTCCTCACCTGTGCTGGATCCTCAGGTGCAGGCACCAGCTGAGTCCCATTGCCTGCAGGTGCTTCACTCTCAGCCCTGTCAGAGGAGGCTAAGGTTGCCTCTGGGTCCGGTAACCCTCCAGCCTCTCCTGAGCTGCAGAGGCTCAGGGCAGAGAGGCGGAGGGAACTAAGTTCCCGCAGGAGGAGTGCTCGCCTCCAGGCCAGGAGAGGTGAGTCACCTGAGGATTGAGGCCGCCCTATGCCTCGGGGGAGATAAAAGCCAGCCAGCCCCAGTCCCTAGCTGCGGGAGCAACATCATTGGTTGTCAGTTCCAGCCTGATCCCTGACCTGCTTCTCTGCCAGAGCTCCTGACCTCACCCAACTCCCTGCCCTGCACCCAGCTTCAACTTCTACAGACTGCCTCCATATTGTACCATCGACCTCAGACTGGAGTCAGACCTCACCTCTCGGTTTGCCCACAGGACCAGGACACAGGTCTTTGTTTATCTGTGTGCAAACACCTTAAAAAACAGTTTTGTCCATGGAGTCGTGCGACAATTGTGTGGTGATAGCTAGGTGCCCACTATTTGCACTCAGGCAGGCTCTATTTGGATCTGTAGCTGACTGCATAGGGTTTTGAGCAGTGGAAAATGGGCACAATCCATATTCACCCTCTGTGAGTTCACCGAAGACGTGAAAAGAGTTTCAAAGTTTCGAAGCGCTCCTGGGTCCCTGGGGAGAAATAAAGAGGGTGCTGATGCAATGATTGCTTAGCATTCCCAACAAGCTGATAGGGTCCCCCTTTTCTTTATTGGGGGCACCACAGAACACTTTTAGGCTTTGAAATACAGAGAAAGGAGCAGGAGAGGAAAGGAGAAGCAGGGAAAGGAAAGCAAGAAATGCAGCTTGAACGCATATGCCAGGCAGGGGAAATTGCTGCTTTAAAGAAGTGTTTGTCTCTAGTTTGTTTAGTTATTCTCTAGGCAATTTCACAGCTGATGAAGCCAAGGCTGCTCAGGCTGAGAACCGAACAATATCCTCACTGTTTCAGCAGCTCTTGCTCAAGCCCTGGCTGCCGATCTGGAGGGAGGGCAGAGAAGGCTCCTTTATAAAAGAGCTTAAAGTGTCCCTAGAAAACGTCACAGCAGAGGATGTCCTGTAATTAAGACATTGTTTAAAAGCCCCAACCTGATCAGCTGTCAGCGTCACTTAGGATAACACTCAGGCCAAGGGAAGGTCTTTATTGGGGGCTGTCTAATGGGCCCATTCACTTTGCTGAATTTCCCCCCTGTAGGTGTTACAGGAGCTGGGAGCCAAGTTGCTTGGCATAGATATGTTTAGATAATGAAATGTGTGTTGTACTTGAGGGGAGGGTTGCCCCTTGGGTGGTGTGGTGATGTGGCTGTGGACTGGTTTCACCAACTGCTCCCCTTCTTGATTTACTGCGCCCCCGCAAAGCTTTGGAAACTGCGGGAAGATGTAGAAAAATTGAGAACAGAGCACATGGCAAAGTGGCTGAATGATCAACACTCTCACCATGCCCTGACAGGAGGAAAACCTCAAAATCCATCAATGAGCTCTCCATATCATCACCAAAAGGCCATGAGCAGCACAGAGTTAGCTGTGGTTAAGACCACTGAGATCAATGAGCACTCAGTCCTGTGGCGGATTGCTCTGAATAAGTGAATCAGACATGAAAAGGAAGCACAGAATGCAGAAGCTTGCAGCATGAAATGAGAGAGTACAACTACTAGCACAGAGTGATTGCTGGATTTCAAAATCATATGGGAGATTACATTATCCTGCATTAGAAGATACTGTTACGCTTGTCCAACTCAGAGCCAGAGAACTGGAAGATTGTGTAGTAACACAACCCAGGAAATCTGCTGCAACAGGATCCTCGATAGGTGGCTTTCAGTCTCTGTGTAGAAGCTTCTGATGTAAAAAGACAAAACAAAACCCCTCTTCCTTGAGCAGTACAGCGCTTGCCCAAATTGCCACTTGTTCCAATTTAGCAGTTTTTGCAGGAAAAGCTCCAGGGCAAAAGAAAAAAAGACGCTCAAACACAGCACTTTAAATATGGGCCTGTGCCTAAAAAGCAGGGGGGCAAAAGTTAAGTGTGGATGGGCTCTCAGCTTACCCAGTAATTATGGGTGTAGTTTGAAATTTTGAGATTTTTGAACTAATTCAGTACACTTTGTTGAACTGAACTGGTTCATTCCAAGCAAAGGAGTTTCCAGATGGGTAGACAACCCATGTTAGTCTGTTGCAGCAAAAGCTCAGCGATGCCAATGATGGGAGGCCGAGTTTGTAATGGTGCCCCTCTCCACTGGCTGCCCCTCTTTCCAGGGCTGTTATGGCTGTCTTCAACAGTTTTTCTGCCTCCATTAATCTCTCCTCTCCAAACGCCCAACCTTACAACACTACATGTGGACTTACGCAGAGCTGCTGCGTAAAGGTGCAGGAAACGTTTCACGGCGAAATCAGCCCCTGCTGCTCACCTTGCATCTTGGTAGAAACCATTGCTGATAAAGCTATGGAGCCTTCCTTGTCCTGAAGGGGGATAGCATACTGTTCACCCTTTTACACAGATTATGTCAAAAATGCAGAATGTAAAAAGCAGTCACGTACCGCTTTGTGTTGCAATCTGAACGCCGGAGAAAGTAGCATTATAAATAACGTACAATCAGATATTTATAAGATCTGAGATGGTCACGTTTTTCCTGTTTACTTTTCGGTTGAACGGCTTGCTCATGAAAAAGGGGAGCTGGACCGCGATGGCTAGACACAACCATTGTGCAAGGAGAAGGCACTGTACAAACTGTCCCAGAAAGCTTTGCCAAGTGCCAAGCCGCATCACTTCTGATCTGCGTCCCATGCTCCCACCCTCTGCTGCCAGAACTCACTGGTCTTTTGGGCCGTTCAGGAAATGTCAACTACGCCACTAGGAAATGCTGTTTCTGGGATGTGCACTGAAAAGTAGAATGAAAGGTCACCGTGGCCTTGTGCCAGAATTCAGTGTAGCGAGCTCTGTGTTGAATGGTATTCTGGGACCTCGTGCATCTCAGACACATAAGCTGTGCTTTTCTGCCCTTTCAGCATTCATGCACAGAGGCAGATTCATTTATTCGAAGCTGGAAGGACACACAGACATTGGAAGCTCATCAAGTTAGGTTACTAGGGCATAGCCCTCCCAAAGAGAATGTTAAGCCATTGTTTAAACTCCTCCTCCTCCTAAAAACCCCAAAGCCATGCATACTTCCCTGTCCCACGTATATTTTATACTTCTATGAATTTACAGAGGCTTGGCCAAGCGCTTCTGTCAATCTCTTTTTCTCTGTCCAATTAGAGCTGGCCAAAGACATTTTGCTGCTGTAGGCAAAATGCCCTGGCGCTGCCTCTTCCCCACGGTGATGCCCCCCAGCAGATCCGGGGTTCTGCCTTGCCCCTCTCATCATGCCCAGCTGCCACCATCCTGCAACTGCACCCTTGACTGTGGCCGTGTCCACAATGCCTCTACAACGCAGCAGCAAGGGGGCAGCATTGAGGACAATGGCACTATGGTGGCAGTTCACCACTATGGTGGTGAAGAGTGGGGCTGGCAATAGCAGGGGTGTGGGGCTGGGACCAGCTGCCCACTGCAAGTGGCTTCACCTTGCCGCATTGATGGGTCACTCCTGCATCTCTGCCCCAATCATTCAGTCCTAATTCCAAAGTATAGATGTAGCAAAGAGATCCTTCCCATGTGTTTCCGGGTAGATAAACCATGTGAAATTTGATCATTAGGACTGCCAGCTTGCCAGCCCCTGTTGTCAAGATTTCCATGCCCTCCTGTTGTTTTAAGGGTAATTCCAGCGTCTGAGCAAGACTTGGTAGAGGTACTTGAAGAGCAGTCTTCCCTGCCTTCTGAGCATGCTCAGAGTTTGTGTTTTCTTTGAAGACAACACCCCCAAACAGCTCAAAACTAATAATTTGTAGCTAGCCAGCAGAATGGTGTGGTAGCTAGTTTGAGCAGCTTGTTTTTTTAATATGTAAGAGAGATAGTAGGCACAGTGTGTGAGTCTCTTTTTATAATAAATATCTGGTATTTTGCTTAATCATTTGCATTCATTTTTGTGAATGGGGGGAGAAGTATTGGGAGGATAAATGGTGGGTGACTTCTTTGTGTGTTGGAACTTTTGGTGCCTGTGTGTTTTTGGAACTGTAGGTGTTTTGTTTTTGTTTTTTTTTGGTTTGGATACCATAAATATGTGTGCGACTTGAAGTTTGAGAGAAGTTGGGATGTTTGCATTCCTGGTTTACTTTAGGTTTTAAAAATGCTCTCTCTCTCTCTCTCTCTCTGTGTGTGTGTGTGTGTGTGTGTTTGGTTAGCTACTGTGAGAACAGAATGCTGGACTAGCTGGATCTTTGGCATGATCCAGCAGACTCTTCTACCGGGGTGATTTTAAGATGCCCTGTTTATAGAAAGGATACCTGTTTTGGAATACTCTGCACATGCACACGCTATTCATTTCAGGGGCTCATAGTTCCTAATCATCCGTCTCCTCTGCTCAAGTCTGTCAGAGAGGAGTCTGTGCTTTGCCAGGAATAGCTAAACCACTTAAGGTGCGCTACCCTTTGCTTGCTTAGAATACTGCCTACACATTTTCTTTCTCACTAAACCAGTTGGTATGAGCCTCCTTGTCTTTATACCTTTTAAAAAAACAAGCACACCGAAGGATCTGGAGACCCAACTTTAAAATCCTCCCTGTTAATGGACTCATTGTGTGGTGCAGGGTACATTAGTCTGGCACCATCTCAATCAAAGGGATAGCCAATTAGCCATAGCTTTCAGCAGAAATGAAACAATTTTCAAGTAGCACTTTAGAGGTGAGCAGATATGCTATCCCATAAACTGTCGTGGATTACCATGGATTGCATCTGATGGAGTGGGCTTGAGCCCCTCAAAAGCTAATGCCACAATTAATGTGTTCATCTTTAAAGTGCTAGTGCTGGGGGTTTGTTTTTCTTTTTTTGCTGTGATGAAACTACCTCTGTCCTCACGCGTAAGAGTTTCTTGCCATTCACTCTTATGGAGAATGAATGTGCACCATTCATTCCTATGGAGAAAATATGTCTGTATTCATCCATAATCAATTATTTGCCATTCAGTCCTATGGAGAAAGAGGGACACGGGTGGTGCTGTGGGTTAAACCACAGAGCCTAGGGCTTGCCGATCAGAAGGTCGGCGGTTCGAATCCCCGCGATGAGGTGAGCTCCCATTGTTCGGTCCCTGCTCCTGCCAACCTAGCAGTTCGAAAGCACGTCAAAGTGCAAGTAGATAAATAGGAACCGCTCTGGTGGGAAGGTAAATGGCGTTTCCATGCACTGCTCTGGTTCGCCAGAAGTGGCTTCCCTTTGATGTAGCAGTGTCCAGACTGCAGCAGTTTGTGTTTCTCCATAGGTAAAGGGACCCCTGACCATTAGGTCCAGTCGTGACCGACTCTGGGGTTGCAGCACTCATCTCGCTTTATTGGCCAAGGGAGCCAGTGTACAGCTTCCAGGTCATGTGGCCAGCATGACTCTGGCGAACCAGAGCAGCGCACGGAAACGCCACTTACCTTCCCGCCGGAGCGGTACCCATTTATCTACTTGCACTTTGATGTGCTTTCGAACTCCTAGGTTGGCAGGAGCAGGGACCGAGCTACGGGAGCTCACCCCGTCGCGGGAATTCGAACCGCTGACCTTCTGCTCGGCAAGTCCTAGGCTTTGTGGTTTAACCCACAGCGCCACCCGCATCCCTAGGTGTGGATATTTTTGGATACAGTGTTTTTGGTATGGGTTGAAGACAGAGTGGCAGAGAGGGCATTTGAAGGGTGTTTCGGGGGTGTTTCTCATTTTATGGAATCTCACTTATGTGCGCGGGGACCTGGAATGTAACCCCTGCGTGATAACGTGGAGCTATATTCAATATGGGTTCTCTAAACAACTGAGCCTCTTGGGCTTGCCGATCAGAAGGTTGGCGGTTTGAATCCATGCAAAGGAGTGAACTCCCGTTGCTCTGTCCCAGCTCCTGCCAACCTAGCAGTTCGAAAGCACACCAGTGGAAGTAGATAAATAGGTACCGCTCCAGCAGGAAGGTAAATGGCATTTCTGTGTGCTCTGGTTTCTGTCACGGTGTTCCGTTGCGCCAGTAGCGATTTAGTCATGCTGGCCACATGACCCGGAAGCTGTACGCCGGCTCCCTCGGCCAGTAAAGCGAGATGAGTGCTGCAACCCCAGAGTCAGCCATGACTGGACCTAATGGTCAGGGGTCCCTTTACCTTTACCTATTGTGCTGGTCCCAGGGGGAATAAGGTACTATCACCGTAGCCCAAGATCAGTCCAGAGTCTCTAGCAGGGTAGACGAGCACTAGATGAGACGCGAGGTCCGAGACAGGGAGCCGGGCGGGGTAACAGGAACGATGGTAGGGCAGAAGCAGGAAGCCAGGCGAGGAACAGGAACACTGGTAGGGCAGAAGCAGGAGTCCAGGCGAGGAACAGGGACACTGGTAGGGCAGCAGCAGGGATCCAGGCGAGGAACAGGAACACCGGAGAGTCAGAAACAGGAAGCCGGGCAAGGAACAGGCACACTGGGAGTGCAGATCAAGGACTGGGTAAAGCAGGTACTCCACAACGACGTTGCTCCCGCAACCTGGGACCGGGCTGCCTGACCTTTATCTTCTTCTAAGGCCGGGGGCGGTCCCGGCCCCCAGAAGCCCCGCCTCTCTTGGCCTTAAGGCGAGCACTCCTCCTGGGAGACACCAGTTCCCTTCGCCTCTCTGCCCTAAGCCTCTGCAGATCAGGAGAGGCCGAAGGGTTACTGGGCCCCGGGGGAGGCTCACCTGTAGCCACTGAGTCTTCCAGCACCTCTGGGGCCTGAATGATTTCACCTGGTGCCTGCTCTTGAGTTTCCTCAGCATCTAGGCCTTGCCCCAGTTCAGCCGGCCCTGGAGGCGGGGACTCCTGTGCCGGCTGGGATTCCTCCGGATCGCTCTCAGACTCGGAATCCCAGGCCATCACACCTATGCAGAAACACAAACTGCTGCAGTCTGGACACTGCTACATCAAAGGGAAACATGCTTGGTCCTCACTCATAGGAATCCTGTAAGAGTGCACCGCATGTCTCAGAGTCTACAGAGCTGCACAGCACCCTCAAAAGAAAAAATAATTTCAGTGCCCCAATTCTCCTCCCTTCATCTGCTTATCATCTTCATGTGTATTTTCCTTATCAACTATGAAGGTTAAAAATGCTTCTGTTTAAAAAACGACAACAACAGAGACAATCTTATCCTTTCTGGAATGCATACCATTGCCAGAGCTCAACTGCACAGACATACCCACACAAGCACATATGATTATATGCAGATGACTGCAATTGCACAATCAGGCATAAACAGAATGTAAGACAAACAAACATCACAGAAGATGAATAAAAGGGATACAGATATTTCAAAACCTTGTGTGCTCCTTTTCACCAAGAATGCCTTGCAAACAGCAAGTGACTCTTGTCAGTGAGAATATTGCAGCTGAAATCCATAATAGATTTGGAGCATGAAAGCACATATTCCTCAAGGGGAATGTTCTCTCTTATTCTCTCCATTTCTGACAGTTTTCAGAAATATGAACAGATGTCTTATTCAACTGGTGATATGAAACACATCCATGATTTAGAAGGGGAGTAGTATTTGGTATGGTATTTGGAGGGGCCAGGCACAAGAGTAGAAAAATTTCCTGTGCATGCTTAGTCCCTAATTTAATGAAGTAATGCAGTTAGCTTAGCCTCTGATTGGCTCAAGACCTGTTGCTATGACAATGTAATCAATATGTAACCGTTCTGCTGCCGTCACATCAAAAAAAGCCATCATCTTCATCAAAAACCTTAAAGAAAGAGGAGGCTTCCACAGGCAGAGGCAGAACATTTTCAAGAGATAAAATGCCCCTTATTGTTGTAACTCAATGATGGGCAAAGCTTCACCTGTTGAACCTCTGCCAGCCATGCAGATGTTGTTAAAAATGGGTGGGGAACCTTTGCCCCTCCAGATGTTGCTGAACTACAACTCCCATGAACCCCAGCTGCCCAAACCTGTTTTAAAAGATGACTGTTTGCTGGTTTGTGCAGCACTCTTTCCAGCCTCGTACCTCGTACCTGTTACACAAACCACCCAACAAACCTAATAGGCCAGAACTGAAATGAAAGAGTGATCAGACAATCCAACTTCAGTTATACTCCAAAAATTATCAGTTTACGGATCAGGAAGCTGTCTACTTCTCCATCCACTCCTTCCCAAATCTGCTCCAAAACACAGACCCTGAAAACATGCTCTCCAAGTTCACGATACTCTTCATACCAAAAAAAGTGTTTCCTGGCAGCCCTGATCCTCATCTGCTACAGCTTCTGGGAGCATTTTATATCACAGTCTTATGTCTCGACTCATCCCAACTCCCTCTGCATGTGATACTCAGCTACAAAAACCTCTGCCAATAAAAACATACAAACGTTAGGTTTTTTAAGGATCAGACATAAGGTCCATCTTGTCCCGCATTTTGTAACCAAGTGAGTCAAGGAAGCACTCAAACACAGCGTGAAGAAAGCAGGCTTCCACTGTTGTATGCTCCAGTATCTACTGTATAGATTTATATTGTGCCTGTGCATTGACAGACTCATTGTAGACACAAGGCACAGTTGGTCAAATGCCAGGGCCCACTTCAGGGCCCTGGAAGACCACCTGGACTGATGCCAGTATTTTCTTCTTGTTGTTCTTCTTGTGAGAGAAGCATTGGCTGAGACAGCTACTGCTGCTTCTTCATCTAGCATCTAACCTCATCACTTTGGGTTATGCCCCTGATGTGTCCTTTAATGGATATAGGAACTGCCATAGTTCAGTGGCAGAACATCTTCTTTGCCCATAGAAGGTCCCAGTTTTGATCACTGGCACCTCAATGAATTTTGCTGGTCTGAAACTCCACAGAGCTTCTGCCAGTCAGTGTAGACAATGCTGGACTAGAGCGATCAAGGCTGTGACTTGGCAGAAGGCAGTTTCCTATGTCCCTGCACTGCCATGTGTGCTGCTGTGGGTGGGTGACATCAGTGGAAGAGCCTAGGAGCCCCTAGTACTGCAAACAGAGGTGCTTCTCCTCCAGGGCTGGCCAGGCACAGCTGCTTCCACCATCCTTGTCCATCCTACAATACTGACCTGGGCAGTGGCTCAGAGGGACTGCACAGGTATATTGGTGGAGCTAAATCAGCTCTCCTGCCATTGCACCTCCACAACCCCAACCTCACTGCTGCTCTGCCCTACTCTATCCAGATAACTTGCAGGGATGCTCGTGTATGGAGGGTGGCTCTGCAGCTTTGCCCCTCCATAATGGCCACTACTGAAATCAGGTGAGGGGAACCAGTGCCTCTCTATAAGTTGCCAGACTCCAGCTTCCATCAGTCCCATCCAGAATGGCAAATAGCTAAGGATGATGTGATATGTAGTCCAGCAACATCTAGCATCACAGGCTGTGTGATATAAATCTTCTAGTTCTGTATTGCAAAAAGAAGAACGTCTTGTGTTCCATCCTGATCCCACCACTAATTCTGGTGGTAACCATTTACCACAGGTGATGAAGATGCTTGCTACAGTCTATAACATTCACCCTCTTTCCTGGGCTGAATTCATTTGGTTTCACTGCATTCAGCCAAAAGAAAGAGAGCAATTATTTTTACAGCATTTTCAAGGGGAGGGGGAAACGTGCATGGCTCCAGTCTTCAGTTGATGCAAATTGGATGGGACATCATTACATAAGTAAATAGCCCAGTGTAGTTTGCAAAAGAACATTCCAATTGACAGGACTGATTTCCTGTCAATTCTGCATATATCATAAATTTGCCTGTCGATTACAAAGATGCTTTTTTTGTGGCAATTGGTGAACACAGGTGGTTGCAGGAACATTCAAATAATTTTGTAAAAAAATAAATAAAATCCTAGACTTCTAGCCAATCACACTGCTGCAGCTTACCAGGTAGTTGAGGGAGAGGGATGAGTTGGTGGCAAGGTTGCTGTGGTGCAAATGCACTGATGGAGCTAATTCAGCATTCCTGCTGGTGTGTTTGCACTGCACTAACATCACCACCACCTCACTGCTCCCCATCCCAATAAGCAGCAGCAACATGACGGACAGGAGGCAAATGGTGCTGCCCTACCAGGCTGCCCCCTCCTGTTGAAACGTAAGTCACACAAAACTTTGTGTGTTTTATTCCAGTAGGCACAAACTTAGTTTTAGCCATGTTAACACAGTCTCCCAATCAGAACTGTTTGAAGAATGATTCCTATGACCTTTGTTATTGTTATTTTTCCAAGATAAGGTGGCATTCTGTAGCCACCCCTCATCACGGAACCCCGCACATATTTTCATCTTGTAAATGGCTCAATACATGTTTCAATCTCAGGTCACTACAAGTTCAGCAAGCCTCAAAAAAAATCGCATCTGCTGAACGCCTGTTGGCCTGCGGTCAAAATATGTATTGAACCATTAATAAGAATGGGATCCATCTGGATGTTCACCTAGTGCTGAAATAGAACAGCAACCAGTTATACAAATCCATAGTTCATTGCTGAAGGACAGGAGGCCTCTGGTGCACAAAGCAGCTTCTTATGTCTGATTCACACACGCATGTGCATGGTTCCTCTGTGTTTTATTGTTTGGAAACTCACAACTCTGAATCAACAAAGATGGAACGGTAATGCTAAGGTTGGCTACACCTGTAAAGATTGTGCTACTGTTCAGTTCTTTCCAAAAAGTCAGTTTCCTCACAGACTTTAGCAAGATGTCCAACTAACACATTGCAGAAGCGGAACAACGTCCACTTGCGCAACAAAACTTTCCCTCCCTCTCCTCCCACAGCTCAGTCCCTGCACTTCCCCTCAATTCTGCTTTGAGGAATCTCACTGGAGGAGATTTGGAGGGCGATACACTGTGGGAGGAGAAGGAGGGTTCTGTGAGTGGAAATTGTTCTGCTCGCAGAGTGACTTATTATTATTATTATTGTTGTTGTTATTATTATTATTATTAATTAAATGTATATGCCATCCTTCATCAAGAGACCATAGGGCAATTTACAACGTAACACACACACAAACTTTGTTGGATTCAGCTCAGAAAGAGCTCAGGGAAAACACAGGAAGGGTTTGATGATAATATATAGATGCCCTGTAAAAATTGAATAAAGAAGGGGTCGCTGTTCCACAGTAAATGCATAGTATGGGGCCACTCCAAGTTAAAATTAAAATGGGAGCTCTGGTCACGCATCCCCACCTCACCCTGGTAGCAGAGTGCTTGACCATTACTTGATAGACGGCATGCAGCAATAGAAATAAGCATCCTCTTCCCGTTACCCAAACTTCCAGTCCTGATTCAAAGTGGCTTCCTGCAGTGGTTTTGGGTTAAACAAACAAGCAAGGGTAAAAATTCTGAGGAAACCATGAATGCAAATGTGAACATGCAATTAACTCTCAATGCACATTCATTGGGAATGGTAGGTGTCCTTTTCTGTTTGTGCTACTACTTCTCACAGACTTGATTTGTAACTGTGAGAGATTATCCAGAGATTCTGTTTCATTCATACTTCTACACAATTATGGAACATGCATTATGGCCTCTCAGTCTGTAGCACACATTAGTAGAGGAGTTTATGATTTAATAAGCATTGAGGATAACATCGCAGCTACAACAAATGACATAAGTCTTGGCATCTTTGCTGCAAACCCATCAAAATAACTTTTAAACTGCTCAAAGCTTCAAGGAAAAACCATCCAACGTCAGTAAAGCCTTGGTCTCATCTGGAAACTTTTAGCGAGTCTATAATGCCGGTATGGAATAATTAAACTATATCCAAAATTATCAGTTGATTCATTCCATTGAGAAGATAAATATTCCATCTTCTTTTTAAAAAGTTATAAGACATACAACCCATTCATTTGAATTATGGCCACGGTTTGTCAGCCAATGTTGTACGTTTTAATTTTTTGCCAAAAGAAAAAGTGCTCCTATGTATCTGACATTTTAAAGCAAACAAACAAACTCTGGTTTTCACTACATTTTAATAAACGTGTTTTGTTTCAACTTACTCCGCAGACGATGGGGTTTTATACCCTGCTCCAAAAACAGCAAATATGGTTATCTGAATCCTCTCAGCCTCTTGGGGCTGCTTGAGGCCTGATTTTCCTACACTGATACCACTCTTGTGTAGGAGTTATATATATATATATAAAAAAACACCCCACAAAAACATTTGAACATCTACGTGGTCATTTCTAATGAAGACATCCTTGCACAATGTTCCTCTCCACTCCCATATCTAGCACAGACTTCTTGTCCTTGCTTTCAAACTCTCCATGACCATTCAGCCTTATATTTCTGTCCTTTAGGCCCATTTATTTATTTGCTTTTCCTTTGACATCCCATATCTTCTCCAAGGAGCTCAAAGTGACCTTCACAGTTTTCCTCCTCCCCACTTTATCTTCACAACAACCCTGTGAGGTAGGTTAGGCTAAGAGACAGTGACGGTCTCACCACTGAAATAACTCATGTAATGTAAGATGAAAAGGCCAGCAGTGGTAGACCTACATTTGGGGGCCCCTGAAGCATGAACTGCCATCCTTTCGCAACCAGCAGTGGGGTCTGGGTAACCACAGTTACCTTCTGCAATGGTGTTGTTCCACAGCAGATCACCACACCTTCACAACATTTGTGCTACTGGCTTTCAAGATAAGATAAGATAAAAACTTTATTCGCATTAGCCAATGGCCATAGAAACAATAAAACATTACAGTATATGCAGAAAGGGAAATCTGATATAAGAGCACAGTTTAAAGTCCTGAATCAGCAGTTAGTTAGTGGCCCTTATTCTGATTGCCCCTGCTATGAACCTAGCAACCTTTGCTGTTATCTGCTCATTTTGATCTGATAGAAGAAAGGACATTGTGGCAGCGGTTGAGCGCCCTGGGATGGTTAGTACAAGTGGGGTGATGATCTCGTTCCTCAGGTCTTTGTAGAGAGTGCAAGACAGGAGGACGTGTGCCACTGTTTCGGTGCTACCGTCTCCACAGGGGCAAAGACGTTTCTCAGGCGGGATCTTTTGGACTCAACCCTCAAGTACCGCAGATGGCAAAACATCCAGTCTTGCAAGTGTAAAAGCATGTCTGTATTTGGGGATAATAAGTTTGTGCAGATATGGGTCCAGAGAATCAAAATGGAAAGGTGGAAAATAAACATACCAAGAGCAGAATTTCCTTATAGTGGCCAGGTTGTTCTGATGCTCAATATCTTTTAGACGTTGACTAATTAGACTGTTTGCTTTAGTGGGGCCCATAGTGAGTAGGTGTTGTGGGGATAGGCCACAAGAGTGGAGTTTTTGATAGACGGTTTTAAGCCAGGCACTTTTATGGGAGTCTGGCTCTCAAGCTTTGAGAATGTTGAAATATATACAACAACAACAACAACAACAACAACAACAACAACAACAACAACAACAACAACTAGCAATTTGAGTTGTGCAACTCAGACTGGGTCTACTAGACCCAAAAAATTTAAGCAATGTGGATTAAGGTTGCTTCTGGGGCCCCTCTGAGTTTAGGGGCCCTGGAGTAGAATACTGTAGTTTCATAGCAGATCTGCCCCTGTATGCCAGTGCAGAGGCAGAGCAAGGATGGGGGGGGGCATTGCATTGGACACAGGGTTTTTTTGGGTTTTTTAGGGCGCATTTTGCTCCTCACGCTGCCCCTGCCAGCCCTGCTCTGCTTTGTGTGCCTGATCCCACACCCCAGCCTTGCAAAGCAGCATGGGGCTGGCAGGACAATGCCAGGAGGATGCAGCAGGCATGCGCCCTTAAAATCAGCCCAATCCAACTGTTTGGGTGTGTGCCTGCCCTACTGCATCCTCCTCATGTCACCCTCTACACACACACCCAGTGCAGCCACCCACCCTGGGCCCCTTGAAGACAAGCTCCACCGCTGTGCCAGTGAACCACCAAAGAAAAAGAAATAACAGCTAGTGGGGAAATGATCAGAACAAGTGAGTGTTCTCCCCCCCCAAAAAATTCTAAGAAATATTTCCACCCCTTGAAAGTACTTCCTTTGATCCAAAAACTGAAACAGGAGAACATTTGACACATCACTATAATTTTGAAGTTCCTTTCCTCATACCATATTGTGCTGAACAGGGAAAGAAAGAAAAACAGTTTCCTTGCATCCTTATTCAGACAATGATCAAAACTAGCAACAACACTACAGGAGGCTTAACCAATGCCAACTAGTGTAGTATTTTTAATTTCCATGAATTACATGCCCTACATTTGGGTTTATGTAACCTAAATGGCTCCCCCCCCCACTGTTGTCTCCTATCCAGCTCCAAACCCATTGTCATTTAACAACTGATATAGCCAACTTGTTTGTTTCAGCAATGTTGGCTTTGGTTAATTCTTGACAACTTTTATTGAATCTAAGAGACACTTCCTTCCACTGCCAGGACATATGCAGCACATACTTCTAACAAACACAAGTTATACAAAACATGTTACATAAACCCATTCTCGTGAGTACCAAATGGCAAAGGGGAATTCACTTAGCAAAATCAATAGTTTGTGAAGATGAAAATGCCAAACCCTTAGACAAACTATGCATCTAAGGACCAGGATAATCTATTCCATAATGATCTGGATAACTCAGTTACGATTTTTCTCAGAAATCTGAGTGCAATCATCCAGGCCAGTGTAAAATGACTGTTCACCATACAACTATAGCAAACTGAATTTTAGTTCCAGGAAATTTGATTTGACATTAATGAACTTGGAAAGTGCAAGATAGTGAGATATCAGTACTAGTTGCCTTCAACAAGCAGCAACAGCAAATGTAATGTAGAATTTCCATGTGCCCTCCAATAATAGGTGACGGGTGGACTCCCTACATCTGATTCTAAGTTAATCAGATAAAAGGATTAATTCAGCAGACATCTGAAAATGAACCCAACTCTGTTTGTAGTCTCTGTGATGCCAGATATCTCAAAAACGTGTGCAGGCTGCCTGATGCCTCCCTACAGCCTATTCCAACCCTTTCCAACCAGGACTCAACCCTGCTCATTGTCCTTGTTCCCAGAAGCAATGCAAGTGGTTATGGCAAGGAAGACCCCATCCAAGAGATGTCCCAGGCTTCACAGAAGACTCTGTACCACATCGTGCTCCTGATGGCATCACTGGAAGCTCAACAAGGGTTAAAGCTTCAGCTTTACATCCTATGTAACACTGTGTCAGTATAGCTCAGTCGGTAGAGCATGAGACTCTTAATCTCAGGGTTTGTGAGTTTGAGGCCCATATTGGGCAAAAGATTCCTGCGTTGCAGGTGGATGAACGAGATTTATCATGTTTTAAATATTATTTTGGGTGCTGCCCAGAGTGGCTGGGGAACCCCAGCCAGATGGGCGGGATTTAAATAATATATTATTATTATGATTATTATGATGATTACCCTTGTGGCCCCTTCCAATTCTGCAATTCTATGATTCTATATGAATGTTTCATCTGTGCAAAGACTTCTGCTTGCACCAGAGAACATTCTCTCCCTCCCCATGCCCACTAAATCTGTCCTAGGGGCAGTGGCGTAGCGTGGGGGGTGCAGGGGGGGCCGGCCGCACCGGGCGCAACATCTGGGGTTAGGGCAAATCCACATGTTAGGGGGCGCAAATCCACGGGTTAGGGGGCGCAAATTACTTGCCTTGCCCCGGGTGCTGACAACCCACGCTACGCCACTGCCTAGGGGCTCCCCTAGTTCTTGGGAGAAGATTTGGGGAAAGCATGGGACATACAGGAGAGAATGGGGGGGGGGGTGGCCCATTGTGCAAGTAGAAATCTTTCCACTGACAAGGCACAATATTTTAATAGCATCCTCAAAGTTTGCCACAGCTCTTCCAACACAGTTCAAGCTCACTCCTCTGCCCATTGCCACCATCTCAGACTCGTCTAAGGATTAACCTGGGAGCTCATGGTGCCAACCATATAGAAGGAATTTCTGGTTCTGAGTTGGAAGTGGGGTCCCTGTTCTTTTCCTTGTAGACAGAGCTGGCCCTACCATTGGGTAGAGTTAAGTGGTTGCCTCAGGTAACTGCAAATAGTAGCAGTAGTAATAACAACAACAAGAAGAGAAGCGGCAGAATCAGCTATTTGCTTGGAAAGGAAGAGGGGTTTGTAGGAACCCAAAGAAATTTGACTGACCTCGGTTACTCTGCATCTTGACCTGGTTGCAGGGAGGCCTTTGCTATTCTGCCCCAGGCAGAACAATACGTATGCAATATGCTGGTATTGAAAAGTCTAGGCAAATGCCTCTGGGTGAGGCCTGCAAATCAATTTACTAGTGATGTGGTGAAGTGAAAGAACTGCATTCTTAAGCTCTGAAGGGGGGGAGGCGCAAAGGAGCATCATCCCAGCTATTGTGTTATTGCTGGGTGGGAGGAGTGATTAAGAGGATTCTAGACACAGTTGCTTCACTAGTTGCCAAAAGACTAAAAAGAATGTGCAACAGACAGAAAGAACATTGTAATTGGGTATTTTTCTTAATCCTTTTCTCAGCTCCTGAATAACAGCTGGGAGGCTGTCAGACTGGAACAAACCAGTGGTCCATCCATTCCATCCTCCCATCGCTGGTGATGCTGTGAACGCCTCAAGATGCAACTCATTCTGCATTCTGCACCTTGCTCTGCATCGTCAACAGTCTTTTGTTCCCCTGAGCTGGTTATTTCTATGGAAACCTAGGGTGGCAATAATAGAAAAACCTGGGAGCAAAGTTAAGGTGGAAAATTTAAAGCAGAGGGGTCCCTAACAAAGGGAGAATTAGTGTAAACAATGGAGTTCTGTCACACAGCCTCTTATCATGACATTTCTATGGACATTCTTGAGTGTTTTGTCTAAAATGCTCTACCCCTCAGCTCCCCATCTCTCTCAGGAGCTGAAGTCATCTGTTTTTCCCCCCTTCCAATTAAAACATATAGTTTTAGAGTTCAATCCCACACACTGCATGATGCAGAAAATTCAGCGTTAAGATATCCCCAAGCTGTCCAGTTGCTGCTTGAAGACCTGCAATGGGTAACTTGATCGCACAGCCAATTCCTGCAGAAAGCAGATTTGCCAACCTTATGCTCAACAAAGCCCCTTGCGCAGCAGTTCCCAATCACCTGACAACCAGCTGACTGTTGGGTGCACAAGCAACTTGACAGGTAGGCAGGGCAACCCACCTGTCAGTCACCTGATGTCATCTTTCTTGCATACTGAATTCTTGTGATGGTAGGGATTTGCTTCTCTCTGGATCTTAACAACATTTAGCAAACATACCACTTGATCTAGTTCCTCTTTCACACAAGCCCATTGAATTGTCTACATTAATCCATGTTCAGGTTGCAGGGAGAGAGAACATTAAAACAGAAGTCACAGCAACTTTTTGGCCCACAGGTGAGGCCAGCACTGGGGGTGGAGAGCAGGCGGCAGCAGGGCTGGCGCACATCCTGGGAGCATGGTGCGCCGCCTGCGTGGGCCTGGCGCCCAGGGCAGGTGGGGGGCAGCCACGATGGCACCCCACCAGGATCGCGCTGCTGGGGGCGGTGCTCTCCCCACACACTCCTCTTCCTCTGCCAGTGCAGCTATCTATTGTTTATTTCACTACACATATGTTTGCATCTTCCTGCATGATTACCTCTTCCCATCCAAACCTCTGTGGTCATCATCTGAGGCTTTTCTCCAGGTGAGGCATAGCATCATCATCACCATCAACATCATATGCATATGTGAATTCATGAAATTTGCAATAAAGTGTGAATTTCCATTACACTTTTTTTTAAAAGAAATGCAGATTGAGGAACAAATGTGGGCCATTGAATTTAAGATTGGAAAAATAGAAGCAGAAAGAAACTGAAATGGACCATCCCTAGTTATAGCATACCTGCAAGAAAACAGAGTGTTGGTTTGAGTTTCTTCCCATCCTCCTATCTGCTTCACCCTCCTACATTGCAGAAACTAAATGCAGTCGATCAGCAGTCTGGCTATAACTAATGGGAGCTGAACTGAAAGCTATTTGCGCTTGTCAGAGACCCCTGAGGCAACCTATAGTGTAAATATAAGCCCACCCCATGCCCAAAGGTGAAACATGCAGCCAAATCAGTCTTGAATGACTATTAATAATAATATAATTAATAAATAAATATTACTATAAATAAAATCATTTATACCTGCCCATCTGACTGGGTTTCCCCAGCCACTCTGGGCAGCTCCCAGCAGAATATTAAAAACACAATAAAACATCAAACATTAAAAACTTCCCTAAACAAGGCTGCCTTCAGATGTCTTCTAAAAGTCAGATAGTTGTTTATTTCCTTGACATCTGATGGGAGGTCGTTCCACAGGGTGGGCGCCACTACCGAGAAGGCACTCTGCCTGGTTCCTTGTAACCTCACTTCTCGGAGTAAGGAACCACCAGAAAACCCTCGAAGCTGGACCTCAATGTCCGAGCTGAACACTGGAGGTGGAGATGCTCCTTCAGGTATCCTGGGCCAAGGCCATTTAGGGCTTTAAAGGTCAGCACCAACACTTTGAATTGTGCTTGGAAATGTACTGGGAGCCAAAGTAGGTCTTTCAGGACCAGAGTTATATGTCACCAGTCTAGTTGCCACATTCTGATATTAATTGTAGTTTCTGGGTCACCTTCGAATTGGTGGCAGCCCTTTATAATTACTTCTTGTTCTGACTCTATTTGCTACATTTCCCCATAAAATGCACCCCTTTCATGTGCCAAATAGACCTGAGACTGGCACCACTTTGGGCCTCTCTAATGGAAGCCATCTGGTGGACCTGGCAGATGCTGGCGTTTGTAACTTAAAGTGCATGATAGAAACCTTTTCTGGATCCAGCGAGAGCATCTTAATGATGTGGTGTACCACATACACCACCACAGTGCTGCCTCATGGCTTCTGTCAGATGGAATAGCAGGCCTCGAGAAACATTGTGGTCTAATGCAATTGAGCCCACCCAGCTCAAGAGAAACTCTGGGAAACCTGAATAAAAGACGAGATCGTGCCTCTCACCGGTTTTTTGAAAGAGCAACTAAGAGGCTCTCTGAAACCTATGGCAACATCTGGTTTGTAGGAATCGTGTTCTGATTGAGGCTGGGGTTTGTGGAGAGAGACCAAGCACTGATACTTCCTGTGTTTGAGCATTTCTGTATTTTCCTATATTTCTGGAGGGGAAAGGCCATAGCTCAGTGATAGAGAATCTGCTTTGCATTCAGAACTCAATCCCAGACAATTCCAGGCAGAACTGTGAATTTCCCTCATCTGAAACACTGGACGGCCACTGCCTGCCACTGTGGACAATACTGAACAAAATAAAAGCCCCACTGGATCAGACCAAAGGCTCCTCCAGCATCTTGTTGTCACAGAAGCCAACCAGATATTCCAGTTGATGGAGGTTGATGGAGTAGTGGTTTGACTTGACATAGGGCTGGCGTCCTATGTTCCTGTGCAAAAAAAGGGGTGCTGGAAACAAAAGTGTCCCTATTTTCACTTCCGTTATCTTGAACGATAACCATTCTCACATTACAAAAACCTATACCTGTTGCCATTTTTTCTTGCTGATTCCTTTTGTGTGTTTCCCCCCCAGATATGAGCAGGATTAAATAATGTCCGAAGAAAAGTCCCCCCCCCCCCAAAAGGATGAAATATTTAAACAGTCACAAAGAAACCTGTGGCAACTGGAATGCAGAGTGCTCCCCACTCCCCCACCTCCAGCAACGAAACTGGATCCATTTCCTGGGATTACGCACAGCGGCTGAAAGAAAATATTTGCAGAATTTATATTCACATCCCGTTTGCCTTCTGCTCATAGGAGTCTCTCCTTCTATCTTGATCTCCCAGCTAATACAATCTGCTCCTTTGTGAAAGGAACAATGTTTACTCTTGATCGAGGGGGGGGGGCGTTTAAATGAAAAGCCTGTCTCCCCCTCTCCCCACTTTAGACTGAGCAGAGTTACAGTCCATTCTTGAAGGCCACTCAGATGGGTAGGAATTCTGTCAGGAAGTCTGAGAGAAGGGGTGGGGGGGAGAGAAAGAGAAGCCTTATAGGTAGGCATGCATATTCATGTGGGGCAGGGGAAAACAGTTTCTAGGGACCAGCTTTGGGGAAAGGGATGTAAATTTAAATGACCTTATTGGCTCAAGGTCTTATTCAAAAACCACAAGGTAGGTAGCTATGTTTTCCCCTCTGGCGTATTATAATTTTGCCCATTTTATTCCATAACATGTTAGTAAAATAAGAACGACTATAAGCTAAAGCTGAGCTCTCTCTGTGAGAGAGAAATCAGAATGGTTGAACCGCTCCTATAGAAATCAATAGGCTGCATACACACCATACATTTATAAACACACAACTTCCTCCAAAGGATAATGGGAGCTGCAGTTTGACATGGGTGTTGGCTCTGTGAGGGGTAAACTACAGTTCCCATGATTCTTTTGAGGAAGTCATATGCTTTAAATGTGCTCTAAATGTATGGGGTGCCTGCAGCCGTAGTCTCTCTGTTTAATTGCTGATGGCTTTGGGGAGGGGATTGTACTTCAGTGGTGTTATTTTTGTGACGCATGTCACCTCGAGGACGGCTAGAGAGGTGAAAGATGAATGCATAAATTGATTCATAAAAGTTATCAGTTAAGAAAGCTGAAAGCACACTGGCATATCTGAGGCAACATCTCTTTCAGAGGGGCAGCCATGCTAGATTGTTGCAGCAAAAACAACAGTCCTGTGGCACCTTCAAGAGTTACAGAGTTATGACCTAAGCTTTCACAGACTAGGGCCCATATTGCCAAACGCATGAAGTGTTATCGTCCTCAAGGGGAAGGCCTTGATAACCAGACATATATTCAAACCAGACTTTGGCCTGGACAGCCCTTCAAGTAGAGGACTGTCTGGAGTAAAATAGGACATATGGCCACCCCGTTCATCCACAGTGTTGTTCATCTCTCTTCTCTGCCACAAACTTCACGAGAGACTTTGGCCAGTTCACATCTCTTAGCACTTCATCTGCAGAGTAAGCCTGAGGGTGCAATCTCAGGGGACTCTGTTGATATCATTTCCAGCTTTTAGGTGAAAGCTGATTCTCAGGGCAATCTGAGACTTTATTAGGTGTGAGCTGAGGGACAGGCCTAGAGTGCTTTTTCATAGCTAGATAGAAAGGAGGACACAGTTCCTTAACAGTCATAGAGAAGAGGGGATTTCACTAAGTGCAGCTTTGCATGACAAGCTGTCAAGGGTGGGCCAAAATAGTGAACCGATTCGGTTTCCAAACCGGTGCATTTTTGGCATTGCACCATCACCTTCTGGGAGGAGAAGAGCAAACACTTATTTGAAGCAGATTAAAATAAGCAGCCTCTGAAATGTTTCAGGATATGCCTCTCCATCTCTCGGCTTGAGAACAAATCACAGCAAAGAGCTTTGTAAGGGCTGGTTTGGGTCTCCCTTACAAGGCTGTTCCTGCCAATAGTCTCTGTTCCGTGCAACTATTAAAAGTGTTTCAAGAACGGGAGCTCTGTCTGTTCCTTTGCATGTCACTCACAGTTCATGCATGCATCCCTAGTGGAGGCCCAGCAAACAAAAAACTAAGCCAACCAGTTTGGAGAAATCCAGCCAGCTGTTTCTCCAGACCGCATTTCTGGGAATGCCTTAGGAGGATATGACTCTGTTTGGGGGCAAGAGGGTTTTGGATGTGTGAGGGTTAGATAAACAAGATCACCAAGGCCCTCCTCTATCTGTTTGGATGGGCTACTTTAAAGGTCCCTGGCAGCACATCAGAGCAAGCCTCCCGTTAACTGAATCAGAGAGTATAAATAGCTTTTTTACACAGGCTCCATCATGCTATTGTGCAACACAGGCACTAGCTGCACGTGTTGCTTTTGAGTTAACCGACCTCCTGGAAGAGGCGCACAGACTTAGTCATCAATTGCATTTTCATGTGTGGCGTCTCGCTATATATACACCAATTCATTCAGGAATGTTTCTCCCTCCCCCAGGGAAAATATATTAAAACGATAAACCCAGTGAGTTTCCCTCTGAACCCATCTTGACTGAGCAAGATTGCATATACAAGAGGTTTGTTGTGCTCCAGGGCTTGTTTGTTTTTTATATCGACATTCTTGAATACCCGAAACCACATTGCTGAACAGCCCAGGACTCTCGGAACTGAGATTTACAGCACTACCCTGCACATGTCTAATTCAGCATCAAGTCCCACTTGAGGCCAGTGGGGTTGGCTTCCAGGTATGTGGGTATAGGAATGCATATTCAGCACCAGAAATGAATTAAAATTTTGCATCAGATAAGACATGCTGGCAAACTGAACCTGGGGTTCCATTCCAACTACCCAGAAGAAAGCCCCCATGCATGCACGCACACACACACACACACACACACACACACACACACACACATGGCTGGGCAAAGCCTTCTTAGCCTGAGGGCCACATTCTATTCTGGACAACCTTCTAAGGGCCACATCACATGCCAGAGATAGGTGGGGACAAAGGCTAATGTGGTGTGGGTGGAACAATTAATGTAAAGGTTACTTTTGTACCTTAGGCTCGTTTCTACGTACACACCCCTCTGTGTCCTCCATCAAGGCAAACAAGAGGCTTTATCAGTTTAAGGACACATTCCAGCCCAGCAAAACCACCTGGGAGAGGGGCTGTGAGGAGTGTGGTTGCAGAGGGATGCGGCCTGGGAAGAGTCACATGGGCCAGATAGAGAGATCAGGTGGACCACATTCAGGACCTGGGACTGAGATTCTCCACTCCTGGGTGTTTGGTTTTGTCCCCACCCCTTGATTTCAGCCAGCAGAATGTTTGCCAGCATATGTCCCCTGAAAGTGTGTCCCAGTGGTGTGGTGGGGGCAGGAGGGGGAAAGAAGAGGTTAAAAAACACACGCTTGCAGCTCAGTCACATGGCCTGGCAACACAGCAGAACGTATGCCAGCAAAAAAGGGTGGTGTAAGTCAAACTCTGTTTTAAAGGCTTGTTTTTCCTTTGCCATGCGCAGGCCAGCTGGGATGGCAGTAGCCTCGCTCCTGAATGGAATTTAAAATGCATGTTGCCTTCCTACTGTTAGTACAGTGGTACCTTGGTATTCAAACAGCTTGGCTCCCGAACAAATTGGCTCCCGAACGCCGCAAACCCGGAAGTAAGTGTTCCGGTTTGCGAATGTTTTTCAGAAGCCGAACATCCGACACGGCTTCCACTTGTATGCAGGAAGCTCCTGCAGCCAATCAGAAGCTGTGCCTTGGTTTTTGAACGGTTTTGGGAGTCGAATGGACTCCTGGAATGGATTAAGTTTGAGAACCAAGGTACCACTGTATTGCTCTGCCCATAAGCCAACGTTTAATGGCTTAGTGCAGTGTTCCCCAAACTCAGAATAATCCTATGCCCCTTTTGAGAGTTTCGTCTTATCGGCATACACCTTCTCAGACAAATGTAATTTGGGGGTGGTTTTAAATGTGCTATTTTATCTAGACTAGAGCCAATACAATATATGGCACCAATTTATTAAGACATAGTGAACGTTATACTACGATAAGGTAAATTTAAAAAATTATGCCCTGTACCCTCTGAGATCCTTTTGCTTACCCCTGGGGGTATGCCTACCACACTTTGGGAAACACTGGCTTAGTATTACAGTGGTACCTCAGGTTAAGAACTTAATTCGTTCTGGGGGTCCGTTCTTAACCTGAAACTGTTCTTAACCTGAGGTACCACTTTAGTTAATGGGACTTCCCACTGCTGCCGTGCCACCACCGCACAATTTCTGTTCTCATCCTGAAGCAAAGTTCTTAACCTGAGGTACTATTTCTGGGTTAGAGGAGTCTGTAACCTGAAGCGTCTGTAACCTGAGGTACCACTGTATATGCTTAGGTGACCAGAGGTAAGCCCAGCGGCAGAGGAAGCTTTTCGGGCGCCTGGGGCGGTGCGCCCAGGGGCGTGGCGCACTGTGGGGCCTCCAGAGTCTGCCTGCCTCCTCCCACTCAGCCGCCCTACAGCTGGGGGGGGGGGAGGCAGTGGGGCAGCGGGTGGACAGTTTGGGCAGCATGGAGCCTGTGTGCGCCTAAGCCACCACGTCTCTCCCAGGAGAGACGCGTGACTCGGTTGTGCTGCAGGCCCCGTGGTGAGTGCTGCCCGGCATTTTGTCACCCCCCTCAGTGGTGACACACAGGGTGAGCTGCACCTACCACACCCCCTTCCTCCACTCCTGGGTAAGCCACTGTCTCTTTCAGTCACAGTCCCACCCCCCACCCCCCTCAGAAGGGGTGGGGCAGCACGGGCAGGGTGGGGCGATGAGCCTTGCTTCCCAGCAGCAAGCGTTGCTGCTGCTTTATGAGAGGGAGAAGAGCAAGGGTCGAGAGCAGTGGCGTAGCGTGGGGGTGCAGGGGGGGCCGGCCGCACCGGGCGCAACATCTGGGGTTAGGGCAAATCCATGGGTTAGGGGGCGCAAATCCACAGGTTAGGGGGCGCAAATCCACAGGTTAGGGGGCGCAAATTACTTGCCTTGCCCCGGGTGCTGACAACCCACGCTACGCCGCTGGTCGAGAGGCAAGTCATGGTTGTAGGCACAGGCGCAGGAGCTGTGTGGGATAATAATACTGATTTAACTTACAGGGTAAAAAGCGTGTGAAGCACCTTGAACGCTTGAAAGTGCTTTATTGAACATTATTGCAAGTTGTGTGTCTCCTTTCCCCTTCCTTGTTCCTTGCCTCAAAACACAGGTCTTGTAACACCTTTTTTATATCACTCTGCGAAGAACCAGATACACTGTTGGTGCTGCAGGGAGAGACAGAGGGAATGTCCCAATGTACACATTGCTCACAGCCTCAGCCTGTTTAAAAAATATACCAGCTGTTCCCAACTAGGGCTCCGTTCTTTTCATGTCGAGGGATGTCAGCAAGTGAGGGAGTGGGAAAAGATTCCCATGATCCTCCTGAGGCATGGAAGAGGCGGAGGATTAAATGCTCTGGGTTCTATATTGCTTTTCCTGTTTCCCCATTTTGGTGTGGTATTATTTGGAGGCTATTAAAAAAAGATCTGGAAACATTGCTGTATAAATTGCTGTTATATCCGCCTAGCCCTTCAGAGGGGCCTGGTGTTCTCCTCTCCAGATGGACTGGCTTATAGGCACTGCCGGTCCTGTGAGGACCCTCCCGGGGCAGAATGGGGGAGCAGTTCTTGCCCCTCACTTAATTTGGTGGGCTGTCTCCCCCCTCATTTTGTAGTCGCCTGTGCTGAGCAGCTACCCCAGTTATTAAAATGAGTACCAGAGTCAGCTCAGCTCAGCAAGACCAGACCACAGCTGCGGACATGCCATTCCTTGGTTATTTGCTGCAAAATGAAAACCATACATCTCAATAAGAGGGACGATACTGAGACAACCCAAGAATGCTTTGCTGAGAAGTGGATTTGGATGTGGGGCCATCCATCTTCAAGATAGTTTTAAGTTAGAACACAGTGGTCAAAGTACAGCTTCTCAGAACAGAAGTGCAAATCACTTACTGGTGAAACCTTGCTGGGGAAATGGCAAAAGCTACTAGAGTGGCCATGTGTCCTACTTTAGAGAACAGTCCTTTAACTGAAGGAGTCCTTTCTTTCTTTCTTTAAAGGGCCAGTTTAAATATTTTTAAAAAAACATAATAAGAGAGAGCAGAGGCCTTGAAGTGGCCCATCAGGGGTTAGTCCCTGGTAGCAGACAAAACAGGCAAACAGGTCACTTGGTCTTCCCCACTATGGTGAGATGCATTGTATTTTTATTTAAATTATAATAGTTATTTCCAAAATCTGCAATTAATGTAAATTTTAGGCAAATCTGTGCCCCCCCCACTTTTTGCTGATGTCTTTCCTCTTTTTTAATAAAAAAGTATATTTTGATTTTTTTTCAATACAAAGAATTACCAGTAAAACATTCATGGCCGCGTGCTATCAATGGTAAGGTGAAATAATTCTAGCAAGAGAAGCACTTTGTGTATAAAACAAAAATAGAATCACTAAATGAACAGAAATGTAGCATATATACATAGTGATGACCAAGTGCCCACTCTTTTGATTAATCACCTGTTGTTTAAATGCTGAAATCTGGATTATTTCATTCATGTTTATATTTTTTGTACTAATATCTGCCTTTCCACACGGTGGAAAGCCCACCATGCCCAAGGCAAATCCACAACATAAAATGAGAAACAAATAATTATAAATAATCACACAAGTAAAACAATCATAATCAAGGAAAGTGAGTGGGAGGGAAGGGTTTGGAGATTCATGGGAGGAATTAGGAAAGGGATCAGACAGATTGCATGGAAAGGTTCGATATGATTCATAACTGAGATTAGAATAACCAGATAAGTTGTTTGGGGAAATAGTTTTATGAACCCAATTATGAGCGGAACCCGAGGTTCTACCATTTCCAAGTAATCTGAAAGCACAATGCACATGTAATAAATAAATGCCCCCCCCCCAACTATTTCTGATCATCTTCAGCAATCCATACTTGGGTGATATTATTAATAGATAAAAAATAACCTATTGTTTAGTTGAGATCAACAACATTCTGTTTTTTGTTTCTCCAGCTAGTAAATGATTAGTCAAAGGTTTCCCAAAATAATCTTTTGACTATTTATCTTTCCCTGTTTATTTGCACAACTCTGAATCTCATTACATTGAATAACTGGGACTTTTTGCTTACAAAGAAGGCCATACACAAATTGCAACCACCTTTTAGGCAAGATAAGAAAATGAAATGGAACATATTTGTGGTTCATTCAAAGTACTGTATAATCTGAAAGCCCATATTTTTAATTTTGAGATGGGTATCTCCAGCCTTATGAAACATAGTGAGTCTTCAATGGATTTTCACTGACCTTCATAATGAGGGGTTTCAATTGCATGGCTGGAACCCTATGTACCTAGCATTAGTTCCACTGAAATCTGCTCCTAGAATCAGGCTGGATTTTGAAAAAACTGCAATTATATTCAGATGGGGAGGGGTATTTTAATTAGACTTTAGTTTGGGCTGTTTCACTGAATAAAAATCTGCAAGAATATTTCTGAGCTCTCCTCAGTGAGAGACTTAAGTATCCTGAACAAAAGCTTATCTAACAGATTGTTGCAAGAATACTGGTATATTCCTGAAGCTCTTTTATCACAACATCTGATATCAACATGGTTAACGTTAAGGCTCTCATAGCAAGTTATGCCATTTTGTGGGGGGAGCCTTGTAAAAACTTGAAATGACAAGGCTTGTAAGAAAGTTACAAGACTTCCAGCTTTTATTGAAAATGTAAGTTAGGTTTAATCATCCTTTGCCACTGTAAACAGATATAAATACTGGTAGAGGAAGTTGGGGGTCATTTAAAGGACACCCCATTTGTCCATAGAGTGACTGTAAAAAGCTGTGATGGAGGGATGAATTGGATTTAAGAGTCTTTCTAGTTCTGAGTAGAAATTAGAGCCCTTTCCCCTCATTTACATTTGCATCATCATTGAATTTATCCCTTTGGATCTATCCAAAAAAGGTCCTGTGCTAACATAATATTTCCATGGAAGTTTCTAGAAAGAAGTCCAAGTGACATCATTCTGAGCCTCCTACCCGCTCCATTCCCCAGCCGTGGCCCTTTGAATTTACATGAAGGCCTTCTTGAAACCATTTCCCACAATAACATTCCAGCCCTTTCTCCACTAAACTAATTACCAAATTGTTAAGTAAAGTTTCGCTGTAGTTTGAATTTGTCACTGGTCGACTGCAACCTCAGCTCATCAATCAAAATACCTCCCCTTCACAGGAAGCTAGAGGGAAAACAAAGTTTGTCAGCAACCCTTGAAACTGTGTGAAAGAAAGAGAAGAAATGATGAATAAAGACATGGCTTGGGATGGAAAACACAGACTGAAAGCAGCATAAAGCAAAGGCGAGGTGCAGGTCAGGGCCCCTCTTTCACTCAGTGCTGTGTTGTTCTTTGCAGGTGTGTCTTTCTGTGTGAACAACATATGGTCAGTGTGTTACAAAGGCTTTCAGTGGGTTTGATTGATATTAAACTGACAGGCGGCATGGGAAGGACTCTGGCCCCATCTGCATGATACATTTAAAGATGCCTCATACCACTCTAAACAGGTATAATAATAATAATAATAATAATTTATTATTTATACCCCGCCCATCTGGCTGGGTTTCCCCAGCCACTCTGGGCGGCTTCCAAAAGAATATCAAAATACTGTGATACATCAAACATTAAAAGCTTCCCTAAACAGGGCTGCCTTCAGATGTCTTCTAAAAGTCTGGTAGTTGTTGTTCTCTTTGACATCTGGTGGGAGGGCGTTCCACAGGGAGGGCGCCACTACCGAGAAGGCCCTCTGCCTGGTTCCCTGTAACTTGGCTTCTCGCAGTGAGGGAACCGCCAGAAGGCCCTCGGTGCTGGACCTCAGTGTCCGGGTAGAACGATGGAGGTGGAGACGCTCCTTCAGGTATACTGGACCGAGGCCGTTTAGGGCTTTAAAGGTCAGCACCAACACTTTGAATTGTGCTCGGAAACGTACTGGGAGCCAATGTAGGTCTTTCAAGACCGGTGTTATATGGTCTCGGCGGCCGTTCCCAGTCACCAGTCTGGCTGCTGCATTCTGGATTAGTTGTAGTTTCCGGGTCACCTTCAAAGGTAGCCCCACGTAGAGCGCATTGCAGTAGTCCAAGCGGGAGATAACCAGAGCATGCACCACTCTGGCGAGACAGTCCGCAGGCAGATAGGGTCTCAGCCTACGTACCAGATGGAGCTGGTACACAGCTGCCCTGGACACGGATTTAACCTGTGCCTCCATGGACAGCTGTGAGTCCAAAATGACTCCCAGGCTGCGCACCTGGTCCTTCAGGGGCACGGTTACCCCATTCAGGACCAGGGAATCCTCCACACCTGCCCGCCTCCTGTCCCCCAGAAACAGTACTTCTGTCTTGTCAGGATTCAATCTCAATCTGTTTGCCGCCATCCATCCTCCAACCGCCTCCAGACACTCGCACAGGACCGTCACCGCCTTCACTGGTTCTGATTTGAAAGAAAGGTAGAGCTGGGTATCATCTGCATACTGATGAACACCCAGCCCAAACCCCCTGATGATCTCTCCCAGCGGCTGCATGTAGATGTTGAAAAGCATAGGGGAGAGGACAGAACCCTGAGGCACCCCACAAGTGAGAGCCCAGGGGTCTGAACACTCATCCCCCACCACCACTTTCTGAACACGGCCCAGGAGGAAGGAGCGGAACCACTGTATGACAGTACCCCCAGCTCCCAGCCCCTCAAGACGGTCCAGAAGGATGTTATGGTTGATGGTATCAAATGCCGCTGAGAGATCCAGCAGAACTAGGAAACAGCTCTCACCTTTGTCCCTAGCCCGCCGGAGATCATCAACCAGTGCGACCAAGGCAGTTTCAGTCCCGTGATGAGGCCTGAATCCCGATTGGAAGGGATCCAAATGGTCCGCTTCTTCCAGGCGTGCCTGGAGTTGTTCAGCAACCACTCGCTCAATCACCTTGCCCAAGAATGGAAGATTTGAGACTGGGCGATAGTTGGCCATCGTGGCCGCATCTAAAGATGGTTTTTTAAGAAGCGGCTTAATAACCGCCTCTTTCAACGGGTCTGGGAAGGTTCCCTCACGGAGGGAAGCATTCACCACTCCACGAAGCCCATCGCCCAGCCCTTCCCGGCTAGCTTTTATAAGCCAGGATGGGCAAGGATCCAGGAGACAGGTGGTTGGTTTCACTCGTCCAAGCAGCCTGTCCACATCCTCGGAGGTAACAGATTGGAATTGATCCCACGCAATTTGACTAGACAGGACTCTAGCACTCTCCCGCCCTGGCCCTGCTCCCACGGTGGCGTCTACCTCTTCCCGAATCTGAGCGACTTTATCTGCAAAAAACTTTGCAAAATCATTGCAGGAGATCATGTGGCCCGTACTGGGCCCCGATGTAGCAGGTGGTTCCGCTAAATTGCGGACCACCTGAAAAAGTCTCCTGCTGCTGTTTTCTGCAGATGCAATAGAGGCGGCGAAGAAGGCCTTCTTCGCTGTCGCTACCGCCACTTGGTAGGCTCGACACTGAGCTCTAACCTGTGTCCGGTCAGCTTCAGAATGGGTCATCCGCCACCGGCGCTCTAGCCGTCTCAACGATTGTTTCATTGCCCTCAGATCCGTGGAAAACCACGGGGCTGTCCGGGCTCCATGCAATCGGAGAGGGCGCTTCGGAGCCAAACAGTCAATAGCCCTGGTTAACTCCACATTCCAGCGGGCCACCAGGGAATCAGCTGAAAGGCCATCAACATGGGATAAAGCATCCCCTACCACTCTCTGGAAGCCATTTGGATCCATTAAGTGGCGGGGGCGGACCATCCGAATCGGTCCCACCTCCCTGCAGAGGGGAAGGGTCGCGGAGAAGTCAAGTTGCACCAGGAAGTGGTCTGACCATGGCACTTCTTTTGTTTCGCTTTTATTTAGTGTCAGAACACCAACATCCATGGAGGTAAACACCAGGTCCAAGGCATGTCCGCGGCTATGGGTTGGGCCAAAGTTATTCAGGGACAGCCCCATGGAGGCCATGCTTTCCACGAAGTCCCGAGCGGCCCCTTGTAAGGTCGTGTCGGCATGGATATTAAAATCCCCTAGGACAACCAAACTAGGTGTCTCCAGGAGAACATCCGCCACGACCTGAAGCAGCTTGGGCAGGGAATCCTTGGTGCAGCGGGGAGGTCGGTACACCAAAAGGAATCCTGTACTGCCCCTATTGCCCAACTTCCAGAACATGCACTCAGAGAACTGGGTCTTCCTAACAGGACGCCTGGTGCAAACTAATGACTTCCTAAAAATCACTGCAACCCCCCCTCCCCGCCCACAAGGCCTGGGTTGCTGTGCGTAAGAGAAACCCGGTGGACAAGCAGCGGCAAGAACAGGCCCATCTGCTTCATCCAACCAAGTCTCTGTTACACAAGCCAGGTCAAATCCTCCATCCATGATCAAGTCATGGATGGCAGTGGTCTTATGAATCATTGACCTGGCATTGCACAGCAGCACCTTCAGGCTATGTGGGTATCCCTTGCTGATTCTAGTATCCGTCCGGACAGGACCAGACCCGGAGGCAGGGATAGTCCTCAGACAACGACTAAACCTGCCTCCTCTGTAATGACATGGTCTGGTCTTAGCGTAACTCCTCCTCCTACCCGTGATCACTGAGATCGGTTGTCCCAGCGCATCCCCCTCTGTGGAACATACCCCAGCCATTTTGTTGGCTGGGACCCACTCCCCGGCAGCCCTGACCCTTCCCCTTAAGAACAAAATAAGACCTTAAAACAATAAAAACAAAAACAAACAAACAAACAAACAAAAAAATTCAGAAAACAAAAAGCAATACAAATGAAAAACTATAAAAATTACAAATCCATTAAAATCAAACAAATTCCCAACTAAACATCCATCCCACCCCCATCCCCGTCCCCACATATACAAAAAATAAAAGGAAAAGGAAAAGGAAAATTTTAAAACATTTTAAAAGGAACTCTGCGCCCCACCGGATCCCCCTGGGCAGCAGCAGCAGTGACAGCAACCGTCCCTGTGAGTCCTGTCAGGCCCTGCCCTGGGCCAGATGGTGAGTGGCAGGAAGGAGCAGGGCCCTCGGACACTCACACAGGAGAGTCCTCCTGGGCAGCAGAACGCAGCAGTCCCTGTGAGTCCTTCAGGCCCCGCCCTGGGCCAGATGGTGAGTGGCAGGGAGGAGCAGGGCCCTCAGACACTCACACAGGAGAGTCCTCCTGGGCAGCAGAACGCAGCAGTCCCTGTGAGTCCTTCAGGCCCCGCCCTGGGCCAGATGGTGAGTGGCAGGGAGGAGCAGGGCCCTCAGACACTCACACAGGAGAGTCCTCCTGGGCAGCAGAACGCAGCAGTCCCTGTGAGTCCTTCAGGCCCCGCCCTGGGCCAGATGGTGAGTGGCAGGGAGGAGCAGGGCCCTCAGACACTCACACAGGAGAGTCCTCCTGGGCAGCAGAACGCAGCAGTCCCTGTGAGTCCTTCAGGCCCCGCCCTGGGCCAGATGGTGAGTGGCAGGGAGGAGCAGGGCCCTCAGACACTCACACAGGAGAGTCCTCCTGGGCAGCAGAACGCAGCAGTCCCTGTGAGTCCTTCAGGCCCTGCCCTGGGCCAGATGGTGAGTGGCAGGGAGGAGCAGGGCCCTCAGACACTCACACAGGAGAGTCCTCCTGGGCAGCAGAACGCAGCAGTCCCTGTGAGTCCTTCAGGCCCCGCCCTGGGCCAGATGGTGAGTGGCAGGGAGGAGCAGGGCCCTCAGACACTCACACAGGAGAGTCCTCCTGGGCAGCAGAACGCAGCAGTCCCTGTGAGTCCTTCAGGCCCCGCCCTGGGCCAGATGGTGAGTGGCAGGGAGGAGCAGGGCCCTCAGACACTCACACAGGAGAGTCCTCCTGGGCAGCAGAGCGCAGCAGTCCCTGTGAGTCCTTCAGGCCCCGCCCTGGGCCAGATGGTGAGTGGCAGGAAGGAGCAGGGCCCTCAGACACTCACACAGGAGAGTCCTCCTGGGCAGCAGAACGCAGCAGTCCCTGTGAGTCCTTCAGGCCCCGCCCTGGGCCAGATGGTGAGTGGCAGGAAGGAGCAGGGCCCTCGGACACTCACACAGGAGAGTCCTCCTGGGCAGCAGAACGCAGCAGTCCCTGTGAGTCCTTCAGGCCCCGCCCTGGGCCAGATGGTGAGTGGCAGGGAGGAGCAGGGCCCTCAGACACTCACACAGGAGAGTCCTCCTGGGCAGCAGAACGCAGCAGTCCCTGTGAGTCCTTCAGGCCCCGCCCTGGGCCAGATGGTGAGTGGCAGGAAGGAGCAGGGCCCTCAGACACTCACACAGGAGAGTCCTCCTGGGCAGCAGAACGCAGCAGTCCCTGTGAGTCCTTCAGGCCCCGCCCTGGGCCAGATGGTGAGTGGCAGGGAGGAGCAGGGCCCTCAGACACTCACACAGGAGAGTCCTCCTGGGCAGCAGAACGCAGTAGTCCCTGTGAGTCCTTCAGGCCCCGCCCTGGGCCAGATGGTGAGTGGCAGGGAGGAGCAGGGCCCTCAGACACTCACACAGGAGAGTCCTCCTGGGCAGCAGAGCGCAGCAGTCCCTGTGAGTCCTTCAGGCCCCGCCCTGGGCCAGATGGTGAGTGGCAGGAAGGAGCAGGGCCCTCAGACACTCACACAGGAGAGTCCTCCTGGGCAGCAGAACGCAGCAGTCCCTGTGAGTCCTTCAGGCCCCGCCCTGGGCCAGATGGTGAGTGGCAGGAAGGAGCAGGGCCCTCGGACACTCACACAGGAGAGTCCTCCTGGGCAGCAGAACGCAGCAGTCCCTGTGAGTCCTTCAGGCCCCGCCCTGGGCCAGATGGTGAGTGGCAGGGAGGAGCAGGGCCCTCAGACACTCACACAGGAGAGTCCTATGGCTTCCCCCAAAGAATTTTGAGTTAGTTAAGAGTACTGAGAGTTCTTAGGAGACCCCCTATTCCCCTCACAGGGTGGCAATTCCCAGGGTGATCAAACAACAGCTCCCTCTTCCAAGGGATCACAAGGAATTGTAAGTCTTTGGGGCCTCCCAACAGTTCTCAACAATGTGGGACATACTTTAATCTAATCAAAGCTTGGGTGTTATTAAATTTACTTCTTGTAGTAATAGCAGCAGCAGCAGATGCATACTCTTTCTCCTGAAGACATGGCCTTGCTAGTACTTGAGTCCAAGGTCTTTTGCATATCTTATCCCAGTGCCTCTCAAACTTCCCATTCATAGGGTACCACACATTTCCACAAATTTGTCTGCCAAGGACTCCTGCATATTTTCCATACATATGTCTTCCATGTGCATCATGTCATTCCATTCGTTTATTTTCCAAGCATAGCTTCCATTTGCATTTCAGAAGATTCTAGGGTGCTTTCTTGGGCATACTCATTACCAATTGCCAGGCACCAAAGACTATGCTCAACAGTCTCCTATGACTGACTATTTTTCCCAACAATGCACAGACTATCCACCGCTACTGAGCTCACTGAGCAATCATGGACACATTTCTAAGAAACCCAGCATTCCTAGGGAACTACTACCCTTGACGAACAAGCTCATTAATGGCTTAAACACCAGCATTTTGCATTAGGTTCAAGGACCAGCAGAACACAGAAAAGCAAGGAATGATGGGCAGGAGAAGATATACATGGGAACAAAGGAAGCTGCTCTGTACTGAGTAAAATCTTTGGTCCAGCTAGCTCAGTATTGTCTACATCGGGGTGGAGAACCTCCAGCCCACAGGCCTAATTAGACCTGGCACAGGTTCCAATGTGGTCCATGAATCTGGTTTCTGTAAGCAATGTCCGCCTCCCCTACACCTAACCATGTGATGTCAGATGAGGGGCAGGTGGAGGGGCAGGCACTGCCAGGAACCTTAAAGTGTGCTTCTGGTTGTGCAATAGCACAGAAGGCTTGCTGTCACTGTGATTGGTGGTGAGCAAGGCAGCTGGGATCAGATGTACTATGGAGTTCCCCACTGGGAACTCTTGCACAGCCGATCCTAGCAGAAGGCAGAACCATCAGCTGCTAGGCACTGACTTCAAGTTCCATTGGATCAGCTGCCAAGCAAAGCTCTTTACGTGCTGTTTGCTTGCCCACCGATCAGTATTGCTCTGAAGCACTGAGTTCTGCATGGTGCTTTGAAGCCCCAATGATGTGGGGACTTCAAAGTGCCCCAATCACCTGTTGTCGTTGTGCTGTCAGCCCCATCGCCATGTCAGATTTGCAAGGGGTTGCCAGCCAGATACAGCTCCTCACCCCTAGTCTACACTGACTGGCTGCATCTCTCCAAGGTTTCAGACAGAGGTCTCTTCCAGCCTTACCTGGAAATGCCAGAGACAGAACTTGGAAGTTTTTGCATGCAAAATGTGTGCTCTACCACTGAACCATGACCTTTCCCTATATAGCAAAATAGCTCTCTTATCCTCAGACCCAGATTTTTGCCAGTGACCCAGCTATCAATAAATGATTAGCGTTCCTCACTGCAAGCATATAAATCCAACCTAATTCCCCCTTTTTTGGCTTCAGTTTTACATATAGCTTTGATACACTTTTTGTTCATAAAACCTCCTCTTACTTTAGGGCCTCATGGAAGATCTGTCACTTAGAGCTTTCTTTATCTCCCCCCACCCACCCAACTTCTTCTTTAAAATTAGCTGTTCTAAAGTATGCATAATGCTTTGGAGCTGAGAAATTAGATAGCTGGGCCTCCTTCAGACTATCCTTCTGAGTGTTTGATGGGCTGTAGGCTTTTCCCAGACTGAAATATGGTGGGTGGGAGTGTGGGTAGTTAAATGTTAGTCTCCCCATTAGCTAGATGGGATTTAATCACAGGCCTAAAGTCTGAGAGCATGAAATATATCCTCCAGGAGGCCACTTAAACACAATCTTTGTTTTTCCATTTTCCTTCAACGGTTTCAGCCCATGCTTTCCTCTTGTCTCTTTAGTATTTTTGTTCCATATACAAAGCCACTGAACTGCCATCTCCTAGGTCAGAGCTTTTTTCCTCTCAAGGAACACATTCCCTTGTGAATAACCTTCTGGGAGCCACCTGCCTGTGGTGGCTAACAAGGCCCAGACACACAAACTCCAGCCTCACAAGCGAAGGTTTCTACTTGTATTCACCCACATCCACATCCACAACTTCCCTGCTCTCTGTAAATCTGGGGCAGGCAACCTGCAGACCCATTTCAACTTAATTTCATGAAGATTTCAAGGAGAGGAAGAATGGTAGGGAAGGAGCATTGCTTGCTGCTAACGCTAGATAATTTCTGAACAAGCTAAAAAGCATAGGTCACAATCCTGATCCTGAGGGAACTTCACTTTCTACATTTCTTGATTTGGAGAACTGTCCATTTATTCTTACTCTCTGCTTTCTGTGTAACTGAAGGAGCGTCTCCACCCCCATCGTTCAGCCCGGACACTGAGATCCAGCACCGAGGGCCTTCTAGTGGTTCCCTCACTGCGAGAAGCCAAGTTACAGGGAACCAGACAGAGGGCCTTCTCGGTAGTGGCGCCCACCCTGTGGAACGCCCTCCCATCAGATGTCAAAGAGATAAACAACTACCTGACATTCAGAAGACATCTTAAGGCAGCCCTGTTCAGGGAAGTTTTTAATATGTAACGCTGTATTGTTTTTAACACTTGATTGGAAGCCGCCCAGAGTGGCTAGGGAAACTCAGCCAGATGAGTGGGGTATAAATAATAAGTTGTTGTTGTTGTTGTTGTTGTTGTTGTTGTTGTTGTTGTTGTTGTTGTTGTTGTTGTTGTTGTTATTTGATCAGTTACTAATCCACAACTGGACCTTTCCTCTTATTCCATGACTGTTAAGGTTATTCAGGAGTTTTTAGTTGGGTACTTTGTCAGAAGCTTTTTGCATCGTATCAACTGAATCACTTCTATCTATATGTTTACTGACACTCTTAGAGAACTCCGTATGTTAGTGAAAAAGGACTAGCCTGGTTCTGCTTCAGATGATGTCTTCAATTGAGCCTAGTTCACCTGAAGATTCTACTACTTCCCATACCATCCTCCCACACAGTTGTGCAAGGAGTGTGCCAGGCAGGAAAATACAGGAAGTAGTTGTCCCCTTCAGGCCAGGGTGATGAACTTTTAATGATTCACACTTATCAAGTGATAGGATGGAGCTTAGGGGGGTGTACTGAGTGAAGAGGTTCTGAAGACCTCAGTCCTACCTCCAGATTTTGTCACTAGGAGCTTTCCATGGTGCTGTAACCCACTGGACCATCTTGCCTTGTGGATATCTACTGGGGTTGACACCCAAACTGTTTACTGGCTTGGATTAAAATATGAGCTACAGAAGAATCCCCTTGCCATCCCTGCTACGTTCCCCTGCCCCTAGAAGTATACCTTCCCAGCCCTACATTCCTTGTAGTTCCCAACCCCTACAAATATATCCCCTTCCCTTTTTATTAGGTGTGGTGGAGCAAGCAGCAACAGAGATGTCTGAAGTGAGGAGAGGCTCCTCTCCCCATTTTCCTCCTCCTCTGGTGTTTTGATGTGTTTATTAGTGCTAGCATGATGGAGCATGTTGGTTCATGGGATACGTCATACTCCTGTGCCTGTCTTAAAAGTTTAAAACTTGTTGGGAGATCTGATCACGGATCTTCTGTGTAATGTCCATTTCAGCCCTAATACATTTGTCCAGACTGAGAAATAGGTCTGGAACACATCTACACCTCAGTCTAGGGGGAGGAATGCAGCTCAGTGGTAGAACATCTGTCTTGCAGCCTTACAAGCAGGAGCTCCCAGGTTCAACCCCTGGTGTCTCCAGGTAGATTTGGGAGAGATCCCTATCTGAAATCCTGGGGCACTTCTGCCAGCCAGTGTATGAGTTATGGGCCAATTGTCTGATTCAGTATAAAGCAGCTTCCTGTGTTCCTAATCACCTCTAGTCACATCTGGAATAAAACCAGCATTTGATGCTTTATTTCCCCACAGGAGCCAGAAAGACCATTCATAGATAGTTCCAATAATTCACTCTGAAATGCCAGGAATCATATCTATTTCTCCTCCTGTTCACCTGCTGAACTCTGTCCATGGTTTTATAGTGGGCCAAACTGTTTATCGGAACTGTTTTTTATTTTGACCTAATCCCAATGTTTCTGGGTTGACTTTCTGCTCCAATGTATATGGGGGCTTTACTGAACTGGAGGCATTTTGATTGCTTCCAGGATTACTGCCCACCATGTTTATCCCTTTAGCAAGGAAGACTTTATAACTCATGGAATCTCTGTAGTTCCTGACAGTGCATGTGTACATTATATACATATTGTACAAGAATGATGACCATGTCCAATGATACTTTACGTATGTCTAGCCAATGTAAACAAGTGTCTGGACTTAACTAAAGTCCATTGGATGAGCCTGAATTACTGGACTTGCATGTTCCATTTATTAGCTTAAAATCCATTCCTGTTTTTTTTCTACTTTGTGCTCCCCCCCCCCCCCCGCCCCTTTCAAAAGAACCCTGCAAGTGCAATATGTTTAAATGAGAACCAGATACGCTCAGGAGGAATTTGAAATATGAGGCTGAGCAGCAGCAAAGAGATTCCAGATTAATAGGAAAATCTGGAGCTACTATGGGGCTTTATAATAAATGAGGGTCAGAAAGGAGTTGCCCCATGGGGCATAGTTTGGGTAGAATCTTTGCAGGCAGCCTCACACTTAAGGATACAGGTCAAGTATCTGGGGAGAGAGAGGTCATCATAGCGATGCCCCTAAAACAGCTACTAAGAAACAGGTTCTCCTAGGGCTTAATTTGATCTTACAATAAATTTTGTGCTGCACATTATCTTACCCCTATACGTGCAACAGCCAGGGATGGGAAGCAAAGGCAGAAAGTGACATACCATGACCCAATGGATCCAGACTAGGCATGCAATCCAATGTCGCCTCCTCTCCAGTAGGGTTTTGTGGAGTGACAGGGACACTCTTGCATCTTCACCCATGGTAGCCATGGAAGAAGGCAACAGGATGATGAGGACCAATCTGGGCCTGATCGCTGCACCCAGAGTTTATACTGGGCCAGATGTTGTCATGCAGTGGCAGTGAAACTGGCTTGGGACCCAGCAAATCTCAGGCTGGCTCAGCCCCACCCTGTTTTGGGGATTTTCACTGGCTTCTGTTGTTGGCCCAATGGGTCTGCCACCCACACATTCGGTGGTTGAGAGATGGCCACGTAAGCCAGGAGAGTGGGGTGGAGGGGTACCTAATCCAGCCCCCCTGCAGCATGGTGTAAGGTGTAGGGTATGGATTGCTCTGCAAATTAAATGAATTTAGTTTTCATTATGACTTTGTTCAGCATGGGACCTAAGTGAGCTAATGTACACATTTTGACTAATGTGCCTGAGTTCCATGGAACCTTAGTTCAACTAACTTACCCATCGGGATCCAATCTTTTATCTTTATGTTATAAGGAAGAGGGTGGAAAGGCAGCTCCATGCCACTTGTGACTTCTAGTCAAGATCTTCATTCAAACATTTGTTTTGTACTGAATCCTTTGAATATTTCTTACTGCACCATTCTTCTAAGGCTGAGAACCTATACATATTTACTTGGCTCAAGAGCAATTCATCTGAAAGGAATACCCACTCTGTGCCTAGCCATGGACTTTATCAAGTCATTTGAGCAGCAAGTCCCATTGAACAAAGTGGGGATCCATCTGAATGCATAGGATTGGTCTGTCTGTACAGGAGTCTGGTCCACTTTGGTCTCACAGCATGATGTCTTCTATCAGAAGTAGTGCAGTGACCACAGAAGGGATTAGAAATTCTCGGGGAAGTTCACTTTGGAAACTGTGTGCCTCATGGCAAAGACTTGCATACCAAATGGTGTGACCTGTTGGCTTCATTATTTCCATTGCTGGTCACAGAGTTGGTATCATTATCAAGAGACAGATTAATTACATTTGAACCAGCAGGATTCCCCTCTTTCCCAGAACATCATGGTCCCTTAACACAACACATTACAGCATCCGGTAATAATGTTGTTCTTGTTGTTCTTGTTGTTCTTCTTCATTTCAGGACATCATGGGTATAATGTTTCCTCTATTGTAGAATGTTGATCTAGAAAGTCCACATCAGAGCTAGCCTCTAGCTGTTTGAGGACAAAGAAGTCCAGGGAAGGCAGAGCTATGGATTGATGTTATGTCCCGCACCTAGCAGCCATTTTGTGCTGTGCCATGCCTCTGTGGCAGCCATTTTGTGACTGGCACTTGCAGGACCAAAAAGGTTGATGACATCTATGCTTCACATTAACTTGAACATCTGTGGCAAACTTACTGAGGTTCACTATAGCTTAACAGAGGACTGATAATCTATACTGTCTAGCTGCTTGTAATGTTTTCTGTACTGTACAAACAGTAAATGTTGCTGATCAGGTCATAGGACTAGGAGCCCAGAGAGAACTAATATGAAGAAGTATTGGCTGTAGAGCTGAGTATCGGCTTAAGAAAAGCAGGCCAGGTGAATGCTCTTGGCAGGAAAGCGTAAGCTATTCAAATATTCCGCTACAAAATCAACTTGGTATATAGTGGAAAGATTTAAAAGGCTGTTTGAGGCAGCTGGAACTCAGGTGGCCTGAAGCTGGAAAGACATAAAAAAGAAGCCTTGCTTGCTGCACAGCTTTTAGTGGGGTGGGCGGGAGTAAGGGACTTGGAGAAAGTAGAATCGAATGGGCTGCACAAATTGGTTTTGACTGTGAAACTATTTGATCCTTCTGTGCCACCCATCCCAGGCCATCTAGTCCTTCATTCCCACAGAGCAAGCCAAGAACTTTAGCCTCTAACTTCCATGTGCTGCTCTTGTTAGTTCTGCCAGTGCTCTTAAAAGCCCTTGTTGATCAGATCAGGTGCTCCCCCAGCACATAGCTATCAACTTTCAGTTTTGAAAATAAGGGATCAGCAGCCTCGAAAATAAGGGATCAGCAGCATAGCTGTCAACTTTCGGATTTGAAAATAAGGGATCAGCAGCCTCGAAAATAAGGGATCAGCAGCATAGCTGTCAACTTTCGGATTTGAAAATAAGGGATCAGCAGCCTCACCTGTCCCGGAGGCAGTCTACAGGACATCTAACAATCCGGGATAGCAGCGGGAAGCAGCGGGAAATGGCGCTGAAATAAGGGAATTTCCTGCAAAAAAAGGGAAGGTTGACAGCTATGCCCCAGCATAGCATTTTCATTATTGCCAAAGTACAAGCCAGTCAAAGTATAATAACAAAAAAATTAAAGAGAGATACATTAATGACGTAAATCATATACACAGTAAACAAAAACAGACTATGAGAATAGTACATAAATTTATTTATTTATTTATTTATTTATTTATTTATTTATTTATTTATTTTTAATTCCAATATTTATTATCCAAATAGCTCTGGTGCTTTGTAAAACCTTTTCTCTTGTTTTCTTGTCTCACCTATATAGCATGTGCATGCTCAGACAGTCATTTTAAAACATATTTTCTTACTTTCTATATTTAGCATGTACCATCTTGAATCGCGCTCCCACCCCACCCCCCAGTCCCTGGGACAAGAAGGACATCATTTGTCCACCTTTTCCCTGAATCGCCACATGCAAATGGCTAAGCAGGAAGTGGGGAAATGTACTTCTAGATACATACTTCTGGCACAGGACGTTAGTGCTACTATTGCTGGTTTTGTGCAGTAGCTGCTGTACACCTGTTGAACTCCTCCTGGAGAAGCTGTGAACAGCACTGGGATTGCCACTGTCACGGTCTGAGGTTGCCTTGGGTACCAGATTAGCATTCCTGATGCTTGCAAATGCCTCCATCTGGAGATGCTCTAAGGTACAGTTGCAGGAACTTTAAACCAATGCTGCGACAATTTATTTCTGCAAATTTCTCAGAAGCTCTCTTCCTTTGCAAAAGTAAAGTAAGCACAGCAGAAGCCCTGCAACCCACCCAAGAAAATTTCACTGAGCCCCCACCCCACCCCCCCTTGTTCATTCTGAATGCCTTTTCAAGGGCTACTAGCCTCAATCACTATGTTCCATCTTCACTGTCAGGCAGTATGCCTCTGAACACCCGTTACTGAGACTCACAAGCTGGGATAGTGCTGTTGTGCTCAGGTCCTGGGCTTCCCATAGGCATCCAGTTGGCCACTGTCAGAACAGGATGCTGAAGTAGATGGGGCATGGGCCTGATCAATTATTATTATTATTATTATTATTATTATTATTATTATTATTATTAATTATTATTATTATTATTATACCCTGCGCATCTGGCTGGGTTTCCCCAGCCACTCTGGGTGGCTTCCAACAAAATATTAAAAATACAATCAAACATCAAACATTAAAAACTTCCCTAAACATGACTGCCTTCAGATGTCTTCTAAGAGTCAGATAGTTGTTTATTTCCTTGACATCTGATGGAAGGGTGTTCCACAGGGTGGGTGCCACTACCGAGAAGGCCCTCTGCCTGGTTCTCTGTAATTCCAATTCTCACAGTGAGGGAACTGCCAGAAGGCCCTCGGCACTGGACCTCAGTGTCCGGGCTGAACGATGGGGGTGGAGACGCTCCTTTAGGTATACTGGGCTGAGGCGGATAATCTTTATACTATGTCTTTTTTTCTCATGAACTGATGGAGAATGGTTACAAAACAAACAGTGGAGGAATTTCTGGCACAGCGCTGCTTTGAGCAGGGGGGGGGGGTGCTCAGCTATGACCAAGTTTGAGAACGCATTTTCTCAGTGGCATCCCACCTTATATGATGCAGAAAAAGGATGAAAGTAGTGTTTTTCAGATGTCAACTAAATGCCACAGATCACACATATGTGAGTTCCATTATGTTCCGTTCAAATGTTCACCATCTGACATGGTTCAGTCCACTCAACAGGACTGCACTGCCAGGTATCATTTGCACACGCAAGGCCTTTGCATGGAAGCTTCACCTTGGATCAAAACATAACACCTGCAAGAGAAGTCCAATACACAAACATTGTCTCCAGGGTGTTAATTTTGAGTGTGGGGTTGAAATTTTCACAAAAGGGTGCTTTTAAACAATCAACTGCCCAGGTAAATACGGAAATGGTACTGCCCTGTGAGAAGACTATACTACCTGGGGAAATGCTAGCCTCAGCCAGCCCTCTGAACACACATGTTTAGGATTAGGGATGGATGAATCCACCAGTTTGATGAATCTATCAGGCTAATATTTACCGCTTCTCCTTTCTGGGTGATCTTGAGATCCCACCACACACCCCTTAGACTGCATCTTGAAGTGCAGTGGGAATTCTCTTTCCGTGAAGCATGGATTGGGAACAGGCTGAAATAGGACTTCCTATCTCCACCATCTGAGCTATGTGGAAGTGATCCTTAACAGAACTGACCTCTGGAACTGACCAAGATTCTGCTTCCAAGCACTAGCAGTATATCTGTGTGACTGCCTAGGAATGATCTTGGCAAAGAAGCCTGAAAAATCCAGCCTACAGCAGAGTGGCACCAGAGACAATGAGAGCAGACTCACTGGGTGGAATATGTTGGTTTTAGGCTTGGTTTATTAAAATAGGATGCCTGGGCAAAGACTGAGAGATGCTTTGGAGTATTATGAACTGTTGGATCCATGTCAAATTGGACGGGAAAGAGTAATGGTCCTATTCAAGAGGCACAAGGAAGCAAAGGCTTCTTAAATAATACATCCTAAATGACAATATTTCAGCTTGCTGTGGAATTCACACGTACTCTAGGCACTTCCACATCTGACATTCACCCATATTTTCAGTGTCCCAGGCACTCATTTTTGGGGAGACATGGTGCTTGAGTCGCACACATCCCAATTTTTCCATCTTGTTAATGAAGATTTTTTCTTATTAGGAAAAACCCAGCTAGTCTTTTTGAGACCAATATTGATGTGCGAGCTCCAAAGGTATGGCTGTTTCACAGCAGAACTATTCAGTTTTTGGAGATGGCTTGTTTCTGATATGTTATCCAGGGGTGGACTTTGGTAATTTTTTGTAATATGGCACAAAATTTGGGCACAAAATTTGATGTCTGCAAATGATGCATTTTCTTGATTTTGCAACTCCTTGGCTTGGCACCCTGTGCTTCTTATTCCACCTGAAATCTGTGTTATGTGACATTTCTTGGGGATGTGCAGTTCTACCATTACCCCTTTAGTTTTGTTTTAGCACATCTGGGCATGCCAGAGGCATTTCATTTCCAGAAACAGCAATGGGGAGGTTGTGGCTTTTGCTTTGATGGGAAACCCACCCAACCCCCTTAGTACCAAGCAGAACTTGCACACCATCAGAAAGCCTAGCCTGGGATTCGTTGCTGGGCTTTCTGTTGGTGTGCAAGTCTCAGAGCTGCTTTTTTTTAAAAAAAAATCCTGGCAGTTTCACATCCCTGCTGAGTCACTTGAGAAGTTCATAATGAAACAGATGAGGCATCAAATGCTCTTGGAATGAAACAGGGTGGCCCTGCAACTTCTCCTCCCCTTCTCCTCCCTCCCAGGGACCTTGTAGAAACAAGAACTGGCTGTGCTCCTCTCAAGCAACTGGTGGGATGGCACTGCCACCTCCTGTAGGATCTGCTGGTATTAATTTTGTAAAAGTGAGAAGGCAGTGGGAGAAGGGAATGGAGTGTGTTAACCATAAACATCTTGGGTCCAGAGTACCTGGAGAACTGCCAAATTCCTTATGCACCATCTTAATAGCTGAGGTCTTTTGATAGTGTGCTCTTGGATAACCCCATGTGTCCCTGACGTTTGACTGACCTTTACTGGGAGCTGAACCTTTCATGTGGCAAACCCTGCCTTGTGGATCTTTTTGCCAGTAGAGGTTTGGCAAGAGCCATGCCTGCTCACTTTTAAGTGTATTTCAAAAACTGTATTCTTCAGACAGACCTTCCAAACCTGGGATCCTTTGCCAGCCATACCTTGCTGATGCGTTTGACATTTTTGGGTCTTTTTACTCTCACGCCGTGTTTTTAGTTTGTATACCACCTTGCAATATGTTATATGAAAATGAGGTTTATAAATACTTAAATAAAATACACATTCGCCAGCAGCTAGGCTTGCTGTCCAGGAGAAAATTTCTCCCCTCCTTTCCCAGTCTGTATGGCTCAATATTTTGTGATACCACTAGCCAAGCCATCTCTCCCTCCTTTGACACACAGCCCCAAACTCGCTGCTTGGCCCACTGCAGTGGGGAAATGGAGGGGTGATGGCTTGCAAGTCCTGCTTAGCTGTTATTTTAAAAGGGGAAAAAAGTGCAAGGGAAGCAAAAGTGATGTGTAACAAATGCATAAGCAACTGAGCAACTGTGCATCAAATTCCTAGTGACTGGACAATTACAACAGTCCTGCTCTGCTGGGTAGTTTGTGTGCATGCTCTGCAAATTTCACCAGCTGGTACTGGTTGGAAGCATGGAGAAAGGGGCAGATCCATGCAGAAACAAATATATCCATGCAGGATTCTTTGGGGGAAATTTTAAGTGTGTTTTAAATGTATCATTACAAAAGTTGAGTGCCACCCTCACTCTCTGCCAAGTGATGGCAAGATCCTAGGGGGTTCCAGGCACTCACCCAGGGTCTGTGTTCCTTTGGAGAATTGAGACATGGTGGAGACTGTCATAGCTTCACCTCTTTACACTTTCAGTCTGCCTGGAGGGAGTCCAGATCTTACAGCATGCTCATTTCAAGAGGGGCTTGTATCCCACAGCAGGGCAGCCCTGGATTCCAAGGCATCTCTCCCATCCAGCCTGCAGCCAGCCTGCCCAAGATGGATCCCAGTCTCTCTACTTTCTTCTTCCCAGAACACCTTGCTAAGAACTCTCCTTTCCTGTCACCTCACACCCAGTTACCCTTGCAACCTTCCAAACCCCCAGTCTCTGTTCAGACCTTAGGGCAAGAGGGGAGGACAGTTCTCTTGTATTGCCGATGGCTCTCAATGACCCCATATTGTTTCTTAATGACCCTAGCTTGGCCAGGTGGTCATTTTGCATCATCTAGCTCATGAATTCCTTTGCAGCTTGCATTTCTCCCTTCACACCCCAATAATAAAACCCTTGTTGTTGTTTAGTCATTTAGGGAGGTCTTGTCCAACTCTTCGTGACCCCATAGACCAGAGCACGCCAGGCACTCCTGTCTTCCACTGCCTCCCACAGTTTGGTCAAATTCATGTTGGTAGCTTCGAGAACACTGTCCAATCATCTCGTTCTCTGTCGTCCCCTTCTCCTTGTGCCCTTAATCTTTCCCAACATCAGGGTCTTTTCCAGGGAGTCTTCTCTTCTCATGAGGTGGCCATAGTATTGGAGCCTCAGGTTCACGCTCTGTCCTTCCAGTGAGCACTCAGGGCTGATTTCCTTAAGAATGGATAGGTTTGATCTTCTTGCAGTCCTCCAGCACCTTAATTCAAAAGCATCAATTCTTTGGCAATCAGCCTTCTTTATTGTCCAGCTCTCACTTCCATACATCACTACTGGGAAAACCATGGCTTTAACTATACGGACCTTTGTTGGCAAGGTGATGTCTCTGCTTTTTAAGATGCTGTCTAGGTTTGTCATCGCCTTTCTCCCAAGGAAACCCTACCTTTTATTAATTTCTAGGGTTTAAGGGGGGGTCCTTCCCCCCATCTGTAACAGTATCATGTGGATGTAACCTTAGTGAGCATTTGACTGGAGCATTTGCAAGGGCTCTGCACAGCACGTGGAACTGGACACAAAATCCAGCTGCCTGCAAATTTCAGTTTGCATTTTAAATAAATGGCCAAGTTTCTAGCCCTTATGTTTGCAAAGCTATGCCTGGAAGTGTATGGAGAATGCCTAGTGAAGTGCAGGTGTACGCCACAAGTCCTGCAGAGGGGGGTGGGGTGCTGATCTTGAGCAGCAGGAGGGTATTTCAGGTCAAGTCTGAGGTATGTCAGCGAGGTTTCCTGTGGGAAGTTTTGTACTGTGCCTGCCTGCTCACAACACGATTCTAGACACCTCGATTAGCCCTTCACTCGCATGAACACTGAAAATAAAAACAAAATGACATTCATTAGATGTTTTAAGGAGTGCTCAGGCATGTAATCCTCCTGGAATGAGGCAGCCATAACAAGTTACTGTAGTTATTGATGCCTGTGTCAGTTAGTCTTTTCCAAGGATTAATCACATTCAAGAAAGATCAAGCGCTAGTGGATGTTTCTAGACTGGACTTCTGCTCTCAGTGCTGCCAAACCCCTCTGGCCTCACTGGGGTTGCATCCGTGTAAATAAGAAGAAAAAGTGTGGGATTTTATTTTTCCCCTCCCCCACCTCCTTTTTTTAATTTTAAACCATCACGAACTAAAACCACAGCAGTTACACAATGGAAAAGCCAAAAATTTCACTGTTAGGTATCTGAATTAAACCTTGAGCCAGGTCTGAAGCTAGGTGTAAAAATATAAAGTGATTTCCCTACATTTAGGAAATGGAAATACATATGTTTTCCCCTCCTATGCTAAAACAGAAACTGTAATACTTGTAAACCAGTTTAAGTCCGCGATTCTATATGCATTTAATTGAAAGTAAATATACTGCACTGTAAGCCGGTTGCGTCCTTTCCCCTCTCAACTAATCTGGACAAATCTGACTGGCAATGCAGCAGCATGGTTTGTATCTGATACCAGTTCTGCTCAGAGTAAATCCGTTTGCATTAAGTAACCTTAGTCGTGTTCATTATTGTCAGTGGGTCTACTCAGAGTAGGTAAAAGGTAAAGGTAAAGGACTCATGGGTGGTAAAGGACTCAAGGGAGCCGGCGTTTGTCCACAGACAGCTTTCCGGGTCATGTGGCCAGCATGACTAAATTGCTACTGGCACAATGGAACACCGTGACGGAAACCAGAGCACACGGAAACGCCATTTATCTTCCCGCTGGAGCAGTACCTATTTATCTACTTGCACTGGTGTGCTTTCGAACTGCTAGGTTGGTAGGAGCTGGGACAGAGCAACGGGAACTCACTCCGTTGCAGGGATTTGAACTACCGACCTTCTGATCGGCAAGCCCAAGAGGCTCAGTGGTTTAGAAGGACCCGCATATTGAATACAGCTCCACGTTATCACGTGGGGGTTACATTCCAGGTCCCCGCATGCATAAGTGAGATTGCGTAAAATGAGAAACACCCTCTAAACACCCTTCAAATGCCGTCTCTGCCACTCTGACTTCAACCCATACCAAAAACACTGTATCCAAAAATATCCACACCTAGGGACGCGGGTGGCACTGTGGGTTAAACCACAGAGCCTAGGACTTGCCGATCAGAAGATTGGCGATTCGAATCCCTGTGATGGGGTGAGCTCCCATTGCTCGGTCCCTGCTCCTGCCTGTTGGAATTCTGCCCGGTCAGAGGAATGTGCCATAGCGTAGGCACCGGCAGATATTCCTGTCGACCTCCCCGCGTCTCCCTCTGCTGATAAGCAGGCGAGGTCCCGGCGATTCTTCTCAGATGTGTGAGAGGAACACACCGTTCTTCCTCTCTCCCCTTTGGTGTCCCCCAGGGAGGGGAAAGAAGCAGACAGAAAACTATTTACATCTTTTATTTCTGTCTCTCATATCAGTACAGAGAAACATGTCTGCACTCGGCAACAGCAAGAAGAAACTCCTCCCAAGTACTTCCAGTACGGGTCATATGACACACACACTGAGCTAACATCCGGTGCTCAGTACAGACTGGACTGCCCCTTTGTTCCCATGGCAACAGTCACAAACATCCTGTCTGGCTTTCCAGCCACAAGCAGCTGACTGAGCTGCTGGAGCCTTTGCTTGCTGCAGCATTGGTGCTTTAGAATAACACTGCCAACCTAGAAGTTTGAAAGCACGTCAAAGTGCAAGTAGATAAATGGGGACTGCTCCGGCGGGAAGGTAAGCGGCATTTCCGTGCGCTGCTCTGGTTCGCCAGAAGCGGCTTAGTCCTGCTGGCCACATGACCCGGAAGCTGTACGCTGGCTTCCTCGGCCAATAAAGCGAGATGAGTGCCACAACCCCAGTCAGTCATGACTGGACCTAATGGTCAGGGGTCCCTTTACCTTTACCTAGAAGGGAAGCTCTGGGAGTGGCAGGAGGCTGGAGGATGCATGGGAAAGTTACTGCTGATGGTGAGCTACCTTTTTTTTACTACCCCACACATCAGCTGTTTGGCAGGGAGGCTGAGCAGCATAAACAAAGCCCCGCTGCACCTCTGGTCTCTGAAGTCGCAGCTTCCTCCGCCCTCACTGATGTCCTCTTTGGGCTTCGGGGAGGGTCTCCTCGCGAGCCATGAGGACTCTCCTGCTCTCTCCCACTATTTCCGAGTATGAATGAAAATTATTAAATTATTTCCTGAAGCTGTGCATATACGAGGTTTTGAGCGAGTAGAATGAGTGAGAGTTGGGGGTGGGGAGTGCCTGTTGTGTTGTAGTACTATTGCTATGTTAAAAATGTACGTACATTTTTCTTCCTTTCTTCCCAAAGGAGCCCAGGGCAGCAAACAGTGAAGTAGTAAAACAAAGCAATTTAAAAAATTAAAACACATTGAAAACACTGAAATACAATTAAGAACATTGAAAAGCAATTAGGGACATTGAAGAACAATTAGGAACATCTTAAAAACATTTAAAACATTATGTGGTCCCTGATGGGCTGGGATCACTCAATGTAGGAGAAAGAAGCCATAAAGCAGCCAAGAAGCAGAAAAATGGCCATGAAGAAGCATGAAAAGAGAACACGCTCAGAAGTTGGGAGGTTTTTTAGAGAAATGGGGTGGACGGATGAATTAAAAGCACAACTTTCACAATGAAAATGGGTCTTTACCACAAACGTCTATTTTGTTTAGGGCTACACTTATTTTAACAGTGTTTGTTGTTTTTGTGCTTTTCATGGCTTTAAAGATAATTAAAAGCCACTAAGGATGTGTAAACTGCATTGAGATGATTGTTTAGAAGGCAATTAATAAATCAGTAATAATAATAATAATATTGTTACAGATTTGAGGTACCAGAGTTCGTAAATGTTAGGAATTACTAAATGTTTGGAGTCTTCATCAGGGAGAGAGACAGCTTTGCAGTGTAAAAAATGCAAGTTGAGCTTGACTGCCAGACCAGGGCATCACCTGGGATGGAAGTCGTTAAGCATGATGTTGATGGACCATCAAAGGAAGATGCTTGGGTCTGTGAAATGGAGGTTGCCAGGGTAATGTGGGTGTGATGTCACAAGGGGAGAATGTTCTTCTTTTAAAAAACAGAGATCTGGATAAGTGTGGGGGCGAGCAGACAGATGGAGAAGAGTTGCTTGGATCAGGGGTTTCTTGGGAGAAGAAGGGAAGAGGGCAGAACTCCATCTGGTGCTGGCTGGAGGAGGCTGTACCAAGAGACCAAGGGCTATGACCGGCTGCTGCCAGCAGCATTTAAACAAACTGCAAGCATCTTCAAAGCAGCATACAGAGGATTTAAGAAGCTAGGAGAATAAAAAAGCCATTTGTCTGATGCCCAAATCACATTAAGACTCCCAGGGGGTAGCATTCCACGAATAGGGAGCCACCACTAACTTAGCCTTTCTTCCATAATAACCCACTGCTTCCCAGATGGTTGCACCCCACAGCACCCAAATGAGGGCCTGGATTGAAGATCCTGCACCCAGGCAGGCTGCATTTATGCTGTTCTTATAAATTGCACTTTCATGCTTCTTGTACTGATGTTCTTGCTCTAATTTGTTTTCTTGAAATTTTCACCAAACACATCTGTCGGAGCGAGGGAAGAGAGAGAGGGAGAAACACACCGAAGAGGAGAGTCAGGGAAACTGACGAAGATGAGTATAAAAAACAAAGGGAGTTCCATAAATTATATTCTAGGAAATTGTTGTTATATGTATTGTGATTTTCATTACTAAACTTCTGCACTGAGAAGTCTGGTTTCTATATTAAAGAACACTGTAAAAATCTAAAAAACGTTAGCAGAATTGACATAGCACTTGTAATTTAAAAGAACAAAGGATAAAAACGAAGTACAAGAATTTGGATAAATACAATTAGATGCAGTTAAAATAGGAAGATAAATTTTGGAAGCCAAGGGAGAGGGAGAGGGAAGTCTGGGGGTTCAGGGAACCCCATAAAGGTATTGATATTGATTATGGTTTAATATAAACATGTGTGTTTAAAAACGATTTTCTTTTTGAAACTATGTAGGGTGTGTGTGTGGAATTCTTCTTTAAAGAGAAGTCTGGTTTCTGTGGTAGATGAGAAGCTGCCTCAAGCCGTCTCCACAGGACTGGCTCCTGCATCTCTGCTGTAAAGCAAAGACTTCGGCACCCATTAGCAAAAGGCAGAATAGAATGTTCTAGAATCAGTCAGGATAGTTTTCGGTTTGTGGGGCCCTGACTCAAACATTCATACTGAGGTATTGCTGCCTGTATTTGAAAACAATTCATGACCCAGCTTTATATGGGCTGTTTAATGATGTTGTTAACTGGGTCTGTTCAGCCCCTGCAGGACTTTAATTCTTCATTATAATGCTGTTCATGTGTATGTAGCATGTGTGAGGTGAGAAGAATCACAAACTCTCCTCGTGACTCTCAGAAATTCTGTGTTGTTTCTGGCTGCGCTACCAGCGTATCTCTATAAAAGGTGTTTTTTTGTTCGTTTAATTTATTAATCACCTCCCATAAAACATCCCAATAAAAGCATATATAAAAAAACCGTCTAAGTCTAATGCAGATTCATTCTAGAAGAAGAAGAAGAAGAAGAAGAAGAGCTCCACTTAAAAGACTTGTTGGAAAAGGATGGTCTTCAACAGGCACCAAAAAGATAATGCAGTGGTACCTCAGTTCTCGAATGTAATCCGTTCTGGGAGACCATTTGGCTTCTGAAACATTCGAACACAAAGTCACAACTTCACATTGGTTGCAAGAGCTTCTTGCATTCAACAGAAGCTGCATTGCATGTTTGAGTTCCGAAAAATGTTTGAAAACAGAAGCATTTACTTCTGGATTTTTGGCATTTGAGAACCAACATGTATGACAACGGAGGCGTTCAGGAACCGAGGTACCACTGTAGAAGTGGTACCTGTCTCAGAGTAAGTGTCGTCATACAAAAGGCCCAATTCCTTCATTGCATGGAAAGGACTGCCTAATGAGATGGCATCTGCAGTAATGGAATGCATGTTTATTATTTGATGGTGAATGGAATCAGGTAGAGCAAGCTTGTTTTCCCCTGCTCCGGTGAGTAAGACCCAAACCAATGGCTTCAAGTTACAAGAAAGGGGGTTCCAACTAAACATCAGGAATAACTTTTTGAGGGTAAGAGCTGTCAATAGTGCTATGATTCTATGGTTCTATGACAGGCTTCCTCAAACTCGGCCCTCCAGATGTTTTGAGACTACAATTCCCATCATCCCTGACCACTGGTCCTGCTAGCTAGGGATCATGGGAGTTGTAGGCCAAAAACTTCTGGAGGGCCAAGTTTGAGGAAGCCTGTTCTATGAACTGGGGTGTGAGATTGAGGTGAAGAACTCCTTTTCAAGGTGTTGGTCCTTGTCCCCTCCAGTGCTGCTTATATTCAAAATTTAAACAACAGCAACAACAACATTCAATGCTGCAATAAGATAATTTTATACTCTAGACGAGGGTCACCAGATGCAAAAGAAGACAGGGAGCCTGCATAATATTAGTTTTGTAAAAAAGAAAAAGAAAAAAGAATTTCACCAGGTGTGGCTTGAATGGTTTTATGGGGTGGTTGGTGCTGTGGGTTAAACCACAGAGCCTAGGACTTGCTGATTAGAAGGTTGGCGGTTCGAATCCCCGTGACGGGGTGAGCTCCCGTTGCTCGGTCCCTGCTCCTGCCAACCTAGCAGTTCAAAAGCATGAAGTGCAAGTAGATAAATAGGTACCGCTCTGGTGGAAAGGTAAACGGCGTTTCCGTGCGCTGCTCTGGTTCTCCAGAAGCGGCTTAGTCATGCTGGCCACATGACCTGGAAGCTGTACGCTGGCTCCCTCGGCCAGTAAAGCGAGATGAGCGCCGCAACCCCAGAGTCGGCCACGACTGGACCTAATGGTCAGGGGTCCTTTTACCTTTACCTATCTCCCTTAATGGGGTGGTGATATGGGGTGGCAATATGTGTTTGGGCAATGGCCTGGATTTCTGCCCAAAGTCTTGCCACTACCTATGCTGAGAGTAGACCCGTTGAATGTAACAGACGTGACTGACTAAGGTTCATTCATTTCATTGGGCATCTGGTTGACCCCTACGGAAACAGAATGCAAGAATGGACGACCCTTTTGTCTGACCCAGACTTCTTAGATGCATTCGTGCTTCTTTTGTTTGTTCAAGGTTGATACTTAGAAGAATAGATTGGATATATAATTGGATTTGATATATAATTGCCTTGTGGGAGTACGTATCAACAACAGGTTGAAGGTTCAGTTTGCCTTATTTGCAGCTGTTTGGGAGAGTGAAAATTTTCTTGCCTCGTGGCTGCTGCTTTCCCTTCCCACGACTACAGACGGCAAGTGATTAATGATCAACCCTGGTCAAGGAGGCCACCGGCCCCATCCCAGCTCAAGGAGGATATTGCCAGTGGCTTTGACATAGCAATGAATGAATTCAACACCTCTCTCCGTCTCTGTACATTTGTCAGAGAGAGAAAGTAAGACTGGATTACTCTCTTCTTGGATATCTCACTGGGAAGGAAAATAGAATGGAAAAAGAGACCAAGGGAAGCACTAGAGAAGGTGAGAGGGAGAAACCAAAAGAAATATGATGTTAGCATCTGTATCATGTTGGTTGCTAAGTGCTCTTAGTATAAAGGCAGCTGAGAGCCAAGCTGGATCATTTATGGCTCAGGCTTATGGAACTGAATTGTTATAGGACAGCTGGTTACCAGCTGCTGTGCCATACTGCTGGGCAGGGGACCAGCGGACACCCGGAATGGGAACTCTTCAACTTTGTATGCAACGCCAACACTGAAGCATGGAAATTGGATCCGTAGATTGGATCTATAAGCAGATTTGATTGGAAGACACATAAAAAGAGACACAAAAAAGGCAGATTATAATAGAAACAACTTGCCTTATACTCTGTTTACAGGAAATCCACCAGCATTATCCCAGTTTTCAGAAGGTCTTTTGGAAAAAAACAACACACCATATGCTGTTGTCTTTATGTTTTGTAAGAAAATTTGTGCTTGTAGCTTTTAAGACAATGTCATTTCTCAGAATTGTCCTGGGACATCATTAATTCTTGGATAATCAGAAGCATGGTAACGAAGAAGAGTGCTAGCTCCACACAGTGGCGTGGGGTAAAGATGAATACAGGGGAATAGTGAGTGGTCAGAACCTTGGAATAATTAAGATTTTGAAAACACGAGTTCTAAAGAAACTGAAAACACATCACACTCACTTCTAAAATGGCTGCAAGTTGCCTCCAGCCCAACCTGTTTACAGTGCCCCTCCAGATGTTGTGAACTACAATTCCTGTCAACTTCTATATGACTTCCAGTATGGGGCAAATGGACATTGTTTGGGTAACAAGGCCACAGGGGCCAAATTGGGGCACATGCTGTGCCTAATTAGACGAGTGGACCAGAGGCTCCCCCACCCATACTCTAATACATTGGCACTGCTCTCCACACCATGTCATTTGCTGCCTGAGACAGCTGTCTCACTCTGCCTCGTGGTAAGACTGGCCCTACAAACAGCGAGCAAAAATATTTGCAGGGAGGAAAGGTTTATGTTTAGGGTTTGCCCGTTAGGGCAAATGGGACACAGTACCATCAACCTTTGTCTACTGTAAGCCCTCCTCCACTTGCCTGCCTTCTTACCTACAACAAGTTGAGGTGGGGTAAGGTCAGCCTGTCACTGACTCTGGTTCCACCTAGCATTGGTCTTCTTTTGCCCTTTCAGTCCCAGTAAGCACCAGCGACTCCTGCTTGTAGTGACTTTACTGTGTAAAGATATTTACACAGAGTGCCTGGGCACCAGGGAAGGGGCTACTTGGCATCCACTTCCTGCTCTCTTCTTGTTCTGTATGGGAGCACTGACATCTGAATAGGACTTCAGGTCTGTTCAGAGTGTCAGGATTTCCTTAAGACATGGGCATCTGTGTTTGGTTGGGGACAAACATAATCCAGATCAGATTTCTCCACGATAGTTGTTTCCAAAAATCTTTATTTCCTTCTTCCACACAGTTTTGAATGTTATTGTTTCTGTTTGATTTTATATGGGATTGAGTTCCCTGCTGATTGATAAGGCCACATGTATTGATGGTGTACCCTTATTAATCATCTTCAGCAGCACATTTTGAGCCAGCTTTTGACATATCCAGTCATATCCATGAGCCATTAATTTACCCTATAAATACAATTATAGAGAGTCTCCTCCAAGTCCAAAAGAAGAGGCTTACTGGCTCCTTCATGATATGAAATCCAGCTGCCGCCACAAATTGGTTACCTTGGCCTTCATAGAGGCTCCTTTCCTCCAACAGAACTTCTACTGTGCTCTGGCCTGGATGCCAATAAACCAACTCTTTTTGTGATTTTTGGGGGCTCTCCAGTTACTAAAGGAATCTTAAACCAACATGTTCCTTATTTTTCACCTACCTTTGTGCTACTGTTGAGGATGTATAACACTGGAATAGGCAGAAGATGGGACTCATTGCAACAACCCATAAAGCCACTGCTTGTTATTGCTGGGTCTTTCAGCATGCATTAAACTTGGAATGCCAGAGAGGCTGGAAAAATTCCCACAATGGAGGAATTCTTTAGCATTTGTCAAGTCTAATTTGCCCGTGTAAGCACTTAGCTCCTTCTCTACCATATCTCTACCTACTACATAACAAGTTTACTAGAGGCCCCGACAGACAGGCATGTCAATTGGCCGCCCTGAACCAAAGGACCCCAGTGACTTCCTGGTGTTGTCTCCACAAGGCGCTGACCTCTAACGTGAGTTCTTTGGACAGAGCCAGCAGGGAGAATATGAAAATAAAAATAATTATGCCAGGGATTATATTTTACAGCTTTCCCCCTACCTAGCTTTCCCAGAGATTTCTTTTCTTGTGGGGGGCTCATTAACATTCCTGCTGAACACAGGACCAAGTCAAACACAATTAGACCAGGCATGCATTGGGTTGGGGGGTTGCATTTTGGTTGGGTGGCCTGCCGTGAGGAGATGTGGGGAACTCTTGGGCCCACTTGTTGAAAGAGAAGGGTACATCTTATATTTGCCCATATGCCAAACCCAGGGCATGAGAGGGAGGGAGGGAGGGAGGGAGGGAGGGAGGGAGGGAGGGAGGAAGGAAGGAAGGAAGGAAGGAAGGAAGGAAGGAAGGAGTGTATTTCATCCTATAGTTGTATTTCATTTGCGGGTGGCGCTGTGAGTTAAACCACAGCGCCCAGGCCTTGCCGATCAGAAGGTTGGCGGTTCGAATCCCCGTGACGGGGTGAGCTCCCGTTCCTCAGTCCCTGCTCCTGCCAACCTAGCAGTTCGAAAGCACATCAAAGTGCAAGTAGATAAATAGGTACCGCTCCAGCGGGAAGGTAAACGGAGTTTCCGTGTGCTGCTCTGGTTTACCAGAAGCAGCTTAGTCATACTGGCCACATGACCCAGAAGCTGTACACCGGCTCCCTCGGCCAATAAAGCGAGATGAGCGCCGCAACCCCAGAGTCGGTCACGACTGGACCTAAATGGTCAGGGTCCCTTTACCTTTACCTACTGATGGAAGACCATGGGTTGAAAGGAACGTGGCAATATTTGCTAATTGCCCCTTCTCTCCGAAGCCCCTTGTGCACATGCACAATCTACTCTAGATGTCTAGGGGACTCTTTGGAACAATGTGGGAGGCAGCATAGCCAACTGCAGGCTGCAAAAAAGGGAGGGAATTTGGGGTGCAAAGGAAGGAGCGAATTTGAACTGTCAGTGGAGTAACACAACTGGATACAAGCCACTGAATTTGTTTACCTTGTAGCCCACCCAGAGAACAGCTGTTACGGGGTGTTATATAGTTGTTATATATAGGTGTTATATAGTTACATATAAATGGTAATATAAAACGGGGTGGAAGAGGGAGAGGGAGAGTAAATATGGACTTCTGGTGTACTCAGAATGTAGGGTGCAAAATGTAACTGATTGTATTTCTTTTATTTCAAGCACATTTGAATGCCATCCTAGTGACACAACTGAGAAGAGCTTTAGTCATATAGTTGTATGCATCCATCTAAGAGCTTTAAAAGACAATCTGGCAACAAGATAGCCCCCTCCTTTCAAATTGAACCCCATATCACTCACTGTACATATTTTGTCTGTTGCTGGTTCCATGATGGAGTCAATAAAACTTTTGTTAAGTCTCATTTCCTCCAAGGAAAACTAGATGGGAGATGCCGATTTCTGCATTTTACAGCTCTCTGAGTTTTCGTCCAAAAACAAAGGGGGGAAATGGTTTAAATAGAACTTTCCGTGCTGGATGTTTCAGTGGAAAAATAGTGGGGGGAAACCAAGCAAAATAGGCCAATGGGCACTTATCTGTTGTCAGCCGCAAAGAAGGCAAGAAGGTCTGGTGGATCTGGACCAACAGCTTCATAGCCTTACGACTGGCTCCATCACCAATTTGTTGCATGGCTTCAGACAAGAGACATATGTGCTTTGGCCAAGCTGTGTTCAAGTATGGCTCCATAGGTAGGACGCTTAGATAGTATTTGTACAGTGCTTTGAAGAGAATGGTGCAGTTTCAGTCTGAAATACAATTTGACTTATTGGAATTGATTCACATATGAAGTGGCATTGCTTACTACAATGGTACCTCGGGTTACATAGGCTTCAGGTTACATACGCTTCAGGTTACAGACTCTACTAACCCAGAAATATTACCTCAGGTTAAACACTTTGCTTCAGGATGAGAACAGAAATCGTGCTTTGGTGGCGCGGCGGCAGCAGGAAGCCCCATTAGCTAAAGTGGTGCTTCAGGTTAAGAACAGTTTCAGGTTAAGAACAGACCTCCGGAACGAATTAAGTACTTAACCCGAGGTACCACTGTAGTTTTATTTCAAAGGTAAATAAAATGGTTTTAAGATTGCACATTGCTTGATTCACAGCTAAACCTGTAAACTCTCCCACTGAAGCACACCAGGTTTGAAATGATGTTATTTTTCAAATATACAAGTCATCACAATATTTTAGCAGCTGAGTACTGAACATTCAGGTGTGAATTCATCCTCTTCACCACTTTTCAGCAGCAACTGGGGGGTGGGGCTTATGGACTAAGAAATGACTGGGAAACAGAGCGATGTACATTGGCTGGAAATTGCATTTCATTATTAGTAATGGGGGGACGCGGGTGGCGCTGTGGGTAAAAGCCTCAGCGCCTAGGGCTTGCCGATCGAAAGGTCGGCAGTTCGAATCCCCGCGGCAGGGTACGCTCCCGCTGCTCGGTCCCAGCGCCTGCCAACCCAGCAGTTCGAAAGCACCCCCGGGTGCAAGTAGATAAATAGGGACCACTTTATAGCGGGAAGGTAAACGGCGTTTCCGTGTGCGGCTCTGGCTCGCCAGATGCAGCTTTGTCACGCTGGCCACGTGACCCGGAAGTGTCTCCGGACAGCGCTGGCCCCCGGCCTCTTGAGTGAGATGGGCGCACAACCCCAGAGTCTGGCAAGACTGGCCCGTATGGGCAGGGGTACCTTTACCTTTTTTATTAGTAATGGAGAACAAGAGAACAATGAATGGGTGGCCTTAAATGCAATTAATAAATTAATAATATTTTATATTATTAAAAATACAAGTAACTCAGAATAATGTTTTCAGTATACAGTACAAGGGATTCCATTTATGGTGGGGATCGAATTGCATAACTTGCCTGCTATAAACTAGAATGGTTAATTTACCCATATGAACTATTTCCAGTACTTTAAAAAGTCGTTATCTTGTAGTGGGCACTGAAGTATTTTCACACAGATTGACAAGAACACAGTCATTGCTACTGTTGCAAGGTTATCAACCAAGTTTTTACATTCTTCATTAAATACATTATTTTAAAAATTAACAACCCTGTTAATATATCAAATTTTAATCTGGCCCCTGTTGCTTTGCTAATTATCCGTGATACCTGAATCCAGTAATTCTAAACGATTGGACAAATCCAAAACAAATGATACAAAGCTGCACCAATCCTAACACACTTCCAGCACCCACACATATATCCTGTTCATTCTTGGAGTGTCATGTACTATCTAAATACCATATAATTTGTCTCTTTCAATGATGTACTCTTTTTTTAAAAAATGCTTATTTGTCCTATATATTGTTACTATATCCTCTCTGAAATTGGTGTTCCAATATCTCTCACCCAGAAGATGCGTGTTAATTTTAAAAGGACCTTATATTGGAAAAATAACTTGAGTACGGTATTTTATTTATCAAAGTTTGTTTCCAGAATTATCTCACTAGCTACATGCATTAGTTGCTGTATCTCTTAATTGTCTACATGCATGTCTACATGCATTAGTTGCTGTATCTCTTAATTCCTGCTTGAAAAAATGGTTGATTTGAAAATATTGATACCAAAGAGACAAATATTCTTTTGGCTTTATGGTGCATATGAATAGTGACTGCAATGGTTTGACAGACAAGCAGGAATGCAAGATTCTGGTTTTAGCGCAATAGGCTAATCAGTTCTGAAGTAGGTATGGACAAATCTGTCCATCTTGGGGGATCATGTAGGGGTTTTTTTTAAAATGAAAAGTGAACCAAATGTCTCCCTCATTCCTACCCTGGAGCAAGCAACTTCATTGCCTATTTTTTTAGACAGAAAATGTCCACAACTATTTGCCTGGTTCTACTCTTCAACAGCTCATTTTTTGAATGCTCTGTGAATATTAACCAGTGGATTAAAAACAAAAGTGTGCCTTTCGTCACTGTATTAAATCCAATCCTCATTCTTCCTCTGGGATCTGTTTTTTGTTTTATTTTTAATAACAGGTTCTTGCCTAGTGCCATGTCATTCCTGGAAAAAGACAGGCTGTCCCTTTAAGGCAAAAATGACGAACGTATTCTGGAAGCTCTGGAAAAGAAGTCAAGGCAATTGGCTTCTGCATCCCCAGTGTTGGCCATCAATTCACTGTGAATGTTTCATATTGGGCCAAACTGGCTATTGATGGAATAGTTTCTGATTCAACACTCTTGACTGCAGCCGAGATCCAGATGGGTCTCGTTAACTTTGCAGAAACCGTCATTTTAATTGGCTGACAACAAAATACTTCCAAGAATCGCCTCACTCCCCTTAATTCCCAAATATAATTTTAAGCCCCTCTAATGAGATTTGCAATGGAATCCTTGTTATTTATCCCTGAATAGACATTCCCCCCCCTCCTTTTCTGAAATAAAATTTCCCATCTTGTCCTTCCAGCTTACTCAACTCAATGGGTTATTTAGTAGACTCCATACAGTAGCCTTCAGAGTATTCTGGACATCTTCAATAAATCATCAGAGTTTTGCTTGAGTTTTCCAAAAACTGCCTTTCTAAGAAAACCATTCAGACATTTTCCTCCATTCTGTTCTTCTCTTCTGTCAATTGTTTTGTGCCCATCTCTTCTCTCCCCCCCCACCCCGTATTTTAAGTTTCCTATTTCTGTGCTCAGAACCCATCACAAAAACTCGCACAGAGCACTGGGCCATAACCCAAACAGTAAAGAATGTTTATGTGCTGGTTAGCTTCCATATGTGCCGATGGATATTACATATGCATATATGCATGAGAATGAGAGAGAGAGTTACTGACTCCTTGTTAAGTTTGTCAGCCAAGCAAATCCAGCCAAACCTGAGGCATTTGGTTCCTTCTGAAATGCAAGAGAGTGGGAAAAGAAGAGAGGGAATAAAAAAAAAGTTTTTAAAAAGCTTTGGGATTTGGAAACTACCAGCCTGGGGGTTTAAAGAGTGTCTGAGGAGTGCTCAGTGAAGTTTAATTTGCTTGGCAAGCAATATTTTCTCATTCCCAAACTGGTGTATTACAGTGTTTCTGCAGGCACAGAGACCTTGTTATACTGCAGGCAACTAGGAAAGGTGGAGTGAGAGATTCTCCAGCAAAGTTCCATGGCCTGGTCTTAGGAACTTTGCTTACTAGCTGCCGCCGCCAAAGTCTTCAAATGCCGGTGGAATTTAGAATGACTGCATGCTAAATCTATATCCTCTGTTGGTATAAACGGAAGGGAAAGTAACCCTCCCCCTCTTACAAATCCAAAGTTGTCCAGCATGTTGATTACATGTTACTTGCCTTTCACACACTTTTGAAAAGAAATAGCTTTTTAAATGCAGGCAACTTATGGTAAACACATCCATCATAGAACTGGGGGGGAGATATACTGGGAAAGTTAATTTTATTGTTTTATTTTATTTGGCCAAAGCCACTGTTCTTTGTCATCCTCAGCAGATACACAATTAACTAAATCAATAGTGTTTCAGCTACTCTCTGGTAAGGATTTTTTTGCAGTGCAATCTTCCCTAAAAGAATGGGCTTTCATATGCTATTTTCATAAATATATGTCTTTTTATTGGCATTTTATGTATTTATTAATTGCCATTTTATGTATTTTTGCATATATTATTTGATTGGGGAGCTGCATTCCAAAATCTGGAGAATTGCAAATTTTGAAGGATGGTTGTGTTTCAGTTCTCATATTTTTTCAGAAAGCATGGTGGGTTTGCCTTCAAATGTGAACTGAACTGGAATTCTTCTCCATTTCTACACTCATGAAACCTTCAGTATATAGTTCTTATTTTTCCTGGTCAGGATGGGCAGCCACAGATACTTGCTAAACCACTAGAAAAGTCAATAGAGGCCAAACCTCTTCTCTTTTCTCCATGTTGTTTGTGACAGGAACATGGGCTCTTCTGAGACCTGGATATATGAAGTGAGATTGCCTCAAGATAAAAAGGGGAGGAAAGTTCGCCATGTGAACAAAAAATCCATCCAAGCTGAGAAACCATATGAATCTCTTTGTGGTGAAAGGATATTTCACCATCTACACCCTTGTTTTATAATCTATTAGTAATGACAGAACCTTTCCATTAGAAAGACAGAAGGGGTAATTTTAGAGTTCAGTGAAGGAAAGAGAGGAGCAAGAAGAGCACAGTATCCCCCACTGGCTAGAGGAAGATGCTGTCTTGCCATCAGACTGTGTTTGCTTGTCATTACAAATTCCTGTTAGCACCTCTGGGAGCTCACTCTAAAAGGCCTGTAATTGGGAACAGAACAGAATCAAGAAGATGGAGACATATCTTTTTCTTCCCATTAATTACAACCAATGTCACATAAGAGCTTTAACATATCTCATGAGTTCCTTGCCAGTGTAGGCTGGTTAATGCAGCAGAACTTTAAGAGGGTATAGGTAATGGAGCTTCTCAGATGATGTTTTCCTGAAAAAAATGTCGAATGCCTCTTTTTCTCATCAACCCCCTAGAAACAGAAGGCCACTTTGTTTCTCTGAATATTCTTGAACATTTTGTAGTGGTTGTCATTTTCACCTCACAGAGCCCTGGAATGGTGAGTCTGGGGCAATGTGGAGAATACAAAATGGCAGCAGTTCCTCTTGTCAACTGCTTGTTTTCAATCTGGGCTCAGAACCTGCTGGAATGAAACTTGTCATCTGAGCACTTGTTCACACTTTGACATTCTCTTGCAAACTGGATGAGACAAAATGCATGTGTAAATGAGCCATCACAGACACCGACAGTGGCTCAAACAATTGATCTGATGATTTAACAGAGCAATCCTGGGCATGCTTATTCAGAATACAAGTTTTTAGGCAAAGAATTCCACCCTTAGGTTTAAACTACAGTGGTACCTCGGGTTAAGTACTTAATTCGTTCTGGAGGCCCGTTCTTAACCTGAAACTGTTCTTAACCTGAAGCACCACTTTAGCTAATGGGGCTTCCTGCTGCCGCTGCGCTGCCACTGCACGATTTCTGTTCTCATCCTGAAACAAAGTTCTTAACCCAAGGTACTATTTCTGGGTTAGCAGTGTATGTAACCTGAAGTGTATGTAACCCAAGGTACCACTGTACATATTATGGTAAAATTATGTATATTTGCATGCTCTCATTTACTAAAGGATGGGGAGCCTGTGGTCCTTCAGATGTTCCTAAGTTATAACTTTCATCATCCCTGACCATTGGACGTGACAGCTGAGGTTGATGGCAGCTGGAGCCCTACAACATCTGGGGAACACCTGGTACTCCATGCCTGCATTCCCCATGTCCCTGAAGAGTCTTACAATAATTACATTATGGAACTCCAATGTAATGGGTAGTGTGGCTGGCGTTGACCAAAGACATTTTTCTATGCGAGGCAAACAACAAATAGCCACCCACAGTTATTTTGGCATCTGGCACAGGCACCTCCACAACTGCCATTCCCCCTACTTGGCAGTAAAAGCACAACAATAAATTAAAGAACTAACAATGTTCTGTCCTTTCATGACATTACGAATCAGCTGCCTGGTATAGCTACTTCACTCTGCCTAATGGTAGGGTTGGTGCTGAGTAGGGATTTGAACTTGGGTTCTCCAAGTCCAAGAACGGCACTTGACTCTCTACACTGCTGGTCACAGAACTAGACTGGGCCAAGAGATCCATATACTCATAAAACAAATATATCCAAAAACAGTATATAGCAAATAAGATGGGTTACATGCAGGGACCATTTTGCATGGGGGTTCCATTCTTGGCCCCTGCACATGTTGGCGAAGCACACATAAGTCTGCTCTGCCCCATTACACCCCATTCTTCCCTCTTCTGGGTCCAAAAGGACCTGTGCATTGGTGGTCACATGTTATGTACTGAGTTGAATAGGATCCAAAATGCAGCAGTCTGATTGGTCCTAGAACAATAGGATCCATAATAATAATAATAATAATAATAATAATAATAATAATATCTTTATTGTCATTACCCCCTCTCGGGGACAACGAAATTACTTGACTGCTCCATAAAAACACTAATTAAAACAATACAATATAGTACAGCAAGGAAGATTAGATGACTTTCAAAGTCCAGGCTTCCCATTCAGGGCCGAGATCGCTCTGGAGAAGAAGCTGTTCTTAAGACGGCTCATTCTTGTCTTCATCGTCCTGTATCTCCGTCCCGACGGCAGGAGCTCGAAGAGACAGTGACCAGGATGCGATGGATCTTTTACTATGTCCAGTGCCTTCCTATGGCACCTTGTGGCATAAATCTGCTCTAAGGTGGAGAGTGGGCAGCCAACAATGCTCTCTGCTGCCTTAACAACTCTGCACAACCCCATCCTGTCCTGGGTAGTGCAGCTTCTGTACCACACACATAAGCCATAAGTGAGCACGCTCTCAATGGCACAGTGATAGAAGGCAAGCAGTCTGATTGGTCCTAGAACAATATGATTCAGAATGCAGCAGTATGATTGGTCTGCAGGAGCCACCCAATCCAGCTCCAGATGGAAGTGAATCCACAACCTGATTGGCCTACAGAAGAATTCTGGAATTAGCCAATCACGCGCAGCCCATTGTGTGAATAATGTATATAAAGCAGATACTTTGGGGGAACATTCATTCCTCTTCACCACTATGAACTGAATAAAGAGCATGAAATCCACTCTCGACTCCGAATATATTTCATCACATGTCAATTGGATACACACAAAATGGTTGTAACTTGTATAAGGACAGGCAGATAAATAAACAGAATACTTGGGGGGGGGGATGCTAGAGAAATATAATCCTAGAACTTTTGTGGGCCAAGTGTGCAACGTGGTGACACAAATGTCTTTGGTTATATTAAGTGACTTACAGGAGTGCATCATTTGTATCTGATTAAGTATAATTGTTTCATTGCTTTCTGCTGTGCATTGGCAAAGCCAATCCACAGAAAAGCCTCTAAAAATGCCAGCTGAATTTTTTTTTACCAAATCTAGGAACTTGAATTGTGCTGTATTTTTCTTGCCTGGGTCCAAAATATGCTTTGGCTTGAAGATCCTGTTGCATATTATGTTACCAGAGTCCATAAGGAAATCATTGTGTAATTAGCAGAACCATTTTACTACCCAGCAGCATGGGGTTTTATGCATGATTCTGTTATGTTATCTCCAGCAACCGTGCAGTGTTTCTTGGATTTATGCTAGTGCATTTTCATTGACGATATTTGCACTGTGCCCATTATAAAACATCTTTCACCCTACAATCCTATGAGAACTGAGTAACTGGCACAGATTTCTTTTCCAAAGAGCCATGGGAAATATGGAAGCTCCTTCTTGGACTAAAAATTGTTTGGGAAATTGGCAATTTAAAATGAGTACAAAAAAGCAAAAAAAAAAAAAAGTAGGGAGAGCAGACTAAAGATATAAGGCATGATTGATTTTCTCTCTCACACACACACATAGGCCGTTTTTTGTTAAAATCATTACCGCACATTTTAATTGCAGTGGAGACTAATCTATTAGGGTAAATGAAACACTGCCCCACCAGCTTCTGCCTGGCCTCATCCAGCCCCCACCTGTGTGCCTTACGTACAGTTGATTAGTGTCCGGAGTGAGCCAGCAGTAAATCACACCGTGCAAGTTGGAGTTAACTCTTTATAAGTAAAAACATGATCTGCAAAGGAGAATCAGACCTAATGAGCACATCGTCTCATCTCCGGTATGTCTTGCCCCCATGAAGCAGTTGCGGAGACTGAAGGTCCCAACCCACCACAGCTGTCTAAGTCCCCTCCTCGCCAAGGTTTTTTCCAAGCATCACCAATCTCTCCTCCACCTTTCTATACTATTTCAAACCAAAAGCCATTTGACAAGGTCCAAAATAGAGGCGTGGTGACCTTTAGGAACTGGTCTACAACCAAACAGATTTTAGCCAATAAAGACAAGCTCCAAAGGGCTGGACTGTTGGTGATCCATCTTTTCGAAGATTTTGGTGACCCTTCACCGCTCATAGAAACACACAAGTTCGTTAGACTAAAAACAAAACCAGTTGTGGCATTTGCCTCCTAGGATGGGTCATAAGGAAAGGGTTAAAATAGGTATGATGTGATTGGCCAGTGAGAATGCAAGGGGGGAATAAAAGTTAGAGTGGGAGGTTTTGAAAGTCAGTTGAGGTTTGGGAGTTGAGTTGAGGTTTGGGAGTTGAGTTGAGGTTTGGGAGTTGAAGAAGGAAGAGGGAGGTTTAGGTGTGGGTTGGTAGAGTTGTATTGTAAGAGAGTGAGAGGAATTGTTAGGTGGAGTCAGATAGATAGTTGGAATAATCAGTTTGGGGTTGTTAGGAACTAAGAATGAGAAACCGACAAGAGAAAAATTAACTGTAACCATAAGCTTGTTCCTGCATTTAAAAATAAACTTGATTATTTGTTTATGTTAACAACTGACTGGGCTCCGTGTGTCCCCGTGAGATACGGGGTGGTGGCAGCGGAAAAAGCAATCACAGTGGTGGCACAGGGTCAATAGACCATCAAACGTCCGGGGGCCTGTGTGTGATCGCTACACCAGTAAAGTCTAACACTGATGAGAATTGCAAGCTGCTACAGCCAGAAGCTACAAACATGAGCCTGACCAAACTGCGGGAGGCGGTGGAAGACAGGAGTGCCTGGCGTGCTCTGGTCCATGGGGTCACGAAGAGTCGGACACGACTAAACGACTAAACAACAACACAGCCAGAAGCAGACAAAGTCCCCAAACAGATGGTTAAGCTTCAAAAAAATCTTATCCTCTTCTATCGAACCCAAAAAAGATATCATCAACGAGAATGAGCTGCTCTTCATAGCCTCCACCCTTTCCATGCCTCTTCTGGTTCTGGGAGGCAAAAGGGAGGGGAGCTTGTTGCAGCAGGAGGGGGAGACTCCCATGACTCTTCACCAGTCTGACTCATCTTTGCCTCTTGGCCTCTCTCCTCCCACCCTCCTGCTTCAGTTTCTGCTTCTGGACTTCTTTGTGCCACAGACTCTCCCACCTTACCAAGCCCTGTTACCTCCTCAGCTTCCAACACTTCCTCTTTGCAGGCTTCTCCCTGACCATTCATCATTGTCCCACCACCACACCCCAAGCACTAAGCCTTCTTCCCTTGGTGGTTCCACAGCTGGTTCCTCCCACCATTCCTCTGCGTCCAACCAGTCCATGACATCTAGGGAATGGGCTGGTTTGCCATTGGCTCTGGGCTCTGCCTGATGTTGGTCTCCCTGCCTTCCACTCAAAGAATCACACTGGGCACTGGCCACCAATAGCACTACCCCACCAACCTCAGTCTGCCCTCAGCCAGCCTCCACATACCAGTCTTCTTACAACCACTCCAAGCAGTGGCACTGGTTGTCAGCTTCCTCCTTCTCAGTTTCAGTGTTTCACAACATGGAGGAACACAGTGAGGGATGGAGAGGAAGCAGACAAACTAGAATAAATTTGCTCTATCTTGTCATAAGTTCTGGCTCAACCTACCAACCAGCAGTGCCACTGGCACCAACTCTAGGGGGCCCTGGATGCCAGTCTTAAAGCATTTTCGCCCTTTTCCTCCTCTCTTGCAACTCTTCAACTTCATCTGTTCCAGTTTCAGACTCCACAGTCTCCTGACTATGGAGTCATAGAATTGGAGATGTGGAAGAGACCTAGGGGATCATCTAGCTAGTGCAACCCTCTGCCATGCAGAAATATTTTGCTGAATGTGAGGCTCAAACCCACGACCCTGGGATGACGAGTCTCATTCACCCACATACACTCCCAAACTTTTAGTGAATCAGTACAAGAAGGAAGTCTTGGCTAAGTCCCCCCCCCCCCTTTTAATTGCCAGGTTCCTATAATGAACCTTTGACCCTCCTGTGAACAACGTCCTGAGCAAATATCAGCTTCTGCTTTTAACCTTCCTGTAAACTGTTGACCTTCTATGTAGGAGAGCCTTTAAAGGAACCATTTTACAACCCAAAACCCCAACCCAAAATGGCTGAAAGTCCCTATTCCTTGACAACATTACACACAAAAAATTGGCAGGCATGAGCAGATCTTGAAAATGGGACCATGAAACTATTAGGATAGTAAAATACGGAATGGGAACACAATTCAGTAAAGGAATAAATATACCATGATTGCAAAAAATAATAATCCCACAGGGTCTAAACTATGTAGGGGGTATCCATCCTCGCTTACTATTCCCCAGCTGTTTGTGTTTGCAACATTCCAGAGGTATTGTTAAAAAAAAAGAGTTATAGAAAGAAAATGACCCAGCACATAGTCTAAAACGTAGATGTAATTTGAATTAAGAAAATGAATCTATAAAGCAGGAACATGTACAACGAGGATGAGCTGATGTGTGAAGGATCCTGTCCATTCTATAAAGTCTTCATGCCTTCTTCAGTCTTTTGGTTCTTTAATTAGTGGCTATACTGAGGTTACTAAATCAAGTTTTCTGGTGAGCTAAAAGTGTGTGTGTGTGTGTGTGTGTGTGTGTGTGTGTGTGTGTCCCATTAGATCTGTGACTGTAAGCATGCATGGGATTGCTGCCCTCAACAGCTGATTTTCTGAAGGTGGATAACCCTTGTGGTAGCAGGGCCAAATCATAGAATCATAGAATCATAGAGTTGGAAGAGACCACAAGGGCCATCGAGTCCAACCCCCTGCCAAGCAGGAAACACCATCAGAGCACTCCTGACATATGGTTGTCAAGCCTCTGCTTAAAGACCTCCAAAGAAGGAGACTCCACCACACTCCTTGGCAGCAAATTCCACTGTCGAACAGCTCTTACTGTCAGGAAGTTCTTCCTAATGTTTAGGTGGAATCTTCTTTCTTGTAGTTTGGATCCATTGCTCTGTGTTCGCTTCTCTGGAGCAGCAGAAAACAACCTTTCTCCCTCCTCTATGTGACATCCTTTTATATATTTGAACATGGCTATCATATCACCCCTTAACCTCCTCTTCTCCAGGCTAAACATGCCCAGCTCCCTTAGCCGTTCCTCATAAGGCATCCTTTTCTCATAAGTCATATAAATGTACGCCCATTTATTTATGCTAAGAATGATTACAACATCTAAAAGTAAAAAATCAGTGATGGCATGTTAATGGTGGTGGGTTATAGTGGATTATATTGCAATTAGACATGTTGGAAGTTGCTTTTCAGACTGTTTGGGGTCTGAAATCCATCCATGCAGTGCAATCTGATGTCTTTTTACTCAGAAGTAAATCTCACTCAGTTCACTGGGACTTTCTTCCAAACAATGATACACAGGGTTGCAACACTGGTATCATCCTGGTTAAACCTCTTAAACGGTTGGGGGTTTTTTTCAACTTGGAAAAGCCTCTTGTCTGAAAAGAAAAAGAATTAGCAGCATACTGAATAGATTGCCACAGTTATTTCACGAACATAATAGCTTAATAACTGGAAAGCTGGCCGAGGCCCAAGCTCTGTAATTGCATTCCCTGGCAACTCCCCAGCCCCAAATTTAGAGCATTTCAAACATGACCGAAAGCTGCCAACGATCCAGCAATAGCCAAAGCACTGCCACCTTTCTAGGAAGAAATAATATGGCTCAGAGTTTGATATCTGTTGCATGTATATGTGTAGGCATGCTGGTGTCAAGGTGACCTATAAAACCTGTCCATCTGCTTTGCTCTCTGTGGTATGGTGCTCTTCAATAACCTTGCATACTTCAAAGGCTACAGTGTGGAGATGGCAATACAAGTGAAACACATCTTAGACTAATCCTAGATGCAATATGGAGAACTTCTCAGAATTCCTCAGATGTCTGCCATGTGTGGCCAGTTGCCAAAACATTGCTGCCTCGGTGTTGCCTCTTATTACAGAAAGCATGGGCAGCAATGTGGTCCTCTGTTTAACCAACTCTACTTTTTCCACAGAACTAGTTTTAAGACAACCTAAGACATTTTCAGTGAATTCAATGCACTCCACTCTTTCCAAAGACATGCCTCCTCCATCTCTCCCAAAACTTTCTGATATGTGGAGAATCCAAAAGCTTTTACTGATATAACATAAAAATAAACCCCAGTCTGACAGCTGCAGGGCTATCCTAAGCTCCTGCTCTGCTGGGCTACAACAGTGCCAGAGCTAACACCTGCATAATACAGGGCTAGTCCTTCAAACGTTGTTGGACTTCAACTCACATCCTCCATGAATATTGGCCATACTAGCTGGGGTTGATGGGAGTTACAACCCAATAACATATGGAGGGCACCATGTTGGCTACCCTGGCATAATATAATCACAGTCCTATGCTCAACCAGTTGTGGAGCCAACAGCACAACAATAGTCATAAGCAAGTGCTAAAAGTAACAACACAGAGAAACTCCTCTGCAGTATTCCTGGGAACCCTCCATTGCTGTGCAGTGACTGTGAAGTTGTGCACCTATAGTGCTCCTCCCACATTAGTGGTGCCTGGAAGGCACCAGTCAATGCATGATGGCAGCTGAATGACCCCACAGAATCATAGAATCATGTTGCAATGAAGGAATCTTAACTCAAGTGTACACGACAGATGCTCATCCTACCTCTGCTTAAAAACCTCCAAGGAAGGAGAGTCTATCACCTCTCATGGGAGTCCAGCCCACTGTTGAACAGCTCTTATCACCAGAAAGTTGTTCCTGATGTTTAGTCGGAATCACCTTTCTTGTAACTTGAATCCATTGGTTTGAGTCCTAGCTTCTGGAGCAGTAGAAATCAGGCTTGCTTCATCCTCCATGTGACAGCCCTTGAGCTATTTGAAGATGGCTATCATATCTCCTCTCAGTCTCCTCTTTCCCAGGCTAAACATATACAATTCCCTCAACCATTCCTCATAAGGCTTGGTTTGCAGACCCTTTATCACCTTGGTCACCCTCCTCTACACACGTTCCAATTTTTCAACATCCTTCTTAAATTGTGGTGCCCTGAACTGGACACAGTACTCCAGGTGTGGCCTCACCAAGGCAGAATAGCACTGCTCTGCCATTGTGGGGGACACCCAGCAGAAGTAACTTGATAATACAAATATTATCACTCTATTAATCCCTTTGCCCCCTGTCTGAATTCTGCTTTCATTTAAAATGAGCAGGAAAGAAAGCACTCACTTTTTGCTGTTTGCTGTCATCTCTAAGTGGCTAATTACTCTCATCCCAACTTCAAATGTCTGCCCTGGTTGTGATTTAAAAAAAAAGTTTTGGGGAAGTACTGGCTATAGTGGCTAAATTAAATAAGCACAGATTGCCCCACTTTGCACTTTAAACCTGTTCAAACACTCACAGACTGTTCCTTGGAAATGCCATGTTGGCAATGAAGTGTTCAGGATAAATGCTGCACTGTTGCAACTATCAACATGCTGTAGTTTGCAGAATAATACACACATGCACACGTACAATGAGTGATGGGCAAATCTATCTGACTTTTGACATGTGAGATATGTGCTTTTCTGGTTATAGATTGCTGTAACCTGCCCCAGGTATTTGCTGGTGAATGGAGAGCAATAAGTTGAATGATAACAAAAGTAAAAATGCTTACTCATAGAAAGCAACTGCAGATTTCATAGATGAAAGCCCACCATGGTGGATTTGTCTGAGACTCTAATGAGTGATCGAGGTGCTAAAAAAACCTGGTGCATCCTTTAACACCCAACCGTTGAGCAGGTCTCCTGTTCCCTACCCACACACCTTTCCCACTGCACAGAGTACAGACATGCATTAGAAATGAGAGACAGTCATTAAGCAGACTTCAGATCGGAATTCCAATTTCCTCAGTATTAAATTGATGGCTCCATTCTGGACTTTGGACTCAAATAAATGCCCGATGAATGAAATGCCAAGGGCAATCTGGGCCCCGAATTCTCTCACACACCCCTTGACATTTTTCTTTTCTCAGATTCTCTTAACCTGCTATAATCACTTTTCCCTACAACAGCCCAATCACTGTGAAATATTATTTAAGCCATAGGAATGTCAAATCCCTTTAATACTGTGTTCACATCCCACTTTTAAATACAGTATATGAAGATAAATGCCACATGTTTCAATGGAATTCATTCATATGGCACAATTGCTTGGTTAGTAGATGGGTAGGCAAACATTAGGGGACAGGGGAGAAATTTGATTAAATTCACATTTAAAGCCAAATCTATCACCTAGACATTTTCTGAAGCAACATGAGAACCAAAAGACAGCCAGCCTTCAAATTTCACACTTAGCTGAATTTTGGAATGCAATTCTCCAACCAAACCATTTACAATCATGCATATGTTAGGGGGGAGTGTGCATAAGAATGAATATATTAATGAAAATAGCATACAAAAATGATTATATGGGGGGGGGGGGGTTGAAAAAATGTGGACATTAGTCAAAACTTCACACAAAATGTATTTATTGAGAGAAATTCACGCTAAAATGTTAAAAGAATTTTCAGGGTGATTTTTTTTTTTTTAAGACAAATTGCAAATTGCTGAAAAAGTGGAGAAAGCTGAATTTAAGCCTGGGAAAATAAGAAAGTGAGAAAACTGAAATTAACAGATCCTTCCATTCATAACAAACTTTACATCTCTACCATCCAACTAATCAGCCTTGCAAGTATCTCCATAAATGTGATGGAGTATTTTGCAAGGACAGGTGGAGACCCCCCCCCCAACCTTGGGTGACACCCGGATGGAATAATGACTCAAGACGATGTGTTATAAGTTTACAATTTTGGCCGCAACTTTATTAAAACTTCAGATGTAGGGAGACCTTGGCTTAGGCATTGGACATTTATCCCTCCCAGTCCCTGGCCAGGGATCTGGGGAACATCAGGGTTATCCAGAACTTGTGGGGATTGGGCTGGCTCTGGAGAACGTCTGTTCAAGCAGAGAGCCTGCCCCCCATTTTGCCGCAGTCGCAGGGGAGAGCAATGACAACCTATTGGCTTATGGCCAATGCCTCCCCTCAAAACAACCCCTTTAACGGGGAACCCTGGGATCGCCGCTGCAGGGGGGGAAGTCACTGCTTCACACACACACACACACACACACACACACACACACACACACAATTTAGGGAAGATAGTCTAAAGGATTCCGCCCAAGGCCTGAAACTGCCAAAGTTGTGACGTTTTGCCAAGGGGGAAGGCAAAACCTGCCAATGCAGGGAAATTCCTTTCCGGCCCTCCAACAGCGACCATAACGTAGTAGTGCCCACGTACCTGTGAAAAAGAGCTTAGCCTGTGAAAAATAGGCTTAACTGAGGGAGGGCAGGGTGGGAGAAGCTCTGAAGCCTACTGAGAACCCCCAGGTAAGTTCCGCCCACTATTGTGTGGGCAGGTTGATCCCTCCCCTTACCTGGCCAACTCTCCTGGCAACGCCTTCCCATCTGGGATTGGGTAACTGGCAGAGGTAGGCGGCTACCTTCAGGTGTCCAGCTGGGGGGTGGATCCAGGCTGTACTGCTGGGAGCTACATGGGATGGGGGCACTGCACGCGACCAAGCAAAAGGTGCCCCCCCCATTTGATGTGGGGAGTGGTCATTCATGAGTATGTGAAAGCAGCTCATAGGATGACATTGCTTGAGTACTGTCATACATCATGCTTAATTGGAAGGGAAAAAGGAATAGGGTAATCCAGTGATGGTTGACCTTTCATGCATTTACTTCAGCTGGAGTTAATATTCTGGTGGTTTGTCATTAAGGACATCTCTGTTTAGGCACCATTTTCTGGTTGATATTCCAGAACGCAATCCATTATTCCTTGCAACCGCAGAAGGAAGACCAGAGGAGTCTGTAATTTTGGCTTTCTATCTTGCTTCTCCAAGAACATGTGGGAGGGTTGGTAAAAATGTGACCATTATGATATTTGGCTGCATACAACACACCCCTCTTTCATATTTTGTATTATTATTAACAGAGGTTCTGCTTTGCACATAAGCAAGTAAAAGCAGAATATTTGTAACAGTATATTAGCCAGCCCATTGTCTCTGTTCTGAGATTCCTGGATTGTCTGTTGGTTGTGAATGAGTTAAAATAGAGCAACTAACAAAAGAGCTGTCATAAATAAGAAACAAGAAACAGAATGAGTTTTCTGTGTGCCAGAAGTTATATTAAATCTAATTAGCTGGGCTGTTTGAGGATGTGCTCTGTTAAAGCCATACATTTCCACTAGCTCTATAGTTTTTCCACACGCTTGCTTACATGGGCTTTAAAAACAGAAGCCAAACTATGCACAGCTTCCTCCTGCATTTTTCCATTTCTCCCAAGTGTGGCTTTGCCGTTAGTATTTCCACACACACTGCAGCCATTTTGTACCATGAATTTTATATTTCCACCCCTGCTCGGCCCTTAGGCTGCTCTAGGTTTCTGTACTATATGCTGGCTGATGGCCGACCTTTGAGAAGCGGTATATTCAGGCGCTCTTTATGTATTTGATCAATCATTTACAAAAATAACCCTCCTCTTTCAGCGCCTTCTCATTTTTCTGTAAATATTGATATCTATAAAGGGGACGGCTGCTAGATGTGTGGATCATTTGAAGACTGCAGCATCAAACGGGTGCCTTACATATCACAATATGCCATGACAGAACAAATACTTTTGCATCATCACCTCACACACAACCGTGTTTCAGTGATGTTGGTTAGCACACATAACCCAGAATCATCAAGTGATGTGAAATCAAGGGTTGACGATGTATGCATGCATGTATGTATGAGCCAAACTTGAAATAAAATTAACAAATGGTTTTCTCTTTTCCTGAAACTCTCTATAGAGCAGTTCCAGAAAGGGGTTTGTTATGAGATGGCTGGTACATGTACAGGCAAATGTTTGTTGCCAGGTCCACACAATACCATTGGCATCAAAATACCACCCTGTATTTCCAAACCCAGATTACTATTTCCAGGAAAATCTGATAAACTAAACAACAAGAAACTGTTGCTGATAGCCCATAATGGCCCATGTGTGATGCCTGAATGGCCCTTTACACCTAGGGATGGTGAGAAAATTTTGATTCAGTTCTTATTTAAAGGCAAACCTACCTCATTTGTACTTTCCAAAATAATATTCGAAATTCTCACTTCTCCAAATATTGCAATGCAGTTCTCCAACCAAGTCATTTGTACAAAAATGCCTATAGTATGGCAAAGTGTGCTTATAGACGCATATATTACTGAAAATAACATACCAACAGGGCATTATATATGGGGAAATTGCTCTGCAAAAAAAATTGTAAATTAGGGGAAATGCACACTAAAATGCTAATGAATTTTCACAAGGGTGTCATTTGAAACACAGTGGTACCTCGGGTTACAGACGCTTCAGGTTAGAGACTCCGCTAACCCAGAAATAGTACCTTGGGTTAAGAACTTTGCTTCAGGATGAGAACAGAAATCGTGCTCTGGCAGCGCGGTGGCAGCAGGAGGCCCCATTAGCTAAAGTGGTGCTTCAGGTTAAGAACAGTTTCAGGTTAAGAACGGACCTCCAGAACGAATTAAGTTCTTAACCCAAGGTACCATCGTATATATAGATGATAGATAGATGTAGATGTAGATGTAGATGATGTAGATGATGTAGATGTAGATGTAGATGTAGATGTAGATGTAGATGTAGATGTAGATATATCACAAACTGACTTGGAAATAAGAACTGAATTTAAGAGTAGAAATATAAAAAATGGAGAGAAACCAAAATTGACAGATTTTAAACTCAACTTACAAACCTATGTGAGGCTCCATAAATTTTGATGTCCTCCACATACTATATCCATATATATCACACCCTTTCTCAAGGGGTTCAAAGCAGCATGTATGCCCCACTTCCCACCATTGTATCCTCACAACAGCCCTGTGAGGTAGGTTAGGCTGAGAGAAAGTGACTGACCCGAGGTCCCCCAGCAGGCCTCATATCTGAGTGAACATGTGAGCCTGGATCTCCCTGGCCCTAGTGTGACACCTTAACCACTACCCTATGCTTGCTCTTATTGTACCTTACTTCTGAGTAAACAAGGTCAGAATCAGCTGCAAGGTTTCCAAGAGCCTTCATTATTCTCTTCCCTTTAACCTTCCCCAATGCTCTGTGGTAATCATACTTGTGCTTTCACACTGATGGAACATCTACATGCCAAGGAGCATATTACTGGCCAGTATTGTCTCCAGCTGTTTCCTGTGCAGAGGTGCAGGCCATTTCCCTTTGCAAGAAGCAACTGGTGATGTGCACATTTAACTGGGGGGGGGGGTCAATCCTTTGCAGTCTCCTGGTAGTTTTTTTCCTCCCGACCATTTGCAGCTGCTTGAGCCACAAGAATGAGTTTTGATGTCACTGAGAAAGCGTTTAAGTCCCTTACCTTAAATCCCAGCTGTGCCATGCTGAACTTCATTCCCTTTCCTGTTCTCCTGGCCTGTCCATATGTTCAACTGGACTTAGGCTAGCATTTAGCACCATTTGCAGTAATTATATCATGTAAACCACAGGCAGTTTAATTTGATGTGCTGGCGATTTCAGTTCAGAATCTTAATTGCCTGGAAGTTCAGACCTAGGTTACCCGACAGTCTCAAATTTGATTCCAATTCCAACATCTCCATGAGGTGGCTCTTCTCATGTCCCCTGTGTCTTTACTGTTTTGTTCGATGGAATGGGTGACTAAGCTGTGACCCTCCAGATGTCACGGAACTATGGCTCCCATAATTCCTTGCCATTGACCATGCTGGCTGGGACTGGTGGGAATTGTAGATGTGGAGGGTCACAGGTTAAGCATACCTTAGGTTCTCCCACAGGTTAAGTGGGAGAAGCAACAAGAGGAACAGCCATTTTAGATCTGGTCCTAACCAATGTTGATGACCTGGTTAGTGGGGTAGAAGTGGAAGGATCATTAGGCGCGAGTGATCATGCTCTTCTGAAGTTTACTATACAGCGGAAAGGAGCAGCCAAGCATACTAGGACTCAATTTCTCGACTTTAAGAAAGCCGACTTCATAAAGCTTAGGGAAGTGCTGGGTGAGATCCCATGGACAGTAATACTAAAAGGAAAGGGAGTTCAAGATGGCTGGGAGTTTGTTAAGAGGGAGATAGTAAAAGCACAACTTCAGGCAATACCAATGAGACGGAAACATGGAAGGTGCCTAAAGAAGCCAGGGTGGCTATCTAAAGAACTTTTAACTGAGTTAAGATTAAAAAAGGATGTGTACAAAAAATGGAAAAGGGGGGAAACCACCAAAGAGGAATTCAAACAAATAGCCAGCACGTGTAGACACAAAGTCAGAAAAGCTAAAGCACAAAATGAACTCAGGCTTGCTAGAGAGGTTAAAAGCAACAAAAAAGGTTTTTATGGGTATGTTCGTAGCAAAAGGAAGAACAAAGAAACCGTGGGGTCACTCAGAGGAGAAGATGGTGAAATGCAAACAGGGGACACAGAAAGGGCTGAACTCCTCAATGCCTTCTTTGCCTCAGTCTTCTCCGATAAAGAAAACAATGCCCGACCTGAAGAATTTGGAGCAAATGATTCGGCAGAGGAAACACAGCCCAGAATAACTAAGGAGATAGTACAAGAATACTTGGCTAGTCTAGATGTATTCAAGTCTCCAGGGCCAGATGAACTGCATCCAAGAGTATTAAAAGAACTGGCAGATGTGATTTCAGAACCACTGGCAGTCATCTTTGAGAATTCCTGGAGAACAGGCGAAGTCCCGGCAGACTGGAGGAGGGCAAATGTTGTCCCTATTTTCAAAAAGGGGAAAAGAGAGGACCCAAATAATTACCGCCCAGTCAGTCTGACATCAATACCAGGGAAGATTCTGGAGCAGATCATTAAGCAAACAGTCTGTGAGCACCTAGAAAGGAATGCTGTGATCACCAATAGTCAGCATGGATTTCTGAAAAATAAGTCATGTCAGACTAACCTGATCTCGTTTTTTGACAGAATTACAAGCCTGGTAGATGAAGGGAACGCAGTGGATGTAGTCTACCTTGATTTCAGCAAGGCATTTGACAAGGTGCCCCATGATATTCTTGTAAAGAAGCTGGTAAAATGCGGTCTTGACTATGCTACCACTCAGTGGATTTGTAACTGGCTGACTGACCGAACCCAAAGGGTGCTCATCAATGGTTCCTCTTCATCCTGGAGAAGAGTGACTAGTGGGGTGCCACAGGGTTCTGTCTTGGGCCCGGTCTTATTCAACATCTTTATCAACGACTTGGATGATGGACTCAAGGGCATCCTGATCAAATTTGCAGATGACACCAAACTGGGAGGGGTGGCTAACACCCCAGAGGACAGGATCACACTTCAAAACGACCTTGACAGATTAGAGAACTGGGCCAAAACAAACAAGATGAATTTTAACAGGGAGAAATGTAAAGTATTGCACTTGGGCAAAAAAAATGAGAGGCACAAATACAAGATGGGTGACACCTGGCTTGAGAGCAGTACATGTGAAAAGGATCTAGGAGTCTTGGTTGACCACAAACTTGACATGAGCCAACAGTGTGACGCGGCAGCTAAAAAAGCCAATGCAATTCTGGGCCTCATCAATAGGAGTATAGCATCTAGATCAAGGGAAGTAATAGTGCCACTGTATTCTGCTCTGGTCAGACCTCACCTGGAGTACTGTGTCCAGTTCTGGGCACCACAGTTCAAGAAGGACACTGACAAACTGGAACGTGTCCAGAGGAGGGCAACCAAAATGGTCAAAGGCCTGGAAATGATGCCTTATGAGGAACGGCTAAGGGAGTTGGGCATGTTTAGCCTGGAGAAGAGGAGGTTAAGGGGTGATATGATAGCCATGTTCAAATATATAAAAGGATGTCACATAGAGGAGGGAGAAAGGCTGTTTTCTGCTGCTCCAGAGAAGCGGACACGGAGCAATGGATCCAAACTACAAGAAAGAAGATTCCACCTAAACATTAGGAAGAACTTCCTGACAGTAAGAGCTGTTCGACAGTGGAATTTGCTGCCAAGGAGTGTGGTGGAGTCTCCTTCTTTGGAGGTCTTTAAGCAGAGGCTTGACAACCATATGTCAGGAGTGCTCTGATGGTGTTTCCTGCTTGGCAGGGGGTTGGACTCGATGGCCCTTGTGGTCTCTTCCAACTCTATGATTCTATGATTCTATGATTCTACCTGCTCCATGGTGTAAAAATGAGTCACATCAAGATCTCTGTTTTCTAGTCTATGCTCATATCAAACTGTATTATGTATCTAGAAATACCATAATTCTGATACCTTTCAGAGACCACTTTAAGGTATCAGTGTGTGCATTAGCACTGATCAGATCTGCCCTTTTGGCATGTCCATCTTGGCTTTATTGACCTGTTCAGATATGGAGTCTGAGTAATCACTGAGTAAGGATTATTCAAGATACATAGGTTTTATAAAGGACTAGCCAAATTTGGAGAAGTGTGAATTTCAAGAGATAGCTGCACTTTGATTCGTGTACTGTTTTCATGAAGTGAAAAATGGGTATGTTTACATTAAAATGTGAACCAAATGAAATCCCACCCCCCATCCTACTTCCCACAGCAACTCTGAATTTGCAGAATATGTGAGTGAGTGACTGAGTGAGTTTCTGGTGGTATACATAGTAGTCACTCCATTCAATTTCAGATCAGGCCAGCAAGTGGTGATGAGGAGTTACCCACCAGTTATGCCACTATGCTCACTTGAGAGGATGTCTGAACACACCCACATGTGTGCTGATACTAGAATAGACTGTGGAAACTGGTCAAGAACTGAATATAGAAGAAACCAATTAAAATAGGCCTTTCCACAAATTATTTGAGCTTCTACTTGTCTCGGTTCAATTCTAGAGCGGATTGCACTATCCTCCTGGAATGTGTATTCTAAAAAGATACCTTTGCTGAGGATTGCATTCCAGGGCAGCCTTCGGTTAATTCAATTCATTCATTCCCTCTCTCTCTCTCTCTCTCTCTCTCTCTGTGTGTGTGTGTGTGTGTCACACACACATACACCAGGATTAGTTTCATGTCCCATTTTGATGACCGCTTCTAAAAACCAAAGAGAAGTCTTGCAGTTGCTGCCTATGATGAATAATGTTTTATTTTAGAGAAAAAGATCTATCATAGCCAGAAGTGATCCTGCCCTTAATAAAGCCAGTTGCTCCCTTCCTCTTAAGTGCAGACAATGGCTTTATTGGGCCGGCTGTTCTCAACTGCTCCCCTGAGAAACAGGCAGAATCCTGATTCCAACCTCCACATCTGGAAGTTGTCTGTATTAAAACAAACTCTATTACATAACAATTGACATCTGGAGCCTGTTACCAGTACAGTTTTAGCAGAAAAAGGAAAATAATCAATATGATATATCCTGAGAATGTGGCAAATGGGCCCCTGTGAGCCAAAACCCTCTAAGATTCCTAGTAACTATTGTTTTTCATTCAACTTCCTTTCCCCCTGCCCCTGCTGAATCCTTTAATTTTGTATCTGCTTCATTGCATCTGTATGTACCTATGAGCATAGTATTCCTCTGTGGTTGCTCTCATAGAGAGCAACGCTAGAGTGATGGACAGATGGGGAGGAGATTGAGATAGAGATATATTGCATGCAAAACCCCGAGGGAGGTTTTCAAAGTGAAGGCAGGTGCCGCAAATGAAGCAAGGCTAAAGGATTCTAAGCTCTTCTCGTTTGGGTTCAAGTTCTGTGTGTGCCTCAGGAGAAGCAGATGAATAAAATTGCTATTCTGGACACATCAGCATAGCACACATTGGAGCCCTGTGCAGGTGCCCTGCCCGTCACCACAAAGAAATGTACAGGATCACGATTGTTAAACTAGACAGGGTGAGTTGAAAGTGAGAGGAAGTTTGTCCCAGGAAATCTGATTGCAGAAATCAATGGTATATCTCATTTTTTTCACCGCACCCAAAAGGAAATATGAAAGACTGAGGAAAGTGCAAAGAAGTTTACCCTAAACAATTTTCTTTGCCTACTCCCATCCAGGGATGTTGCGGAATTTCAATGAAAACAGAAAAGGAAGTGGAAATTGCCGCAGTTTGTGTGTACATCTGTGGCCAAGAACAGAAATCAGTCAAGCGAATACAATTCACATAATTGTTGTTTTCAAGTCCACAAATGAAACGTAATTAATCACTTTTTAGCATTGTTTTGACATTCCCTTTACATTGGAATCAATCCAAGTTACACATGTTCCATATCTTAGGTTAGATAGCTGATAGCAAGGTTATTACCTTAGTATTTGGTGGGAACCAAACTGCAGTGAAATGGAAACAGCACCACTTTTGATGACTACAGCTCAGAACAGAAATCACTGCCTACTTACATCCCTAACCCCACCACCTTTTATGCAAAAACTGCATGGGCCTGCAGTTTGGCGATTGCAAACTGTTTGGTTCTGTGAGTCATGAGGGCTACACCACTATGGAAGCAAGTCCTTGAAAAAATATGGCAAGCTATGAGAGTGGCAGATGTGCAAACTCCTCAGCAGGAATGCCAGAAGAAAAATTATACTGATAAAGACCAGGGGAAGTTGTCTCAGCCTGTGAGAGCTTCCCTTTCATATACATAATTAATTAAGTTATAATTTTCAAACTGGATGCTCGGTTTTGAAGCAAACCAGCATCAGATGATACTGATGGCCAACTGATGGAGCCTGATCCAGCCTGTGTGGGCTTCCAACCTGTCCTTTGGCATATTATCTGATTGCAAGGATGCCTGCCCCACACTGTCCCACACCTCCGTAGCTTTCCTTTGGGATGGGACACAGGCTCTATAGGTTCTATGGACTCTTTCCTCATTGTTGGAGTTCTCTTATCCATCTCAGTGCATCAGCCAATAGACAGACTCCCATACTGCAACAAGGAAGTACAATGCCAAAACCACTGTTGCTATTTAGTTTGAGGAAAGGAGGGTGGGCTATAAAGGAGTCTTTTCTTTCACATCAGAATGGACAGAACAAACATCTCTGGCCCTTGACCAGTTGTTTAGTTAAAGCACAGTCCTTTCTATAAATTCATTTCTGACTAGGGCCATGTAGACTCGTAGCAAGACCATAGCTAGAAATATTATGGTGAGCAGGCTTAATGTTTGTTTAAAGCTCTTTGACTGTACTGCCTAGTAAGCTGTTGAGTAGAATCCCGCTGACACATTTCCCCTTATATCTCCACAAGTATAAAACGGTTAGAGAGAATTTCTTAATGGAAACTGGAATTTCGGGGGGTGGGGAGTAGGAGAGACTGGAATTCCTTGAGGAGGCTGGGCCTTTGAAGGTCCCCTTGAGGCTGCAGCCGTGAGTCACACAATGGTAGACTGCAGTACAGAGTAGCGCTCCAGAACTGAGATACTGTTGTTTACAGTGGGAATGCTGCCTGCTTATGTTTAACTTGCATGATAACAAAACCCTAAATAGTAGTACATTATTTATCACCAGTTGTAGCCATCTGGCTCAAGAAAACAGCTCGAGCAATTTCGGCAGCTCATCTAGCTGAAGAGGTGTCCAAATGCATTCCCCACACAGTACACAGAGACAAATCCTGGCTGGGTTTGCAGCCTGCAAAATCTAGGGAGACTGAGTATGTCAAATGCAAGCAGACTGCCTCTTTGGACTGAAGGATATATCCGTCCCAGTAGACGTTGCCCTGTGCAAGGAACAGTGTGTAGGCCTCTGTGTTTTCTGCTTGGTCCCTGCTAGGAAATGAAAGCTTTTCTGTTCTTTGTCCCATCTCAGACTGGGGTTCCCTTTCTTTCTAATCACTCTGTGCACTTAAGCTTTCCAAGTTTAAGTTTTGATATCTCAAGGTGTTAAACTATATTCTTCTTTTATTCCCCCCCTGGATTCAAGCTGGAAGGACTAGTATGGAAACAAGCTTAGAGACTCTTGCAGGCCAAGGATAGCCTTCCAGATGTTGTTGGTCTCTAACTCCCAACAGCCCCAGCTAGTATGGACAATGGTCAGGGGTGATGGGAGCTGCAACCTTGTTGGCTATCCTTACGATAGGCAAGCTAGTCCAACCCCCTTCTCAGTACTGGAAATCCACAACAATCCCAACAAATGACTACCCAGATTCTGGTTGAATGCCTCCACTGAGGAAGAGTGCCACTCCCCACTCCTCTAGGTAATTGGCTCTGTCAAGAAGTTTCTCCTAAAACCCAACTGAAACCCACCCTCCTATAATTTGTCCCATTAAATCTAGTCCTGCCCTCTAGGAAATCTTTGCCCTCTTCTGCATGAGAGCTGTTCAGGTATTTGAAGAGGGCTATCCTGTCTCCTCTCAGTCTCCAGGCTAAACATACCCAGACCCTTCAACCTTACCTGATCGGACTTGTTTTCCATACCACTGACCATCTCCATTACCACCTTCTGAATCCACTTCATTTCGTCTACCTCCACCTAAAAGTACGACGCCAGCTCCCCTGCTTTTCATTAGGGATAGACAAATCTGTCAATGTTGGTTTCTCGGTTTCTGATTTTTCCACTCTTAAATTCCATTCTCTGCATTTCCACAGCAATTTGCAATGTGTTGGTTTTTGGTTTTTGGTTTTTTTAAAAAAAGAAGAATCCTAGTGAAAATTTGTCAAACTTCTAGTGCTTGTTTCTCCTTATATTTTTGTATACAGTTTTGAGGATTATTCACATTTTTCGAGCTTTTCCCCCTGATATAAAGCATGTTTGATGTTATTTTCACTGACAAATACATTTACAGTGTATGCACATTTCCCCGTAATACATGCATTTTTGTACATAGCGTTTGCGTGGAGAGTTGCATTGCAAAATTTAGAGAAACGCAAATTTCAAAGGAAAGCTGGGTTTTGGTACGCATTTCGGTTTGAAAAGTATGAAGTAGGTAGATTCTCATTAAAATGCAAACAGAATTGAATTTCTTCTCCATCTCTACTTTTCATATCCATATCAATAAGGTAAGTGTTCTTGCAATCATCATCCAGAGGTCATCACTCTTTATTCATGTATTCTATTATAGTGTTATAGAGACACAATTCCTTCTTATTCCTTAAGGCAGTAGCACAAGGACGTAGGATGGGGAAAAGGAAGAAATGCAGCAACACTTTAAAAAAACCCCTGAGAGAATTGCATTTCCTGCATAATTTGCTAGATGTAATATATGCAATAAATGTAATATATAAAACTTTAGGTTTTAAAGTTCAGATAGCCCTGATCTCTATAACAACTCAAGTAAGGTAAGGTAATAAACCCACAAGAAATGTTCAAAAGGTGATGACAAAGGAGAGGGCCTTTTAGGTAGTGGTCTCCTCTATATGGAATGCTCTCCACAGTGGGGTCTACCTGGCACCAACATTGTCTTTTTGGGTGCCAAGATAATATGTTCCTCAACTCCCATGCTCTGAGTCAAGACTGGTGCATCTAGAGCTGACATAAGTCTCCCATAAGTCTCTGAGAGAGGGAAGGGGCAAAATTGGAGGGAAGACTTAAGTTGGATCCTAACACCATTCAGCCTAGTCACATGACTTGGCAACCCAACAGAACTTACACCAGCAGAAAGGATGGTATAAGTCTTGTTTTCCCTTTGCTATGCTTGGGCCAGCTCAGCCAGCATTAGTCTCTTGCTCCTAAACCCCCTTAAATTATGGTGGCTTCCCATACTTAGGATTGCTTGCTAAATACCTAAAGCAGAGACCATTTTATCTCCTTGGAAAAGCTTGTTGAAACAAAAATATATTCAATTGTTTCTGGAAAATACAAATAGTGGGCAATTGGCGTATCTCGACAGGGATGCTGTTCCTCAGAATCCGTTGTATGACTGAATCTGCTATAAGATGCCCTGAGTCTTTTTCTGAAAAATGGCATCTACCCCAGGTTAAGGTTACAAAAGCATGGTGTTTCACTTTTCCTGTAGGGAGCCATCTCCTCAACCTTGCAATCTTCAAATGCTGCTCACATCCTAGCTAGCCCCTGACAGGGCACAATGGGAGCCTAGGGGCATGGGAGAAAGCAGGGGAAGAAAGGGAAACAGGATAAGAAAAACTGTGTTTTGAGAGCTTTGTTCAGTGCCTGGCAATAAATTGGTGCTTGTTTTCCGTTGTGGCTTTGTGGAGTCATGATTCAGCGATATGCTCTTCAGCTGTTTCTAGGCCCCTTCACCAAACTAAGAGGCTTCTATTTGTTTATTTTTATTGTCTATTTTAATGGGAGATTGAGAAAACAAAACCTGTCATTGAATGAACATGTGCCAGGCTGGGCCAGGGTATTAAAGATAGAAACTGAGACACTGTCTACTGTGGAGCAAAGCCCTTTTTTATTATTGACTTTCTTTGGTTTATTATGGAAAGGTTTCCCTCTCTCTAGATTACGTCTCACATTCACCAATTTGCTTTAGTTTCACATTTGGGAAACTGACCTTATGTCACCACCAATTTTCTACTTATTATACTCAGAAAGGGTAGGAATAAATGGAAGGGGGGACAAGGGCTTCAATCAGATTCACTTAGTCTTTCAATTCTCCTTGGCTTTTGTTTGATCCGTCTTCCCACTCCCCCTGTCCAAACACGAAAGTCAGCACATACTGAACTGTTATGGCCTATGAGTGACTGTTACCTTCTAATTAACTGCAACTCATAGGTCCATGAGAGACATTTCTGAGCTCTTCCATTGCCTGGGTGAACAATGGAAAGTATTTTCTCAGTCTGCAAGAGTTTTCGTTCCACCCACCTCCTTCCTAGCAGTCTCCATAAGGAATTATAATCGGATCTGAGGAGTGGCACAAGAGAACAGCCAGTTTTACAAGGTGCTCAGAGATCAAGCACCATACATAATACTTCCAATGAATCATTCCTGTCTCCCATACAGCTTTTCATGCATAGGAGAGGAGCAATGTATTTGGCTGTGGTCATCCCATTTGAAGAAGACTGGTCAAAAATTCAGAAGAGTGTAAAACTGATACCAGATTTAGAAGAATGCATGACAAAACATTAAATAAGTAGGGTATCCATTGAGGCAGTATGGTATAGTGGATAGGTGTACAGGACTTGGATCTTGGAGATCTGCACAACTACTTGTCACCTGCACACCCCAAGAGCACAACATTGCCTTGTCCCAGTCATTACCTCTCAGGCTAACTGTGGTGAGAATAAACTAGGGTGGTCTCATGTATGAAGAACTTGGAATGTCCCCATCCACTTTAAAAGATTGCAGCATAAGGGTCCATAAGGGGGGAGGGAAGTCAAAGGAGATAAGATGCATGTACTTTGTTTCTTTTTTGTTGTTGCTATTGTTATTGTTTGTAAAATCAAAAATGCAATAAAGATAGATAGATGATAGATGAGATAGATAGATAGATAGATGATAGATAGATAGATAGATAGATAGATAGATAGATAGATAGATAGATAGATGATAGATAGATGATAGACAGATAGATAGATAGATAGATGATAGATAGATAGATAGATAGATAGATAGATAGATAGATAGATAGATAGATATAGATGATAGATGATAGATAGATAGATGATAGATAGATAGATAGATAGATAGATGATAGATAGATAGATAGATAGATAGATAGATAGATAGATAGATAGATGATAGACAGACAGATAGATTGCAGCATAAATTAGAACAGCATCCAAATGCAGAAAAGAGACTATCTGTGCAACACGGCTTTGATTGAAACGTGGACTTGGATGTGCACCCAAGCAAACGTCTCCATCCACAACGGGATGCACATGCAAATGTCCATTCCACCGAAAACAATAAAGTGCAAACACACAGGATCTGTTCTGAGATGGACATCTGATTTAGGCTGACAAATTCCAGTTTAAAGGATTCTAAGTATCGCCCCCCCCCCCAACACACAAACACAAAATCTGGATTTTTGCACATCTCTTGGGGATCCCTCTAGCCTGCCCAGACCCACTTCCTACCCTCTTTCTTGTTTTGGCATCCAGCACATCTGCACTTGGAGCATCCTCTTCACAAGCCTCTTCTTCCTAAGGCTTCCAAATCCAGTCTGGGTGGTAAAACAGCAGCTGCCTGTTAGATACTGGGGATTGGGAGGAGTGCAGGCCAGGTCTTCTTGAAAGATAGATGGAGACAGGGGAAACAGGACACTTCAGCAAGAGAGACTTGTAGTGTGACCCTTTATGTCTACTCGGAAATGGGTAACATTTGGGGCTTACTTTGTGGTAAGCGGGTGTAGGGTTGCCGACGAAACACAATGGTAAGAACAGAGGTGAACAAAAGAGGTTCCGCCAGCATTTGACAAGCACACAGCTGGCTAAGAAAGGGAAGCTAAGTTTCAGGATCCAATGCAGGATCTTATTTAGGGCAACAGGGCATCATTTTAATACCTTGCCCAGAACATTACAATATCTATGGTCAGCCCTGCTCTCAGCAGTATGCAGAAGATGGATACACATACACACAGAGAGGGGGGGGGTGCTGCAGATATATGATTATTAACACTGCAAGTCTGTAGAAAGTGTCCAATGCCACAGAATATGGGAGCAGTTTAACATGGTTTGGATTAAGAGCAACAACACTTCACAAGCATGTGGAGCAACGGTGCCAAGACCTCCCACCTCATGCTGCAAGCAGAGATGGAGAAGGGGGCAGGGACTTAGCTGTGGGTAGAATGCCAAGAGTTCTGGAATCTAGAGGGTTTTTTAATATTATTTTATGGGCAGTGGGTAGATTGGAGAGACAAAGCATCTGAGAAAGTTTTGGGACTTGGCCTTATTTCTCATGAGTGAGTTTCAGAAGTCAGTCGATAGGAAAAAACTTGGCTTAATTCCAAATACTTTGGCTTAACTGCCTTGTGGGTCAGACCGGAAACTAGAAACAGGACAGATTACATCAATATAAAAATGTCAAACTCAAACCACTGTGATCTGTGTTTATTTTTCTGATTAAAACCCCTTGAGTGCCACCAGTTTTGATCTCTTGAGAGGGTCTTTGACCTTCAAGTTATTCCTTTATGTGAGATTATGTGAGTGACAATATTTACACAGTGATCATGCTGAGATTGGGCACAATCCACCATGCACCATTTATTTGTTTGTTTGTTTGTTTGTTTGTTTGTTATGTTTATTGATTTGCCTTTCCTTAAGGTAGTGTTTATTACTCTCTCTCCTCCCCCATTTTATCCTGAGAACAACCCTGTGGGATAGGTGACAAGTACAATGCCAGCAAGCAAACTTTGTGGCTGAGTGTGTCCTGCCTCCCCCACTCAGATGCAATTCTTGGCTTGAGACAACAAGAAAGCTCCATTCAATAAATCAGTAAACAGTCTTAGGAACCTGTGCTTTGAGCTAATGCTAAGTCTACAACAGATCTTTTAGGTTCATGACTAGATGATAGCTAAGATCCTGATGTGAAACTCCTGCTCTACTTTTAAACAGCAAGCCAGGACCAGTCATTTGTACAGTTCTTTTTCCAAGCACGAAGACTAGTTTGCAGGCATAAGTTCCAGAGGATGGGCTGTTCATGCTAGTATAGACAGTGACATGCCTTTGGCAACAAGACTTGCATCTGTCCTGCCGAGTCCCCTTCAGCCTCTGCTTCATCTGGCCCTGCCAATTGGCTTCCCATCTCTACAGCAACCATGGAAACCCAACTCTCTGAAGGAGGGGCAAGCATTGGCACACAAGGTTCTCAATCCAGCATTAATGGGGTGGAGATCTCTCTCAACTCAATATTTGGGCTTCCCCCACCTCCAGATCCTCCTCCTCCTCTTGTCAGGAGTGTGTGCAGGAGCCAGGCCCTGTGACTGGTAGGGCCTCGCAGGACTGGGGCCTTCCTGAGTTTGGCCTGGAAGGTGAGGCTTGACAAAAGACTCGTAGCACCTGGTGGCAAGAGCCAGGAGGGGTATATAAGACTACCATTTCCCTCTGGCTCTTTGCCACAGCAACAAGTTACCCACCTAGCTGTGCTTCGGCCTCCTGACTCCTGGTATCCTGACTCTTGGACCCTTGGCCCCTTGGCTTCCTGACTCCTGGTTCCCTGACTCATGTACCCTTGGCTTCCTGACTCGTGGACTCTTGGCTTCCTGACCCCTGGACTGCTGACCTGGGACTGCTGATTCCTGCTTCCCAATCTCTACCCCAGTCCCAAAGTACCGAGCTGGGACTCCGACTGCCTGTAACCCAGACCATGACACCTCTTCTGATACTTGCCACTCTTGCCCCTAGTACTAATCCAACAATTCTAACCACTACACTGTGCTGGCTCTAAGAGGAGTGGAGCAGAGGAAACTTACAATGCAATGACAATGTGTCACATCTTTTGTTGTGACCCAGATCCCAGCCAGTGACTTGGACACTGAACATAAAGGGATAGAGGGTGGGTGGGTGACATCAGAAAGGCTGGTAGCAAAGACCCACTGAGGCACTGGATCAGCTCCTGACATTGAACCCACCATCCAGGGACTTCCTCAGCCAAAGACCACCCCATGAGCCAGAAACACCCAAGCTGAAATATCAGAACAGGGCCAGCATTCTCACCCTCACCCAAGGGTTTCATACTCTACCAAGTTCAATTTCCACTTGCCATTCCAGGTAGTGTTCTCAGTGTGAGATAATGGTGTTGAAGTGTGAAGCACCACACTAGAGAATTTCCCCTTTAAGGGTCTCCCTTCCTTAGCAAGGGGTTGGACCTGGAAGGCGAAGTCATACTCAGAAAGCCTATAAGTTAACACCAACCACTTGACCATACAAACCATCTGCTCCCTAGGACCTGTCCAGGGTTCTGAAGGACTTATCTTCTTGTTTTTCAAGTCTGGTTCTCTGCTTTTAAGTAGATTCTGCCTATTAGGACCCCTGTTCTTGTGACTACTCCAGACTATTGCAAGTCCCATTTCCTCCAAACTCCTCCATGCCAGGACCAGGTCATGTGGCCAGCACAACTAAACCGCTTCTGGTGCAATGGAACACCAGTACCTGTTTATCTGCTTGCACTGACTAGTATGCTTTCGAACTGCTAGGTTGGCAGAAGCTGAGACAGAGCAATGGGAGCTCACCCCATCATGCAGATTCGAACCGCCGACCTTCCGATTGGCAAGCCCAAGAGGCTCAGTCGTTTAGACCAGTGTTTCCCAACCTTGTGCCTCCAGCTGTTTTTGAACTACAACTCCCATCATCCCTGACTAGCAAGACCAGTGGCAAGGGATGATGGGAATTGTAGTCCAAAAACAGCTGGAGGCACAAGGTTGGGAAACACTGGTTTAGACCACAGCGCCACCCATGTCCCCTTTACCTTTACAAACGTGTTCTAACACATAGAAATCTTCAGTATTAGCAATCTGTGCTTCTAGCCTACGCCCACTACACTTCTAACTGCAATGCATCTAAAGCTGGGACAGTATTTCTTTCCCATGTGGATGCCAGAGCAACGAGGAGCTTAATAAGCAAGAGAAGAAGGAGGAGAGAGAGAGTGGAGGAATTCATTTTTTAAAATAACCAAGCACATCTCCTCAAATTCTCTCCTTGCATCTCAGGTGTCTTCCATGAACATGTGCAAAGCTAATATCTAAGCCAGGGAAATTAAAGCAAATACTTACCCAGGATCAAAGCATGTATCTATTTCCCTTTTTTATCCTCCATGCACAAAGCAAAGGATGCTTCAACCACCTGTTGACACAGTCAGGATACTAGTGGTGTCAAATTCCAGAGAGAATCCCAACCCACAAAAGCCCAAGATCAGTTTCTAGAAAGGGGAAACTGATTTCCCCCACCAATCCATCAGGATATGTTTCATTTCCTGAATGGCTGAATGGCAAGGAAGGCTGCATCTTCTTCTATATACCCTAGTTCACTGGGAATTTGGCTCTTGAGGACAAATGACTACACCATCCATATCTTCCTGATTAAAGTGCCCACACTCACCACAGAAACAGAGGAAATTTGTTATGCGCAAAAAATGGGACCGCTGTACACGTGCAAATGTATATTTATAGATTTAGAACTAATCATGACTATAATTCAAATAGAACTACAATTATGGTTCTTCATATGTAAATAGATTTGCCATATTTCAAAAAAGAAAAACCGGGGGTGGGGGCAGGAAAGTTGTTGCACTTTTTTTTACATAGATGCCAAAACAAACGCGCTTTTTCAATTGACTTGCCTAAGATCTAGGACAAAGCACCACCTTCCCCCAGGCATCAGTTCCGCCTTTGGAATCCTGGTAATCTCTGGAAGTATGGCAGTCCCAATCTGTAAGCCAGACATGAACTGGACAGCCCTCCTTCAAATAGAAAGTTGTCCTCTGTAAAGAAATGTCATTATTATTGTCGCACATGTCACATAAAGATGGGATACTGATTATGGTTTTCAGGAAAGAGGGATCATGGCTTATTAGGTGTATTGATGGGGACGAGCCATAACTAGAAATGGACAAATTGCCAATGTTTGGGTTCTCTCTGTTTCTCATTTCTCCAATCTTACATTCCATTATCCACCGTCTTGCAGTAGTTTACCTTTTTTCTACATCCTTACAGAAAAAAACCTATTGACATTTTACAGCATATTTCTCCTACTATGCACATTTTTATGTATTTTTACCCAATATACACTTCTTTTACAAGCAATTTCCCCTAATATAAAGCATCCGGGCGAAGCAAACAGTGGAAGTGCTTTCCTTTCTCTTGTCCTGCTCTGCGAGGCCTTGTATTTATACTCTGATTTTAAATATTTATTTAAAATTTGAGAGCGCGGCTGGAAAGCAGACAGCAGATGGCCTCCTCCCATTATTTCAGAGAGGTAAGCTACAAATGCAGAGCTGACTTTCCTTGGGCATCTGGATCCTAAACAGCTTAGGGTTGAAACTCCTTTCCATGTAGTCCAGTAAGACTTTGATGTGGTGGCTGTCAATCCCAAAATTACCCTAGGCAAGAAGGGAACAGAAAGAGGACAAGTGATTCTTGCATGAGCTCAACAGAAACCAGTGGGGGGAATTATCCACTTTAAAAGGGGGCTTGCTTTACATGGCAGAACAAAGCTGCATCTCCACAGAATGCCAGAGCCTTAAGAACACCATAATTGCAGGATCTGAGGCAAAGGGTGCTGAAGCCTTTCTGAAACACCCCTGGAGTTGAAAGAAACATTTCTAAGAAAGTAGAACGCTACCACTTTAACCACCATTTTTTCCTCTTTTTATTCTGCTCTGGGGTACTTGCTATTTCCCTCTCGGGCTGAGTCCCCTGCCCCCTCTTCCACAAAATGTATTTCAGCAAAGCATTAATCCTTCCCTGAGAAACTAGGATTTTTGAAGAATGAGGAACAAAGGAGGCATTCTGCAGAGAGGCAAGCTAAATCAATCAGCATTTGACCAGCTCCTCTGAATACCTTCTAGCAACGTCGTGAAACAGAGGTGGGACTACTAGATTGCAGGGAGAAGGAATGCACTCATTTTGTCTGTCTCCCTTTCTCTTCCCCTCTTCCTTTTTTTCTCCAGCCCCCTTCCTGCCCTAATGGATCTTCAAGTGCTTGCCTGGGTGCTTGACGGCTGGAGGCCTGGCTCCTTTCCAAAAGCTGAACTCTCCCTAGTAAGCCAACTCTCTGTAAATCACACGGATCGGTGAAAGGAGAGCATATCATAGTCCAACTGGCCAGACTCTGTCTCTGAGATAATTGTACCAGGGACAGTAGGCTGCATCACAGACACACGCCAAACATATTGTCATCACAGAATTAAAGTGGCTTTCCAAAAGCGATTCCCCCTCCTCAAAGAACCATAGATCTGTGAGGAGGCCAGAGATCAGGGATGCTATAGAGGCATACTGCCCCCAACAGAGGAGGCAGATCATGGCCATTGTGACTAGTAGCCACTGATGGCCTTATCCTCTTCCATGAATTTATCTAGCCCTCTTTTAAAGACATCCAAGTATGTGAACTGCTATAGAGATGCTAAGCGTTGTCTTATCACATTGCGTGCACATAGGAGGAACTGGTTTCTGAGATATCGTGTCCTCCATCATGCTGCGGTGAGATCACTGTAAACTGCCTCTCTGTGGTGGGGTGGGACCGTTCGGTTGTCCGCAACACCCCATTGGTTGCCCCTCGGTTGCTGGGGCAGTATTTGGCTAATCGGGATGGCTATTGGCTGCCAGGGGCTATATAGTTTGCTGCACATCGCTGAAGAGTTTCACTTTCTTGCGATGTGCAGTAGTTCACCAACCCTCCCCTCCCTTTTGTTTGGGCTGTTCTTTTGGCTTTGCTATGCCTGTCTAGGGGTCATCTGTTTTTGGAGCAGGGGCCCGGTAGGAATTTTGCCATTTGGCCGATTGGCTGGTGCCACTTGGTTTTTGCCTACTGTGTAGCAAATCGTCACAACTTTGTAAAGTTGGCGGTTAGGCATTGGTTCAATGTTGTTCAGAGGGAGAGTGATTGGCTGTGCCTGCCCCTCCATTTCTGCTGCTAGGAAATTCTGTTAAAGGAATCCAGGGGCTCACCTGGCTTTTGTCCGAACCCTGTCAAGGGGCTAGGGCCACGCCAGAGCCCCTGGGAGCATCTGGGGTGAGCTGTGAGATCGAAGCCATTTCTCGCTCCTCCAGGATGCTTTCCCTTACTGACATATGGTGGTGCCCAGTGTCAGTCCTGTTCCTGCCACCGTGCAGGTTCAGGTAGTCTGGAACCAATGCCTAAGCAACCACTCACCTGCTGGAATCAATAAAGTTGTGGCCTAAGTTATGCCAAAAACCTTAAATTAAATTCTGTGTCTATTGTGTCTTTATTTTGGGGGGTGGTTTGGGGGGTCTTCACATGCAAATGCAGAGCCATCTGTAATGGGACTTCTTGTTGGGGTTAAACCCAGGTAGCTGAAAGGAGCCTTTGATATATTATCCCACAAAGAGAAGTCATGCTATAACAGCATCGAGTCCCCTGATCCCATGGGCAGCTGCATTCCATCACTGCCACTATCACAACCGCCACCACTGATTCTGAGCTGCAGGGCAGATGTGAAATAAATGGTCCAAACAGAAGAGGAGTCATGCCAAGCAAGCCCCCCCCCCATCCTGTCCATGCGTAGATGGATACAGCTGAGGAAGTCAGCTTCTCATGTGTAGCCTGCCCCTCTGAAATATGGGTGGGAGGCCATCTGCTGTCTGCTTTCTAGCCGGGTTCTTGAATTTTAAACAAATATTTAAAATCAAAATGTAAATACAAGGCCTTGCAGAGCAGGACAAGAAAAGGGAAAGCACTTTTACTATTTGCTTCTCCCGGATGCTTTCAAGACTTTCTCCTACCATCCCGGAGCCCCTCCTTCTCCCTGCCTCTGCCCAAGCTTAGCTGTGCCTGAAATCTCTATGGGATGCATTGGATAATGGGGAGGAGAGTTAATTTTAGAGCAGCTAGTGAAATAAATGGTTGCCAAGGTAACCAAGACTGTACCCACTGCGGGCATAAGCAATGGTGGGGAACGGAAGAAAGAGACACCTTGTGAAATGTGGTTGGGAAAGTGAAAAGTGAGCTTAGTAGTTGCATGGGGTGGGAAGGGGCAATTCTAGGGCATTAATGTGGTGAGGGATGGCAGGGGGTGTTGGTAAGCAAGGGCACACACCCTACTCATCTATATAAGGACTAACATTGGAAGAACGAGTGAGCTATTTGTTCCCACAGACAGATCGTACCTGGTCCATGACTTTCAGTTTCAATAAGATTAAATCACTAACTAATCTAGCAGGAAATCCCCATTCTTCATTCCACAGATGGGGATTAGCAGGCCCTGAATGCAAGGCAAAACGCATCCACCAAGCATGTCCAAGGAGAAAACCTTTTATTACAGCCCAACGTAATGTCTCATCTCAAAGCTCTCTAAGTCCCACTGCCCCCACTTCCCCAGGAAAGGGGCAGATCCAAGACCTTAGCACCAAACAAGGAATAGGCTGCATCCACAACATGCATTTAAAATGCACGACTTCCCCACCCCCAGCCCAGACTCCTTAGACCTGTTTTGTTAAGAGTGCTGGGAACTGTAGCTCTGTGAAGCATAAACTACAGTTCCCAGGATCCTTTGGGGGAAGCCATTGTGCTTTAAATGAATGGCGGCTATAATTGGCGGATATGTGTGATCCATTCTCGCCAATGGGCGTTGGGAGGAAGAGGTTAACCTTTTCTTCCTGCAGCATTTCCCCCATCAAAATGCCCTCCTCCTTTGAGAGTTGCTACTAGTTGCTGGGGATTGGGGGACAAAACAGATACAATGCAGATATTCATCTTCCTTCTCTGCTCTGGCTAATATCAGCTTTAGGGAGGTATTTCTAGGAAAAGTACAGGGGACAAGGTTTTAACCCCCTCCCCAAGCACCATGGCCCCAGTCCAAACAAGGCTCCCACGCGGCAGCTTGCAGGCAAAGAAAGAGATGCCAAGAGATCCCATTATAGATCTCCCATGATGTTTCCAGCCTGGCCTTTGGACCAAAACAAAAAACCCTTTTCCTGCCCAATACAATCCAATAGATTAAATCCTAAAATGGGCCCTGCAAATTACTTGAAAATATATCATTCTGAAAACTAGATAAAACTATGGGAAATTGGCCCATGGCAGCTTTAAAGCTTCTCTTTAGATGTGGAGGATTAAAAGGGACTGTAGCAATCCCTCCTTAAAGCAGCTTCCTTCCCTTTTCCTCTCTCCCTTTGGGGAAAGAAAGTGTGGAATAATCCCATCTTTAAATAAAATCCCATCTAAATCTTGTAGGGTTTTCCTGTATTTTCTTTCCAATGACTGCAGATTGCATAAATCAAAAATGTGTCAACACAAACCCCACATTCAGATTTCTAAGGCTTCGTCCGGCTGATATTATTCAGATTTAAACGCTGGTGCTGGTATCTTTTATTTTAAACCAATATTACCAGGGATATATTACACACATCCAAAAAAAGAATAATTATGCGGCTTATCACATGCTGTAAAAAATAATAATAGTAAATTCATCCAGTAGAGAGGTGCCAGAGAAAGAGCAGTCATGTTTTATATTGTCCTGTTAACAGCATTACTTACCACTTACTTGGATTCTTATCACTTGTGGTTTGGTGCAATTGGAGGGTTTTCCTTCTTCATTATGTGTCTGGAGACAGGCTGTAGACTTGGAAACAAAATTCTCTATGCGCTGAACTTGACACTGTTCTCCTGAGACAATCAATAAGGCTATCCATGGCTATGAGCCATGAAGGCTATATTCTGCCTCCTCGGTGCTTCTGAATACCAGTTGCTAGAAACTGCAGGAGGAAAGAGTTCTCTTGCATTCAGGTTCTGCTTGCAAGCTTCCCATAATTATCCAGTGTTCCACCGTAAAAACAGAATGCTGGACTAGGTGGGCCATTAACCAGATCCAGCAGGTTGTTCTTAAGAGACCAGGGTTGGCACCAGAAGTAGACATCGTTGGATACTTGCTGATTCCTATGGCCTGCTGACACTATCTTGAGGTCCTTTGTGTCGCTGCTAACTGTTCACCTGCCTTCTCCAAGCATGCCATCAATGCCAGGAGTGCTGAAATGGAGGAGACACATCCTATACTTCCCTCTGGGCACTCATGCATATTGGGCCGAGAGAGAGAAAGTGAGTGGTCAGTGGTGCTTTGGAAAGAAGGAGGGGCATCACAGAGAAAAGGTCTACTGAAGCCCGCTTGGTCAAGGGTCCCACAAAACATGGAGTCAGCACTGTTCTGGGAACCCAAGTCTCCACTGACCATCTGAAAAACAGCAAGGAAAGGATTCAGTTTAAAGGAGGGACACAGCAGGCAGGAGAAGCGTGCATAACCTCACAGCTTCCCCCCTGCAAGTTCTTCCTTCAGCTCTATCTTTATGTGCAGTTCCTGCTCACCGGATCACATAACTCACACGCATAAAAATAAAAGTTAATTAGTTTTGTTTTGCAAAAATCCTTGATCTTTGAGGATGTCCACATACTCTTAAAATTATTTTCCTGTGGTGTGGGGACTAACAGATAGGCAACAGAAGTGAAACCTGTGAGCTCTTATGGTTGCAAAGGGATTTATTCTGCAAGGCACTCACCACTCACTGCCTTCTATGTTTGAACATAAATCTTAGGATCATCAATATTGTTTGGATACTTGCTTGGACACATGGGCTGTCTACATTGTTTCATACATTTCAGCCAGGATTGCTGGGATATTTTTATTGTTAATGTCAGCTGATGACGTTCCTGTATTTTCTATTTACAGTTTTTGAAAATGAAAACACTCTGGTGAAGGGAATCCTTCGTTGTTCTGCTCCTCACTCAGCTCAGATCCAGGTTGCCGCCAAATTATCCAGAGAGATTTTCGCTTGGACATCCATGAATCTAAGTTGCCACCCCAGAGGACACTGACAGGCTGCATGTTTTCAGTCATCAGCTTTGATTTAGTTCTCCAACTGAGAATGCGGAGTGGGGAGGGAACGTGTGTGGTTAAATGGGAAAGTCTGCCCATTTCTTACCCACTGAATGTAGAGCAGAGAATGGGCATAGCGGGGGGCGGGGGGGGAGGAGAGAGAATTGTCCTGATAAATTAGACACACAGTTGGGAACGTATAGAAGTGGGAGTGCAGGAAGAGCTGTGTTCATTTACAGTGGGAAGGGGGCGTTTGGAGTGTCAGTGCAGAAACCATTTCAGGGGAAAACAAGGAGGAAACAGGCCTCTTTGGGAGTGACAGCATCACCTTTTCCTCCAGTCTCCAAGAGGAGGTTTTTAATTCCCTTTCCCTAGTGAACTAGGAGCTGGCAATGCTCATCAGGTCGCTCTGCAAGAAGAGCAAATATCAGAGCTGAAATATACTTTGCAGCTGGTATTGAAATGCTAGCCTGCTTCCAGACATGCTGTTTAATGAGCATCCATCCTGATTTGTTTGCATGGATGTTTTATGACTTCCTATCAGTCATTGTCCTACACTTTCTAGTGCATTTCCTCTTCACTTTCCCTAATACAAAAAGACTTTTTTTAAAAAAAGTGGAGGGTTTTGTGCCAGAGCCCCAGAGCACTTCAATTCACTTTAATTGTGTAAATCTAAATGTGTCTGTTTGCAATTGTAACCCTTCTGTAAAATAGAGATAGTTTGAAAATGACTCTAGTTCCTCTAGCCTTTAAAACAGAAATTGTGAAGCTGAGACCATCCAGATGTTTGCTGGACTACTGAAAGATACATGAGAGACAAAGGGCAAGATTCGCCCAACCTGCCCCATCAGCAAAAGCCCTATACAAGGACTTCTGCTTGTGCAATGGGATTTCCCCTCTCCTCTGCCCATGCGTGTTCCTCCCTACCCCCATTGGCTTGGGGAAAGCTTCAGGGGAACCCTCAGAAGAATGCATGATGGGGGAGAGGGAAAATCATTCCACCAGGCAAGCACAAATGTGTGTACTGACATAGCCATCTCCTTAGCGCTTATGCCGAACTCCTCCCAGTGGGTTGCATCCAACTATTCAGAGGAGAGCCACTAAAATCAATAAATGTAAATTAGTCATGCCCATTGATTTCAGTGGGTCTACTCTGAGTAGGACTAGCAGTGGAGACAACCCATTAGTTGAATCTGTCCTCTTGTGTTTTGTTGCTCTTTAGTTTCTGAACAAGTTCGAGGTTTGTGTGTGTGTTGCTGTGAATACTTAAAGTAAAATATAATATTTATTCATAATAATTAATCCCAGAGAAATTTATTTCCAGTGAAGTATGCTTAGGATTGTAGCCTTTGTCCAAATGACTTCACATAGGCTGAAGTGGTTAAGCCGTTTTTAACTTGGATTGTGAATCAATACCTGCTTTGTGTCACGCGTTCTGTGAGTACATGATGATAAAAGAGCCTTGTTCCAAAAATGTAGTTATAGCTTAAAAACTCCAGATATTGGGATAATGTCTTCATTAAATGTCTGCAATGAGGCAGATAGTTGGGTTGAAATCTAAAAGTTCACATAACTAAGAGATCCATTTGCCAGCCATTTCCCTGTGCCTATCTGTACCTTTTTTATTTGTCACAGTGATATCTAAATTGCATGCAACGTACTTGCTAGGCCAAACCAGATGTCCCGTTTAAAAGAGATTAGAGGCACTGCTAATCTGCTGCTTGGAGGTTCTGCAGCACATGGAGCAAGCTGCCCTTTGGCACTCCTTGCTGCTAAGTGGGCATGCTGTGTTTCAGAGTGCTATTTAAGTGGGCCAGTGCAGTGTGCCAGGAATTCTCCTTGAGCCAGCTAGGAGAATCGCAGAGTGGGCCTTGAAGTGTAAAGCAGGCCTTTCTGTCTGGCCACCCAGGGGCCCAACCTAGCCTTCTAGAAAATGGGCAGGCTGGTTTCAAAGCAGCCCACATTGAGATTGTCAGCTGTTTTACACTGCTCTGCAGTGGGGGGTTGGGGGAGAAATTCTGTTTGTTGTTGTTTAGTCATTTAGTTGTGTCCGACTCTTCGTGACCCCATGAACCAGAGCACGCCAGGCACTCCTATCTTCCACTGCCTCCCGCAGTTTGGTCAAACTCATGCTCGTAGCTTCGAGAACACTGTCCAACCATCTCGTCCTCTGTCGTCCCCTTCTCCTTGTGCCCTCCATCTTTCCTAGCATCAGGGTCTTTTCCAGGTAGTCTTCTCTTCTCATGAGGTGGCCAAAGTATTGGAGCCTCAGCTTCAGGATCTGTCCTTCCAGTGAGCACTCAGGGCTGATTTCCTTCAGAGTGGATAGGTTTGATCTTCTTGCAGTCCATGGGACTCTCAAGAGTCTCCTCCAGCACCATAATTCAAAAGCATCAATTCTTCCGCGATCAGCCTTCTTTATGGTCCAGCTCTCACTTCCATACATCACTACTGGGAAAAATTCTGTTTGGTTCATGTTTAAAGGCGACTCTACATACTTCACACTTCCTCCAACAATACGCAAACAGAAAAATAACTCAAGTCGGTAGAGCGTAAGAGTCTTCATCTACTGGTTGTGGGTTTGAGCCCCACATTGAGCAAAAGAGTCCTGCATTGCAGGGGGTTTGGACTAGATGACCCTCAAGGTTCCTTCCAAATCTACAATTCTATGAAATGCAACCAATCCTTCAAAATTCACACTTCTTGCAGTGCAGTTTTCCAACCAAGGAATGCGCAGGAAAATGCAAATATCTGTGACAACGACATACAAGACATTATAAAGTGGTACCTCGGGTTACATACGCTTCAGGTTACATACGTTTCAGGTTACAGACTCCGCTAACCCAGAAATATTACCTCAGGTTAAGAACTTTGCTTCAGGATAAGAACAGAAATCGTGCTCTGGCGGCGCGGCGGCAGCAGGAGGCCCCATTAGGTAAAGTGGTGCTTCAGGTTAAGAATAGTTTCAGGTTAAGAACGGACATCCGGAATGAATTAAGTACGTAACCAGAGGTACCACTGTATTAGGTTGGCAAAAATGTGTTTATTAGGCAAGATTGCATACAAAATTGTGTATGTTGGGAGGAATTCACACAAGATGCTGATGAATTTCTGTGTGGGTTTTATTTTATTTTTTTAGGGGGGGAAAGAATTCACAAACTAATGTGGAAAACTGAACTTCAGAAAAATGAGACACTAATTAAAACAAAAAATTGACAGATAGCCCATTCCTACTGTGGAGCCTGGCATGTAGAAACCAAACAGCTGATGTTTTCCTCCCTACCACCATCTCCTTAAGTTCAGAAACATGAAGGCACATTTTTATATCTTCATCCTTTATGTCCAGTGTGTTTGGGGCTTTTACTGAAACAGAAGACAAAGGAGAGAATATCCGGGTCTTCTCAAAAGAAAAACAAACAGCTATTCATTTTTATTTAACAGTTCTTGGCCCACAGCTCTGCACTTCTTCTCCAACATCTGGAGCATCTTGGATGCAAACTGGAGCACTAGGCCAGTGTGCTATGAATGCTATAAACAGAGAGGAAAATGCTTTAGATTTAAAAGGGGGGTTGTGTAGAATGGAAAGCAGAGGCCATTTTTAGATGCACACATGTCAAAGATTTTCCATTTTATTTCTTGCCCACTCGGTGGGGATTCCTAGATATTTCCACATACTAAGAATTTCAAAGCTGAATATCACCTTGATGAAAACTGCGCTTTGAAGATCTTGTGCAGAAGCACCATGCTAACATTCCGAGGGGAGGGAATGTCTTCTAAGGCCCAGATAAAGAGCAGTGGCACAATGATTCATGGGTTTTAGGCAAAAGAGATGCTGAGGACCAGACACTTGCAATACCTATATGTGTGACTTTGATCAAGTCACAGGAAATTAGATTTTTGAAGGAACTCATACTCATCTATTAAATCAGCATCTATTAAATCTATTAAACCCTTCCCCCACCTTAAATCATCATCATGACCTGGTATAAGATGGTTTCCTATGTTCCAAACTGAATTTGCATTACTGAAAGGCAAAAACGGGGGCAGGGTTTTACCAGAGCAACCAAGAAATCTGTCTCTGGTTGATAGGGACAGCTGGAGGATATGTCTCAACCAGCCTTCAGCTGAACATCAGCATATATCAGTGCTGGATTTACGTATAAGCTAAACAAGCTATAGCTTAAGGCCCCACTCTCTTGGGGCCCCCAAAAAAATTTAAAGAAAAAAAAATCTGGATGTACATTTCCAAAATATAAGATAAGTTCAACAATTACTTTGATAAAATACATATTTTGTTATGTGCAAATGGCTTTGGATACCTATTAGGTCCATAAATTAAAGGTAAAGGTAAAGGTACCCCCGCCGGTACGGGCCAGTCTTGACAGACTCTAGGGTTGTGCCCCCATCTCACTCTATAGGCCGGGGGCCAGCGCTGTCCAGAGACACTTCCAGGTCATGTGGCCAGCATGACAAAGCTGCATCTGGCAAGCCAGCGCAGCACACTGAAACGCCGTTTACCTTCCCGCCAGTAAGCGGTCCCTATTTATCTACTTGCACCCGGGGGTGCTTTCGAACTGCTAGGTTGGCAGGCGCTGGGACCGAGCAACGGGAGCGCACCCCGCCGCGGGGATTCGAACCGCCGACCTTTCGATCGGCAAGCCCTAGACGCTGAGGCTTTTACCCACAGCGCCACCCGCGTCCCTTTACCATAAATTACCATATAGCATATATTCAACAACAAAAAAAAAACCAGTGACAATTTGTTGTTGGCAAAGGACAGCTGGACATATAAAGGGCCCCATTACCTTCAGTAGCTTAGGGCCTCATCAAACCTAAATCCGGCCCTGGCATGTACAGTGGAAACCACACAATTAGTTTGTGGGTTTGTTTGTGTGTGAGAGAGAGAGTATGGCATGCTATCATCTCCTTTTTTTGATGCCATTGTTAACCTTTTTGTGCTGACACTCACAGCATTGTTATCAAGATAGCACCTCCAAAAAAAAGGTACCCCCCAAAAAGGACTGAATGTGCATATAATTTTTATACCCCGTGTGTGTGTGTGTGTGTGTGTGTGTGTGTGTGTGTTCCCTGCATGAAATCGAGCTATGAGTGAAACCAACCAGCCACGAGACTGACACAAACTATGTGAATTTAATGAGCAATGTCACTCTGCTAGGAACTTTCTCAGTTGAGGGTATCACCATTATTTCTTTCTCTCCCACCCCCCCACCCCAGCCTTTTTGAGGAGGAGAGGAAGAGGAGGGAAGCAAGGAGGGAGATTTGTACTACTGGACCACTGTCTGAAAGAGCGTATGAATGCTGAGCCCTCTGAATGTTGTTAGAATCAGATTCTTAGGTGTGTGGTGTTTTTTTTCAACTCCCCTGTGCTATCGCTATGGACTTACAGATGTCCCGTTCATGTCAGAAAAATGTACAGTGCCTCAGGGGGCTCTGAAATACCAAGGTCTGGGCGCTGCTCCTGACCTCTCCTGGCTGGAGAGTAAGGCTGAGATGTGCCTGGGTCACATGTCATTGAAGTCTGGTATTTGCTCGGCTTGGAGCGGCCTCTGTGCAGAAGCAGGAAACATAAAAACAGGCTGAGCTGCTCCTGCCAGGAGTCGAAGCTGATGAGTACGAAGTGACTGCCACGTCTGTGAAGAGAAACAATGAGCCTCCTCCGCCACCGTTGCCAACTGTCTAGAACTGTCCCCAGAATATCTAGGAATTCACATATAATCTTCTGGATGCTGCTACGAGCAAAACAGAGGGATGAAAGGAAACTCAGGAGCGGCTTTTGAAATGGCATTGGGAACAGGGCGCTAGGCTGATTTTGTTATCACCTCCTGGCCCGTTTTCTATGTCCTTGAGGGTTTATATTCTAGGAGTTCCTGTTTACGATCTGGTATAATACACACTGCTGTTACTTGGCATTAGGGACAAGTTGACGGCTCTGTAGTCAATTAGACCTTTCTAAGTTAGTCTTCCAAATTGTTGTGCCAAGGGATGATGCTTCTAGGAACACTTCCAACAAGACAGAATGGCCCTCCTTTGTGTCTCTCTCTTTTCCCCCCACCATCTTTTTTCGAAGATGGTATGGCAGAGGGGACGTGGGTGGCGCTGTGGGTTAAACCACAGAGCCTAGGACTTGCCGATCAGAAGGTCGGTGGTTCGAATCCCCGCTACAGGGTGAGCTCCCGTTGTTCGGTCCCTGCTCCTGCCAACCTAGCAGTACGAAAGCACGTCAAAGTGCAAGTAGATAAATAGGTACCGCTCCGGCGGGAAGGTAAACAGCATTTCCATGCGCTGCTCTGGTTTGCCAGAAGCGGCTTAGTCCTGCTGGCCACATGACCCGGAAGCTGTACACCGGCTCCCTTGGCCAATAAAGTGAGATGAGTGCCACAACCCCAGAGTCAGTCACGACTGGACCTAATGGTCAGGGGTCCCTTTACCTTTACCTATGGCAGAGCCACGGGTGCCTACTGAGTGCATTCCATCCCACAGTCGTTCTGTGGAAGAATCTAGAAGGCCACCAATTCCAAATCAACCTGTGAGGAGAAAATGGTGCGCACTGTGTGGTAACACAACAGAACTCAGCACTGTAAACATGGGTGCTTTATCTTTTTCAGCCAGAGGCTCACATTCCCTTCTGGGCAATCCTGTGAGGCCCAGATGGAACTGGTATGCAAGGGCAGAACCAAAAGTGATTGAGGGAATCAATGTTAATTCATACACACATCCCTCCCTGTCCTCCATCCAGGCAGCCAAGAGGCATTATTAGAGTTCAAAGGCGCATTCTAGCCAGGCAAAAATACTCAAGGAGAGTGCAAAGCAAAACTGGTGAGGGGGTGTGGCCTGAGGAGAGTTATAAGGGCCAGGTATAAAGTCCTGGAGGGCCACAATTGACCCCCAGGTCTGAGGTTGCCTAGTCTTGCTTTAGTTAGATCAGGGAAACAATTGACAGGTTCTTATCTGCTGCATTATCTGCATCAAGAAAAATACATGATCAATTCGTTTCATTGCGGTTACGGGCCTTCTTGATTTTTAAAAGCTGTACAGTGCACATTTAGAAATATTAAGTTATGAGAACTAAGTAATCAAACCAGAATTTGAATGTATGTAGTCTGTCTTCCCACATTCCATAGACATTCTTACAACTGCAAACTTCTTATGTGGAGGCTGAAGAGAAGCTTCTCAGTCTGCTATTGATGGGTTCATAACTGTGAGCGACATTTGGCATTCACACATTTTGGCACAATCTAATGTCTTCCATTTTCACTGGTTGACTGTGCTGCAGATGTCATCGCACTTAAAATATCATATCTGGATCGATATCATTTCATAGTGTCCATGTTGGGGTTTTTTAAAGTCAAAGCTGTCAAAATGAATTACAGTATGTGGGAATTGTTGAAGTGAGTGTTTCAAAATCAGGATTGTTTAAATGAATTACAATACACCCTCATCACCAGTCCCAATAACCAAGAGGACATCCAAAATATTTAGATAGACTGAAGTGCTGTTTTTATAAGACCAGTGAATTTGGATAGCTAGATGTGTTTATAGTGAAGGTCCTATTGCATTCAAGGTACTGATTTTCAAAGGGCTAAAACCTAATGCCAACATTGTTCCAGGCAAAGATATTACTGAATGGAATTTCTCAAAACACTGTATCAACTTTTTGCCTTGCCTGCAATTGCACTTACATGATGAGTGACATAGGACTGGGCAAGCACCAGAAGAAAAGTAAGATTAAAGATGAATTAAATGAAACTCATATTTTGCATCAAAGTATTGAATGAACCTTTGACATGAGATGCAGAGAAGGAGGTTGTCCCCCAAAATACGAAACTCAAATGCTGGAAACCATTGGAGATGATAAAAGAATTAAATACTGGGCAGAACCAACAAGATTGCCTAGACCTTGAACCTGAAAGGGACCACACTGCCAGTCACCCTGAAGAGCCAATGAAGCTGGACATCCCTGCCCCTGCTGCCTGGGTTCCTGGCCATGTCTCATCTCCCTTGGGACCACAGGAGCAAAGTAGATGGTGAGCCAGGCAGGAACTTCAGAGCTGCCACCATAGTGCTCAGCTACTAGCCAATGAAGCTACTCTGCAAGAGGGAGAAGCACATGGAAGTACCTGCTAAGATCAGAGTCTGGCTGAGAGCCAGGAAGGGATGAAGTGTCCAGAGCAAAATGAGGACAAACGGCCAGTAGTTTAATTCTTTATTGGCAAAGCACAGACCTACACAGCTTCTAAGGTGCACACAAGCACACACACTTCTGGCAACTAAGTAGCTAGTTTCCCCTCCCCAGGTTTCTGTTCAGACCTGGACTGGTGGAGCAACAGCTTAAGCACTTATGCACTCTTGTTTGGTGAGGTGTGTGCAAGCAACCTATGACTTTTCCTACATGGAAGCCATTGCAGTACCTGACTCTTCAAGATGCTCCTGGTCCTGGCGTATCTATCGTTTCTTCCTCCACTCCTGCCACAACTTGTAACAACTGTCTTTTGCAAATATAAGACCCTAAGAAATTCTCAAGTTCTGCCAATTCTGAAAGGCACTGGGAAACATTTTAATTTTGGTTCATACCCAACATTGCTCATGGATTCTACAAAAACCCGAAATCAGTACTGTTTTGAAAAGTTCTTTCCGCCATCTTGATTCAAAATGGCAACCAATTGTATCTGAAAGTAGTCAAAAACCACCTCCTTGATCCCAGGCACTATTGTGCAAAATTTGATTACCATAAATAAAGAGGTATCCAAATGCATGGCAAATGACAACTTTCCAAAATATATAGTAGAAACATAACTTCTTCTTTTTCAAAGTTTCTCAACATTTCCCCCCAAAGTTTTTCTATAAAGTTAAATAGTGTATGAATGAATGACAACTGCCATTGTGGGCCCTGAGGGCCTCTATCCCCCTTTTTCTTTTCCCTTAGCCAGCTGTTCCTCCACATACATTATATAGTAGAACTCTGTAGTGTAAACATCATACTGAAGGAAAATGATAGCTCATAGACTGAGGCACGTTTCTGAGCCCTAGGGGGGTAGTCTATTACTTGAGGATGTCAGCTTAACCCAAATCACATTACTAATATTTCATGGTCAATTCAAACCTACACACATCCATCACTGAAGGACTGGGTCAGCTACAAATCTGTTGGGATGCATAATGACCTCACCAGCAGAAAGAGGGCTTGGTAACTCCACAACTTAAGAACATAAGGGGATAAGAAGAGCCTGCCATATCAGGCCAATGGCCCATCTAGTCTAGTTCTCACAGTAGCCATCCAGATCTCTGTAGGAAACCTACAAGCAAGACCCACACACAAGAGCATTCCCCACTGCCCCAGTAGTCTCCTGCAATGAGTATTCAGAAACATGCTGCCTCTGACTATGGAAGCAGAACAGAATTATCTTGGCTAGTTGATAGCCTTATCTGTCCATATAACAGCACACCTGGGCCACCAGCTGAAGCTGATGAAAGGCACTCTGCACCACTGAGGCCACCTGAGCCTCAAGTGACAGCAAAGGACCCAGAATTACCCCCAAGCTACGAACCCACTCCTTCAAAGGAAGTGTAACCCCATCAAGAGTAGGCAACCTCCCATCTATCTGGTCTAGGGAACCATCAGCTAACAGTGCCTCAGTCATATCTGGATTAAGCTCCAGCTTGTTGGCTCTAATCCAGTCTGTTACTGAGGCAAAACAACCGTCCACACAGGGGTAGGCAACCTAAGGCCCAATCGCCTTCTCAATCCGGCCCATGGACAGTCCGGGAATCAGCATGTTTTTGCATGAGTAGAATGTGTCCTTTTATTTAAAATGCATGTCTGGGTTATTTGTGGGGCATAGGAACTAGTTCAATTTTTTTTCCAAAATATAGTCCGGCCCACCACATGGTCTGAGGAACAGTGGACCGGCCCACGGCTGAAAAAGGTTGCTGACCCCTGGTCCAGCACATTCACTGCCTCACCTGCAGGTGTAAAGGAGAAGTAGAGTTGTGTGTAATCAGAATACAGTCATACCTTGGGTTAAAGTTGCTTCAGGTTGAGTGTTTTCGGGTTGTGCTCCGTGGTGACCGGGAAGTAACGGAACGTGTTACTTCCAGGTTTCGCCGCTCACGCATGCACAGACGCTCAAAATGATGTCACGCGCATGCGCAGAAGCAGTGAATCGTGACCCGTGCATGCGCAGATGCAGGTTGTGTTCTCTTCAGGATGCGAACGGGGCTCCAGAACGGATCCCGTTCGCATCCAGAGGTACCACTGTATTGCTAACAATGTGCTCCAAAATTCTGAATAGCTCCACTCAGTGGTTTCATGTAGAAGAATTTCTATAGTGCAGACCCTCCAAGTGTCCCTACTTTCCAGGGACATGCCTGATTTAAAGAAGCTGTCCCAGTTTCTGATTTGATCCCAGAATGTCCCACTTTTCCTTAGGATGTCCCTATTTTCACTAGAGAAATGTTGAAAGGTATGGAGTTATCTGACCCTCTGAAGGCAATCCTGCATAGGGAAATTTTTGTTGGGGCAACCCAGCAAGATGTGTGGGGTATAAATAGTAAAATTATCATTATGGAATGGGATGTCCCTATTTTCATCAGAGAAATGTTGGAGGGTATGATACTGCCCTTCATCCAAGGATACGATATGTACCAGTATGTGTGGGCTTCACAAGGGAGGCTTATTAATTGGCATTAAACTGCTATTAAAAGAATAAAAGAAGAAATAAATAACATGGACAAAAGTCACAGTCCAAGACCTGGCACTCAGCTGTGCAAGACTTTGCACCTTTAGCAAAGTTGTTCATCTTTCATTATGGAACAAAGAGGCCAAGAAAAATCTTTCTGACATATTCTCTGGAAATGTCTCCCTTGCTCCCACCTCAACACCCTCTAGTGATATCTCCCACCCCCCCCCACTCCTTGTCAACACACACACTTGTTCTAAAGTCTGCTGGTGAAAGAGAAAAGTCTCCAAAAGTAGCAGGTGTCCTTAAGACCTGTCAAAACACATCAGGAGTGTATTTGGAACTCTGCTGGCCCTCAGCACTCAGGCTGACCCCTGAATCCAGCCGTGCCAACCTAGTCCCTGCGGCCCTGAGGTAATTAGGGCTTGAAAATGAAGTGGAGGCCAGTTAGGAATTCTTAGTGTCCAAACTAGTTAACAGGATTGTGTTCCCCTCTCCAGTAACCAGCCACACTGAACATGGTCTTCTTCAAGCCCACTCTCTCATGCGTACAATGAGCAGGTCCACACTAGCCAGTTTTTCTGTGTGCAGGTGGGGGTGGGGAGAGCTGTGTACTGCTAGCAGGTTGAGGAGCAATACCTTATGCTATGGAGTCCCAGTCTGTGATGGGACTCAGAACCATTGCTGAGGTACAAAGGCCCACCATACTAGCAACATTTCAGCAGATGAAGAAGGGTTGTAGTATAGCGCACGTGTTGTAGTTCAGTGCCAGAGCAACTGCAGTGCATGTAGAAGGTCCCAGATGCAAGTTCTCAGCATCTCCTGGTAGGGATGGGGGAGACTCCTGCCTGAAATTTTGAAGACCCTGGCCTGGTATAAGGCAGAACCCTGTGTATAAATGTTTCCCAACACCTGACCACTTATGCTCCAGTTCTTGGGGACAGACCAATGGGGTTGGTCATCAAACTGAAGATGCTCTTGTTTACTCAGGAATTTGCTGGGCATTAATGCTGGAGACTGCTGAAATTGTGAATAATGATTATTACATATTTTATATGCTTTTTATTTATTTTTAAACTGTTATGTACCCTGCTCTGGGATTGTTCATAACAGTGAAGGGTGACTAACAAATATTTTAAATGCATTAATTTATACTTGTGGGCATCCAGAGATACCCATCTCTCTCTCTCTCTCTCTCTCTCTCTCTCTCTCTCTCTCTCTCTCTCTCTCTCCCCACACACACACGAAAATATTGAAACATGCAGTCTCCGCCCTACATTGTGAAATGATGACATACCAAGAGGGTTCTCCTGTTCTTTTTCTGAATGCATACAATGGCCATCTCCTAAACTGGCAATGGAAAACCTTTGACCCTTCAGTTATTTTGCATAACTCCCTTAAACACTGCCCATTGGCCATGCTGGCTGGGGCTGATGGAGACTGGAATCCAACAGAAACCAGTGATGGTGAACCTCAGGCCAAATGCAGTCTACCATATCTACCTGGCCCTTGAGACTCCCCCCAGGCCACACCCTCTATTCCCAGTCAAGACCTTTCCATGGCCCTGCTCTGACTTTCCTCAGGTGCTTTTGCCTGGCTGGAATGTGTGTGGGGCAGTGTGTGGGGCTGTATGTGGAAACCTCTGTCTTTTACTGTGCAAAGGTAAGAGTCACACCTGTTGCTCCACCCACTTTGGCCTCTACCTCATCCATCCACCATGGGCAGGTGCCCTTCCCCAAAGGTTGTCAAATGATGGAATGCAGCGCTTAGGCTGACAAAGGATCTACTGAGCTGAACCTTTAATGTACATCCTGACATGGCAAACCTATAAAGTGTATCCCAACCCCAGAGTTCACTGTGGTTATGGAACTCTATTTAAATAAAAATAAATGGTAGATCAGTGCATGAGTGGGACCTGTAATTCTCCAACAGGTTCAAGACAATATTTCATCTGAGAGCATTGAAGGGCAACAGCTCACAGAGAAATAACATGGGAGCTTCCATCTTGGATTTGACCCATCCTCCATCTGTTAGCAACCAGCACCAGATGTTTCGAAGCAAGTAATGATCTTTGCAGTAGGTAAGTGTTGTATAGGCTGTGCTTTTTCCTCCACAAAAGACTCTTCTGAATACAGTAACAGCCATAATTCTTTCACTGACATTGGGCCAAACTGTACACATAGACATCCCTCCCCTCTGACTTTTTTTTTTTAAGATAGTTCCTATTTTGTTGTTTTAAATTATCTACATCCCCTCTGCGCTTGGCTTTAGCCACAACTATTTGGCTGCACGAATGTCTGTCACGCTAACATCTGGCTTTACATTCCTCTCTCCTAGGCGATAGCGGGTGGCATGACCTATGATCCCCTAACCACTTTCATTTCCTTTGGGAGTTCAGCTCCACCTCCTGCTACCATACTTATACGATCTTGTCACAGATGAAGCATGAGAACAACAGCCATCCACACCTTTGACCTTATGATCAAGACCGCAACTTTTGACTGATAACGTCCCATATTCAGCCCTCAAACCATGATTCAATGTAACTATACAGCCATGTTTGTTCATTCATGTTTCTGCCCTGAAAACAGGGCAAAAACATGAATGGGTAAGGTGTGAGGAGGGGCCTTGTTTTTACAATGAAACGTACACAGATGTGTGGTGAGTTGTAGCCTCCTGCCTCCTGCCTCTTGCTTGCTGCTTTCTATCACTTTTAGGCACTTTTCTCCCAAAGCTGACTCACTTTGTGTTATCAGAACCAGGCTGAGAGGAAAGTGACTGATAAACTTGACTGACTGACTGACTGACTGACACTTCAGCCAGCTGAAACACCGCCATCTTCCACAATTTGCACTTCTCCAGATCTTGCAAAGCACTTCCCCATCCAAGCAATGTGTTCAAAAATGCATATACTAGGTAAAGTGTGCATAAAAATGCATATAATTGTTATTTAAAAAAAGGATACAAGGACATATAATATTATTGAAAATTGCTTTCCAAAATAGGGACGCGGGTGGCGCTGTGGGTAAAACCTCAGCGCCTAGGACTTGCCGATCGCATGGTCGGCGGTTCGAATCACCGCGGCGGGGTGCGCTCCCGTTGCTCGGTCCCAGCGCCTGCCAACCTAGCAGTTCGAAAGCACCACTGGGTGCAAGTAGATAAATAGGGACCGCTTACTAGCGGCAAGGTAAACGGCGTTTCCATGTGCTGTGCTGGTGCTGGCTCGCCAGAGCAGCTTCGTCACTCTGGCCACGTGACCCGGAAGTGTCTGTGGACAGCGCTGGCTCCCGGCCTCTAGAGTGAGATGAGCGCACAACCCTAGAGTCTGTCAAGACTGGCCCGTATGGGCAGGGGTACCTTTACCTTTTTACATACAAAATTTGTTTGTTAGGAGAAATTCACACTAAAACACTGGCAGATTTTCATGAGGAAAAGGAGGACTCACAATCTGGGTAAGGTGGCCCAGAGAGTGCCTGTGTCGCTGCTGCTTTGCCAAAGCCATTAGAAATTCTTCTCTTTTTTTAATGTGTTTAAAGTTTATCTTAACTTTCCATTTTAAAAAAAATTCAAGAAAAGTTGAAAGGAATTCAAATGCTGTTTTTATTCTCTTATATGTTTATAAGCTGCCTAGGAAGGTCATTATCCTGTAAGGCAGTCCTTAAAAGCTTTATTAAATAAGCAAAACAGATGAAATCTGGAAACAGATCATTAAGGTACTTGAGCCACATGCCCGGGTCTACTGAGAAAGACACCTAATGGTCACTGCACTGTAAAAATGGCACTTGTGAACTAGGTCTTGATGTTGGAAAGTTTGGGATGTTGTGCACCATCTTTGACCAGAAATGTCAGTGGCATGCAAACCAAATCCACCCTTAACATCCTCCAGGTCTCCTTTAGGATCAAGTACGTACGAGTGGCACAGAGTAAACCAACAGTGCCCCCTAGTGAGCTGAGTTGATGGGATTCATTCCATTCTATAAACCAAAAGGCATAATCTCTGGAAAAAGTAGACCCAACCCAACAAAAGGTGCTTCAGTCTTTCTCTCCCCCCCCCCTTTACATCAATTTGCAAATGCAAAAACTGCATTAGACTTAGACTATAAAGACTGTTATAGTTTTCTCTGTAGTTTTATGACATCCACATATACTTGCAATGGAGTAAGAGGGGCTCTGCGGTGTGTGAGTCATGTGAAAGCAGGCTACAGTCTGAATGAGACAGAGGAAACATTCATTTCTTGGATCTAACAAGACGGAAGCCAAAGTATACAAACAAACTTTTTGCTATTCAAGTGCTGATCCCCATTACACCACTGTAAATCTTAAAACAGTTCCATTGACATCAAGGAATAATTCTGAAGTTTTGCCGATGTAGCTGAGTCCCTAGGGCCACGTGAAATATTTGCAGCCAAATCTAAGATGACATAAAACCCACAAAACTCAATTGGTTTTGGGTTTCATTTCAACTCCAGCTCTCAGATCAAGCCTCATCAAAAGATTCTTTCAGGTTCATGAACCTTTCAGTCAAATCTTGGCCTGGTTTCAAGCTAGCCCTGCTCTGATTTACAGTTTTGCATTGGAATAATGTGCCGCTCATGGCTTTGGCTCATTGCGATGCGAAACTTGTCATTCTCAGCTGTGTTTAACTTTGAGATTGAGAGGGCCCAGAGGGTTAACCCGAAACTCAAAACCAAATTCGTAGATAGGGTGGCATGAGAAACTGCGCAGATTAAAACTAAATAAAACAGATGCACAAAAAGTTGAATGCTGAGAAGATTGAATGCTGAGTTCAGCATTGTAGACTATGACCCCCACCAAGAACCAAAATCAAAGAGACCCAAACCACATCTTTATGTGAACATTGGCCCAAGGTCTCTATCTATCCAATCCATACTGGGAAAGTGGGCAAGAGTTCAACTACAGCTTATTTGGCCAAAGAAGCACTTAGGATCAGTTGTATCTGCTAGATGTTGAAATGTGTGAAGATACATTAGTAGTATAAAACCGTTTGAAAAATGGTGATGTATCCCCATAGGAAATTATGATGAAGTCCCAAAAGTACAGTAAAAAAAAACAACCCAAACCAGCTTCCATTCTGTAATGTTCTTTTCAAACATTCAAAACTATTATTATTATTATTATTATGACTACTACTACTACTATTTTCATGAGGCTCTACAATGCAATTTACAATATAAGGACAAGTAGAACAGTTACATATATAAAAACAGTTAACAAGTCCTGTCATGCAAGCAGAAATCCTTGCGCTGATAGGACCATGATTTATCTGGCTCAGTCAAACCTCGGTTCCCGAACAGCTTCATTTACCAGCGTTTCGGCTCCTGAACGCTGAAAAACCGGAAGTAAATACTCTGGTTTTCAAATGTTTTTTGGAACCTGAACATCCAACGTGGCTTCCGCTTGAGTGCAAGAAGCTCTTGCAACCACTCAGAAGCCACGCCTCAGTTGTCGGATATTTTGGAAGCCAAATGGGCTTCCGGAAGGGATTACATTTGACAACCGAGGTTTGACTGTACTTTGAAAGTAACCCTGGGAATCCAATGATTCTTTTCCACCTGGGGGCAGGGTCACTATGGGAGTGGGTGAACCAACAAAACCAACTGAGTTTGGAAATATTTCAAAACAAGCTAATAATTTCCCAGATGTGCTCTAAGTGCCAGGAAAAAATATATACCGTATATCTAGACGCCTGTGGTTCCCAGCTTTCCCGGATTCACCACCCTTGGCAAGAAGTGTATCAGATGGACTTACATAGCAAGGAAGCAGCACTATACCAAGTGAAAAACTGATCCAACTAGCTCAGAATCATCTACACTGACCAGGAACAGCTCTCCAGGGGTTCAAACTGGGTTGTCTCCTAGTCCTATCTGGAGATGCTGAGGACTGAATATGGGACCTTCTTTGTGCCAAGCAGATACTTTACCACTGAGCTGTGGCCTTTCCCCTTCCACAACTGCACTTCAGAATTGTGGGTGCAGCTCACACAGCCGCACACTATCTTGGCTCAGTTACATAATGTGGAGGGTAACAGTGAGGGCCACAGCAAAGCTTGAGGCCTCTAGGTCCTGGCCTGTGACACGACACAATACAGTGGTACCTCTGGATATGAATGGGATCCGTTCCGGATCCCCGTTCGCATCCTGAAGCGAAAGCAACCCGCGTCTGCACACGATTCACCGCTTCCACGCAACCCAAAAGCGCTCAACCTGAAGCATATTTAACCCGAGGTATGGCTGTATTGGGATGCAGGTGGCGCTATGGGTTAAACCACAGAGCCTAGGGCTTGCCGATCAGAAGGTTGGTGGTTCGAATCCCCGCAACAGGGTGAGCTCCCGTTGCTCAGTCCCTGCTCCTGCCAACCTAGCAGTTTGAAAGCACGTCAAAGTGCAAGTAGATAAAGAAGTACCGCTCCGGTGGGAAGGTAAACGGTTTTTCCGTGCACTGCTCTGGTTCACCAGAAGCGGCTTAGTCATGCTGGCCACATGATCCAGAAGCTGTATGCCGGCTCCCTCGGCCAGTAAAGTGAGATGAGCACCACAACCCCAGAGTCGGTCACGACTGGACCTAATGGTCAGGGGCCCCTTTACCTTTACCTTATGACTGTATAGGACCCAATATGGATTTATTTTGGGATAAGATCTGGACCCCAAATGACCTGGAGTCCTGTCCAAAATGGACCCACATGAGAATGAACCATTCCATTTAGCATTTAGAAATTAGCACCACTGTGCTGATATTTGCCATTCAACCATGTCCTAGGTGAACAGTTTGTCTACAATGGCACCTAGGGACATCATTGGTAAACAATACCAAGAGGCAGTTGCCAGGGCCCCAGCGTGCCCCTTTTAAAAAATGGCTTGGTCTGGAAGCCACCATTTAAATTTCCCACAATGCCATGAATTGAGGCTACATGAATGAGGCTCTGCAGGCCTATCTGCCACTGCCAGGCAAGCTCACTTACTTAGGAGAGCTCCTGTCTATAGGCCCTTTGACAAGGAACCCCTCAAACCTGGAACCAAACACAAAGGAAGTTGCAAAGCACTGACAGAGTTCAAGAGGAGGCAGAGCCATGGATGGTCCCATTTAGCTGCTAGAGTCACTTGAGTGAAATACTTAGGTCACATTTTCTTTTCAGCATATGATGGAGGGAAGAAGCATTCATCCTACCACTCCTTTGCTACTGGAATGTCTCCACAGCAGAAGTAGGAAATGGGTCAGGATTCTTTCCCAGAGGCACATTGGAGGAGGACAGCAGCACATCTGCCACCATGACAAATTGCAACACACTCTTCATAATAATAGTTGGCTATTGATTTGGCAAATGACTGATGATTGGATTTGCTGATCCATTAGGGATGACAGAATGATGCATTCATTTGTCTGTTGGCTGGCAGTGGTGGCTGTGCATATTATATGCAGGGGAAAATGTGAGGGGGGAGTATTCAATTAAAGAAATAATTAATGGCCTGCTTTCTCACCCCATGTGACTTAGAAGCTCATAAATCCCACAACATTCAGAAGCAATTACAAATTTGTAGATGATTCCAGGAGCGTGCCCTTTGGGATGTCAACAAGGAAGATTAGTAGTTCGGCAATGATTCACAGAAGAAAGACGGAAAGATACAATGGCCTGATCTTTAGGCAGTTATGGGGACTGAACAGAAGGCCTTCCTTTGGAGATATGATATATTTATTCTGACTTGCCATGTTTTGACAACGTGGGCCAAACCCCAGAGTATGTAATGCAGGAGTGGTCCACCTTCTGAAACTGGCCTGCAAAGTTACCGTAATCCTGATAAAAGGTCGGAGCCAAATCCTGGAGCCAAAAAGGTTCCCCACACCTGGCTTGGCATGTCATCCAAACCCAGGTTCATGGTTAAGCTCTCTCCCACTTAATCATGATCTGTTGAGCATTCATTCTGATCTGTTTACAGAGAGATTAGATGACATTGGCTATCTAATGAATATTCATTCTGATTTGTTTGTGGGGAGGTTAGATGACATTGCATCAAAGCATGTGTTATTCGGCCCTTTCCTGCACATTTCCCCCACACTTTCCTTATTGCAAAAAGCTGCTTCTTTTGAGGAAGCAGGTTTGTTAAGCGAGAACTTCCAGTCAACTGCAATTGCACAACCTGAATTTGCTGGGATGTGATTGACTCCCACCCCAAAACAGCAATATTCTGAAAATACTCCTTTTTCAGTGAATGCCAACCATCTTTTTTTCTTGTTTTGAAGCAGACCTTCAGTGCTCCTCTCATTCACCATCTGGCTAATTGTGCTTTGAGCACTCAAAAGTCTTAGGAGTTGTGTTGGTTCTCCAGTTAAGATGCTATGTCGATTTCCTGCTTAGACTTATGAATGGAAAACAAACTCTGTGAGGGAAATTGGAAGCCTGTCCTCGTGCCTCCAAAGAGCCTAGCTTTTCACAAGCTCCTCCTCCGGCAGTAATCTTGACTTGCAAAGCTTCAGCTGGAGTGCACATATCACAGGAGGTTTAGGGAAATCAACCTTCCCCCAATCCTGAAGCTTTTCTCCTTTTTTTGCATTAAAATGTTGAACATGGAGCCAAACCAGAAGAGAGGTTGGAGATCTTTAACTAGAGCTCCTATCTCTGCTAAAAGCAGCTGTTGATGAGGGCAATTGGATTGGGACCACAAAGTTGGAGAGCATGTAGTTCTGCAAGCTGTAATGTACCCCATTAGGGAAAGCATAGCACCCCAACAGTTCTCTTGATCCAATGTGGGGGCCACAAGAGCTGCTTAAAAAAAATTAAAAGAGGCAAGAGATCTGGACACAGGTCTCCAATATCTTGCCAACTTTGGCTCCAAGAGCTACCTGTTAGATGATTCTGAGGATGGCAAAGTCTATGAGCCACAGTTCCTTTGCATGTGCTGAGTATCCAATGATAAACATTTAGCTTTGCGACTATGCTGTGGTTTGGAATCGCAGGTCAGAGACAAGCTGGGGTGGGGGTGGGTTTCTAACCACAGTTGGTTGTAACTTTGTACACTTGTCTCTTTGGAAAATGTAATTTCCTTGTAGCTTTGCAGTGTGCAATGGACAAAGAACAACCAGGTTAAGCCAAAGCTGGTAGTCCTCAAAATGGCATGTGCTGTTTGATTTTATGTTTAGTTCTGGGCCTGTATTTGGGGGTGGGGTGAAAAGGTTACAGTCCAGCCAGGGGGTCTTAAAGTGTGGTGTAAGCTTTGCTCTCTCAGCAAAAAGGAGCTCAAGCAATGGGGCACCATTTACACTACCACCCCCTGTACGCCCACAGAAAGCTCTGTGGGTGTATATGTGCCCCCAGCAATGTGTGCCAGCACTAGACCTTGCTTCCTTGCAGGCCATTTCTGCTGGATCAAGTGCATAGGAGCACTCTCTAAGCATAAGGACATGTGGCCTTGATGTGATTCACAAACATTAAAGCTGCATGTGGGTCATATGCACGACAGCTTTTGTGTTGCTCTCCTGCCCGCCCCCACCTGTACACCTGGCTTCCATGCTATGGGGAGCCTGAGACAAATTGTGGCATATCATTGTGCATACACAGAATTAAACACCCACACAGGCTGTTACAAGTGTGCAATCCTATTTACCTGAGAGTGAGCGCCATTGACTTCAGTGGGACTTCCTTCTAGCTAGAGTGTCCTGTTAACGTGTCTTTCTCCCTTGCAGGAATTTGGTAACATTTGTGAAATTCACTTTGAAGCCAGTGTGTTTAGAAAGCAAAGAGCAACTATTCCCCTTGCTTTTTAAAGAGCGGAAAACTCCTGAGACGTTAATTGAAAATTGATTCTAGGGAACTGTAACCTGTTGGTGGACTGTAAGCTTGGGCATATGGCTATGATTGCCTGATCATGGTTATTTTTAATAATACATATTGATGTATCCCTTCAACTTTAATGATATGGTTGGTCATCATTCTGCAAATCTTCAGTTAATTGTCTTATGAGGCATCTCCCTCTCTCCCTGCTATGGCTGATCATTCACTGCACATTTTTATTATTAGCTCAGCTGTTTGATAGAACAAGTAATCTATTGTCGTTTTCATGATGACTAATTTGAAGTTTGGTTGGATATTGCCTGTTAAGCTAATTGAAAGCATCTGCCAGCAAGCTGTTTCATAGCTTTCCTGTCCATCAGTGTCCTTTTGTCTTGATCCCTTGGCTGTATGGTTTCAGGTTACCCAAGGCAAGCAAGATCATAAGCTAGGGCCAAGGTCATGCAAAAGTCAAGGCCAGAAAACCAGGATGGATCAAGAGCAAAATGAGAGGAGGAAGCCAAAACTGAAGCACAATTCATGCTCAGAATTAGGAAAGGGGGGAAGATACATCAGAAAGGAATATTTTAGGAGGATGGAGGGGGAAAGAAATATATTTACACAGCACTTTGCAGTCTTCATTCCCTTTAATCCTTGCAACAACCCTGTAAAGTTGGACAACAGTATAACCCGCATGCTACAGATGGGAAGGGTTGCTAAGAAAGAACTTGCCTAAGGTCACCTAGAGAATTCACAGCAGAGGCAAAAGTTGAACCAAGGACCTTTCCATTCATAGTTTGGCTCTTTATGCTCATTTTGGCTCTTTATGCAAAGACTTCTAGACTAGCATTATGCTGTCTTTTTTTTGGAATTACTGCATTTTGCTGCTGATCTCATGTGCATGGGCATTGTAGTATCATTTTAGATACTGGTGGGAGTACTGGTGCAAAACTGGTTCCACACTTCAGGCCCCAGGCCTGTTGGCAGACAAACTCTACATTACAAAAACGTCTGCAAAACGTGGCATGAAGGCTCGCAACAAAAACCCCGTCGTGTGGGAATCCCTGGTAGATGACTGCTATGCCTGGGGACAGACAGGCCATGCATCCACAGCAGTGACCAGGCAAGGAATGGCCGCTGGGAGGAGCGCAGAGAGAGGAAACACCATGAAGGATCTGCAGCAGCAAAACCAGACACCTTCATCTGCCCCAGCTGCAACAAAACATGTCTCTCCTGTATTGGACTCTACACCCACAGCAGGTGCTGTAACCTCCTAACAGTTTGTATTCACTCCTCTGTTGTCTCCCAAGACAGATGGATGCCAGCATATCATTAGGTTGCTATGTGACTTACAATGATCAAGTTTTTACATATTTATTTATTTATTCATTCATTCATTCATTCATTCATTCATTCCTTCATTTATTCACCCCAGTGGTATAGCGTGGGTTGCCAGCATCCGGGGCTGCACGAAGGGGGTGGGTGGGAAGGAGGAAAACAGAAGGAGTACAAGTGCACACTCAACTGTCTAACAGCATTCATGTCATCCAGGAGATCGCAGCTGCAGAGATAAGAAAAAGAAGAGTCGTTCCGTTGTCTGGAGAGGTCATTTCCTGGTTTGCATGGAGAAGCTGTTTTCTGCGGAGCCCAGTGACAGAAGTGCCAGTGTACTGAGGCAGCACCGGGTGTTGAAATTTTGCACTCATTAAAAATTTTGCACCTGGGGCAACTGCCCCTGTGACCCTCCCCCATGCTACCCCACTGAATTTCCCCCACTGATTGCGAATGTGACAACCCGATCCCTTTGTGTGGGGGTACTTAATTTTGTTGCATTGTTTCCTCTTTATTTCTTTATTTTAATGTTATTGAATTCTATGTTTTAAATTAAATAAATTATAGATAGACAGACAGACAGATATACGTGTGTGTGTGTGTGTGTGTGTGTGTGTGTGTGTGTGTGTGTTTACTACAGGGATGGAAAACCTGTTGCTCTCCAGATGATGTTGTTGGACTCTAACTCCTAACAGCCTGAACCAGCACGGCTCAATGGTCATGACTGATGTCCTGGAACATCTGGACACCTGGAGTTCTGGAACATCTGGAGTGTCACAGGTTCCCTATTGCTGCATTGCTACAACAACTAGTTTGATGCTGTTCCAGAAAGTTAGCGCTGCTCTCTGCTTCTGTCCAGTAGCCAACCTACTAAGATTGATGGCACCCTTCCAACCAGGACAGTACTTACCCAATCCCCCTCCCTCTACTCCATTTATACACAATATGTGTTTGCTGTTCTCCCTTTCATTGCAGGTCATTCATTTCTGTTTCTTGGTCTCCTTCCTTGCTTTGCTCTCAAATCGCCCATTTGGGAACATCAATCTCTCAGCAGCTGATAAGTTCAACCTATCGAGCAAAAGTAATTCTCTTACTTGCTGGCACGCTAAGTGCAGAACATCACCTCTGGGAGAGAAAAGCTTTCTTGCTGGAAAGGATGAACCTATTTCTGGAAACCTCTTCCAAGTTGTAGCTCAGTTTCTTAAGCCCTGGCACAGTTCTTTCCTGACCTTTATCCCACCCCCCTTTCCAATTATTCCACTGGGAGATAAAGCAAAAGCATTTCAGGTTTAGAAACAGGTGGTGATGGTAGCTCTGTGCTAGGCCTAAAAGCAGGCACTGGAAACAGGATTAGGGAATCCTGGCAGAAAAGTATTACTAGAAATCTAATAATAATCCCAATTTATTTTTTTGCATTGGCTCCTTTATGCTCCTTTGTTTGGGGCCAAGACTTAGGTTCCCATCCCCAAAATGCCTTTTCCCCTATAACGCAACATTACATAATCATCTAGGTCAGCCAAAAAATTATATTGCTGTAAATGAGGGCTGTGCTGTGACCTTTTTATTAAGGGATGCACCCGTTCAAGTAAGAGGGAAAGGCCGGTCCTTTTCCTTGTCTTCATTTGAGAAGCGCTTCCCAGCCCATCCTTAATCCTGACCCAGAAATAAAAGCCTAATTGAGCCTCGAATTTTGTATTACTCTCAGTGCCCAGCAACGCAACCGCTAAGCTGTTTTGCCTCCACCTTCTCCTCTTCTGGGCTCTGACCTTGAGGGTTTCACTGTGCCATCAAAAGGACCCTGGAACTGCAGGAGGTGCTTTCATTAAGAAAGCTAAGGGGAAATTCGCCTCCATTTAAAGCCAAACAGCTCTGACGGGGCTTTTCCATTTACTGAGCAGTTACGATGTTTGCCTTAAAATGGTGTTTTGCATCTACCAGTTAGCATCCCCATTACAACACCAGCACCAACCCCCGTAAACTGCAGCACCATAGCTAGTAAGCATGCGCCAGGGGAAAAAAATGTTCCCTTTAATTGGTGAAATCCCATTCCATTTCAGCTTTTGCTTCCATTTTGGTGCTCAAATTCATCTTAGAGTAGTTTTGAAAAACTGCTGTGAGGCTTTGTTTCATTTGTTTTTCCTGCCTCCCCCCCCCCTTTTAACTGTGGCAGGCAGAACTTAAAGACACCCGTAACACATCCTAGTGGCTGCTAGGGGTGGAAGGATTTTGATTCTCTCCGTTTCTCATTTTACCTGTCTTAAATTCAGTTCCAGCAATCTGCATTAAAAAAAAAAAATCTGCATCTAAATTCTCCAGCATTTTAGTACATACTGTATTTTTCCTAATAAACATGCAGTTTTGACTAATGTACCCATTGGGAGGACAGGTGTCCACTCCTGGCATCCAATGAAATGTGGACATGTTTAATGGAGGGGCCAATATAGCAGAGGCCAAGGAAGAGCAAATAGACTCTAGTATATTGTAGATTTTTTGAGGGGGTATTTACTGAGACCTTTCACAGACACCATGGGCACCATGTTGCTGACTCCTAAGACAGAAGGAAGGAATAGATGAGCAGGCTCCAGCTTGTTTTCCCCTAAGTGTGGTGCACTTAAAGGTTCTGAAGCGGATCAGGCAAGGATGCCACCAAAACTGCCTTTATAAAGAGCCTCTCTCTCTCTCTCTCTCTCTCTCTCTCTCTCTCTCTCTCTCTCTCTCTGGCAAAATAGTTTGGCAGCTCTCTGGATGATATGAGAAGTGTTGACTGTAGCTAGCGCCTGCTGACAAGACCCCAGGGAGACTCCCGAATTAGCTTGTTTACTGCTCGCCCTTTCGAATTAGCTTGTTTACTGCTCGCCCTTTCTTTTATTTTGTCTGGCCCTCGTTGTAAAACATTCCCAAAGACAACACATCAGAGAATGCATCCCTCTCCATTTCCTGTTTATCAGACTGGCCCAGCTGGAAGGCTTAAGAAGGAAACATCGCTGATGGTGTCTTTGTTCAAAGTGGACTTCTGTTGTTCACAAGGCCAGCAATGCTGGGCTACCCTTGTTCGTGAGTCTCCTGCAGCGGCAGCCATTGTCACCCTCCTTTACGAAATCCATGTCTTCACAAAATACCAACTATGAGTCTTGCTGTGGGCATTCACACACCAAAAGAGAGGATCCTGACATCAAAACGACTCGCAATCTAAGGCATTTTCCAAGCATGATTATAGTCTTGTGAGACCCTTTTTAATGGCAAGGGAACGCCAATGAATAGGCTTCATCCAAAATAGGTGGGGTGAGTTGTTTTGATACGGAGGATAACTATGCTGAAGTTTCCCTTCTTTATAAATAAAAAACGAAAATAAACAAATACCCCTGGCTAAATGCGTGCAGCAGAAGGGAAACAGACATCCTACAAAAAATGGTAAATTTCTTAAAATCCAAACAAAGATTTTTCAGTATGGCACATTGCTTAAAAATAAAATAAAACACCAGTTGAACTTCAAACAGGTGAGTGAGTGAGTGAGTGAGTGAGTGACTGCTCCGCCCACTGCAACATGCACAAAGCAAAACCAACCCTGAAAGGATTTGTAGCTGCTTTTATTCCTCCACCCTGTTTTGCCTGCATACCACTTGCAAATTGCCCTTGGAAGGTTTCCCAGAAAGGAATGTGGCCCTCAGGCTGAAAAAGCCATGGTTTAGCCTACATCGCAAGGTTGTTGTGAAGATAAATGGGGGGGGGGACCATGCATGCGGTCTTGAATTCCTTTGGAGAAGGTTGGAATAGATATTAATCATCATCATCATCTGTTCCTTAGTGGGGGGATGCAATGCAGGGAGAAGCTTTCACCCATGTAATTACTGCTTACCACGCATTAAAGACATGGGAGCATGCCTGAATAAAATTGTGGCAATCCTAATCTTCCATATCTTTGTCTGGGAAAGAGGGAGGGGAGCCCCAAAATGCCCAAGTAAAATTGTTCACCCACAACTTAACAAAAATCATCCTTAGGCCTGCAGGGAAAGCAACAATAAACAGTGGGAAACATCTTCAAGCTTTCAAAAAGAGCACTTAAAACAATGAAGAGTATAAACAGAAAGGATGCAAAGTACTTGGCAATGTCCTTTTAAATTACTAAGGTAATTTGAAAGCAGGTTACTTGTCTGCACCGCCATCTGGTGGTAGCCAGTCCCACAAGGCACCTGGCTATTTCTTCATAGCTTCAAAACAGGGATGAGGGGACCTTTGGCCTTCCAGGTGCTGCTGGACTCCATTAGAGATGGTGAGAGTGGTAGGTCAGCAACATCTGGAGAGCCAAGGGTTTTGAATCCCTGCTTTTAAACAACATGCATAAAATGTTGAGGTGGTCACCCTGTTCTGGTGTTCTTTGCTCCTGAGTTCAAGATGGGCTGCGCTGAGCAGCTCTCCCCCCAGCCCTGCATTCCATCTAAGCCAACTCATGATGTTTGTGTGTGCAGTCTGAATATCTGTAGGGATATTCACCTCCACACATGGTAGCTTTCATGGAATCTGCTCCCCAATCTGGCTTTGCTCCTTAGTCCCATGTTGTAGGACAGAGGAGTGAAGGATGTTCATGGAGGGGTTATGTTTCTCTCATCGCATATGGGTTGCCGTTTTCCACTTAATGTGCTTTTCAACACACTCTTCGGCCAAAAATGCCCCATTATATAAGATCAGTAAGAAACAAGGCAATCCTAAGCCTCAGGCTTGCAATATAAAACACAAAAGGAAAAGAGGTTGTGGAGGAGAGAGGAACGCAAGCGAACTTGGACACAAGTTCTTAAAGTTACATACTGTACATTCAACTAAGTTTTTCTCAGAGCATACCCACTGAAATTAATGATGCCCACCCTATCTCAGGAAGCAGCAGCAACAATGTTACCAGGAGACCAGGGGCACAGAACCCCACTCCACTGGCAGCTCCTAGTTCCCTCTCTGTCAAACCTACCTCACAGGCTGGATGTAAATATAGAATGGGGCAAACCCATATATGTGAACTTGAGTTCATTGAATGAAAGGTGGGGTGCATATCCAATAAATGAGGTTGGCCTTGTCAAAAATTAACTTTTCAGAGTAGTAAGGTAAAGGTAAAGGGACCCCTGACCGTTATGTCCAGTCGTGGCCGACTCTGGGGTTGCGGCGCTCATCTTGCTTTATTGGCCAAGGGAGCCGGCGTACAGCTTCTGGGTCATGTGGCCAGCATGACTAAGCCGCTTCTGGAGAACCAGAGCAGCGCACGGAAACGCCATTTACCTTCCCGCCGGAGCGGTACCTATTTATCTACTTGCACTTCGTGCTTTCGAACTGCTAGGCTGGCAGGAGCAGGGACCGAGCAACAGGAGCTCACCCCGTCGCGGGGATTCAAACCACCGACCTCTCGATCAGCAAGCCCTAGGCTCTGTGGTTTAACCCACAGCACCACCCGCGTCCCTTTCAGAGTAGTAAGGTGCAGCATATTTGGGATTCCAGATTTCAAAAATGTGAATTGGTAATTTAACAGAAGGGTTAACTGTGAATCCCAGCTTTGGCTAATCCATAACTATTCTGAGTTTTTTTAATTTAGTGAATCCATCTGTTTCAAATTCTGTTTTGGCACATATGTTTCTAGATTACTACTGGCCTGCTGCTCATCTCTTCTTGTCTTCCTGCTTTTCCACTCCTCATCTGTCTCCTCTTGTAGGCTGCAGACTCATTGGGTCACTGTGTGTTTGTACAATATCCAGTGCAATGAGGCAATGGTGTTGGATCAAGCTTCTGTGGATTAGCCATCAGCCTCATCAGAAGGACAAGAACAGGGACATGTTGCATTAAGGGCTGCCAGATTGGGAAGAAATCCAAAAAAACATTTTTGCTAGAAATAAATTGGATATAATCTAGTTTCTAAGATCTTCTAATATGAGGGATCTCAAAAGTTATCTAGTCCAACCCCCTGCTGATGCAGGAAATCCAGTACTTGGGATTTTTTCCTAGATAGGAGGCTGATGGGTCAAAACATCTGGAGGTCAAGGAGTTAGAATGCCTGAATAAAGGTGAAACTAGAAGTGACATCTGTCACACAGCTAAGTGCTATTCCAAGTAGACTCGTTGAAATTAATGAGCCTAAATTACTGGTGCCTATTAACTTGAATGGTTCATGGAGGGATTATGTTTCTCTCATCACATATGAATACATCCTATATTTCACCCTTCCATGGCTGACTTTTCTTTATAGCAAATCAGATAGCCCCAAGCCACTTCAAGCAGGTGATTAGACATGTTGGACCTCACAGCTACACAGCAACATTGCTGGTGTACAAAGCAGTTTACAACTGTACAATGTGGTCATAAAATTCTGTGGTTTTACTTGGCAAGCCTTAAAAGATGCTCCTGTTGTCTTTGAACAACAGCATGGCTGAAAAATATTCAATGGATGTGACAGAATACTCCAGCCCTGTTAAAACATAACACATCCTTGCCAGAGCTGGATTTAACTCAGGGGTCAGCCCCAGAACATGGTTTGAATGCCTCCATGGGAATGTATTGTGTTTTGAGGAAAGGACAGGTGATAGGAAAACACTAATTGTGGGTTTTCCATCTGCAATGGCTGTTTCATTTATCAAGTGATGAGCACGAACATATCCCAACCTTCTTCCAAAAGGCAAGGCCAGTAAATATGGAGTTCTCCCATTTTGTCCTCACCGCAAAGCGGTGGTGACATCCATTGCTACCTCTGGAGTTCCTTGACTTATTAGTGTTCTGAAGTTCACTGTTCCCAATTCAAACAACATTACAACATCTGTCTTTTCCACAGACACATCCTTAATAGTCCATCGGTAGTCATTGTGTTTCCAGAAGATAAGATGGAGCCATTTTCTGTGCCTTCCAGAATATTTATCTTCTGGACTTAGGCCTCACAGCTACACATCAACATGTACCCTGAGGATCAAATGGAACATTCCTACACATTTTTGCAAGCTGGTAGTATCTTGAAGTTTAACTATGTCTCCCATTATTTCATTGGCTGAAGATCAGAGCATGTTTGATGAAAGCCAGAAACCAGCGCTGGCCTTTGCGAAGAAATTCTTGAACTTCCCTCTAAATCCAGCATGTCCAGGTGTGAGTGCGCATGCGTGTGCATCTGTGTAACACACGGTCCTGTTTTTATTTTGTAAGGACAGCGATTAGCAGAGAGGAATGTTGCTCTTTCATTGCTGCTGTTCCTCAGAAACCCACTGGAAAATTCTCTTTCATGTTTCTCTGAAGCACCTGTGGTAGTACTGAGGGTTTTTTATCCAGGCGTGGATTGTAACTGCTCCAACCTGGTTTGTGTTAAAGTAGTCAGCTTCTTTATGAAGGTTAAGAGTTACCCAGAAAGTAAAATAGAGAAATGTGCATCAAGATAGGAGATAGGTCTGGATAGGTCCATGAGGTAGAATCACTGAATGGAGCCTCTGTATTCAAGAACAGTATATCTCTGATTAGTGGATACTGGGAACAAACAACACAGAGAAGGAATCAGACTCTTGCCTTGCTTGTGAATCTCTAGAGTGCCCAGCTGGCTGGGGCTGAAAACCACATTCAGAATTAGATGGGCCTTTGGTTATCTTGTGATGTACAGAGGGTGGACCACACATACTTCCTGGATATGACAATGTGAATTAGGGATCCAATATGCACAGAAATTTTATCAGTATTATTTATTTCTTATCTGACCTTCCCACTACAGTTCCTGGACAGGTTAAAACAATGTAAAAATAGAATATTAAAATAAGTGAAAACACAGTCTAAAGCAGTAATGCTTCTGAATGCCAGTTGTTGAGAATCACAGGTGGGGAGAACACTGTTGTTCTCAGGTCCTGCTGGCTGGGTTCCCACAGGCATCTGGTCAAGAACAGGATGCTGGCCCAGATGGGTCATTGGCCGGATTCAGCAGGCTATTCTTATTTTCTTAACTGGTCAGGGGCATCATCTGGGGAGGGGGAGCTGAGGGCCCCCAAATTTTCAAGGAAGAGCCCGGGCCGCCTTAATATTCCACAGCAACATGCGCACATTACACAATTGCCGTGCACCGTGCTGACGTCACTCGCACATGCTACACGACATGCGCACAACATGTTAGCACATGGCATGCGCATGACACAGCAGCACATTGTGCAGCATGCGCATGTGACATGAGCATATTGTGTGCACTGGCTCTCTTAATTGCAGGACTGGTCCATAAGATATATATATCGGGGGTCAAAGGTCAGGGCTTCAGCATGTGACAAAAACTATACAAGGAAAGTGCCAGATGCGCCTCTGTGAGGGCTGCCATAAAGATGTCCTCTCCCAAGCTGCCTTCCCCCAAATTTCAGAAGGTGGTGGAACTACCAAGAGGACCCCAAAAAGAGGCATTATAAGTGCAAACTACAGGCAATGTGGGGAAATGCGTCTATCCGTATTATTAAAGCTGAAAAGCATTACTGCCAGCAGCAGCAACAAAAACTTTGGAGAAGAATAACAGAATCATATAATTGCAGAGCTGGAAGGAACTCAGAGGGTCAACTAGTCCAACTTTCTGCAATGCAGGAATCGCAACACACAGTCCACCATCCAGTTGGAAAGCACAAAGTGTAAAGATAAAGCCTGTTCACACCTGATGATGCTTACAAGCTTCATTCATCTCATGGCACGAGACCCTAACAAAATCTAAGCGTGGGGACCAATGCAAGCAATTCAGAGGCACTTCCTTGTGTCCTAGCACTGTGCTGCATCCCAAACTTGAGAAGATAAGGTGAGTTGCCTCCTCGCCTTGGCACCAGGATGACTCTATTCTTCCAAGCTGCAGAGAGAAAACAGGACAGGCCAATGTCAAGTGCTAGAGCAGGTGCTTTGCTTGCCAAACATTTCAGGTTTGATTCTCAGTATCTCCAGGTCTGGTCTGGTTGTGAGAGACTTTTGCCTGGCAGGCCGCTGCTTCTGGTTGGCCATGGTGTGAACAGGATGCTGGACTAGATGGGCCACTGGCCTGATCCAGTAGAGCTGTTCTCATGTAATTATGCCAGTCAGTGTGAATAACACTGAGCTAGATGGTATTTGTCATTGCTTTTCTCTTGGGAGAAAAGCAATGACAAACCTAGACAGCATCCTAAAAAGCAGAGACATCACCTTGCCAATAAAGGCCCGTATAGTTAACGCTATGATTTTCCCAGTAGTGATGTATGGAGAGCTGGACTATAAAGAAGGCTGATCGCCAAAGAATTGATGCTTTTGAATTACGGTGCTGGAGGAGACTCTTGAGAGTCCCATGGACTGCAAGAAGATCAAACCTATCCATTCTGAAGGAAATCAGCCCTGAGTGCTCACTGGAAGGACAGATCCTGAAGCTGAGGCTCCAATACTTTGGCCACCTCATGAGATGAGAAGACTCCCTGGAAAAGACCCTGATGTTGGGTAAGATGGAGGGCACAAGGAGAAGGGGATGACAGAATGAGATGGTTGGACAGTGTTACAGAAGCAACCAACATGAATTTGACCAAACTGCGGGAGGCAGTGGAAGACAGGAGTGCTTGGCGTGCTCTGGTCCATGGGGTCACAAAGAGTCAGACACGACTAATCAACTAAACAATAGATGGTATAAGCTTGGTATAAGGCAGATTCCCATGAAATCTTGACTAAGTAACCAGATGCCTCTCCTGGCGCAGCACTGGGATGGAGTGGGGATTGGTCAATGAGGTTGCAAACATTGGTACAGGAATTGATTTTGCACCCCTCAAATCATGCCCTGAATTTTTTCTGATGGCTGATACATCACCTCCGCCCTATCCTGTTTACCAAAAAGGACAATGCCAGACCAACAAACAACTGCCACAGGCATTCCTTTCCCATGTTGTTTCTGTGGTTGTTCCTGGGGAGGTGGTTGCTTTTTTATTCTTATGGTTAGCCGTTGTGAGTGTGAAAAATGCTTTCAGCTGAATGGGTCTGGGGGTCTGGTTTCTATCTCATTTGAGAAAGCGGTGGGCCTGGAGCACAACCAGAGACAATAAACATTTAAAGATGATTTGATGTGATTTAGCCCTTTACAGCAAGGAGCTGGATTTATTGGCATAGGCGCCTCACCAAGGGAGCGACTTTGATGAACTCTCCCATCTCTCTTTGGTGAACTTTTAAACAAACTTTCACACATTAACAAGTCTGCATCCCCTGTGGTGCCGTGGTACTAAGGCTGATTCTTTTGCCAAGGAACAATAATCATTGTTCCTCTTTAGAGGTCCTCTGGGCCGCAGAATCCAGCAGAGAGAAGGGTCAGGACATGTTCAGCCAATGACCTGCAATCACAGAAGACCTTGTGTCTTGTGGGCCCAAAGCTGAAGGACTTGCAAGAAGAAATTGCAGCATTTTAGGTGCATACACATGACATTTTATTCTAGAATCAATGGAGACTAAGTACAGTACTTGTTTTGCCTGCATAGTCCACACATTATCTAGATCTGTTGCATCCCCCCCCCCTTGAAAAGCACTTCTTGAGAAATTGATTTCATCCCATAAATTAAAGCTCATTGCAGATGGTTTCTGCACTACCCTGCAATGTGTCCATTTGGAAACAGATATAGGTGGTCCTGAAAAGACTTTGTCCTTCATTCATCTGGGGCATGTACACATATCCTGCAAGTGTCCTGTAAAAACTGGGACATCCCTGTTCTTTATCATGAAATAACGGTGGGCATTTTGGTTGCCACGATCTTGCGCAATTTCACGGTGCTATCGCTTTTTCGTGGTCACAATCTTGTGCAGTGCCCTAGAACTCGTGTTTTGGGGCACCATGCCCCCAAAAGTGCTTTTTTGGAAAGGGGAACCACGATGCAAAATCACACGAGATCACGGCAACCAGAATGGCATCCAGGAAGATGGTGTCCCGGATTTTGACTTCAAAGTGTTGGAGCATATGATGTGCAGGGAGGGAAAGGTGTGGGTAACCTAATTGAGGGGTGAGTTTTCAAACACATATCCCGTGACCATACCCACCCTTGTGGACAGCAGGCTCTAAAATTTATCTAGATTGAAAGAAGTGTGTTGAGGATCATAGAATCATAGAATTGTAGAGTGGAAAGTGAACCAAGAGGTCATCTTGCCAACCCCTTGCAATGCAGGATTCACAGATCCTAATTGCACACACTTTTCTGTTTGGTTTGCCTCCCATTTTGCAGCTTTGGGAAACAGAGGGTTCGTTCAGGTTTGCAAAAAGTGCAACACAGCTGTAGCAATGGGCTGTGTCTGATGGGGCTGAATTATGAGGAGTTTGGGGACTTCTACAGCTGTGGGTTGCTGAATCTTAACTGAAATAACATGATTTCCCACCCTCTCTTGTTGTCCCTTCCTGATAGCTCTCTGAGATTTGTCCTATCTTCAGCCTTCTGCTGGATACATGGAAGAGGCAGGGGAGCTCACAAATGCTCGGAGGTATCCATCAGTAATGAAAAATAGAATCCAACTTACGTATTTTTATTAATATTATAATAGCGGGAAATTGCACATTCCTTTGGCCCTCAGCAGCTTCTCTTGGAACAAGTGCCTGGGATTTGGGTGACCTCATGCTGCTGGAACCCAGTTCCTTGCACCTTAACCCAAAATTCTCTCCCTCCATGCCGGGACACTGGGTCACCGCTGCCTCTACAGAGAGGAATGTCAGCTCATTACACAGATTAAGAAGCTCGTAAGAGGAATGCCGTCATGATGTCACCCTTTCCATTTTAGATATGAGTCTCTCACATCTTCACCTTGATTTAGCCTAGTTATTCCCAGAAATGCCTTGCATTGACTGGAGATTACAATAAACACAAATGGCACCTGTTAGCGAAATAATGCAGAGTCCTGTTCTAGCCAGGCAGCCCTGCCTTCATTCAGGACACTCCATGCTTTCCCTGCACTGGGTTTCTGTTGCCATCCGCCCAAAAGACATTCAGAATTCTGCAGCCACTGAGCATGCTCAGTCCTTATTGGGCTGTTTTGGTGGTGGTGGCTATGATGATGTATTTCCTTAGGGCATTGTCTTTTAAAATTATGGGCAGAGTTGGTCATTGTTAATAAAATCCTGTCACTTACTGGGACTGCAAACTTGTATACACTTTGATGGGAATAAGCCTTACTGAAGTCATTTACTTCTGAGTGAGTAAATTATTATTATTATTATTATTATTATTATTATTATTATTATTAATACCCCACCCGTCTTTTATCGTGTTTTTAATATTCTGTTGGGAGCAGTCTCTCTGGGCAGCTCCCAACAGATATTAAAAACATCAAACATTAAACAGGGTTGCCTTCAGATGTCTTCTAAAAGTCAGATAGTTGTTTATTTCCTTGACATCTGATGGGAGGGCGTTCCACAGGGTGGGCACTACTACTGAGAAGGCCCTGTGCCTGGTTCCCGGTAACTTCACTTCTCACAGTGAGGGAACCATCAGAAAGCCCTTGGTGCTGCATCTCAGTGTCTGGGCAGAACGATGGGGGTGGAGACGCTCCTTCAGGAATACTGTATTGTAGGATTGTATCGAACATCTCACTGTGCCTAAAATGAAAGGGCTGTAACTCAGAGTGACAACTAGACAACACTACTGCCACTCATGCTCTTTGCATTTTTGGAAACCTGCCTGCCAAGTGTAAAGGTGCGTTTGATGTCTGCATGTAATTTGGCCCCTAGCAGTTTTTGATCACATGTTCAGCTTGCTGGCTGTCCTAGGCTTAATTCTTTGCATTTTCTGGGAGAGCAGGAAAACAGACTCCAGGCTGAAAAGCTGGAAAACCTCTGCCAGTCTGTATAGACGGCACTGAGCTCAATAGCAACACCCTGTGTTCTCAAGCTGGCCTTGGCCACAGCTTTGCTTTGCACATGCGAGATCTGCTTCATGTGTGACCCTTCTCATTCTTCTGGCCCATGCTCAGCTTTGAGTAGACTAAGGAGGAGATCCTGCAAAGTGGTTGGAACTGTGACATTTGGCAATGGAAACGTGCTCCTACTGTGTGTCGTTTTCCATCTGGTAAAGATGTGCCACTGCTGTTTTGCTAATTTGTTAATGTTGGGGGAAGTGAAGCACCTTCAGCACGCTGGTTAACATCAACAGAATAATTCCGAGCATCCCTGAGGCTGTCAAGAACCACCTTTAACAAAATGCTAAGCAGACCTGCCAAAAACCCTGGGGATCCCAAGTAGGAAAACCAGCCACAAGGCATATTTTGACCTTGAGCTAGATCAGAATCCGGTGGCTTTCAAGCTCCTATCCCCTAATGGCTCAAGAAGCTCAAATGCAATAAACAGCTTTTTGAGAGAGAAACAGAACTAGAGTAATTTATAACAGATTCCCCTTTGGCTACAGCTCGCAGGGTTGTTTTGCTACTACAGGAATGCTGAAAGCTCTGTCCATGGACAGCTACACTTCATTAATGGCTACTGCAATTTCTAGCCTTTGGGCTCTTCTTGTCTGGATCTTACAAACCTGATTCATATACTGCAAGGAGGTGTTAGGTATATACATCAGTGTTTAAACTGTATACACTTGAAAATGTCAAGTGGTCAGAGCCAATCCGAACTGCTGAATCAGGCCCCAGAACAGATCGGGGCTGTGTGTGTGTGTGTGTGTGTGTGTGTGTGTGTGTGCACAGTCCAAGTTGTATCACATGCATGACTTCCTGGAATGGCAAATAAATACATTCTCTAAAAGGTAACAGCTGTTTTGTACTCTTACCCTCAGCCATCAATCCATCAGTAATACTGTATCACCAAATCTACCTTCTACCAGAGCTTGAAATGTTCGTTTTCAAAATGAACTAGTTCAACATGTCCAAAAAGGAACTAGTTCCAGTTCACATCTGTCCCTTTCGAAAGCAAACGTATTTCTTTACATTCAGTCCACTGTTCAATTCAAGTTCATCCAAGTAATTGCTCATCTTCCTCCCTACCCTCATCCAGCATTCAGAACATTACATGCTGCTGTGCTGAAGTATAAAATATACTTAAGAAGAAGAAGAAAGGGGTGTACAGGGTATTAGGGGAGGGGTAGTACCTCTGGTGGGGGACACGTTGTGCTCCTTCTGGGGTAGTTTGTCCACCTTTGGTCCCCACCATGCACTCAGCAATCACCTGTGGCCCCTAGAGGCTGTCCGCATGCAACAGCAGCACCAGAGCCCAGGAAATGGTTTTGACTGGCTGGCTAAGCCAGGTGAGGGTAGCTGATGGATCTCAAACCCCCAGTGACTTAGGGACTTCCCCTGCACATAAAGACAGGCTCCGGTGGATTGAGCAGATGAGACCAACAGTGGGTCCAACAGTCAAGAAGGTAGCCCATCTAAGAGAAGGAAAGGTGATTCTAAACCTCTGCTGCCTTGTGGTTATACTCATTCGTGAGAAGGACTTCAGAAGAAAAAGCCTAAAGTGAGTGTGTGTTTAAGCCATGTATTATTTGTTACTTGGTTTGTTTTTAGAAAACACGTAAGAGAATGAACTTGAAGATTCAACAGAAATTAGAGTTCTACCACAAAATGAACTTAATTCATGTTCATTTCACCCAGCGATTATGGGAACTACTTGAAGATGTAGTTCAGAGATTTTTGAACTAATTCAGTAAACTTCATTAAACTGAACGAGTTAATTTTGAGGGCTGCATTCCACAGACAGAGGAGATGAAGACAAATGCTACAAAACCTGGTTACAATTTTCTCTCTTCTGCTAGGCCATGACAGCAGTCAGCTGGCTCCTGGTGGATGGGGCAGGAGTACAAATTCCTTAAGGAATAGGAATCCTCCCCCCCAAGTGGGTGTCCTTTTCGTCCTAGGTCTTTGAGAAATTCTGAAGAATGCAGGCGCTGTCAGTCTCTTTCCACTGAGTGTGCATCTTACCTGACTGATTCTTCCAGAGGTGAGGGTATGAGGAATAGGGAAGAAAGCATGCTGAACTCAACATTGACTCATGAAGCAGTCAGTGCCAACCTAGCCGTTTGGAAGCATACCAGTGTGGGTAGATAAATTCTGCAGCCAGAAGGTAAACAGAGTTTCTGTGCACTCTGGCTTCTGTCACAGTGTTCCATTGCACCAGAAGCAGTTTAGTCACGCTGGCCACATGACCCAGAAAAGGCTGTCTGTGGAAAACCCTGGCTCCCTGGGCCTGAAAGCAGAGGTGAGCACTGTACCCTATAGTCGAATTTGACTGAACTTAACCATCCAGGGTGCCTTTACCTTTACCATGAAGCAGAGTCAGAACCATACACTCCAGAAGCTCTTTATGTCTCTAGTATATAACTTAGCACTTAAGCATAAGCACAGTCACAAACTCCCTGGGGAACAGCCACAAAATAGTTCCCTAAGAGAAACAATGACACTCGTTCTTTTTGTGTTTTTATAAAACTTTACAAGCATGTGCTTCAAAGATGTATATGATCTACAAACAATAAATAATAAAAACATGACACCATGACAAGGGTGGTCTGCTGTTTTCCCGCATGCATAGAAAGGAATAATTACAGACGATAGCTGTGTTGCGTCTACAATTTTCAGGTAAGAACGTCACTCCAGAAAGAGGCACGTGCTGCTAGAGGTGCAGTTTGGGACCTTCTTTCTGAACATTGATGAAGAATGCAAATCACATTTTGAGGAAATCATCCTGTTTAACCATCCTTCTTGCCAATCTGTTTTGATGTGTTCTTCCAGAGCTAGCTGCCACCTGGGCTTCATAACCATACTTTAGCTTTAGCTTAGTTTTGCAACCGCTAGTGAAAAAAGAAGAAGAGTTTGGATTTGATATCCCGCTTTATCACTACCCTAAGGAGTCTCAAAGTGGCTAACAATCTCTTTTTTCCTTCCTCCCCCACAACAAACACTCCGTGAGGTGAGTGGGGCTGAGAGACTTCAGAGAAGTGTGACTAGCCCAAGGTCACCCAGCAGCTGCATGTGGAGGAGCGGAGACGTGAACCCAGTTCACCAGATTACGAGTCTATCGCTCTTAACCACTACACCACACTGGCTCTAGATAACTAGCAGAGCAATCCCAACCACCACCACCACCCTTATGATAGGCTGACATTCAGTGGGTGGGAGGTGAACTCATGCGCAGGTGGGTGAGAGATCCATTGGCAATGTCCCTGGCAGCAGGAAGTTCTGAAACAGGGTGAGGGCAGGGAGAAGGCAGCACTGAGTTGGCTCAGGTCTGGATCCAGCATCAGCATCTAACTTTGGGCTGGATCCAGACCTGACAGCTGTGCCAGCCTGGAGCTGGTGCATAAAATGGACCCAATTGTGAATGTGCAAGTAGCACTTCCTCTTAAGGTGCTAAATTAACATAGCAATAAATCCTGTATAATAAATCCTGTATCATCACAAGTACCTGGTGTTGCGAATAAGTCACTTTGTTCTTGTATTTGTACATTTGCATCTCCATAGAAATATGGGACAGATCTGAGTAACATGTGGGCTTTTGGGGCCAGATTCAACTAACTGGTCCCACCAGGGAAGCCAGTGCAAGGACCCTCTTAATCTCAGGATCATGGGTTCAAGCCCCGTGTTGGGCAAAAGATTCTTGCATTGCAGGAGGTTGGACTAGATGACCCTTGTGGTCCTTTCCAACTCTACAATTCTATGAATCTACAATTCTAAGAGAGGGGAAATAATTCCATCATGCAAACAGAAATACTGGCCTTGATGGGAAGTTTGTAACAGTACAATGTTCAGTTCTTCCCTACAGGTGAAATGAGATTAAGTTTTGCTCAAAGTAGACCCAATGAAATTAATGAAAATTAAATCCATCCATTTCAATTAAAGCTTAGTTGAATTCTATCCAGTGGTAATCCATTCCATGCTAGTCCAGCTCATAGTAGATCCACTGAAGTTAATAGCCATGTCTAACATAGGTCCATTAATTTCTGAGTAGGACTACAAATCTGTGTTGTCAAAAGTTGATGGGGCAGGGGTATCCCAGAATCCTAGGTGTGAGTAATCGGATATCTATAGCAGAGATTTATTCAGTCTACACTCGTTATCTTGTAGGACCACACCCCTGGGATGTGTGCCATGCCCCACTAGACGTGCACCAGCCACGCCCACGCCTGCTCTCTGCCCCCGGTGCCAGAGCATGCAATTTCCCCACTGCTTATGGGTTTGCAGCAGGCATCTGGTTGGCCATCGTGGCAAGAGGATGGTAGACTAGTAGGGCCCTTGGCCTTATGCAGAAGAACACTTCGTATGTTGGAAGTGTTTTCTTTGCTACCTTTGCTTCTTCATCTGCCACCCTTTCTACTTCACAGACTTTCACTATCTCCTAGCTTACCCCACACCTGAAAAATTGCCTAACTAAAATATGGTTTGTGAGAACAAATGTTGGAGATCACAGAGATGAATGCAGATAAATCGTATCTAACGGACGAGTTTTCTTCCCCAGTAGGGGCTATGAGATGCGTGCCATGCAGCGCTTGGCAGAAGAGCAGAGAAATGTGGGTTGGCAAAGCAGAATTCCCAAAAGGCTTTGAATTAGGCTGGGATGGGGGAGATGTTTGCCCGGGCTCATAATTGTGATAGCTTTCATCCAGCAATGTCAGTTAAACGCAAACTTGGAGAAGGGAAGACTGAGAGATGATATAATAGCCATCTTCAAATATCTGAAGGGCTGCCACATGGAAGATTGAGCGAGCTTGTTTTCTCCTGCTCTGGAGGGACCTGAACAAATGGATTCGAGTTACAAGAAGGGAGATTCCCACTAAATATTAGGAAGAGCATCCTGACAGTAAGAGCTGTTCACCAGTGGAACAGACTAACCAGAAGGGGGATCTCCTTCGTTGGGGTTTTTTAAACAGGTGTTGGATAGCCATTTGTTTTCAGCTGTGTTTCCTGCATTGTGGGGGCTGGATGAGATGACCCTTGGTGCCCCACCCAACCCTACAGTTCTATGAATCTATTTTTGGTCACTGCCTATGCACATGTCCCATATACCTTGCTCCAACTGTGACATATGCTTGGATGATCAAAATCAGCTGCTGTGATGGCCTGGGATTCAGTGTTGGATGCTGAACTTGAGGAATCCCAGCCTGCACAGGATTCCCCGCCTCCAGAACCAGCTGAGCCGGGGCTGGGGCATGAGCCTGAAGGGTCCTCACCTGTGCTGGATCCTCAGGTGCAGGCACCAGCTGAGTCTGCTCTGGCTCCTGAGGGGATGGAGGACCCATTGCTTGCAGGTGCTCAACTCTCGGCCCGTCAGAGGAAGCTGAGGCTGCCTCTGGGTCCGATAACCCTCCAGCCTCTCCTGGGCAGAGGGTTAGGGCAGAGAGGCGGAAGGAACTAAGTTCCCGCAGGAGGAGTGCTCGCTTCCAGGCCAGGAGAGGCGAGTCACCTGAGGATCAGGGCCGCCCTATGCCTCGGGGCAGATAAAAGCCAGCCAGCCCCAGTCCCAAGTTGTGGAAGTAACATTGGTGGTTGTCAGTTCCTGCCTGACCCCTGCCCTGCACCCAGCTTCGACTTTTACGGACTGCCTTCATATTGCTTCATTGACCACGGACTGGACTTGGACATTGCCTCTTGATTAACCCCTGGGACCAGCACAGCTGCATGGGCAAGGGCAGTAGCTTAGTGGTACAGCATCTGCTCAACATGCAGAAGGTCTCAGGTTTAATCCTTGGTATCTCCAGTTGGGCTGGGAAAAATCTCTATCTGAAACCACAGAGAGTCATTTGCCATTCAACGTAGACAGTACTGAGCTAGACAGACCAGTGGTTTGACTCAGTACAGTGGTACCTTGGGTTAAGAATTTAATTCATTCTGGAGGTCAGTTCTTAACCTGAAACTGTTCTTAACCTGAAGCACCACTTTAGCTAATGGGGCCTCCCGCTGTACCACCGCTGCCCAATTTCTGTTCTCATCCTGAAGCAAAATTCATAACCCGAGGTACTATTTCTGGGTTAGAGGAGTCTGTAACCTGAAGCATCTGTAACCTGAGGCACCACTGTACAATAGGGCAGCTTCCTATGATGTTGTTGTTGTCTGTTGGCATCCATACTGGAAAAACCATGGGACTTGGAGACAGAGATCTGGAAGGCCTTCTGAAAAAAGAAACTGATGACACGTCTATTGTGAAAGCCTGACTTGTATGAAATGCATATTTCTCCTCTCTTAAGCTGCATGTGCTCAGTTACTTTGAGGAGGTTTTCTTTTATGACATTGCAGTGGGAACAATAATGTGGAAATCAGCCAGTGTCACTGGACTTTTTCCATTATTAACTTTTTATTCAGTTTTTCAATCAGTTGTTTTGCTGCCAGTTAGCTGGTGGGCAGAGAATTACATCCTGCTCAGATCCCTACAGAGAGATCTACACCTAGCAGCTAATGAGTAGAGAATTTGCCAGTATGTTCCTGGTGGGAATGCCTTCCTATCAGTCACCTGGCATCAGGTGACTGGCAGGTAGTTGACCTTGCCCACCTGACAAAGTTGCCGGCAGGTGATGGAGGGAGAGAGATCTGACCTTATGGACCATACAGGTCCCCCACCCTCTGTTATACAGGTTGATGTCACTGTCCCACACTGCTGTAAATTTGCCTTCATTCTCACTTTTCATCCACATCACTTGTTCACAAACTGACCCCACAAGCAAGTCTGTGTGAGAAAGGGCTGTAACTCAGCGGTACAGCATCTGCTTCGCTTGCAGAAGGTCCCAGGTTCCAACTAGAGCTGGAAGAAACTCCTGCCTGAAACACTGGGGAGCTGCTGCCAGTCAGTGTAGAGAAAAATTGAACTAGATCAAGTACTGGTTTGACAAAGTATAAGCAAAAACTTTCCAAGGCATTTGGTGGCTGAAGAATACTGTTCTTGGAAGTCTTCAAATCATTGAATGAAAGAGTGGTTTTAATTGTAATTGCTTTTAGAATATTTTTTCCCCTGTAACTGGTTTTAGATGTTTTTAATTGTGATTTTATTTTTTAAAAAAATGTATAAATCTGTTTTCTGTTTTTGCTCAGATAGATAAATAGATAGATGGATGGATGGATGTTTGCCACCCTGGGCTCTTTGGAGAGGAATAGTGGGCTATAAATTCAATAAATAATAACTAAATTCAATAAATAATTTTATTTCTAGCCAGCCATTTCCACCCCTCCACCACCCCCTTGCAAATTCTTTCACAAAGCATGTGGGGGAGAGGATGCCAAAGGGCCTCTGTCTTGGCAAAGAGGATAAAAACAGGAGCCCTTCAGAAAGGAAGCCTAGCCGAAGATGCTCTACCTGTCTGCGGGGTCCCTTTCATCTCTTGAGGCAGACATAGCATGCCAGGCACATTTGGCCACATGAAGCACCTACTGCTGCGGGAAAGAGGCTTAAAAGAAACTTGTGTGCAATTATCATGTAATAGGGCAATGAACCCCAACCTTCCCCACTTTCATCTCTGCCACATTTCATTTGTCAGGGATACAGATGTGCAGCAGATGTTCCCAGGTTATCAGAGAGTCGGTGGGGATGTGCAATAAACGGGGCGGTGGTTCTTAGCAGGGAAATCCTTTGAAGAAATCTGGAGAGAAATTTAATGTGAACAGAGAAGCTGAATTCTTGCTGTTGCGCACCATTTCCCCTTTCAAAACTGCACGTTCAAAGCAGAGGTTTTGGCCCAAAATATATAAAGCTCTCAAAGAAAGAGCCAGTTCAGACATCGCTGGCTTCCCCTTGTGAGGAAGCACTCACGCAAGTGGATTACGTGCATAAGCAGTGTAACATCAGAAAAGAGAACTCATGCAAGATCACCGCTCCATTGCCATGAATATGAAAAACTTTTACTGTTCTCTACTTGCATTTTAAGGGACGCGGGTGGCGCTGTGGGTAAAAGCCTCAGCGCCTAGGGCTTGCCGATCGAAAGGTTGGCGGTTCGAATCCCCGCGGCGGGGTGCGCTCCCATTGTTCGGTCCCAGCGCCTGCCAACCTAGCAGTTCGAAAGCACCCCCGGGTGCAAGTAGATAAATAGGGACCGCTTACTAGCGGGAAGGTAAACGGCGTTTCCGTGTGCGGCTCTGGCTCGCCAGATGCAGCTTGTCACGCTGGCCACGTGACCTGGAAGTGTCTCCGGACAGCGCTGGCCCCCAGCCTCTTGAGTGAGATGGGCGCACAACCCTAGAGTCTGTCAAGACTGGCTCGTACGGGCAGGGGTACCTTTACCTTTACCTTACTTGCATTTTAAACAAATTCAGGCATCAAGAACACCTCTGACTGTTGCAGGCTAAAACAGCTGTGATACTGAAAATGTCTGACTGCATCTGTGACTCCCTGTCCTCACTTTTATGCAATTGCAGGGGACCCTGAGATATATGGAGTCAGAGGACCAGCACAGGGTAAAGTCATAATGTCCTGTGGGTTTCAGGGATCAGATGTGCTATACTCCTTACATTAACTGTGTATATTTCTTCCAACTCCTTTTTGTGGACATCTCTGGCAAAAGTAGTCAAGCAGTTTGCTCCAGTGATTGGTTTCAGCTGTTCTTCCTAATACTTAACCCAAATCTGCCTACCTGACTTTCAGAATCTTTAAAAGTATCTTCTTTCCTAACACATACAGTGGTACCTCAGGTTACAGACGCTTCAGGTTACAGACACTTCAGGTTACAGACTCCGCTAACCCAGAAATAATACCTCAGGTTAAGAACTTTGCTTCAGGATGAGAACAGAAATCGTGCTCTGGCGGCGCGGTGGCAGCAAGAGGCCCCATTAGCTAAAGTGGTGCTTCAGATTAAGAACAGTTTCAGGTTAAGAACGGACCTTCAGAATGAATTAAGTATGTAACCAGAGGTACCACTGTACTAGGGATGTGTTTGGACCCAAAGATTTACCTTGTATCTGCATGGTTTTGTAAATTCTGATCTGTTTCTGAGTTGTTAGGTACAGTCTTCACTTCAATATATGTTTTCGCTTTCTGATCCACTCCGTATAAAACAAAGCTCCCTGGTCCTCATTCATTATGACAGGGAATGAAATTTACAGTCGAAGAAGCCCCTCCAGAGTGGCAAATTGCAGACAAATAGGTCCAGGGGCTTTCTGTGGGGGAAGTAAAAGGGTTTCACTTACTTCCACAGTCCCTTATGGGGTGGGAACAAGGATTTGTCTGTTTCACACTTAAAATAGTTAAGAGGTAGCCAGGTAATGCAAATTCTTGTTTGTACTTTTTTAAAAAAAAAAGTTTGCAGCTTCACACGGGCCTTTTTTCCTGGTGGTTGTTTGCATTCTCCTATAGGCCTTACAGCCATATAGACCTTGGCAGGTCCCCAATGGGTCCTTACCATGGGAGACAGTCTAGAATGCTGCCTGTGAAGTTCTGGAGAATGTCAAATTTGTGCATTTGTTTGTTTTGTTAAAGCAGAACAATGCAGCATTAAGGCGAAAAGTTAACTGATGCTTTTAAGTTGTTGGTTTTTTTTAAAAAAAAACTTCTCCACTGCTATGATTTTACAAAAAATAAATAAATCCAGACTTCTTCAGCGTTGCACAGCCTACATTTTGACCAGAATCACTTTTTGGAGAGCCCAGAGACCTAGAAAAATATAGAGCACATACAGTACAAAAAATTCAGGAACAACTCAAAGGAGCAGCACAAGGCTTGTGGGGTGGGGGCAATCCAATTCAGTATACTGACATCACATCTTGACTTGGGAGTGCGGGGAGATCCCCAAATCATCCTGATTCGCCTACTTGTTTTGTCCCCACACAGAGCCAATGCACACCCCTAATACATACCAGCTTTCTTGTTTTGCCACATTATCTATCAATTCTGTGAAACCTTTAGTCGTCTAGGCATTCAGATTCCCAGACATTCAGATTACAAGAGTTTGGGAGCTTGGGAGCTTGATTTGATAATGACTCCCAAAGCTCCCATGATAGGCAAAGTGATTTAATGCAAATTTCCTTTGATCCCACCCATCTGAATGTTTTGCATTTCCCCACTGTGGAAACGAGCTGTGATCTTTTCCAGTTTCAACCCTCCCCATCCCTCCCCATCCCTGGGACCATAAACAAGAGCCATAGAGGGTGGGAAGCTCAAACAAATGGGATTGATTTACTCTGCCCCCCAAGTGTTGTTCTTCTCTTTTTCTGCAGATCCGAGAGACATGAGACCAGATCATGCCTCTTTGCCCACCCCAAAATCCTCAGGAATGTGGCAACTCCAGAGCTTGTACTGGAGAAATTCATATTCTGTAATAATGTTCCAGATTTCTGTGCTGAGAGTGCCTTGGCTAAACAGCTTGTTGTTGTTTAGTCGTTTAGTTGTGTCCGACTCTTCTTGACCCCATGGATCGGAGCACGCAAGGCACTTCTGTCTTCCACTGCCTCCCGCAGTTTGGTCAAACTCATGGTAGCTTCGAGAACACTGTCCAACCATCTCGTCCTCTGTCGTCCCCTTCTCCTTGTGCCCTCCATCTTTCCCAACATCAGGGTCTTTTCCAGGGAGTCTTCTCTTCTCATGAGGTGGCCAAAGTATTGGAGCCTCAGCGTCACGATCTGTCCTTCCAGTGAGCACTCAGGGCTGATTTCCTTCAGAATGGATGGATTTGATCTTCTTGCAGTCCATGGGACTCTCAAGAGTCTTCTCCAGCACCATAATTCAAAAGCATCCATTCTTCGGTGATCAGCCTTCTTTATGGTCCAGCTCTCACTTCCATACATCACTACTGGGAAAATCATAGCTTTTACTATACAGGACCTTTGTTGGCAAGGTGATGTCTCTGCTTCAGCTGGAATACCAGGCTATACAGCTACACAGCTGCAAATACGTAGAACATTTTATGTGTATTTCAAGTGCACTATACAAATGCAACACTAGATGGTGATGGTGAGCTTATGGCAAATTCAATATCTTTTTTTCAAAACGCTTTAAAGAAGCATTTTTACAGTGTTTTTAATATGTGTCTAGATTCCACTAAGGGCCGGCAACAAACAACACCCACTTTGCAGCACCAATTGGAGGCTGAGAAAGCAGGGAGGCATCTCGACTATTTTTCAGAGGATGAATTTCAAAACTTTTTTTTAAGAAAAAGATAGAATGGACACTACAGGTAGGTGACTTTAGAACACCATTTATTTACAAATATAAGCTGGTTTGGCATCACCAGGACCTGCCTTCCATGACATCACAACCCAGTGACATCCTCAGCGGCCCATCTGTAGGTCTCAAGTTTGGGACTTGAACTCTGAGAGTCTGAGATGCTCCTGACCTAGCAGCCCTGGTCCACCATCTTGGTTCAAAATGGCATCCAATTGCATCCAAACATAGAGAAAATCCTGCAGCTTCATCTCAGGAACCATCATGGAAAATTGGCTACGATATCTTAAGAGGTGTCCAAACTGGCACTGCGCACCAACAAATAACTTTCTAAAATATGCAGCAAATGATTCTATTGTTCTGCACTGCAGGACCTGCAAGAGTGGGTGCTTTATACATCCTTAATGGTCAGTGGAGCAACAGCAGTGCCAGGTTGGTGGGTTGATTCATTGCTAAGGCCTTCCTGGCCTGTCATGTGGAACATATAAATGGACTTCTCTTCCTGGCTCATAGTCTATTGATTAGGTGCTAAGCTATTTTCCTGGCCATGTCCACTTGCAAAATGCTAGTGTGAGCTTTGTTCACAACATGGCAGTTGTGCTGTCCTTAATGGTAACTCGCATATAAAAGAGGTGCTTGGCTTCAGAAAAAGCAGAGTTATGGGTCTTGTGTCACTTCCTTTCAGCTTTGGGAAAACTCAACTGAAATCTCATTTGCAAAGAATTGCTAGCTTTTACATCCTAGGACTTGTTCCTTAGAGGGCAATCCACTGGAAATCTCCAATGTGCTTTTAAATTGTTATGACATGTTTCAAATATTCAAAGTGTGTGTGTGTGTGTGTGTGTGTGTGTGTGTGTGTGTGTAGATCTTGCAAATTCATTCCAATGGACTTCACTTAGGGTGGAATTTAACATAACACTAATGAGATTGTTATGTCAGCGCAAGCAATGTTGTTTGCCCAGTGCAACTATCTCCTCTTCCCTCCCTCTACATCCTGTTCTGGGGGTTCTCCCAACCTTCCAAAGTGGTGCAAGGACATGCGGACAAAAGAAAGAGGGGAAAGCCCCATTGAACAAGCAGGGGTTCTTGCGTGGGCTTTTCTCAGGGTAGTTGTATATCAGCCCAAGAACAGGAAATGACCTTGGGGAGTTCTGAAAAGATTGTTAAAGCAAAAGCATCACTCCTTCAGTGGGCCAATGCCAAGCTGAACCATGCAGGAGATGTGTCTGGCCTGCATCATCTGCACTAACTACCTGTTGAAATGGATGCATCTGTGCTGCAGCTTTGTTCTCCTGTACCAACAACTGAACCTGGCTGAAGAGCAACCTCAGCACCGAAACACGCTGCACTGTATGCAGATTCAATTCTTCTGCATCCAATCTAGCAGTGAATGACTGAAGCTGCCTTATACTGAGTCAGACCATTGATCCATCTAAGTCCAACTGGCAGCGGTTCTCCAAGGTCTCAGGCCAAGGTTTCCCCTTGCCCTGCTAACTGGGATCCTTTCAAGTAGAGATGCTAAGAACCTGAGTCCTCCTGCATGCAACTAAGGACAGGGACAGCTGCTACTAAGGACAGGGATGGAGAAATGCAAGTCTAGGAGCCAAACATGGCTCTCCAGGTTTCTTGACCCCTGCTACAACCCTCCTGCAGTGTAGGTTGTGTGTTGCATAGGGTGCATTTTCATCATCCTGTGGTGAGGGGTGGCTAAAACACCTTTCTCCTCTTTCCCCTATTAAGCGTAGGATAACCAGCCTCATATAACCAACATGCTTAAGTCTGATTAGTGCATGAAGGGGTTAATACGATAGAGTAAGCCGTCCTGCCAGACTTAGCTATGTCTACTTCCCCTCACCTTGGGAGGAAATAGGTAATCAAGCCTAGTGTCCTTCACCCCAGTCTACCTCAGAAGCTCAGTGTGTGAAAAGGTTTGAGCTGGTTGCTCCAGCTCAGGCCACATGGCTCCCACCAGCCACTCTTGAGTTCCTATACCAATAATTTTGAAACTTGAACCACTTTGTAACTAAGGTTTACAGCCTGTGTTCAGTAGCATGTGAACCTGACTTTTGAAGAGAACACCCTTCTAAGTGTTCTTAAAACATACAGGTTAATAGCATCTGGTCTGCAAATACTCAAACACACAATTTGTTATACATAGATATATATGACACAGTGTATTTTATAGATGGTTTAAAATGTGTATGTCAGTGGCAAGGAGCCAACTCCTAGGGGCCAAGGGGTCTTTGTCCCCCCATAAAATATTTGAGGCCCCTCAAGTTGATGGACATTGCCATCCAAATGGTGTGTGTGCACCGTGTCATATGATCAATTATGTGGGGCAGGGCTTACCTGCCCCCCCCCCCATATTTTATTCATTTGTTTGTTCATTCAATATCTCACCTTCCTCCCAAGGCGGCTCACAGCATAAATTAAAACAGATCCGGTTGGAAAAATAAATACATGGTTATTTCACCATGAAAGAATTCTGTGTGGAGGGCTGTAGTTTAGTAGCAGAGAACATGGTTTGCATGCAGAAAGAAGGCGCCAGATTCAATCCTTGGCAACTCCAGGCAGAGCTGGAAAAGACTCCTGTCTGAAACCCTAGACAGCTACTATCAGTCAGTAGACAACAGTGAATACATAGACCTATGATCTGACTTCCGGTAAGGCAGCTTCCTAGGAAGAGCAATTCATGGATGTAAGATGGGCACCATAGTTTAACTAACATAGTCAGATGAATGAACACTCATTATCAGTGCTCTTTCTTCAGATGTCCATGCCTGTACAAAGAGGGGGCTCTTTCCTCTTTTGCAACAATACTGTAGTTTGTTTGTTTGTTTGTTTGTTTGGCTACTTGTGAGTCTTTTGTGGTATGAACAACAACCCATGTACTCAAGATGCTGCTCAATGTGTATTTTCCAGCAGCGGTTATTGTAGCAGATGCGGCAATGCAGGCTCCTTTTCTCCTTCAGTGGGTCAAGTTGATAAAAGCCTCTTCTCACGCAGATATGGATAGCCAAGTACAAAGCCTATGCACGACTTGCTTGCACGTTTAAGGCAGTGTGTGTGTGTGTGTGTGTGTGTGTGTGTGGACGAAATACACAGAGACAAGGGTCCCTGTTCCTTTCCCATTCCCCACTTCTGCATATTTTACAGGGGAAAGCAGCACTTTCAATGGGCCGGTGTATGTGTGGCTCCTGTGAGCAGATACCCATGCAAAACGTCATCCAATAAATGACTGTAAGTAAGGTAATCCCTTCTGCAGGCACCAGCCCAAACTCCACTTTCAACTGGAAGGGAAGGAACAATGTGTGTGTACACACAGAGAGAGAGACATAATTTAACACACACAAAGTAATCCAGCTGCAATTCATCACTGCAAGATTCCCCCACCCCCACCCCCCCATATAATAAGTAAAGCAGATTTGGGCCAGGGCTTTTTAATAATAATAATAATAATAATAATAATAATAATAATAATAACCCTAACATTTCTGTTGGCAGGGCAGCCAAAAAGGTCCATTGCCTTAGTCAGGCAGGGTTAACAACCAACTGCTTCAGACCTCTTGGAACAAAAGGTGTCTTTCCTAACCCCTTGCATTACAGGGAAAACCATTTTGTGTGTGTTTTCCTTCACTTCCCCCACCCCACTCCCTGCTTTCCGGGCAGCTGCTTAGGAGACCGAAAATACACCGAGGAAGGCCGGCGAATAGTTGCTGCTGCAAATTCCACAAGAGATAGCACCCTGGAAAAGGAGGTTGGGTTGGAGTGGATAGAGGAAGAAGGAAGGGGGAGAAGACGGTCTTGAAAACTCATTTGCAAAACAGCCTGAGAACGTACTTTTAGAAGAGAGCAGCTTGTGGAATCCCATTAGCTGCTGCTGTTGCAGGAGCCATGTCAAGGAGCGTTTGCCTGCTGTGTGTTCTGTATTTTTCATAGCCCCATTAGTGCTTGGAAGGGCATCAAGTGAGGAGGGGGAAGCAAGCTGACATTCCTGGTAGAACTAGAGATATTGATCCTAAAAAGGGCATTGTTAAGAGAATTTTTACCAAACAAGGAAAGCCGTGGGACCCACCACACACATACAAACAAGGAGGGGAGAAACTGCGAGGAGGGGGAGTCCTAAAAGCCAACCAGATGCAAAATGTCCCTCCGATGAATCCCGCTGTTCTTTCTCAGAGGCCAGACTGTGGGGTTAGGTATTCCACTGGTGCTATAACAATATATGTACATAAAGGATAGATATATCTGGAGAAGCTACACCTGGCAGGGTGAGGATGGGGGGAAAGGAATTGGGGGGGGCATGGGGGAATGGAAGATGCTCAAAGGGACCACCCAGTGGGTTAAACGGCAAGCTAGCTTACCCATTGATATTACCACAGATGAAAAACCACTGCACAATTGCAAGCTAAGAGCATCTTGCTGAACCAGCCCATGGTTCTGTTTGGTCCAGAGATATGACCCTCCAGATGTTCTTTGACTTCAGCTGCCATCCGTTGTGGTCTGACAAATTAGTGGAAGTCTGTCACATTCCAAAGGCTGGGGAGAGAGATTCCCAGCTGTCAGCAACCGTAACAGTGTTATTTTCTTAAAGCCCCCGACTTCCTTTTAGCTTCCAGATGATAGGCCCATTAATGGTAAGCAAATCAGCCAAATCACGGTTACACAGCCTATTAAGAGCTGATTTGGCCATCTTGGCTGATTTCACAGGCATCCCCTGCAAGCTCTGATTTACATATGGAAAGCAGGCTTCAAGAGGTACCCCTTCTGATCCCATGAAACTGTGGACTGGATATTAATCAGTTCAGTTCCAGGCTGCTAGACCACCCCTCATCTTGGCTAGAAGAATGAGAGCACGAGTTTAAAGGTGAGGAGTAAAATGGCTTTTTATCGCTCTCTCTACAGCAAATCTTTCCCATCATGCCTGCTGCATGGAGAAATGCTGGTGCTATTAGGAGTTGGAATTTAAGCATTTTTAAAATAAAAACAACAACACACACACACACACACACTAAACCTCCCAGCCCCTTGTGTTTACTGAATGTTACTGACAGGAATATGACATCATTAGAAACCAATGGGGAAACTCCATTTCTCTGCTGGTGAGGTCTCCTGCTATTTCACATGGTGTTTTAGCAGCTCAGTAATAGGATACAGATCAAGCACACTCAGTTATCAAAGTGTAGTAAATAAGATTTTAGTAGTCATCTGGCACTTATTTTATATGTTATAGCCATCCTTTAAAAAGAAATTAAAATTCAAGAGTCGGGGTATTTAATGGCACCAGCAGCTTTCTGGCTTTGGCTTTCTCTCATCTGATAATAATAATAAAGGAAATAAATAAACATGCTTCAGTTACAAGGGGAAGGAAAAAAACAGAGTTTGGTGGTGTAGGGAGTAGGGGTGAGGTAAACTGGATCACTTTTTAGATTTATGGCCAAAAGCAGAAGCCTTAGAAGCTGTAAGGGTGGAAAGGAAGTTCTTTGGTACTTTGAAAAAGACCAGCGCCATCTTAAGACTGTCCTCCTCTCATCTGACATCCATGCATTCAGGCAAAGCTATGAATAAAAACAGAGAGCATGGGCTCTCTGTCTGTCCCTGAGCTCCCTGTGTGGTGCTAGGGCTCTGCTTCAGCATCAGAGAGCCTTGACACCTCCTGGCTCCCTCCTGCTCTCTCCTCCTTCCGTCATTTCCTGACCGTCTCCTTCTGACTGTTCCCGCTCTGACTCTTCTCCTCCCCCAGACTCAAAGGCATTCCTTGGCAGTCCCATGACAATATGTCAGATGCTACATCTGGTATAAGGGTGTTTCATTACCTAAAATGCACACTAGCACTTCAAAAGAGAGGCCATGAGATGCTACCTTCTCTACCTATAGTTCTGGCTCCAAAACTATTGGTCTCTCCCTGTTCTCCAGTAGGCAACTCATGGACCACATCTGGCTATTGATGCTCTCTTATCAGCCTATACTGCTGTTTATTTTTCGTCTGCTCTCTACCATGTTGTTGTATCCAACCGACTAACCATCAAGGATACTTCTGCATCTCCTTAGGGCCAAAGTGATGCTGAAGGCTTGTTGTTGTTGTTTGTTGTTGTTTAGTCGTTTAGTTGTGTCCGACTCTTCGTGACCCCATGGACTAGAGCACGCCAGGCACTCCTGTCTTCCACTGCCTCCTGCAGTTTGGTCAAACTCATGCTGGTAGCTTCGAGAACACTGTCCAACCATCTCGTCCTCTGTCGTCCCCTTCTCCTTGTGCCCTCAATCTTTCCCAGCATCAGGGTCTTTTCCAGGGAGTCTTCTCTTCTCATGAGGTGGCCAAAGTATTGGAGCCTCAGCTTCAGGATCTGTCCTTCCAGTGAGCACTCAGGGCTGATTTCCTTCAGAATGGATAGGTTTGATCTTCTTGCAGTCCATGGGACACTCAAGAGTCTCCCTTGTCATGGTAAAGGGGCTTGAACAACTCAGAGAAGCTATGAGCTATGCCGTGCAGGGCCACCCAAGATGGACAGGTCATAGTGGAGAGTTTTGACTAAACGTAATCCACCTGGAGCAGGAACCGGCAAGCCACTCCACTATCCCTGCCAAGAAAACTCCATGGACAAAGACAATAGGCTCAAAGCTAGAGATGGGGAAATCTATCCATTTCAGGTTTCTCTCACTTTCTCATTTTTCCAATCTTAAATTCGGTTCACCACATTTCCACGTGTTTGTGAGTTATTGTTTTCAAAGTGCTCGTGAAACTTTGTCAGCATTTTACGGTGCATTTTCCTTAAATACACATCTTTGCATGCATTTTCCCTCGATACAATGCCTTGTGTGTGCTATTTTCACCGATGCTTGCAATTCATATGCACTATCCTCTAATATACAGCTTTTTTTTGTACACACAAGTTTTGAAGGATAACTTCCTTTTGGTTTGTGTATTCTTCCAGAAAGTGTGAATTAGGTAGGCTTGCATTAAACTGTGAACCGAACTGAATTTCTCCCCATCCCCTGAGGATGGCATTCCGTATTTACTCACAAAACATCTGTCAACCACATGTTACCATGGTAACTGAGCACAGCATGCAGCAAGATGCCTGCGCTGGATGTTTGCCAATATATTTCCCCCTCAGCATCCATCTTTGGCATTCTTTAGGGCTGTGAAGCAGTATGGTTAGTTGACTCCAAGCCATGCCTTACTGGAAAAACAATCATAGCTCCTCATTTCCAGAGGGAGGGAGAAGAAAAACCAAGCTCACAACTCTGTTATGCTCTTTGTTTGTTTGTTTGTTTTTATTTAACAAAACTTATATACCACTTGATTTTTTTTAATAAAAAAACACACACACACTTCTAAGTAGATGACAAAAACAAAACATTAACACTATTGATTTTAAAAAGTTACAAACAACTGTTCGAAAACGCTCAAAAGATTATTAAAATCAATAGTAACCACAGAGAGATAAAACCCATGCAACGTCTATATGACTGGATAGGCTCACTTAAACAAAAGTAACTAAAAATTTCAAAATATAAACCAAGAAAAATGTTTTAAGCAGGCACCAAAATGAATAGAGCACAGGAGCCTGCCTGATGTCAATGGCATCTTGTGAGTGGATATGGAAGTTACCCAGCAGTATCACCTTGAGATCCCCCAACACAACACCAGAGACTCCCTCAGCCAGCTTGGGCAGGGATGCCGCTGGGGAACAGGGTGACTGAATGAGCCTCCTCAGCACATCTGGGATGAATGGACATTGTCTTCCAGGTGAGCAGATGAGTGGTGGAAGCTGTCATTCCCCCCCCCCCTTGCATCAGAATGGGTACCATGGGCTAGGGCAGGGGTCAGCAACCTTTTTCAGCCACCATCCCTCAGACCATGTGGTGGGCCGGACTATATTTGGGTGGGGGGGGGGGGATGAACGAATTCCTATGCCCCCCAAATAACCCAGAGATGCATTTTAAATAAAAGCACACATTCTACTCATGTGAAAACATGCCGATTCCCAGACTGTCCGCGGGCCGGATTGAAAAGGCGACTGGACCACATCCGGCCCCCGGGCCTTGCAGTTCTTGATTCTGTAAATCCATGACAGACTGCTGGAACGTCCTACAACTTTCTTTTCAACCTGCGGGAAGAGAAAAGCAGCAGCACCATACACACATGTGCTGCATCTCCTGGCTTTTTAAGGCCAGGAAAGGAAGCATGTGCGCATGGTACTCACTCATTTGGCATTTGGGTTTCAGTAACTGATAAGTGTATGTGTGTTAGAGGGTGACATTTTTTTCTTCTCAGACTGTACCATGTTTGCATACTATCAGCAAACTTCAGTATTGCAGGATCAACTTTGTTTTACACTAGAACTCCAAGGGTGCTGATGCCAAGGTTGCAGGTTCGATCCCTATTCCTGCATTGCAGGGGGCTGGACTAGATGATCCTCAGGGTCCCTTCCAGTGCTAAGATCTTCCTTAAAAAAAGATGGCACAAAATCCTTTCCTGGTGTTCCTCTTTGCCCTTTTTTTTTTTTAAAGGATTGCATTATTTGCATACTCTAAAACCAATTGCAAGGTTTTTATTTATTTTGCAGATAAGAAAATATGCCAAGTGTGACCTGTGTTCGTTGTAGATGGCTGCTGTGGTAGCAGCCCTTCTAAACATATTTATGGAACTTTCCTCTTCTTTTAAATTGTTGCAGGTGAAACAAGGAGCATGTCATTGCAGCACCCTCTCCAGGACAGATCAAGAATTTCATTCCCCTGCTGATTTGTGGGGCGTGAGTGTTTAAAGTTTGGCAGGGCAGATGAGAATTTCAAAACTTTGTTTATTGCTGGAATGTCTTAAGTAGTTATTATATATAATAATATTATCCATTTTTAAACACAATTACTATGGAGTAAGCCGCATTGAACATAGTGGAGTAAACACCTGAGTGAATGCATAGGATTGTAGCAGTAGGTATTGCTACGTATCCTCAGATGTCGAAATGTGCTCAACTAAAAATCTAAGACTGCTAGCCTAACTACAGTAACTCAGAAAAAGCTGAACAGGAGAAACATAATACATATTTATTTTTTACATCTATATTGTTGTGGGTTGGTGGGGTGTCAATCTGGATGGTGCCCTGAGCCCCTTCCAATTCTTGGGATCCTGTCCCCAGTTGGGGGTTAGATTATTAGAATCTACTACAGGAGGTTGCTGAACTTATCAGATTGAGGGAAGCCAATGGGAAGTGAGTGAGACAGTTCCCCTGCAGGCAAAAACAGGCTCTGGAAGATTGAGCAGTCAAGACCAACAGTGGGTCCAATGGTCAAGAAGGCAATTTCTGCATGTGCTTTAGAGCAGGGGGAGGCAACCTAAGGCCCAGGGGCTGGATGTGGCCCAATCGCCTTCTCAATCCGGCCCACGGACAGTCTGGGAATTAGCGTGTTTTTACATGAGTAGAATGTGTCCTTTTATTTAAAATGCATCTCTGGGTTATTTGTGGGGCATAGGAATTTGTTCATTATTTTTTTTCAAAATATAGTCCGGCCCACCACATGGTCTGAAAAAGATTGCTGACCCTTGCTTTAGAGGGAAGTGAGGGACAGGTGGGGCTCATCTACCTGGGAAGATATCCCATCTAAGAGAAGGGAAACTCTGATCCCAAACCCCTGCTACCTTGTGGGATATCTTTTGGAGAAGGAAAGGCTAAGGAGTAAACCCTACACAAATCTGAAGCGGAGTCCCTAAGATGGTTGGATGGCGCCTTGTACACCTCCTTCTGGCAACTCCTGTGGCCGATCTGGTGCCAGACATATTGCTCTGCTTTCCTTTGGACCACATCAGCAAGGCTGAGAAGGGGGTCTTGTCATCTAAGCAGCCCAGGACCTCCATGCTCACTTACCAGCCTTGCGCCCCATGTCTGCCACTTCAGTAGCTAACACAGCGGTTTGACTTCACCCCCAGACCTGCACTCTGGGGTCTCAAGACACAGTTTTTAGGCAGAGTTGGCTAAAAAATGGAGGCGTTCTTGCTACCTTTCAGAATCTTCTGGAAACCAAGCAGATTTTGTCTGCCTCAGAAATCTGCGCCCAAAGTTTCCTTCCTTCTGTATATCACATTCAGTTGTTTCTTCCATATTTTAGGGGGAAATTGGCCTTTCCATCTACAAACAGCAGATTCTACGGCTGTCTTGAGGAATGTTATCTCATGAATGAACCAGAAAGTTTTGCCATTAGTCACTGAATATTTACATAAAGTTAGGATGTTAATAACAGGTGTCCTGAAAACATTCCCCAGTTTGTTGGTGTTACAGGAAACTCCCCCCACCCCACCCCAAGGCACACAGCCTGTGTGGTATTTTTTTTCTAGCCCAGGCACAGATAAATCTGTTACACAGGCCACAAACAATATTATTGCTTTGGTTTTAAAAATAAAGAAAAGAACTCTTTAAAAAATTGTAACTGGATACAAGTGCAAGCAGTGAACGTTTGGCTAACAGTAACTGACTGACAAATGAAGTAACTCCAAGGAATTCTGGAATTCCGGCTGATGATCTAACATGATGTTCCAGGCTTAACAACCCCCTGTGGTGGGGAGTGAAACTAAGGCCAAGAAATTGCATCGGATGGAATTAAAGCAATCAGCGGCTCAGTCCAGAATTTCAGTTTGAATTCCCAGTTCCAAGTAAGCTGAAAGCCTTTAAAAAGGAAATCAAGCCAAAAGCATTTGTGTTCATTCAGACATTTCAAGTCCATTACAAACATGGCTACCCCCACCCCGAAGTCCTGGGAACTGTAGTTGACCCCCCTCGCAGAGCTACAATTCCCAACTCCTTTAACGAACTACGGTTCTCATTGTTCTTTTTGGGGAGTCATGTGCTTTAAATATGTTGTGTGTACACAGCCAAACAGGAGGAGCCTTGGAGCTCATAGATACCTACACGTGCAGAAATAATCTTGATTATTCCTTGTAGGAGAAGCCCGGGGGGAGGTGGCAACACGAGCACATGCCTTTTCTGAAATGGCTCCTTGCTTGTGGAATGCTCTCTCCAGTGAGGCTCGCCTGTTGCCTCCATTACATATATTTACATACCGTCCAACTTTTGGTGACGGGAAAACAGGACATCCACGCGCTCTCCTCCTCCTCCCCCCCGCCACCGCGCTCTCTTTCTCCGCCACGCCCCCCTACACCCGAACCACGCCCCTCCAGCTCATGCTGTTCCAAAGCCTCCCTCCTGCTCTCTTTGAATCTGCCTCCTCCGATGTGAACGACGGAACCCTCAGCCAATCAGCGGAGTACACATCCTCCCAGCCGCTCCTCCCTTTTGTTGGAAGCAATGTAGCCGGGGGCGTACCATGAACGGAATAGGAAGGGGGGAGAGAGAAAGAAGGAGAGGAAAGCAGCTGAGCTTTCGCTCCACTTATTTCCCCCGAAGTTCGAATCTCCGTGATTTGCCGTACCGTTTCCTAGGCGCGGAGGGAGCGAGGTAATCGGACGCCGGGGTGCTCCGTGAACGGCTGTCGTGATAAATGGTACGTTCCGCAGCTCCGGGCGGAAGTGGGGCTCTCCTTGGACCTTGGCGTGCGGAAGGCGGCGGCGGCGGAATAATGGCGGCCCCGGGTAAGGAGCGGCGCTGAGGTGGCGGCGTCGGCGTGGGGAAGGGGCTGCGGCCCTGTCGAAAGAGCGGCTTCTCTTCGCGCTTGCAGAGGGGCTGGACACCGAGGGGCGCAGGGTTCTCCTCAGGGAGGCCTCCGGAGGGGCCTGGGCACGGTCGGAAGGGCCGCTATGGCGCTTTGCCGTTAGGCTTGCGACCCTCTCATTGTCCCCAATACACACACGGGGGTGGGCAAGGCCGGTGAGGAGACTGCAGCGCTCCCTTGCCTTCCTGTGAGCAGGTAGAAATGCAGCCGGTGAAGTTGGGTGGTAGGAAATAAGATATTCCCATGCCGGATTTCTGCCTGTCGAAGACGAAAGGAGCCTTGCAGGGAAGCAGCCGGCTCGCGTTGAAATGCAAGCAAAGGGCTCTCTCTCCTCTCCCCCAATCCTGGATAATTTCTATGCTGCAGCATAGAATGAATGCTCTCGGAGGTCTACACTGGTGGCCCATCTGCCACATGGCCGAGCGCAAGGTGTTAACTATGGGTATATGAAGCCCTTTACAACTTGGGGGCAGTTTGCCTTACCGGATCGCCCTCACCCATTTTGCAACAGCTTCGAGCAGATGAACTGGCGATTTTATTACATTATACCTGCACCGCATCTGGGTGGCTTTAGTGTGGTGGCACTGACATTTTGGTCAGCTGACCAAGGGACCTTGCTTCCCTTAACCTCCCTCGCCACAGACTGGTAGAAAACAATGGCAGGATGAAAGTGGCATTACATGAACACATACGCAAATATCATATAGTAATAGAGAACACATAAACCCTTCTACATTAAAAAGGTCAAGATTGATAAAAAGGAATGTAAGGCACAATCATGATATGTGCATCAAATTGTTTTGTTGATTGCACAGTTTGGTGGCCATGTGGTGGGACCTTCTATCTAAGGTGTCTGAATATAGCTAGGTAGATAGCATAATCACCTGCTTCAGTAAAGAAGGCTATTCAGAAGGCTGTATTCTCCATGGAGACATTAATGAAACACCTATTAAGGTTCCTACCTCTTTTTTCTTTATTTCCAGGGTATCTCACCATTTTCATCTTGGCCTTAATATTTGTGGCCAGCTTACAGGCTCTGACTCCTAGCCATTATCTCACAAAACATGATCTTCAGAGGCTACGAGCTTCCTTGGAGCGTCCCTTTACTGATCTGGAAGGAAGTTATTACTCCATTGTAGGACTGAACAAATTAGGAGGGCAAGTGGCTGATGAAAAGGTAAGAATGTGTCATTGTGGAGTTCAGAAAGTTATCAGACTATGAAGAACGAGCTGTAAGTATCTGTACATCGGTAAACCAGCATAGAATCTGTTTAACTCTGGCAGGTAATAGTTGCTTGGTTTGTTAAAGACATTCTCTGCTGCCTGGTGCATTTGCAGAGCTCCTCAATCACAGTGCTATGTGGTAATATCAGGAGCGTATCCTGTTTTATGTAAAGCAAGGATGGGAAATGTAGCACAAGTCTATGGTTGTGATTTTCTCTCTCTTTGTGTGACATGAAGAGAGCAGAGATTGGCAGATAACCACAAAAGAGACAAATTGAGAGAAAGAGAACTAAAACAGACAGTTGCCAGTGTGGTGTAGTGGTTAAGAGCGGTAGTCTTGCAATCTGGGGAACCGGGTTCGCATCTCTGCTCCTCCACATGCAGCTGCTGGGTGACCTTGGGCCAGTCACACTTCTCTGAAGTCTCTCAGCCCCACTCACCTCACAGAGTGTTTGTTGTGGGGGAGGAAGGGAAAGGAGAATGTTAGCCGCTTTGAGACTCCTTCGAGTAGTTAAAAAAGCGGGATATCAAATCCAAACTCTGCTGCTGCTGCTGCTGCTGCTGCTGCTTTGGAAATACAGTGCAGTATTATGATTGCTGCTCACTTTGGTTTGTTCCCTCTTCCAGAAGGAGAGGGTCTGTACATAATGGCTTGGATCCAAAGATACCCTTTTGCAAGCAGAAAGCCTCTTCCTTGGAAAAGAGTTCTCTGACAAAAGCAGCACAAACTTGTTCCATTTGAATAAGCTTTTGAACAAACATTCTCAAGACCTCTCTATAGCCTTTGAAAGTATGTATGCTACAGCCTTCACCATGTTTCCCAAATTCTGGCATTGCCCTCAGTCGTTGTGCTGCACTGTGATAAATCTTTCGCTAGCTAGCTTGTGCAATAGTTCATAAAAAGCACATAAGCATTTTCTCCTTCTGCTTACAGATCTTTGGATCCAAGCCATTGGAGCTAGGTACAGGTGGCATGGGAAGCAGTGACATCCAAAATTCAGAAGTCTTTCCTATGTTGCAATCGGTTATTTAGACACACAATCCTATTGAAATCATTGGCACAGTGCACGCCTAAAACATAGGATGAAAAAGCAAATAATTCAAGAAGAGCAGTAGTGTTGTATCCTGAGAGAATTGCATCTACAATATTTTACTGTAGTAAACATGACCAACATGTTGTAGAGGCAGCCAGATTTCATCAGGAATACTGTAATGTTTTTGTGACCAGTTTAAATTTTACTAGTGTAGCCATAACAATACTGTCTATGGGAGTAATTCAGTGTCCAACACCAATAGATAAAATGCATTCACTGTAAATCCCTTCTTAAACGATAAAAAAAATATTTGGACAGGGCTTGGAGATTTTAATACTACCACATGACACAGAAAGATCAGGAGTTAGTATTGTTCATATACACTACTAGGATCTTGCATATGAGTCTTTCAAGGGCAAGAGTATGCAGGAACTGGAAACAGCTTTGAACAGAGTATTGGGTTAGAAATGGGAAAATGCAAAATTAGATCCCTACTTGGTCACGAAGCTAACCAGATGGCCTTGAGCCACACACTGTCGTCTCATCTGTTTGGGAATAATGTAGTGGTGAGTAATCTTGTGTACTGTCTTAGGTTCTTGTCTGCTGCCTTGAGCTCCTTGGACATAAGTGAAAGAAAATGTGCTGTTTTTGACAGCATCCTGAGCCCAAGACAGAGTCCACCAAGGTTGTTAGAATGCAGCTCCCATGGTTCACCCCACTGCTGACCATTCATTCCAATTGCCTTTTATTGAATCAGACTATTGAGCCACTTTGCTCAGTAATGTTTACATTGACAGTTTCAAGCTGTGGGTTGGAGATAGTTTGCACCTGGACTTTTATGCATGCCAAGCAAGTGCCCTAAACCAAGGTCCTTTCCTGCTGCTTTTTTATTGCTTTTGCTTATCACTTCTTCAGGCTACTTTAAAAATCCAATTGTTGCCTCCTTTTTGCCATTTCAAATAGGTAGCTGTTTTCTGTTGCATTGTAAAAAGTATTTTATCTTGTGCTGAAGTTCTTGGGTGTTGTAACAGAGTTCCACCAGTAGATGGTGCCAAGGCTTAACCTGCTTCCTTTTTGTTCTGTCTTTATGTATGTAGTCTAGTTCCCCAAATGGGGGTAGGGTAGCCAGCACATTATAGGAATTACTTTAATTACCCCACTTAAATACACCCATTTGATACCTCCTCCCAGTTGCTTTCTGCCTGCTGTCAGCCAAAATCACACAAACCTGAAGAGGGAGCAGCCTCATCCTAGGAAAAAGAGAACCTGCCCACCCCCTTACATTCATGCCTGCTTTCACTTGAGACCCATCAGCCACAGGAGGAATTGCTTTGATGCTGCCTTCCTAATAGAGGTAGCTCAGTAAGTACATCACTGAGCAAAATGGATTCTCGTTTCATGTAGAGAGGCCCTTGATTCTCATCCTTGGCAGTGCTGGTGCAAAAGAGCAATAGCTGATAATAAGCAATCACCTGCCATCCAAGCCCCCACCCCACAGACACCAAAAAACCCTCAAACTGGAACTTGCACATACAAAGCATGTGCTCTTTTATTGAGCTGTATGGTCCCTAGGCCAGCTAATGTATCAGATGGGTCCTAAATTTGCATTTAGATTTGTGAGCACTGTCATAGGAACATAGGAAGCTGCCTTACATTGAATCAGATCATTGGCTCATCTAGTTCAGTACATCTACAATGAGTGGTAGTATCTATCTAAGGTTTCAGACAAGAGCGTTCTCAGCCCCACCAGGTGATTGAACCAGGGACCTTCTGCATTCAAAGTAGATGCTCTGCCACTTTGCCCCTGGCCTTCTACTCTGTGCACTCTGGGCTTTTACTAGAGAAGCCATAGTTGTTTTAAAAAGGAACCAGTTTAGGTCTCTCTCTCTCTCTCTCTCTCTCTCTCTCTCTCTCTCTCTCTCTTTTGCAGGTGATGGGGGACACTGGCGTGGTAGAAAGTTCCATTATGTTTTGAATGTGGCTTTGGGAAATCAGTTTGTGTGGTTGCATCTGATGGTTTGCACAAGTGTTTGTAGTCTTGGGAAATATATTTGTGAATTCTTCTGTGCTAAAGCCTTTCATTTGTTATTTGCTCACCTTGAATATATTCCTCAGAAATTCTGCTTCTAATAACCATTACTATTTTGTTATTGTTTTTTCTCTTTATATTCTTAAGTGACACTTGTGTTCCTTTTTGAATCAATAGATATCTGTAGATTGAATGTAATACCTGTATGTGTACAGTCAGGATGGTTAATTATATATTTCTTTATGTGTATGTGCAGGCTGCCTGTAACTTCATAAAATCAAAGGTGGATCCCAATAGTGTTGATTCCCTCTTCTATGCTGCACAGGCCAGCCAGGCATTGTCTGGATGTGAGGTGAGTTTAATTCTTTGTAGAGGAAATGGTATTAATTCTCCTGTTGTGCACATCTGTCTTCCTGAGACAGGCAAGTCTGAAGGATTCCTTACCCTTACCATCAAATTGCAATTCATAGGTAAAGGACCCCTGGATGATTTAAGTCGAGTCCAAGGCGACTATAGGTTTGCAGCGCTCACCTCACTTTCAGGCTGAGGGAGCTGACATTTGTCCACAGACAGCTTTCTGGGTCATGTGGCCAGCATGACTAAACCGCTTTTGGCACAACGGAACACCATGACAGAAACCAGAGTGCATGGAAATGCCATTTACCTTCCTGCCGCAGCGATACCTATTTATCTACTTGCACTGGTGTGCTTTCAAACTGCTAGGTTGGCAGGAGCTGGGACAGAGCCACGGGAGCTCACCATGTCACGGGGATTTGAACTGCCAACCTTTTGATCAGCAAACAAGCCCAAGAGGCTCAGTGGTTTAGACTGCAGCGCCAGCTGCATCCCTTGCCCTGCAATTCATAGATGAAATGCTGAGCATTTCTGACCATGGCTTATGAATACTGCAAAACTAACGGTGGGAAAGAGGGCTGTTTAACAATGAGACAATGTTTATCTTTCTTAGATTGCCATTTCAAATGAAACGAGGGAGCTGCTGCTTGCCGCTGTCAGTGAAGATTCCTCCGTCACCCAGATCTACCATGCTGTTGGAGCCCTGAGTGGCTTTGGGCTCCCACTTGCCTCCCAAGAAGCCCTGACTGCCCTGACTTCTCGTCTCAGCAAGGAAGAGAACGTCTTGGCGTAAGTCTTTTAGGAAATGAAATAGTTAACTTGCTTGCCTGTGGGTTCCTTCTGTCATTCCACTTGCATGCAGCCACTCTGTTTGCATCTGCAATTCATTTGTAAATGAATCTGTATATTTGGAGGTATAATGATAACAAGTTGGTACACTGGTTAAAAGACTAGGGTTGAAGGAATGACCCAGCTATCGTGTTTTCATTATTGTTTTAGCATAAGCTATTAACAGCACTGTGGATTAATGCAAGAAATAGTTCCTGGACTTTTGCGGGGAGGGGAGGCTTTGCTATACACATTTCAGTTGTGTAGTTGTATGTATGTGTGTGTGTATAGAGGGAGAGAGAGTGGTGGGGGCACAAGTAGGATACATTAATTGTAGAAACTATGGCAGAGTTTAGAATAGTGGTTTGGCTTTCTTAGTGGCTACTGAAGCAGGGCCTAGTTTCAAAAGCACTCTGTTCATATCTCTGGCAAGCCTACTGGGTGGGGGAGAGAAAGAGAAATGGGCCTGCATCGTACAGACTGGTTTCCACCATCAAATTGCACAAATTGTACAGGGAGAGATGATAAGAGGAAGTTTAGGCTTTGAATCTACAGTAATTAAAATCAATCTTCCTTCAGTGACCACATGTGAAGTATTGAAATCTGAACATTATTTGACTTGGTTTTATTTTTATTAATAAAAATACTAATTTTAGGTAGGTTTCTTTCATTGTGCTGTTTTTGATGCCTGCTTAGAACTCTTTATTTTTAGGTGATCCCAACTAGACATGTAGTTATATTATGTCTACTTGTTTTTAAAGTCCACATATTTTATTGGTATTTTTATGACTATTTTGTATCACTTATTGTAAACAGCTTGGAAAAAACTTTTTTATTAAGTGTGTAAATCTTCTTAGTTAGATAAATAAATCTTTAGCTTAGGGTATAATACTGAATTTCTTCCAATTCAATAAGATGTCAGCTAAAGGTCTGTACCATTCCATGCATCCCCTCTGCCAAAGGCACTTTCATTCCCTGACTCAACAGACAGTGATAGTTTGTGGTTTTTATTTGATGTTTCTGTTCTTGGCGAATATCTTTGACACCTCTGATGAGGCCAGTAGTCTGCTCTTAACTGGTGAAAATTATATCTGTATCTAGTCTTTTCTCCTCCTCATACTCTGGTTTCTGTTGTTTCAGAACAATTCAGGCTTTGCAGACTGCTTCATACTTGTCCCAGCAGGCTGACTTAAGAGGCATTGTGGAAGAAATAGAGGTATTTATTACAGGTGTCTGTTTATTTTTATGACGCACCCTTCATCTCAGAAAGCCCCAACATGACCCAAAATATAAAATCAGTTAAAAACCATGCTGTAAAACAGTTAAATTTATTACAAAACCATGCAAATATACAGGAAAGATCAAACAGCACTCAGCTTCCATCCATTCTAAATGCTTGATGGAAAGAAGAGTCTGCTTTCCAAAAACACAGCCAGGCAAGTCGTCTCTCAGTCAGGGAACGGCATTCCATAATTTGGGGCCAATCCAGAGAATCCCCTGTTCCTGTTAAAAGATAACCAAGGTTCCACAAATGATGGAATTTGTTAATGACACATCCACACCATACATTTAAAGTGCATGTATACCACTATAACAGTCATGCACCCCGCCCAGAAAAATATATTCTGGGAGCTGTAGTTTGTCCCTCAAAGCTACAGTTCCAAGCACCATTAAGAAACTACAACTCCCATGATTCTTTAAAATCCATGTGCTTTAAATATATTGTGTGCATTTGACCTAACTGTCTAACTTGACAGTCATTCCAGCTTTCCTTCAAAAAGCAACTTGATCCTCGTGGCAGTAATTAAATGGTTTTGATGATTAAATGGTATATAAATCTTGCTCAATAAAGAATAACCCTGTGTAGTGGCAGAGAGACTGCATGGTGCTCGTTTTCATATTTGCTTCCAGAAAAAATCCGTTTGCAAATAACAAACACAGAAATAAGCACTAAACTTGTGCTACATTCTGCTATATTTCTGGAAGTGGCTTTTGCATCATGTGAAAGTTCAAATACAATGTATAAGAATCAGGGAAATGTCAGGAAAACTGAATAAATGGTTGTATGAATGCAGCCCTGGTGGCTGTCATTCAACTGCCTCAAAGTTCATAGAATAGAATCATAGAGTTGGAATAGACCACAAGGGCCATTGAGTCCAACCCCCTGCCAAGCAGGAAACACCATCAGAGCACTCCTGACATATGGTTGTCAAGCCTCTGCTTAAAGACCTCCAAAGAAGGAGACTCCACCACGCTCCTTGGCAGCAAATTCCACTGTCGAACAGCTCTTACTGTCAGGAAGTTCTTCCTAATGTTTAGGAAGTTCTTTGTTATAATCCTGTTCTAGGATCTTGTTGCCCGACTGGATGACCTTGGAGGGGTGTATCTGCAGTTTGAAGAAGGACTTGAAGCAACTGCATTGTTTCTGGCTGCTACATACAAACTCTCCGACCATGTAGGGACAGAGCCAGCAATGAAAGAGGTACTCATTGGATGCTGCTTCTTTCCCTGATCTTCAGTACTATATATTTTTTGGGATAAGATGTGTGTGAATAATTATTTATTCAGGCATAAACTGCAAACCTGAAGCAGAAGAATTTAAACTGATGCATGAAGGAGTGAAGTAATATCTGCCATCGTTTAACCACTCTCTTAGCTAGACCTCAGAACAGCTTTTCTTTCATTAATCAAAAGAAATGTTAATATTGCCTTGTAGCAGAAGCGTAGCTGTATTGATCTGTAGTAATGGGAGGGTGTAAAGCACAGAGGTAGCGTAACAATGTAGGGCTGACCTGACTGAAAAGGGTTGGCTGTGCATTTGCAGCACATATGACCCTTTGGTCCTCATGTACCAGTGACTTCTTAACAGTCCCCAGGCCAAAAATAATTGGAATAGGGAAACAAGGCATTGGTATTTTAATGCATGTGCCTGGAAAGGTTATGACATATCCACCCACAAATTATCCTGATGATGAGCACAGCAGTGTGTTTAGAGTGTCCCCACTAATGGCTGCATCCAGTGGACACAATCCACTCCCACCAGGGTGTAGCTCCCACATTCAGAAGATTCTGATGTAACTCAGTAGAGCTCTGTGGTGTGCATCACCCCACCCTCTACCACCTGTGAATGTGCATGGGTACATGGGCAGGCATGATGTATAGGGAGTCGGGGAGTTTTGCCTTCTAAAATCATTCCCACCTCTTCTCTCTCTCCCTGGTGCAATATTCTCATGCCTGTGCATGGACATAGGGGAAAGGAGAGGAGATGGGGCTCCACTGAGCAGTGCAGGGGTGTACCTAGATTGTGCCCATTGTGTCTGTTCAATCATGCAGAGCTTTAAAAAATGACAGTTTTGGATTAGGTGTGTCTGTCCCAATTTTTTGGACCATTCTCACCCCTAGAATAATCTAGATATGCTATGAGCATATGCATTATTTTCCAAAGGAACCTGTACATTTCAGTGCATGCAAAGCTAACTTTAATGTGTGTTTGTGTGTGAGTTGGGGCAGGAAACGTTTCTTGGTGATTTGAGGTCAGGGATAAAGAAAGTCAGAACTTCTAATCTAAAGAGAATCCATTTTCTAAACTTTAGCGGCAAACTGAGTTATTTTTATGGCATAAAATAACAAAGAGATTTAGGTTCTTAAAATGCCACATGTGCTTGGGCATGCCATAGTGACATGATGGAAATAGTGCATTTTAATAAATTTAACAGGAATGACTGTAAATGAGTTTCTGCTTTAAAAAAATATGATTGATCAGGGCCTTAATTGGTGACCTCATAAAGTAGAGACAGACTTATAGAGCTTTTATGTGCTGTCCCTGGGACATGTTTTTCCCCATGGTAGGTTAAGATCCTAATCATCAAGCTCTTTCTCTGAACTAAAAATACAATTAATGTCTAGCATCTCTAATTCTAGTATAAATGATAATAGGCTGAAAATGCCCCAGGTTATGAATGGGGAGCTTACAGTCACCCTTTTTCTGCAAAAAAAACTTGATGTGGAAACACTCTTTTGCCATTGTGCTTGACACCATCATTCAGGCAAATCTAAGGTGGCAAATTATAGACTGCCAGGCATCAAACAATGGTTTTAAAAAAACAATAATTCCAAAATTGGCCCTATTAAAGATAATTACTCCATATGGATTAAAAATTATGTTGTCAGAAACTGTTGTTGTTATTGTTGTTTTGCATATAAATTTTCTTTTGTTTCAAATAATAACCAATATTAGAAGAAAACAACTTCATTTTAACTGAATGAGGCAATGCTAGTTTTCAAGCCAGTTTCAGGAATTATTTGAACCCATGGTAGAGTATGGCAATTTGCCATTCCGTTTGAAGCAGTGATGGCAGGGGTGAATTATCTGGGCCAAAGAAGATCTATCCCAGGGGTTTGAAGACTGTTTACTGAGCTGCAGGAACATGAGGAAATGGGGTGCACAAACCAATAATAGGAACATAGGAAGCTCCCTTATATTGATTCACACCATTGATCCATCTAGCTCAGTATTGTTTACTGGCAGTGGCCCTCCAGAGTTTTTGGCAGGAGTCTCTCTCAGCTCTACCTGGAGAAGCTGGGGATTGAACCTGGAACCTTGTACATAGAAGGCAGATGCTCAACCACTGAGCCACAGCCCTTCCCCCGCTCATTTTGCCCATCATCCCCCAAAGACCTTTTTCCTTGTTGAAATGTGACTATACTTAAGGGAACAACCCATATCTAGTTTAGGAAGTTTGGCCCAAACAGGAGGCAAGGCTAGAGTGAGAAATTAGCTAAAGGAGAGACAATGTGTTGTACAGTAGAACCTCTACGTACGACTGCCTCTACTTGGGCCCGATCCAAGTTGCGACCGCGGCAAACCCGGAAGTAAATACCGGGTTTCCACTATTCATGCATGCGCAGAAGTGGCTGCCGCTGTCTGCACATGTGCAGAAGCTCACTGCTGAATGCATGTGCACAACGGGGCTTCTAGCAGCGACCCGGATCAACTTACGGACAGACCTCCGGAACTGATGATGTCCATAAGTAGAGGTTCCACTGTACTTCCTTCTGTAATAAAACCATTTCTTGTCTTAATTCCTATTGCCTATTCTCTATTAAAAGAGAACATTGCATTGCTTCTCCCTCTTTCTTCCTCTCCTCTAACCCATTGGCTTCCAGGGCCTTTAGTCTGCACATGCATCATAGTTTTATGATTTTTCCTTTTTCAGGATCAAATAATCCAGCTGGTGAACGCAATTTTCAGCAAGAAGAACTTCGAGGTGCTTTCTGAAGCTTTTAGTGTGGCTTGTGCTGCAGCTTCCCTTTCCCAGAATCGTTACCATTTGCCAGTCATTGCAGTCCCTGATGGGCCTGCTGCTGTCTCCCACCACCAGCCCATTTTTAAGGTGAGTTGCTAGACTGTGATCAATTGTGTTACTTTGACCTATAATTCCCCTGAGTCTGAGAACTAAAACAGCTGCCTAGGGAAGAGAGCACTGAAACTGTCATAAATCAGGGACAGTCTACATGCCCAGGGTCATGAAGCACTCAGAGGTCAGATAGAGAGGGCTATGTGATAGAGCAGAGTATAAATTTGGAACTTGCAGAAATAGGAATAGGGGTTTCTAGGATCCAGGTGAAACTGTAACGCTTCCTTCTTGTTTTTCCAGTTGCCAAGAGGTGTAATGTTGTTGATGTAATCTTGTTATATTTGTAGTACTGAGATGTTTCGATATGTTGTTGTATTTGCTATTATGTTGCTACAAAATTGTTCTTACGATGGTTGACTTTGAGAAGTATTCCTGTTTTCTTTGTTGCAAGCTGCCTTGAGCGTGATTCTTTTTGTGGAAAGGGGGCATACAAATAGAATTACAAATGCACAAATGAAAATATTGCCCCTCATTATGTGGTGTTTTTTAATCACATAAAGGGTGGCGATGGAGGGAAGTCTGTATGCATGCTCCACCGTTGACCATTCTGCCCTGAGCAGGAGGACTGAGGAGGCTTGAGGCACCTGAGGGCTCTTAACAAGCCTGCCCCCAATCAGGAAACCTATGTTAGTGGGCTTTCCAGCCCACTACTCAATAGCATCAGCCAAGCATACTCAACCAAGCATACTCAATAGCATCTTTCAGCCCTTCCTGCTCCATGCAGTGGATATCAGACATGGAACTGATCTGACTGTGCTTCCTTATCCTCACCACCTTCTTCTAGATGCATGAATGGGCTTTCAGTAAATAGCTAGGTAAAAGTTGATGTTAGCCTTTGGCAGACGCGCACACAAAACGGGTCTGCTATCTAGCAGGTAAACTTCAGTTGCTGTGGCTGTGGGAAATAATCTAATCTTGCAAGTCTTTCTCATTCTCTAGCTCCAAGTGACCAATGTTATGTCACAGCCCCTGACTCAGGCGAGTGTGACCTTGGATCATGCAAAATCTGCTGCTACTAAAGCCACAGTCCTTCAACAGTCTGCCTTTGCCCTGTCTGGGTAAGGAAATATATTTTTGTTTTATTTTGGCTTCAGTTTTATTTTTTTCAGGGAGTGAACAGAAGACAGTCTCTGTTCTGAATTGTCTATTTCCTGGTACCCTAGGAAGAACTGAGAGAAACTGGGGCAGATAGAAAATACACACGTTCCTCAAGCATACTGTTACTTAACTAGTTTTTTTGTTTTGGTCTTTTTCCAAATTCAGAGTAGAACAGCTCTGTAGGCTATGATCAGGTGCTTTGTTTATTTGTTCATATTCCAAAAGCATCAACCAGGTTTGTGATTTTTTTTTTGTTTGTGATTTCTTTCTCCGTCCTCATAACACCAGAACATCCAATGAAGCTGAATGTTGGAAGATTCAGGACCAATAAAAGAAAGTATTTCTTCATGAAGCACATAGTTTAAATTACGGGTCTCACTTCCACAGGAGGCAGTGATGGCCACCTACTTGGATGGCTTTAAAAGATAATTGGACAAATGCGTTGAGGAGAAGGCTGTCAGTTACTGCCAGCCATGTTGGCTATGTTCTACCTTCACCTTCAGAGGCATTGTACCTCTGAATACTAGTTGCTGGGAAGCACAAGGTGCTAGAGTGCTGTTGAGGTCATATCCAGCTTGCAGGCGTCTCACAGGCATCTAGTCAACCACTGTGAGAACAGGATGCTGGAATAGATGGCCCATTGGCCTGATCCAGTGGCTGTTATGTTCTTAGTTGGTGACTCTACCTTTGTTTGTTTTGGTCACTTTGGTGCTGCTTCACCCCCAGAGACTCCATTGTCTTGCGAGACAGGTAGATGCCAGCAACAACAATATTTGAATCTGTGTAGCTTTCCTCTGTCAATTTTATCTAGCTGCTTCTCTTTTCATTGGCTTGCTATTTGAAGCAATATGTTCCAGAAGCATCATCTCACCTTCTGATGACTTTTTGTTGGACACCTGGCTACCAATATCCTGCAATTTTACCACTGTTCTTCTGTTAACAGAAATGCCTTTGAGCTGAATTTCATGAGTGTCAAGCCTGCCAGTGGGTATTACGATTTCGCAATCAGCGTCGATGGGGACAGTCGCTTTATTGCAAACAAAGTTGAGGTGGGTATATGTTTTGAATGCGTTTGGAGTCTTTGTAGTCATTGATTGGAGCCAAGTTGATTTACATTAGCTGGAAATGTTTCTTTTACTAATTTGTATCCCACCTTGCGATGTTAAAAACATTGTCAGGGCAACTTATCAAAATAATAAAATACGGAAAAATGGAAAAGATAAAAAATAGAGACAATTTTTTAAAAACAAACAAACATTTCCATCATGGATTTTAAAGCCTGAAATGATTCATTTTGGGGCAGGACCCACCTAGCATCCTCTTTCAATACCCCTGACCTTGACTCCGCATCTTCCTATGCAAAATTAGAGTGCAGAGGGGAGGGACCTTATGACCTTCCAGATATCGCTGGGCGACAGTTCTCTTCATCTGGAACCATTAGCCATGCTGGCTGGGGCTGGTGTCCGTTTGAAGTCCAGCTACTAAGGAGTCTATTTTGGAGGCACAATGAATAAAGAAACTGCCCAGCAACACTGCAGGCAAGGGTTCAAGCTTTTTTAAAAATTGGCACCTCTCAAGCAAGCTATCTCTCTCATGTAGGAAGCAACCTCGCTCTTCTGAAAAGACTTGCTGTATTTTGTACTGCTTGCTGACCGTTAACCTCTCATTCCCTGACTTTTGTGGCCTTTGCTGAAAGACCAGGTTTTTAAATCATGATCCTATTTGGTCCTTGCTCATTTAGGTTTTAATGATATAGGTGTGGTGAGGAGCTGTGTTTTCCTTATTAACATTTGGCTTTTAATATAAAGTTAAAACAAGAAGTATCTGCTTATATTTGTGTAAGAACCAGAGGTGCGTTACGTATATCTCTTTTATGCATCTTATTTTTCTCCAGTTTCCCTTTAAAAAGATGTTATTTCTAAAGTCACAGCAGTTACAGTAACTGCAAGCAACTGGTGTTTGTGTAGGTTCCTTCAAATGCTGCTTACGCTACATGTTTTGGTTTGGGGCTCTTTTGCCCTCAATTGCCTGTTTAATTGAAAAATTAGCATTTAAGTCTTGCTGCTCACTCAGCGTGGAGCAGCTCGAAGAAGGCACTTGTTTACAAGTGCTGACCTCTGCCATACATATCAAAATCAATGTGGTAATTGGAGTAATAATCTCCCTTCAAGCATCAGAAGGGGATTGATGGTGCTGCTTAAACACTCTGGAAGCATGGATGAGTGCTAGTGGTCATGCATTAATGGTGATGGCTTTGTACGAACACAGCCTCATAATAAGCCACATTGTTCCTGGAGAAAGCTGTTGGGAGAGCTGCTTTTTAGAGGCTGTCATTAGCATTAATTCTACTTAGTGCACCAGAATTTTTGACAATTATGATCTAAACTTGGAGGCTAGCGTGCTAAGCAGAAAGAGACTGCATTTCCTGACATTAGTGTGTGTGTTATATGAGTAACACACACACACACACACACACACACTTCAGAGCAGCCGTACTTTTTCAACGGTGCTATGCAATCCCTAATCCTTACTTGTTCGTACAACAGTGTGCTTGGTGCTATACAGAACAACAAGAGAGGAAGCTACATGCATGTGCACATACACACCGTTGCACTTGGAGCTTGAAGAAGTTTACCTTCCTATGTTTGTTATGCGTCAACCCCACTTAGTATCAACAGCCATTCTCCTAGTGCTGGAGTTTCCCAAATAGTGTCCACATGTATCAAGGTGCCCTTGAACCCTGTCTCCCCCTTGGTGCTTGCCAAGGCTCCCAGTATATCCTAATATTTATTTGTTTAAATAAGTTTAGGGGGTGCTTTTTTTTGTTTGGGGAGGGATTGCATATTTTTAGATGTTTGGAGGGGTTATATACTCTTTTTGGTCCGTTCTCATTGTTGTGGGTGGTAGCTGTTTTTGAAGTTTTCATTATCACCCTTTTTCTTCTTCTCTGAAATGGATTGCCCATACACACACACACACACACACACACACACACACACACACACGGATGCCAGTGGGCTCCAATGGGTGCCTTGCACTTGTGAAAGATGTTGATAAGAAATCCTGAACATGAGCCTGGGTAATTTGAGGGGAAAATACGCAGAGAGGTTTTGTCTTTCTTATAAGGTTCAGGCCTTGTACATAGCAGGGAGACATAACAAACATACAGATGAAAACTCTCTCAACACTACCTGAGCCATCCTACCTCTGTAAAGATAATGTTAAGCAGTACCTCCACCATCACTTTGGTTAACTGTCTTATTAGCAGGACAATTAACCCTTAGGTTAGAAACTGAGTGATCTTGGCTGTCGAGCTTCCCTCACTCCTTCTGAACAGCAGATGCATCATTCCACAAGTTCCTGTCCTTTCAGGAGGTTGCAGTACTTATCCCTGAACTGTGACTTGGTTAATGCACCTGCATCCATTAGCTCTGTAATCCCTTGCTCCTGTAAGTCTCTTAGGTGAGTACTTTACATGCTATTACTGCATAGGAGAGTGTGCGGGAAGGTATTCCCTTGGTTGTTCTGCTTGTCCTTCTGAACTCTGGTTCCGGTTCCTGAACAGGGTCAGCACACACACTCGTATCAGACCCGCTCATTGAGATTTCTGCTTCTTGATTGGTTGGTTGGTCTGGGTCCTTGTGTTGGCTCATGCTTGCAGGTAGGATTTATTCAGTGTTTGCTGGTTCCACGTTGCCTGGTCTGGATCTTTCATCAAAGTAAACACTGTGGCTTACTAGCACCTTGCACGTCTTGGGCTGGTGGGTTCTGGACCCTTTGCACTTTTTACCGTACCCCACCAAGGCATCTTTAGACACTCAGTCTCCCTGTTTCGAGCACTTTTCACTTGGGACATACACATGAGCTCTGATGTCACTTTGGCCTAAATTTGGTTTTGCCCAATGCCACATCTCTTGTGGGGTCGTCTCAATTGCTTTTGGTGGCAGTTGGTCCTGTAGGTAAGTAGCCGTCATGATTGCATCTCGCCAAAATGAGTTGGGAAGGTTGTCATCTACCATCATGGCTCCCGCCATGTCTACCAGAGTCTTCCTCTTTCTGCCACTTGGTTCTCTTTGGGGGGCACCTGGTACTGTGGTCTGGTGCTCAGTGCCTCGTTTGTTGCTTGAAGAACGCTTCCATTTCTTTCCCCATTGCCAGTGTGAATTATGTCTGGTTTCTGCTGGAACTTGTTGCTGGTCAACACTACAAGTTTCTCCAGCACCTCATTCTTGTGCTTTATGAGGTATGTGGTGTTGTATCTGGGGTAGACATCAATTAATGTTATGAAGTACCTGTTCCTGGAGGGATTTGGTGTCTCCATTAGTCCACTCAAGTCTCCAGTGGGCACTTGGCTCTGTTTCAGCTGATCTTGGGCAGTGGCATCTATGTCATCTTGGCCTTCATGCAGCATGCATATTTCATTTATGCAGGGCATGCTGGTATCACCAGGTCCTTTGCTGAGTGCTTCTTCACAATAATAATAATACCTTTATTGTCAATGTACAACCTTTGTACAATGAAATTAACCAAGCCTCCATACACATACACATACACATACACACACACACACACACTCAATCTCATTGCACTCTGTGTGCTTGTCGCACAACACACCAACCCTGAAAGTCAGTTGCACTATATTATTTTCCGTTCAGTAACCTAACAACCCATGGATAGAAACTGTTTTTTAGCCTGTTGGTACGACTGATTATACTTCTGTATCTCCTGGCCAAGAGTAGAAGATTAAAGAGGTGCTGGCCAGGGTGTGAATCGTCCCTGAGTATTTTTCTCACTCTAAGGCAACGATCCTTTGCAATGTCATCTAGCAGGCTCAGGGGACAGCCCATGATATGTGCTGTGTTCACCACCCTCTGTAAAGACTTTCTGTCCGTGGCTGTCAAGCCAACGTACCACACTGATACAATATGAGAGGACATTTTCTATTGTGGAAATGGAGTCTCTGTTGGGCCTTCCTAACCACCTGAGTTATATTGTTTTTCCAAGTGAGGTCTTCACTAAGGTAAACTCCCAGGAATTTAAAGGAAGGCACTCTCTCCACACACACACACACACACACACACACACCGATATACAACAGGGCTAGTTCCCCTCTCTTTCTCCGAAAGTCCAACACCATCTCCTTTGTCTTGCTAATATTTAGGTGCAAGTTATTCTCTAAGCACCATGTAGATACTTTTTGAACCTCCCCTCTGTACGCTGATTCATCTCCACCTGTAATTAGACCCATTATAGTAGTATCATCTGCAAACTTAATAATTACAGTGGATGGATCATATGAAATACAGTCATATGTATACAACGAGTACAGGTAGGAACTCGGCACACGTCCCTGTGGGGTGCCAGTGCTGAGCTTCAGGGAGGTAGATGTAACAGGCCCAATCCTCACTGATTGCATTGCCGTTTCTGTGTCCTGGGCCTCTGTGCTAGAAGTGGATGCACTTGTTGTGGGGGTATTTGGCAGGCTGTTCTGACTTTATTGTCACCGCTGATAAGCTTGCACAAGTGGTCATCTACCATTCCCATGGCTAGAATATCTTCCCCTTTCTGTTAATAATGACCTTTGTAGTTATTCAGAAGAAAGTTGCACCAGCTTGTTTTCTGTAAGACTTTATTATTAGTATCACAAATGGGTTGTTTTTAAAATGCACATGTTGATGTTTTGCAGTGTGCAGGGAGCCTGTTACCTGAGCAGTCTACACATCTCTCTTTTGTACGCTGATTCCTGTAGATTAGTACTGTTCTGATTAGCTTTTACAATCCTGTCTATGTGCCTGTTTGTGTTTAGTTGGCTTCCCTATGATTAATTTTAAGAAAAGGGACCCATTTCTATTATTAGCATTTTAAAAAGAGAGAAATATATAGGCAGTTTTTTAAAAATTGTGAGGATAACTAAAAGAGTACTTTTTGCAGGCAGCTTTATCAGAATGGAACGGAATTTTGTCATCAGAAACTAGTTTGGTATAGTGGCTCAAGCGCTGGATGGATTTAGATAGTGGGAAACCCCAGTTCAAATCCCCACAAAACTTCCTTGATGACCTTGACATTCTGGGGGACTGGTTGCTATCCTTAACCTACATCACATGGTGACTGTAAAGATAAAAAGAGGTGGGAATGGGGGAAGCATGGACGCCACCCTGAGTTCCTTGGTGGAAGGGCGGGATAAAAGTAGGTAATGATGTCACCATTCGGCACCATGCTTTATCTGCACCTCACAGTTAAATTTACTTATTTGCAGCTGAAAGTCAAGGTCTCCACAGAAGTTGGCATTTCAAATGTGGATCTCTTCACTGTGGATAAAGACCAGAGTATTGCACCAAAAACTACCAGGTAAAATACCAGTAATTCAGAAGGGCAGGACTTTGAATCCAGGCTCTTTGCTAACCTTTCTTCATGGCAAGGGTGTTTGGTTGTTTGGTTGGTTTTTTTTAGGTAGCTAGTGTTTGTGATAGGCAAAAATGCCTATATACTAAAAATGGTTAGAATTTTATCACATTCCAAGACAGTAGTCATGTAAAATCTGGGGGTGCCAGATTGCCATTGCTGACTTCGGCTACATTCACATGATACATTTTAAGCAGTATTGGCATTCCATCATTCCAGTCCTGATCCAGTCCAAACCATTCAGTCTCCACCCATCTATCTTCACCCCAACCTTTCTGAACATGCTGGGGAAAATGGTCATCTTTCAGCGGTGTGCTTGAGTCTCTTTCCTTCCCTCCTTGGAAAATCTGGTCAGTTCCCAAGATTTGCAAAAGCAAATACCCCTGAAATTGACACTATGATTAGTCTAGAGGTGGGCAATTAGCAACCTGTACATAGGCGCTCCATCTTCCTTTCTAGCAGATTTGGGGGGCAGCATAACCAGCTCCAGACAAACAGCTTTCTTGTCATGTCTCACTCATTTACTGGAAGGGCAACATTCTGGTCTGAGACTTGTCAGGCTCTTTCACCTGTCAGTATGCTGCAACTGGTACAAGTTCCTCAGCGACACTTGATTATTTTATTTTATTTTTTTCCTTTCAGGATCACGTACCCAGCCAAAGCCAAAGGATCCTTCACTGCTGACAGCCATCAGAATTTTGCCTTGTCCTTCCAGCTGGTCGATGTGAACACTGGAGCAGAACTCATCCCCCACCAGGTTAGCTGATACAGTTACCTTGTTGTACATGCTTGCTACCCATAGAGATCACTTTGGCAAGGGAGCCCTTTGGAAGGGGTTTTTCCAAGACTAGTTCATTCTGAATTAGATGGTGACAGAAAAGTTTGAAGGGAAATTCCACCATAAACAGTTTTGAAGTAGGGGATGCAGTTTATTAGGGTCAGGGGGAGACTGCAGTATTCTAGAGCAGCAGAGTGGGGCTGGATTCAGTCAGCAAGCCAGATCCTTTGAGATACAGTTCTCAGCTTAAAAACGTACCAACATGTGTACAAAGAATGCATATTCTGCGTGCAAAAAAAAGCATATTCTAGAGTAAAATGCATTGGAGTTTTACAAAAAGTCACTCTGTGCTTTCTTGTGGTAGAAAACATGGCACAACTGGAGATCCACTAAAAACATTCTGGGAAATATCCTGTGGTGAGGATCTTTGCTTCCAGCCAGAATCAGGTCCTAAATTCCTCTCCGGAAAAGTGGGTGTCATGTGACAATATACAGCCTTCTAATTACATTATGATAGTAAAGGTGCAGAATGTAAAACAGAGCGAGGTGGTCAACTTTCCTCCCCTGAGCCCTGCATAATCTGCAATGGCTTCTTTAGCGGTGTTTCCGGCGGTGGGCAGTCATTTGGAAAGTTCATTCCAAGCTCTGAAAGAAATGAGGTGGTGCCCAAAGCCTTATGATGGATGTTGGGAGATGAATGCTAGCGCGAGTTTAAAATCGCCTCTTCCTCTTCAGACCTTTGTGCGACTTCACAATCAAAAGACTGGGCAGGAGGTGGTGTTTGTTGCAGAACCAGACAGCAAAAACATCTACAAGTTTGAACTGGACACTTCAGAGAGAAAGACGGAGTTTGATTCCGCCTCTGGAACCTACACCCTGTACTTGATCATTGGGGATGCTACTTTGGAAAACCCAATCCTCTGGAATGTGGTATGTTGCTCCATTTGCACTGTGCCCTGCCTTTGGTTTTAGTGTTATGCAGAGAGAAGTAGCTGCAATGATTGGCAGATAGATCGCTATATCAGGTGTAATTTCAAGGAACCAGCTTGTCTCAGAGACAAATAAAACGGATTGCTGGATGCTGTTTCTGCATATCAAGGGCGGGCAAACAGAAATTGATACCATTCCCCTGTTGGGATGCAGTGTGCTTAACAAGCTACCTCAAATAGTGTAGTGATGTAACTTGAGGTGTCTCTGCCATATGCATCACTTTATTTCATCCCCCAAAGCTAATCACAGTTCTCTGCTCACAGTTGCTAATGGAAGTTACTACTGGTCTATTCTAAGCCTTGAGCTCGTCCTTTATTTCTTTTGCACGCAAAAAACAAAGGTGTTTTCCCTTGCTTTAACTTGCTTGGATGCAAAAGAGAGAATTTTTTTAAAAAATACAATGAGGTAACTTCATTTATGTTAATGCATTTTGACTGTGTACTCCAGGCTTCCTCAAACTTGGCCCTCCAGATGTTTTGAGACTACAATTTCCATCATCCCTGACCACTGGTCCTGCTAGCTAGGGATCATGGCAGGCCAAAAACATCTGGAGGGCCAAGGTTGAGGAAGCCTGATGTACCCAGTAACCACTTGGTTACCTCATCTGTCCTGACCCTTTTAAAAAATCACAATGTTATGATATTCCCTGTTGTGAAGTTGTTGAAGAGTTACTCCTTCTGGCCTTGAAAGTTGGTCTGGTGCAAATCCTCATCATGAAATTGCATCTGGTCAGATCCAACACTCTCAGGTTAATTTCTGTGAAGAAAGGTTGCCACCTTCAGTGTGAGCTGGAAAGCTGTAATGTTTTAACTTTATACAGAACTTCCTGTTTCCTTTGGTTTTATCTGTTGGCTATTTGCAGTTTAGTAGCGCTGCAGAGAGCTTGCTGGGGAGACCATGCATTAAAAAGGGACTCAAAAAGTACTTAAACAAGGTTTTAATAACAAAAACAAAAACTCCTTATACACTAAATACATCAACAACAAACCAGACCCAACCACCAACCCATCCCCCAGGATAATGGGAGAGCTAGGTGCTGCTCCTTATATACTATACCCAATTGCTGACACAGCTTGATTAACACAACTCAGCAGCACCTGCTATGTTTCACAGCTGCAAGACTGGGTCTTGTTATCTGCCTTGGCCCTGGCTCTTAAAGACATACACAACTTGTGAAATAATAATGAACCTTCACATTTTAAAGTGACCATTCAACATTATCTGCATACACAAAATAGAATAACTTCCAAGACTGTATGAGAAGTCTCTCTCTTTAAATTTGCCCTTACCTATTAACAGAATGAATACACATTGAATGTTTTTACTTGTGTGGTTTTAACAAGTATGTGAATGTAACCAGGTTGGTTGGGTTTGGCGAACTCATAATTCAATCTCATTGTTTATGGAAGAACTATTTTAATCTACTTAGAATGTGAAGGAAAGTTCTTTTTTGGAAATCTACGTTAGTATCATATGTTCTCCACGAGGTGTAAATCTTCATCTAGTAATTCCACTTATATATGTTCATACAATATTCACTTCAGGCTGATGTTGTCATCAAGTTCCCAGAAGAAGATGCTCCAGCCACAGTCCAGTCAAAGAGTCTTTTCACTCCCAAGCCTGAGATACAGGTACAGCTGTTAGAAGCCAGGTGATAAGTTGGCTGTATTTCTCTATCTAGGATGGGGAACCTGTGGCCCTTCAGATATTGTTGGACTCCCAAGTCCCATTACCCCCAGCCAGTATGGCCAATGAGCAGGGATGATGGAAATTATAGTCCAGCAACATCTGGAGGGTCTCAGGTGACCCATTGCTGCTCTACTTGTATGTTTTGTTTTTAGCTATTCCAGCAGTTGTTTTAAAAGTCCTCTGGTCTTAGAGGAATCTGCCCTTTTAAATGTTCTGTTTATAGAACTTGGTTTACATGCTGAGTCGGCATAATTGTGCTGTCTGTCTGTCTGTCTTGTCCTCCCTTCTCCCTCAGGTGTTAACACATGTCCATATAATCCATGTCTGAACTACTGAGGCACTTCCCACTTGCTTTAAGCTTGCATTCTTCTCTGCCATGCAGAGGCAAAAGAAAACAAATTTTATCCAAAAATGTCTTGCACACTCATCTCCTGGACAGCCTCCAAAATTAGCATTGGGAAGTGCGTTAGGATGATGTCTAGTAGGTCCCTGCCAGAAGATGGCACGCAAAGGAGAGAGCCACCTCAAGAGGAAGAGAGGCTCAGCAGACTATAGAAGCCCCAGCTTTAATGTGCAACAGTGTAAATTCCAGAATGTATCATTTTGATGTGGGTGGATGTCTTGGTTCCAGGGTTACCCTTCTTACACATTTTATCCGTGAACTCCTCTTTATAGCACCTGTTCAGAGAACCTGAGAAGAGGCCTCCCACCGTGGTGTCCAACACATTCACAGCCATGATACTCTCCCCACTGCTTTTGCTCTTTATTCTGGTAAGTTTCTCATATCCAGACCAATGTATAGCCTTCAGACAACTGATACCACCTTCTCAGCTTCTAACACAGGTAGTGCAACTCTATGGCAAGATATTTAAGGGGCAGTGCCAGCATTTTTTGCAGTGTGGCCTAGTGCTCGCTGCCCAGTAAAGCTGCAAACCCAGCCTTGCCCAATCAGGTGCCCTCCAGATTATTTGGGCTACAGCTCCCATCCCACTCAGCAAGCATGGCCAGTAGTCAGGAGTGACAGGCTGTGTAGTGATCTGCAGAGCATCAGGTTGTATATCTAAATCCCCACCTTACATATCTGCAGTAAATCTATCCCCCTTATATAGCTTTGATGGAATCATAGAATTGCAGTGCTGGAAAGGGACCCTGAGGATCATCTAGCTAAATCTCTACACTCCCAAATTTCTGCCTCCATATGGGAGTCCCCAGACTTACGTGGCGATCAATTAGACGTTTGAATGCTGGGCCACATATCTTAAACAAATACTATTTTCTGAGTGAAATTAAAAAATCTAATGTGTTGGAGGGTGAGCATTTGCACACAAGCTATATAATTAGAAGCATTTCTGAAGGTCAATTTTGTTTCGGAAAAGGTCGGTACAATCTGGATTTGGTTGTCCTCAGGGCTTTTTTGTCTAAAGTATGTTCTGTACCTTTTCAGTGGATAAAGATCGGAGCCAACATTTCCAACTTCAGCTTTGCTCCAAGCACCATTATCTTTCACCTGGGTCATGCAAGTAAGTGCCAGAGAAATTCCTCCCTATTTATCCTTTTCCACGTAGGCTTTGCAGGCCGGAGCCTGATGACAAAGTGCCTCACTACCTATTAGCGATAATGGGCATAATAGCGCTTCATTCCTCCCCCCTTCCTCCAATCTTTCAGAAACACGTGTCACCCATCATTTTTAACAGCTGTCATTAGACTAGGCTTCTCTTGCTTCCATTTAGATGCATTTGATAGCACAGTGTGTTCAGAGTTTTCATTTCAGTTGTTTATCCTTTGGTCCACCCACAATTCTGGCAAGAGAGGCTTGAGGGATGCCTCCTTATATCCCTTTATTTAATGGAAACATTAAGTTGTTTTTATGCTCCTTGTTCAGTGCCAAAGCTTAGGTTCTCTGCAGCCAATTTCTAGCATCGCTTATTTGCCTAAAGAGGACAGTTGCCTCTTTGCAACTTATTTCGGAGAAGATTGCTTTGCCTTTACAGGACATGGCTTTGGTACCTGATACACAAACACACACACACACAAATATGAACCTACTCTTTTCTTTTTACTATAATTTGTTTCAAACTGGTTTTAATACTATATTTTAAAATTGTTGTAACCCACGCTTGATACCTTATGGTGAAAGGTGGGTAATTAATAAATAAAGAAACATATGTATTTGTTATTCCTGGTGTTCCTGGGAGGCATACTGTCCTTTAAAATCCTGGGGAAACTCCTTTTAACATTCTACATCACTTCATATTTTTCTGGTGAAATGAAAAAGCAGCGCCACTATTTTAGAAATTCTGGGTTGGATTCATTCTGTTAGTGGTATCTCATGCAAGGGCTTCTGCTACTGCAACAGGGCTCCCCGCCCCGCCGCCCGATTGGCTCAGGGGTGGGGTCAGAAGAACCCTCCAGAACAAGACACAGGGGGGGGGGAGGAGGGTTCTGTCTGGCAATCTGAACTACATGCACTCGTGGAATAATTGCCATAGTGCTGTGTTGAATTCCTCCTGGTCAATCAGTGGGTGCTAGTCAACTAACTATTACTCAAGAGTAAAACCGATTGAAATTAATGAACATGACTTAAGTTAGGTCCATTAATTTCAATATGTCTATGCATCAGCTGTAGCAAGTTTCATTATAGCATCTGATTCATTTTTTCTGGTCTAGAGTTCTTGGTTCTTCCATATCCGTGCAGGGATGTTGGTTACCTGTCTACCCTGAGAAGCATAGAGGGTTGTTTAGACAGCTTGCGATGTTGGTTTGGGGTCTTAGCACTTTTCTCAATATTTAGGCTTATTGTTGTCTTCCTTTCCAAGGGTCCAGACACTGACAGGAATACCCAGTCACTGGGTATTAATATGCAGTTATCGTATGCTGCCCATTGCTGTGGATTTGTATTATGTACCTCCTTTTCAAATTCAGTCTCACCCACTATGCCTTGCCTTTTCCTAGCAATGTTGGGGCTCATGTACGTGTACTGGACTCAACTCAACATGTTTCAGACCCTGAAGTATCTGGCTATCCTGGGAAGCCTCACTTTCCTAGCAGGCAACAGAATGTTGGCTCATAAAGCAGTTAAAAGGTAAGGCAACCAAAATGGGGGTTACAGCAGAACCTGTCTCCTTGAAGAGAGCTTGGCTGAGTAGAAGACCAATCATTTAAATGTGGGGTGTTAGGAAGAAGTCCAGAGCTGAACATCTAGCTGACATTCTTAAGTGGTAGAATATGGGTAGAGATGCCTATCTGCCATACTGGCTTGTGATGTCAGTAATTAATGGAGGGCTTCTGGAGGGCCACAGAGTAGCCACCTCTGACTTAGGATATCCTAATGTTCTATAAATGAACCTGGAACTGCTACCTTGTCTTATAAGCATTTATTATGGAGACTGAGAGAAATGTAGAAGGGGCCCTTTCTGCACTGCAGGCATGGAATCTGCTAGAAACTGCTTCTCAGCCTGGTAAGCCATTTTGGGTGTTTCCACTTCCACATGTCGGCTTGGCTTCCATGTGGCCATCAAATGTTGTCAGGGATGGTGCAGAGGGAAACCATTTCAGTCGAGACCAATCAGCACAGCAAAGCTGACACAGACAAAACAGCTTTCAAATGTAGTTTCAGTTGGCTTCCTGTGGTGGTGAAGGTAGTAAAAAAGTAAAAGCAGGCCTAAGTTTCTGTTTTGTTTCTTCCAGGGCTTCTAGTAGCTCGAAAGGATAATCAAAATGGTTTGGGCATGTTTTGATGGTGCATCAAGTTTGCAATTCCTTTCTTTATTAAAAACTTAAAATAGTTATTTAGCTGTCAATACAGATAAAAGAATTCAGTTTATCCTCAAATGTCTTAATAAAAGTCCCATGTAGTAAAATTGCTATCTACATGGCTTTGCCCAGGCCAGTGTCACCTGAACCCATTGGCTCCCCATCCATCATGTCTGGGGGCAAGAATTCTCTTTGAACATGTCGCAAAAGGGTGGCAGTCCTAGATGCTCACCCATATCTCAGTAGAGTTCCTGGAAGGCCTGGTTTTGCTGCCTGCATGCTTCTCTTTTCTCTGTGTTGTCTGTTCCTTGAGCAACGTTGCTGTCCTTGCCTTTACTGTCCTCTCTGAACCTTTTCCCCATCTCTCCTTTTGGCAGGATCGCTGCAGAACAGAGCAGTAGGTTGGCAAAGTATAGAACGCTGCGGTAAAAGGGGGTTGTGCTAGTGACCAGCTCTTCCTAGAAGTAAGGGTCCTTGGACGTTGCCTGTTGCCCAGCCATACTAGCTGCTTCCATTTCATGCTTGTCAGCCGCCTCTCCCTGAGCCAACATACTCACCTGAAACCTCTTTCCACCCACCTTGTATGCCTTTGAACCTGGCATGGGGCACATTTTTTAAAATTAAGGTTCATTTTCAAGTTATCATCTCACCATTCAGATTCCTCCTTGATACTTTGGTTATGTTCCAAGCCTGCGTAAATGTCTTAATGACCATCTTACACAAGCATCCTTGCTTAGTAAGGCTCTTTACCAATTTTTAAAAAGTTTTAATTTCAACCTCTGCTTGTTAATTAATCAGTTAAAAATTAAATACTTGCTCAAAATCCAATGTTTTGTTTATATCCTGCTTTCCTTGCATTAATGGACTGAGGAGGCTCACGTGGTCTACTGAATTGCAGATCTGGCTTAAACTGCCCTTTTTAGTATCGTACCTGGGTGTTGCATCAGTAGCTAGGTCCAGCAGCACAGGATTTCACCTAAAACTCTGCAGAACAGTCATCCTTGATTCCACCACACACACACACCCCCGCACAACTGCCCAGTATCCCACATATTGTTTCCCCTTCTACATTTCCAGTCAGGCATATACCAGATTTATTTTATTATTTCATTTATATTTCATGTATTTATATTCCACCTTTCTTCCATCCTGGAGCCCAGGGGGATGTACATGTGGTTCCCAGGCAGTCTCCCATCAGGATGGCTGTGGCTCCATCTGGTACTTTGCAGAAGTAAAGAATAGTCATATTTATTTAGATTGCACACCTGTGGCTTTGAACAGTTGAGACACTTGGAAGCTTGAGTCTCAATTGACCACAAAGTCTCACAAATCCAATATTGTTTTCATGTGGCGGATAAGTCCCATCTCTGCCCTGAGATACTATGTGAAATTGGGTGGGCTGGCACACTATTTGATTTTTTTTTTTCCCCTCTGCATATGTGTAACACTTTCATTTCTCATATTTTATCCATTCATTCTGCCTGGTCTGGGAAAAGGAACTTGGAGAGCCTTCTAAGCATATAATAGCTTAGAAGCTGAAAGCTAGGTGCCAAAATACTCACGCTCTTTGCTTAAAAAAACCCCTTCTCATTCTGTAATCAGAATTAGGTAAATGTAAAAATTTTGCTGCTCAGATTTGTTTTTGAAAGAATATGGTATGTTGGCTGGAGGCAGATCAGATAGAAATGATAATGGGTTATAGAACAGAGTGTGAGAACTGTACAGGGCAGTGAAACTTCAAGTACTGAAAGCTGTCTTATAGGTTTTCCATGTTTTGACCAGCCAACTGCCCACATATTTCAAAGTTGTTGTTTTTTTAAATAGCAATGAGGGCTTGAAAGGTTTTTCTTTGAGAATGAAAGATGGTTTTTTCAAAATGCCAAATTCAGCACCGCTTCTCAGATTCTGTGGTGATACGGTGCCAACATGGATAAAATATTTTGAAGCCAATCTAGATTGTGGATATAAAACTTAGGAATGTACCGGCCATTTATTCTCCTTTGCTTTATAATGTAAGCAAACATTCTTGTAAATTCTGGGTTTTGCTCCTAAGTCTGAAAGCACAGATGCTTAAGAAGTTGTTTCACAGAAGTTGTCCCTTCTTAAATTTTCAGGAACGTATGGGCCCAAATATGCTATGTGGCCTTAGCTACAATCCTCCATGTATATATTTTGGGGAGGGGTGATGATAATCTCTTGTATTACAAAATTAGGGTTACTGTTATCATTCTGTTGAATATACTGAAAGCAGCACCCTTCACTTGCCAAAGGAAAGATATGAAGCTACCAGGAGAGAAGTATCCCAATCTTATTGAATATCTAAGAAACTGTGTTGCTTTCAGTATTATGCTCTGGGCCATAGCTAAAAGCAGATATTTGCATGGGTGTTTTTTCTTGCCAGCAACATTTTAATGCATCAGAAATGCATCTATATGTGTGTTATTCCTATTTCCGTTGTCCAGGGGCATTGCATGTCGGATTTCAGAATTTAGAGCCTTGCTATCTTAGTAACCCATCACCCTCATCCTTTAGATGCAGGTGTTCTTTATGTACTTTATACTATATTGCTTGGGGCTCAGAAAGATAATGGTCAGTTCATATTGATCTGTAAAAAACAGTTTTTGCCCTTTTTTTTGTCCTAATAGTTAAGTTTTAATAACTCAATATTGGCTGCCATTCTGTGCACACTTAGTTGAAATACCCATTAAATACAGTAGGAGCTGACATCTGAGTAAGCATCCGTAGACTGGGCTATAACAATTTACATGTTTTACCATAAACACCATTTTAGTGCATGTTTTGTGCAGTCTTCAAGCTTTTGGCCATCCCTGAATCATAATTTTCATTACGATGCTAAATTTATATATTCACTGTGCCAAAAAAGGAGGGCATCTACTTAATACATGGAATTGTTATTCTGCATCTGCATTTTTAATTTTGCAAGTTTTCTGTGTGTCCTTCCAGAACTCACTGATGCAAGAAGAAAAACTTGGAAGAAATCCAGTTTGAGCTCCAGAGGGAAGGAGCCAAAGAAGAGTTTAAAATACGGAAAAGAATTGCCTCTAATAAGGAAAAGAATTTTGTTGGATTTTTTTTTGTTTTTGTTTTTTTTTAAGGAAAAAAAAATCCCCACATTTTGTATTTAACTGACTGTTTAAGTGCTTTGAGTTATGGCATAAACACCTGCCTGCCACTAAGGATTTTAGAAATTGTCAGGCTCCAAGAATTTGTTTTCCTATTGTCTCCTTTATTGAATAAAGAGGATGAGACAAAATGAACTGTAAATTTGTGAGGGGTTTGCCAATGTGCAGCCTGGCTTGTGACTTGTGTCTGTACAGGCCACTTGGTTGTTTGGACTCTCCCCACCCACACACCCTCCCCAAGCCACTGGCTGAAATGTGTCCTTTTGAACTCTGATAATGCCGTTTGCTTGCCTGTATGGAGAATAGAGAGTTCTGTGCAAAGGTAAAATACACATTTGTTGCTCCACCTACCACTGATGCACAGCCCTCAGGTTCAAAAAGTTTCCCAGTCCCTGCCCTATTAAATCTGGGCACACTTTTTGTGCGTATTTGAAAGAATTCTCCGGATAGCAGCCCTGGCCTTTGCAGTAGTCATGGCAAGCTAGATGAAAGTGCTTTTTCTACTTCTTACCACTTTCCTTGCATGTGTGTTCCTTTTTTGGTCTCCTAAGCCTTTCCTCCCTGATCATTTCTGATGGTGCAGTGAATTTCCCTTATATTCCAAGGTTTAGCTTTCTGCATTTTCAGAATTATTTTGTTGCACTTCCAACATTGTTTTGGCTGTAGTCATTTGGTTGGTTGATGTTCCCTTTATTTCTAGCAGCAGCACATAGTGCTGGGTAAAAGCTGTCCATGGTCCTGAAATCAGAAGTCAGTCATATGCTTTCCAGTGAACCCCAAGGTCAGTTCCCAATTAATTCTTTGGCAGAGGCCCCCATGGCTAAAATTTGATACCACACAACTCTGTGCCTTTATGCAGTAATTCTGTATAGGAAAAAAGAGTTTGGATATATATATGATTGCTATACATCAGGGGCATTTATTTTCAAACTAAACTGAAGTGAGGCTACATATTCAACAGTCAAACTGTAGTAAGCACAGGGAACAGAAGTCCCTCACACTTTGTTTTCCTGATGGCATTCTGGACAGTATTGGTGCACATAGTAATATGTCTGTTTCTTTGTACTGCTTCAGAAGCAGAAAGAAGAGCAGGGTGCTCCGGGAGTGGCACTGACCAGAATGAAGCAGGACAAAGCTTATTTACAGTTCCATTAGCTTGGTTAGGACACTGACAAAATCTTCCAAGTGGTCATCATTGATATCTTGAGACCTGAGGTGGGGAAAATAGAAATAAAACAACTTAATGTAAAGTAAACCATTTTGTTTGCAGCGGGACAGATTAGTAAAGATATCAAGCTGTAGGCATTTGATTGCACAGACTGGTGAGTGACTTCAAGATCAAGTTATAAGATTACACCATAGGAGCATACAAAGCTCTCAGACTCCCTGCCCGTCTTGACCATTATTGACTGGTAACATGTCCTTCCAGGCTTTTGACAGAGTTCTTTTCCATCACTTGCTACCTGATCTTTTGGGCCTAGGAATTCCTGCATGCAAAGCTCTTGTTCTCCCACTCTCCCTACAACCTCGTGAACTCAAGGGAATTTGTATACTAACCTTTGATTCTGCAACATGGCTCCCAAGAAATTCCTCAGTACCATCTGCTGGTGATAGCGACTGCCCATCAGGATGCTGTCAGACTGCCTCCGCGTCATGAATTCGTGTTCCTCATCCCCCAGGTTGCCTTCCCTGTAATCAGCACGATGTAGATTAGTGGAAGGTCTTGAAGCAGGGAGATGTGATGTTCAAGCCCCTGCTTAGTTATGAACTTCAGATGGACCATGAACAAGTTGTTTGGCCTGTCTTAAATAACATGTGATTGCCTCATATACACCCACCCAACATAGAGAAAGGGTGAGAACACAGCTGAAAGATTGGCTGTGATTTAGAATGATTTAAAAGTGCTTTAAGCAAGAAAGGAGGAACCCATGACCATCTGCATATGGTTGGATTCCAACCCCCATCACCCCAGCCAGCATGACCAGTCGTCATGGTTGATGGGAGGTGTAGTGCAGCAACATCTAGAAGGCCACAGGTTTTCTGCCCCTGCTTTAAAGTGTAATAAGTGTAGCAATATCTTCCTCTAATGCAGGAATGGGGATCTTGTAGCCCTCCAGACATAGCTAAACTGCAACTTCCATCATCCCTGATCATGCTGACTTGCAGGGCCAGCCCAACCATAAGGCAAGAAAAGGCGACTGCCTCAGGTGGCAGGATCCACAGGAGCTTCCAAGACATATATTGCCTGCCGGTGCTTCTAATAGCAACAACAGTGGCATGCTACCTTGTTGACCGGATCTCAATGCTGCCTCTACAGTGGCCTCACAGCCTCTTGGTAAATCAGAGGTGCTGCTGGTTTCCTCTCACCCTTGTTCCCAATATAGATCTTCACTCACCCCTTCTTCCCTGGTGGGGGTGCCATTTTGTGGTTCACCTCAGGTGCCAAAATGTCTTGGGCCAGCCCTGCTTATTTGAATAGATGGGGCTTGGACTCCAGCAACAGCTGAAAGGCCACTTGCACTACTGGCTTGTGAAGGAATAATACACTCAGGTCCCGCTATGCAAATGCTCATTATAAGAAAAGGAATTAGCACCCAAACCTCACTATACACACTGAACATTAAGATATCCAAACAGCTGGACCAGTGTGTAGTACTGTAAACAAATAAGCAGCCTCAAACAAGCCTTGCTTTTGTGTTTTGCTAGTCGTCAGCAGCTGTTTTGCCAAAAACCATGGTGGGTGGGAGGGAGGGAGATGGGAAAAATTAGAGCATTTTTTCCCTTGTTTCTTTGCCTTTTGAAATGTTTCAGAGTTTTCCTGGGTTTTTTCATCATTTTGGGGCCAAATTTCCATAGTCAAGAACACATTAGAAATTTCCCCATAGGAATCAATGAAAATTGCCAACTCATTATTACAAGCACTCACATAATGAACAATTTCCTGAGAAGGCATAGTGTTCAGTTAGTGGGACCCGTGTGTACTTTCCAATTAATATCTTTGGGGCATATTGGGAATTTACTATCTGCAGGAGGCAAATCAAGAATAAAAGCCATTAGCAATTGGCACTGAATGTTCATGTGTGTGTTGAAAATCACTCAGAGGACTTTCATCTCAAGTTATGCTATTGGCTACGCTGCCAGATTTTTGTAAATGTACAGGAGATTCCCTCCAGTGCAGGGCTGAATGTGGCTCAAAATATAATGGGCGTATTACTATAAGAATGAATCTGCCTTCTTGTTGCCAATTGTCTTTCCAGGACATGTCTAGGCAGGAGCTTTTCAATAACAGGTTCTGTGCCTAATCGAAACACACAGAGCTTGCACCCTATGCCTTATATGTAGCAGACTGCTACAACTAAAGTAATATGTAATAAAGTTCCACTTACCCGAGTCTTTTCCCAACGATGCCTTGCAATAACTTCTGGGCTGACATCTTACCCCGAACTTTGCGGTAACTATCAGTAAATATTGCATCTGCATGGCGCTGCATCCTAACAAAACACAGACATTGTGTTTATCCGTGCCTGCCTGGGACAACATGCAAATGATGGCTTCCTCCCTTTACTTGGATGGAGAGAGCAGTCTCACATACATCGTCCCTGAGAACAGGAAGTTTCCCACGCTATTAAAGTGGATTAAGAACTACTCCTGTTGAAGCTATGTACTTCTTGCACTGGCGGATTGCTTGAAGGAACTGGGGGTGCAGCACAAAGTGTACTATGTGTGAGAGAGAAACAGCACATAGGTTATGAATGAGGGCACAGATTTACTGGTTGCAGCTCCCACTCTTTGACATGGCACAGGCACACAGTACTCTTTCTGCATTTGTAGGAAATCAATCTTTTAGTGTGGCATCACACAAAATTTGGAAGTACTTTCCTATAGACATCAGGCTGGTGCCTTGGCTGTACTATTTCATGCCTGCAAAAAATGGTTTTGTTTAGCCAAGTCTATCCAAACATGCACAATATTGACACGTCTTTTAATTGGGTTTTTTAGCTTATTGATTTCAAAGTGTTTTTTAGGTTTTAAATTGTTTTTAACTTCATTGGTTTATTCTTTTTGTAAACATCTTTGAGGGGGGTGTTTGTTTGTTTACAATCAAGCTGTATATAAATTTTATGAAATAAATAAACAGGGCAGGTTCTTTTCACTGAGCAGTCTATCCGCTGACCTATATCACCCTCCTGAGTGCTGAGGTTAGGCAAATTTATTTTGTAGAGCATTAATGTTTGGAGACAGTATACCAGTATATACCATTTTCTAGGAAGCAACAGCATGGGAAAGTTGTCATGCCCATGTCCTGCTTGTGAGCTTGCCAGAAGCTGAGTGGCCACTGCCTGAAATGGGATGCTGGACTACATGGGCCTTTTCATTTCAGGAGGGGTCTTATATTCTAATTTGCCACTTTGACTACTGGACGTGGGGTGCTGATATACCCACCTTTTCTCAGCAGGGTCGGTGAGGAAGTTCTCCTCCTCCTGCTCCTCTACTGAGAGGTTGTGGCTTTGCACAGGACCACTTTCTTGCAGTTGAAAGCTCACTGCCTTGCCAGAAATGGGGAGTGGGCTATATCTGAAACACATCAAGAGAAAGCAGAAGTAATGCTGGAAAAAAACCAAACTGCAATACGCATGTTTCTGATGGCATGGTATATGGAGACGAGAATTGGCAGACAATGGTGGAAGAAGCAAAAAACAACAACCCAGCTATGCATCTTGTTGCACCAGGCAGAGACATTTCTCCTGATATACAAGCTGGTAAGGCTTGTGATACAAATGAAGGCAGCAGTTAAATTGTGGGCTGCTGGGCTAGATGAACAAAGACAGCTAGCTCCCTGTGTTCTTAAATGTTTGTAGGGTAGCATATGTATAGCCCTAATCACAGGGGAAAACCTCTGTTTCAGGAATTATATTGGTGGTGTAAGAGAAAACTCAAGCCTTTTCTGAAAATACAGTGACCACCAAATTCTGATGGCCTGTAATCTTTGAGAAAGATGGAGAATAGATTTGTTACGAGCTGCTTTTCAACTATTCTTCACCTGCCCTTTTAGATAGATAGGGCCACTAACTGTGAATGACAAAGGTCAAGTCAAACCTCATGTTTTCGATAGGCAGGAAGGTGAGAGAGAAGATGCGTACCTGAGTGCTGGGTAGAGAGGAGACGAGAGGGAACACATGATGAAATGGAGGAAGAGAAGGAGAACAGCCCTGTCCAGCATTCTTCACTATTCTGGGGCAATCTGCAAAGAGAGAGAGAGAGAGAGAGAGAGAACACTTGGCTTCATTAGAGTAGCATAAGTAGCCTCATGGCAGAATTTTAGTCATAGCTGCTATGAAGTCATTTTCCCTCCTGGTAAATCAAGTGGGATTAGTGCTTTAGGCTATGTACTCACAAAATCTTAAAAGCATGTTATTTCCCTCAAAGAATGCTGGGCACCATAGTTTGCCCCTCACAGAGTTACTATTCCAAGCAACCCTTAACAAATGACAATGCCCAAAATTCTGTGAAGGGGGGGAAATGTGCTCTAAATGTGTTTTAAAGTTATTGTGTGTGTATGCAGCCTTAGTTTGGAGTAAATGACCTAAAGGACAGTTGCTGACAGTTCCCACAACCCTTGTGTGACGAAGGGAGTGGGAAGAATCAAAGCCCCATTGTGGAGCCTCTTCTAGCCAAATACAAGTTCCAAGAGAAGGCCTGTTTCAGAAATATGTTGATACAAATGGAACCTGCGACAGGATGCCGCTGTATAGACCCTACAACAATCAGTGTGGGCACCGAGTATGCTCAGTCCCCCTGAATTGTTTTGAAAGGTTTCACTGCCTTAGGCTCACCCCCCCCCCCAAAAAAATGTTTTATATTTCTGCAAACTTGGCTGATAACCTCCCTTTTGTAAGTGGTGGTGGTTGTTTTGACTACATAAGCACTTACAGCCAGAACATAAGAAATAGAGGGAGTTGCTGCCACACAAACACACCAGCATACAGAGCTATTATTTCTCAGTATAGCTGAAAAGCTGCAGACAGGTGCAGCCTCAAGCTGGATCTCTTGCCTACTGTTCTGGAATCGCTTCAACTGAGCTAGCTTTCAATAGTAGAGAGGAATAGAAAGGGCAAGAGAGTCCGTTTTCAAAATGACTCTTTGAGCCTTTAATCTACAACCCTGTGTAGTCTGGAAACATCCAGCTTGGATGCTTCCAATAGATCATAGAATCATAGAGTTGGAAGAGACCACAAGGGCCATCGAGTCCAACCCCCTGCCAAGCAGGAAACTAAGTGACTCAGGGGAAACAGCCTCACACAATAAAACCATTGTGAGCATTTCAGGGAATGTAACATTTAGATTTTCAGGGCTGTATGGCTGAACTCTTAATAGACTTCTGTTTCTTTCCATCCCAGTTATTTCCGTTCATCGACATTCCCTGTTCAAAAATTATGGTCACATTAATCTTCCTGCGAATGGGTTGGGAGCACCTAATTTTGTACCGGTGAACTTAAGATGGCAGGACCCAATCTGTGCATAAGGTGCCATGAAAACTCTGCTATGTTTTCAGAAGTAGCAGTAGAAACAGTAACAACACTTTTATTCATCACCATTACTCATCTGTTGGAGGGCAAGGTTTGAGTCTAAGCATCCTGATGTTTCAGAAGGTAAAGGATTTCAATCTCTCTCTCCCTAAGTGAATGGGGCTGAGTTGACAGCCCAACAAGATGTCATTTGAGAAACCGAAGATGCTATGGTTGCTTAAATCCTCTTTCAAAACAAAAGTCTTTAATCCCGAAACACAAATTTATTCCTGTTAATTTTTTAGCACTTCTGTAATTGGTGTGAGCCCTAGCAGAATCTAGTTGTAGAGATAATGACAAAATGGTAGGCAGAGGCAGACAAGCAGATAAACGGCTGTTGACTATGTCATGGATTTTACTAAATCAGTCTGGTAAACAATGCAAACATTGTGAGATTAAGATATGTAAGGCACTCCTTTAGCCTTGTAGTATTTTCAGGGTTAAAAAAAAATGCTGTGCATGTCAGAGGAAAACTGTAGTCCTAGACATACTCTCTTGCCAGGAAATCTATTTGAAATCAGTGGAGTTTGCTTCTGAGTAAACTTTGGCTAAGACCTGGCACACACCATCATAACACTTTATACACATAATAGCTGCCTAAGAATGAAATAAATTCCAAAGGCATAGTTTCAATTTTTTAAAAAAACTTTAGCTGCCACATTTTTGCCTACATTTCAAAAGTTTACCCTGTTGAAAGTTTTTTGCAGTAAAATGCCATCTCCTCTTGTGCCTTCTATCTCTAATAAACCAGACATCTCTGCAACTCACTTTTCTTTTTGTCCATAAGCAAAAGGGTAGCTAGAACAATATTACTTACCCACTTACTTTCCAGAGACAAAGAATTACAAATAAAATGTAAATGGCAGCTTTAAACAGCAGGTTTCTTTTCTTTCTTTTTTACCAGCACTTAATAAATTCCAACTCATATCCAGAGTACCTGTCTAGATTACGTCCAGATTGCTTTTGCAAATCTTCTGAAATATCCTAGAATTATTTGCATAGCTGGAGTCCAGTTATGAATATTTAACTCTGTAGTTTACAACCCAATCCTATGCATGTTTGCTTTAAAAAACATGCTGTTGAGTACAGAGAGATTTGTTCCCAAGAATGCGTGCGCAAGACTGCAACCTTAATCAATATACAAAGCATCCTGCAGACAGGAATAGTTAATTCACTTTTCCACCCTGAAACACCTATTCATTAACAAACAAACAAAGTGTTAACTTACAGTTCCCTTCAGGAAAATGGTCCTCTCAAGTCTGTAACCTTGTTCTTGGCCTTCTTGCTTGCCTGACAATACTTCCAATTCTTGCTGTGTCCTACCCAGCTTTTTCTAACCAGAGTGGCGAGTCTCTAGCTGCTGTGGGTATTGCCACACTCTCTTTTATATATTCACTCCCTCATCAAACCTGCAAGCTCCTGAACGTCAGAGAATCAATTACCTTCCAGTCACTCAAACAGCTGTGTTTAGCATCCTAACTGGGCTTACTAAAAGACAAATTTGCTTTATTAGATAAGCTTTGCATTTCTTTAAAATGGGCATTTCAATCTGAATGCCAACTAGGGGGACTGTTGACAGGTCACCCAAAGAAGGAAAAAGGAAGGTGCAGATTTGCATAAAAAGCACAAATTCAGAAATAATTACTGTACTTTAAAGAGAAAAAAACAACGTGGTGGGAAAGACTTCAAATTGAAGAGCTGTCAGGAGCGTCCTCTAACAGAGGACTGCCCTCTCTAAAGTAGGACACATGGCCACCTTAAGATCAACAATGAGCAAGAGTTAACCATTAATATTACTTCCTGTCTCTCTTGTTAAAAGAGTCATGAAATATTATTATCTTCTCTTTATCAGCATTGCTATCTTCTTATTCATTTTTCACATCTATATACCATCTTTCCCTCCCTGGATCTCAAGGTGGTTTAGAGAGTTCTCCCCTCCGCATTTTCTCCTCTCAACAACCCTGTGAGGTAGGTCAGGCTGAGAGATAATATCTGGCCCAACTGAGCTTTATTGCTGAGTGGGAATTTGAACCCTGGTCTCCTAGGTCATAGTTCAACACTCAACCTGTTACACCACACTGGTTCTCCTTTATATATTGACCTCCCCCCCCCCCCCCCGTTGACTTTGTCACTCCTACCTGCTGGCATTAGCTGAGTATTTTACACTTTGGTCCTTTGCAAACACCAGCAGCCGTACACCAGGCAAATAATGCATCTAAAGTTCCTCACTGGGGGCAAACTAACGGACAAAACAAAGCTCATGCTCAATAGGTCATACTTAAGAACCAGCAGGGTTTCAACACTGTCAGGCAACCCAATCCATATCTTCAGGAGGTTGCAATCAAATGTGCTGGTTTGTGCCATGTTCAGACAGTGCCCAGCAAGCACCATAGTAATAAATGAGATCGCTTACACTATTGAGTTGCAGCAAGATGTTCAGATCTCTAGATTCAGATCTGAAGGAGTGTCTCCACTCCCATTGTTTTACCCAGACACTGAGGTCCAGCACCGAGGGCCTTCTGGCAGTTCCCTTACTGCGAGAAGCCAAGTTACAGGGAACCAGGCAGAGGGCCTTCTCAATAGTGGCACCCACCCTGTGGAACGCCCTCCCACCAGATGTCAAAGAGAACAACTACTACCAGACTTTTAGAAAATATCTGAAGGCAGCCCTGTTTAGGGAAGCTTTTAATGTTTGATGCATTACTATATTTTAATATTATGTTGGAAGCTGCCCAGAGTGGCTGGGGAAGCCCAGCCAGATGGGCAGAGTATAAATATATTATTATTATTATTATTATTATTATTATTATTATTATTATTATTATTATTATTATTAGACCTGCCTCAGAGCTTTTTCGGTTTATACTAACTGCTTACATCAACCCAAGCCAGTACATGGATTAGTGTTGGTAGCATGTGATTCAATCAGAATCCAATCACGCCTTTCAGTGTTCACTCTTTGTCCCACATTGCAGCCTAAACTCATGTGAATTGTTCCATTATACTACTATCTGCACCTGGCTTAGCCGTTAGACTAGCCTTCCCTAACCTGTTTTGGGCTAGAACTCCCATCATCTTTGACCATTGGCCATGTCGGCTAGGGTTGATGGGAATTGTAGCCCCAAACATCTGGAATGCACTAGGTTGAGAGAGGCTGTTAGACCTCGGTTGCTAGAGCTACCTCAGTTTACACCACAAACAGCATTTCACCCAGGGGACTAAGCAGACAGCAAAACATCAACCAGCCAGTAACAAAGAACAGAATCCAGGAAAACACCTTGCAATTCTTCAGATATTGATTTTCTCTTAGACTTGATGCCTTCATTCTCCTGCATTTTTTTAAAAAAATGCTTTAAAGAGGTTTTTTTTAAAATAAAATAAAATCCTGTGAGCTCCTCTTGCACCTATACACTCCAATAAACCAATCTGAACATAAAATGCTGGTCGATAATACTTTGCTTCAATCCAGGCTAGCAATATTTTCAGCTCCTCACTTCTTATCTCCAAGCAGCAGCTACGACGAAATCCCCAAATCACTCCTCAGCAGGAGTTTCCCCCGTCTTCAGCATTTATTCCACATTATCATCTAGTATCCTAGCTTATGCTATTAAAGACTCTTATCATTTAGTGTGGTCCTCCTTAACATGGGCAAATAGATTAAAATGGAAATCATATACTCCACAATGTACACATGGTTAAAATATAGACCTTCACGATTTTTACAAGAATGAATTAGGATGCATCCAAAACATTCAATTTATTGTAATAGGTTTTAATGAAGAAACTTGCATTTGTTTTTTTTATCTTGTGAACCACTCTGAGATCTTCAGAAAAATGGCAGTATATAAAGTTAATATAACAACAACACTTTCTGAATCCTGATTTTACCCTCTACAACCCTTTGTGCATGATAATAAGATAGGAAATTCATTGAATGTTGAATGTGTTATTAAGGTTGTTTGTTTGCTTGCTTGCTTGTTTTCCTATCCTTAGGTCATCTAACCAACTGATTGGCTCTTTGTGTGTGTTTATGAAATTATTCTGAAGATATGAAATTCAATAAATGTTGAGTGTTTAGTTTTGTTGTTGTTTTGTCCTAGCCTTATGTCATCGAGTATCCCACTGACCACTTTCATTGGTGATTCCATTCCACTGGAGATAATCTGCAAATTTTGGTGGTCATAGCAGCCAGCCTCTGTCAGCACTAGTAAAAGCCAGGTAGTCAGAGACACGCCTGATTTCCGCTTAAATCCAAGGCTGTGGTTATGGGAGAATCAAGACCAGGCTTCTTCAACCTCGGCCCTCCAAATGTTTTGAGACTACAATTCCCATCATCCCTGACCACTGGTCCTGCTAGCTAGGGATCATGGGAGTTGTAGGCCAAAAAAATCTGGAGGGCCGAGGTTGAGGAAGCCTGATCAAGACCCTCTTGGGTTGTTATTGCTGTGAAACGCTCCATCACAGATTCAGGTTGTATATATGTGTAAATAAACCAGTATATCATAAAGACACCACAGTCTCTGCTGTGCCTCATTCCAAAGGAAACACGGACCGTGGATAAGTGCCTGGAACCTCGGGAATCTTACACCGCTCAGAGACTGGGGTGGCATGCAACAATGTTGTTTAAGTAGCTCCTGGCTGCTTCTCCTGACCATTGGCCCCACTGGAACTGGCCCTTTAATGTTTTCTGTACTGCTTTTGGCCCAAACCCATATGCTCTATAGCTATACCCACTCCACTGCTTGTCCTTTTCCTCAGTTTTATCAATCCAATTAGTAAACATGTGCTTTTGCACACACAAAAGGAAATTGCAATTAACATTTAAAAGTTCATTGCCCACATCCTGCCTCTTGGTGGAGGTGGGGGGAACTAGAAGTGCAGTAGAGGATTAAATAGTTGGAACTTTTATTTTAAAATGACTCTCCTAATTGGGGGGGGGGGATAGCAGCATATGGGTTGTCATTTCAATAAGGTTTGTGGAACAAAGAGCTGGTCTTAAGCTGCTTTCTAGTTCGAAACAATATCTAAGAGTGTCTTTCTCTTGCTCATTTCAAAGCTAATTGGGGTCTGCTGGAAAAAAGGAAAAGCAAACATGATCAGCTGAAGGCATTTTGCAAAAAACAATCCTTGGTGTTTGTGTTTTGAGTGGTGTGGAGAGAGTTTGGAGTATGGAAAGTGAAGGGAAACAAAGTGGGTTAAAGTGAGCTTAAAATGGCAGTTGGGGTGGAAATGGTGCTAATTGACACCATTAGCTGGATGGAACAAGTCTAGGCTTAACTATTTGAACACATATCTTAGTATGCTACACTTGCATGGTGTTTTTAAGCGTGAATGATACAAATTCAGGATAAAATGTCTAGTATGGAAGCAGATTGGGTTAGCCTGAGTGAGGATGCCACGCTCAACTCTTACTCAGTATTATAATATTTTACATTTCATTTTGTAGGGTAATTAAATTGTTGTTTTGAATCTTGTCACCTGCCACACATCTCTTTTCTGGCATGGATTGGAAATATAAATAAACGAAACCAACAAATGTTTATAGTACTTTAAAGACTAACAAAGTGATTTCAGCATAAGCTTTCATGGACCAGAGACCACTTTCTCAAATGAAGGGGCGGGGGACAACCCAGTGAGCATTTTCTGAAATCTTAAAACCACCACTACTCACCAGCAGATGTCACTGTTTAACAGTTTGTTGGTGTTCCAGTTGTACCACTATTACTTTATATTTTACCATTATGTGGATGAGACAAATGTTTCCTTGTTTTTTTAGCAATATTTCAAAGTGGCTGTGGGATAGCTGGACCTTCCCAGGAATTTGCATTAGGCACCACATAGCTCCAGCGGCAAACTTCAACCTCTGCTGCCACCAGCCTCTTCCCTTTGGCACCCTGTTTCTTTCAGCTGCTCACGGAGAAGTCCTTTTGCAGCAAGGTGATGCCAAGTAATGCTTGCTTGCCCCTCTCCCAAACGATCTTCAAAATGGCCCGGTGCACTTCTTGCTAGCTTCCACCACCATTATCATACTGCAATAGGACATATATATATATGAGGAAGTGTTCGCACATGGTCTATACGCCACACTGCCTGCTTATGCATTGACGCAGCTGTGATAAATCTCGAACCTCTGGATAGGGGCATGTCGCAGGTACAAAAGCATCACCTAAAAAATATAGAAAATGGCTGGTTCCTGACTTGATTTCAAGGTCAGCTTAGCCGGGGCGCATCCCGCTTTGCTACGTGGGTCGGTTCCTGTTTCCAGGACAAGTGATTCCCCACCCTTCCCCAATCTTTGCACTTCTAGGTTCGCTAACTGATCGGTTTGTAGATTTAAAACATTTGCACATCGCTAGATATAGATTTCGGGCCAGTGCACCCCCAGGGCAAAAGCAACCTCTGCCCATAAGGTTTGACGGCTAAACCGTTTCAGGTCAAGGGCGCTGCAGTTCCCGAAAGTTGCACTCTGCACCAGCTCAGAAGCTCTTGGCCTAAGGTGCTAGCATTTTCCCAGTCGAGAAGCGAGCCTGAACCGTGGGACGGGAGGCGCGGCCTCCTTGGCAACGCCTCGCCGGCGGCGGTTGCTAGGGTCGCTGGAACAGGAAGCGCTTCCTAGAGTGATCAGAAGCACTTCCGGGGGCTGAGGCTCGGCTGCAGGTAAGGGTTACGCTTTGGTGGGGCAGAAGGAGTGGGGCGAGGCGCCTAGGAGAACTTTGTGCGGGAATGGGGGGCGGGGCGGGGGGGGGAGGTTTCCAGCTCCACGCCTGCGGTGAAAGGGGGTGGGGGAGAAAAGAAAAGCTCTTCTGTTTTTAGGCGATGCATGCAACTCGGTGCAAACCGGACACCAAAGCTACGTTTGCATTAAATCGCCGCCAGGTATCATAGAATTGTATAGTTGGATGGGACCCTGAGGATCATCTAGTCAGTGCAGCCCTCTGCAATGCAGGAAATTGCAATTGTCCCATACAGGGATCGAACCTGCACCCTTGGCGTTACCAGCACCATGCTCTAACCCCACTAAGCTATATTAATATTGTTATTGTTATTAATTTCCATCCCTACCTCTTTCTCTTTCCTAACTGCCTTAAAAGTGCCGCTTTCCCTGTCCACAGAATAACTAGCAATTAGTTTGGTTCTTTCACAGAGGTTGAAAGAGGGGAAGTAGGTCATGAAATGTTATTTTATTGCTTCAGTGTTCTTTCTTTCTTTCTTTCTCTTTCTTTCTTTCTTTTTAAAAATGTACCCTCTGGAAATGGGGAGTGGGTTTAGGACAGTGGAAGCAAACGTGCTGCTGCACCAGGAGGCACAGGCAAGGCATCAAAAATATTTCCCTTGGAGCCTTTCATGGGATCAGTGGGAGCGTTTTCCAAAATGGGGTTTTCAACTTGACAGTTCTGATAGCAAACAAATGTAGCGTTTGAAGTTGGTGGGAAGGAAGTCACACAGATTTTTCTACTCAGACATAAAAATCATCCTTCTAGCTTAAGTTGAAATGAAACTATCCTGCTAGCAGAGAAACACGCACAGGAACATAGAGGTCCTGTCTTATACCAGGTCAGGCTTTTTGCTCACCATGCCTAGTATATTCTATTCCTGACTGGCGGCAACTTCGCAGATTGATTGTATTTCTGTGCTGCTTTTCATTCAAATGAATCTCAAAGCCACTTACAAACAATAAATAGCACTTAATAAATAACGTTTGTTCTTTTCGTTGCAAAAGCAGAAAAGCGGAAATTGTTGAAGGTGGACTTGTGGACTTGTGCAATGGCTGCTGAGCTGGACTTCTCACCTCCTGAAATCCCAGAGCCTACGTTCATGGAGAACATCCTGCACTATGGCCTCTTCTTTGGTGCCATTTTCCAACTCATCTGCGTACTGGCCATTATCCTTCCCATTCCAAAGACACACAAAATGGTAAGGCGTTCTTATCTGCAGATCGAAAAAGTGAAATTGCTCATTCTGCAGCCTGGTAATTTAAAAAGGATATTGACAAACTGGAAGGTGTCCAGAGGAGGGGGGTGACAAAGATGGTGAGGTCTCTGGAGGTCACGTCATATGCAGAAAGGTTGAAGGAGTTGGGTGTGTTTAAAATAATAAAAAATAATAATAATAATTTTATTATTTATACCCCGCCCATCTGGCTGGGCATCCCCAACCACTCTGGGCGGCTTCCAAAAAATATTAAAATACTGTAATACATCAAACATTAAAAGCTTCCCTAAACAGGGCTGCCTTCAAATGTCTTCTAAAAGTCTGGTAGTTGTTGTTCTCTTTGACATCTGGTCAATGAGAACATCTGGCTTTTTCACATCTGGTCAAAGGTCATCTTTGACATCTGGTCAAAGGCGATTGGAAAGCCATCTTCAGATATTTGAAAGGGTATTGCACAAGATGGTAGAGCAAATATGTTTTTATGTTGCTCCAGAGGAGATCACAAAAAAACTTAAAATTACAAGATCCAGGATTTCTGCTTAGCACTAAGAAAACCTTCCTGATGGCGTGAGACTACAGTGGTGCCTCGCAAGATGAAATTAATTCGTTCCGCGAGTTTTGTCATTTTGCGATTTTTTTCGTCTTGCGAAGCATGGTGTCGGGAAAGTTTTGGAAAAGCTTCAAAAATCACCAAAGTCTTTAAAAACCTCAAAAAAGACTACCACACCGCGTTCTATGAGTTGCTCCTCGAAGTCAAGTCGCAACTGTATTAACGGTGTTAAGAAAAAGGAAACAAACTTGCAAGACGTTTCCGTCTTGCAAAGCAAGCCCATAGGGAAAATCGTCTTGCAAAGCAGCTCAAAAAACAAAAAACCCTTTCGTCTAGTGAGTTTTTTTGTCTTGCGAGGCATTCGTCTTGCGAGGTACCACTGTACCTTGGAAGATACTTTTTTTAAGCAGAGGATGGAGGTCTACCTATTGAGGATGCTATAGCAACATATTTTCTTCACCAGCAAGGAGTAGGACAAATGGCCTTTGAGATCCCCTCCTGTTCTTTGTCCATCCAGTCTCTGATTAAAAATATCTGATTAAGGATTGTCAATACCTTCTGAGGCTCATTGTCTCACTGTCAAGCAGCTCAAATCAGACTAGCATTTAGTTTAAATCCAGTTTCCTTTTCATTTGAAGCCATTGGTTCTGTTCCCACCCTCTGAAGCAATAGAAAACGAATTTTCTCCATCAAATTTGTGACATCCCTTCGAATAGTTGAAAATGGCTACTTTTTGCCTCTTGTCTTTTCTTTAGGTTTTTAAAAAAAGATTTTAAAAGGTTATTGAAAGACTAGTTTGATCTAACAATAATAAGGCTCACAAGGTTTATGGTTAGATTGGAGATTAATACAAATTCCTGGCTGAGTTGGTTGATGCTTACCCAATGCACAGCTGGTGTTGATGGTATTCTGGAGTGTTACTATTATTTACTAAATTTCTATGCTGTGCTTTCTTCCAAAGGATCCCAGGGCAGCAAGCAGCAAAGTAATAAAACAGTACAATTAAATTTTTTTAAAGGTTTAAAACATTAAGACCATCTAAAAACATTTAAAAACAAAACATACCCTCACATCTGATAATTTCAAGGTTACCAGGAACAGTATCTTTCAGCCACCAAATGCCTAGGTAAATAGGAACATTTTAAAATTCCTCCTGAATGTTAATATGGGAGAGAGAGACACCTCACCAGGGAAGGAATTCTACAAACAGGGAACCACCACCAAGAAGGCTCTATTGTGGGTAAGTGCTAGCTGGGCAATATCCAGCAGCAGCAGCTCCAACAGGTGCCCTGTGATTGTTTCAGAAGTGACTACTTGATCATTCTCTGATCTACTCAATAGATAAAACTGCAAATGGAAGATTCTGGCTTTGAATATAGTTATTCTAACCAGCCTGGACTTAATTTTGCGGGCCTGGTGACGCTTACAGCTGCATCTGTAACTATTGGCAACCTTTGCCCAAAACAGAAGTTTATGCCTCTTTTTCCAGTCTGCTGATGGCCATCCTTTTCCCTGGTGTCCCTTTGACGTGACTCATCTTTTCTGCCTTTCATCTGGTGTTTCATAAATGTAGATATAGTATTACTTTGGGGGAGGGGGGGTAATATGTCAGAAAACCAGCTGTGGACCATATGTGTGGCAGCATTTGGACTGTTTTTGGGGGGAGGGCTTGGATGGCAACTGTTCCATCTTCCGTAGGTAGCCTAAAAATAAACTTTCCAGTACTTAACAGATGCGTCAGCCCATATTTATCCTGTCTTAGGCCTAGAGAGCTTTCCTCACAGCAAATCAACATGGCAAGAGAAGTGTCAACAAAGTGATTGAAATATGTGTCCCGAGCCCCACAGCTTTTACACAGGAATCACCTCCTTTTCCCCATCATCCAGCCCTGCCCCATGCACACCTAAATGATGCACCTGCAGTTTAGCTACATTTATATATTGCTGCATCAGCAGAACACCTGACTGATTCATACATGCTCCTGTACGTCTGCATCACAAAATGTTCAGGAGCTGGGAGAAATCTGTGGGTTGACCTGAAAGGATTCAGCAGTTTTTTCCTATAATATACATTTTAGGATGAAAAAGGACACTTTTGCCATCAAGCATTCTAACTAATCTCTAAAACTGTGCAGGCTGGAATGATTTGAGAACAAAAGCTGGAATTCTTGGAGCATCTAACAGAGCTAATGTGGTGCACAAGCCTTGAGGATCACCAGCTTTTACATCCTCTAGATGCAGTGGGTAGCTGAGCTGGTTAGAGCTTAGTGCTGATAACGCCAAGGTTGCAGGTTTGATCCCTGTATGGGCCAGCTGCATATTGATGATTACCCAATACCTCAAGACAGTTCTATGATTCCAACTCTGCAGTTCTATGATTCTAGATCAGATAAAATGGACCATCGTGTTCAGTATTCTGTACTGGACAGTGATCAGAAACATGAGAGTGATGGTCCCCATTGCCTTTAAAGTATAGTGTCACAACAGTCATTATCTCCAGTATCAGAGGCAGTACGCTTTTGAATACCATTTTCTGGGGAACATGAGTGGGTGCTGTTGTGCTAATGGCCAGGTGGTGGGCTTCCCATTGGCCTCTGGTTAGCCACTATGGAGCCAAATGTTGATCTACAGCCCTTTGGTCTGATTCAGCAGGGCTTTTCCTGTGCTCTTTGTGCTTCTTAAATGGCTTATGTGGGGGACTCTCATGTTCTGTCTTGCTTTTGTGGGAGGAAACTCTTCACTTTGGAGAGCTTAGAAGTTCACATTCTGCAAAATCTCAGCACCGCCTGATGACTGACACATGCATTGAACATCTTTGTAAAGCTGAAGGTGGGTTCCTTTGGGAGGAAAGGCTACGTATAAATTTAATAAAGAAAAAGAAAGATTGATAAAGCGCATTCATTATAGACCAGGATTGGCTATGGTTCTTTGTTGAGAGTTTGCCATGTGTTTGTTGGAACTAAACCCTACTTTGTTCAATGGGGTGCAGTCTTAGGAGGAGTGCCCAGAGCATTGCATGTGCTGAATGGGTTTTCCTAATTATTTCCAAAAATTGGTATTACTGCGCAATTGTTTTCAATGCGTTCCCTAAGTATGGTTAGTAAATTATTTAATAAATGAGTTTTACCTCCCTAAAATGGCTGGAGAATTGAATAATTGGAGCACTTGAATTAGGGCTGTATTGCAGTGTACTTTATGGCGGAACCAGACATCTTTGTAAAGCTGAAGGTGGGTTCCTTTGGGAGGAAAGGCTACGTATAATACACTGTTGTATTTCTGATTCAAATTATATTGATTCTGAACAATAAGCTAATAGGCAGGCCTGGATGTTCCTTATTTAGGACACCAACTCTGCCTGCTCCAGCCTGTTTCCTATTCCAGGCAACCTCCATACATGTAGGGGAATCAGCTTTTGAAAAGACTCTTTGGATTGAAGATTAGAAGGCAGCAGTCATCTTCTTGCAGCTGCAATGAACTTGGAGTCCCTGAATAATAAATGCCTCCTTCCCCATTTCCCTAGAGTGTTGAACTCTTTTGGCCAGCTTCCTGTGGGTGAATCACATCCCTTAGGAAGCAAGCCAAGTCTCCCTTCTTGGAATGCCTCGTGAGTGTGAATTGCAATAGCTCTGTAACTTGAGAAAGATTCAAGCCAAGCTCATTGATGATAAAGATACTATCAAGCTGTTCTCCTCCCCCTGTCTTGTTTGGACCACTTTCTTAGAAACTGGAAGCTACCACAGATCTCTCTGCCATTTTTCTATGGCCTTTCCCAGTTGGCACACATGGATTTTGAGACACTCTAGAAGCCTAAAACATATTTAAACCAAAGCTTGGTTAATGAGGGGAAGCAGTCTCTGTGTGGTTTCTTCCAGGAGCCTGGCTCTGTTCCCATGCATGTGAGATTCTTCTCTATTCTTTTTTTTCCTCCTTTTTTTAACAAGAGGATGAGATGTCGGTTCCCATAGCAGAAATGTTTTCTGCGATCGTCTCTCCCAGTTGATCAATGGGCGAAATGTGTTGTTAACAAATTTTCCAGTTCTTTATTTTAATTTGAGATGAATAAATCTGAAATTACTCTCTACAGTTGCCTTTCCAGTTTAAATCTTCATTTACATCTATTTGCTTTGGTGACCTGAATAGCCGGGTTTTGTTTTTTCTATTAAAGTTTTGAAATTCCTACGCATTGAAACTTACAGAATTGAGCAGTCCTAAAGATGGACATCTGTGCTCACTCACCATGCCAAAGAACCTGCCAAGCCCAAATCTACATGTTTTATTGCCCTCTGTATGTACAGTATATACAGGAATGATCCTTTTATACATAAGCAACATGGAGTCCAGCAGCACCTTAAATATGAACATACTTATAATGGCATGAGTGTTTGTGGACTAGAGTCCAGTTTTTGCTACAATGAACTAACACAGCTGTCCCTCCTGTATTTATCACAGAAAGCCCTTTAGGCATGTGCCGTTATGCTTGTATTGACAAAATAGCAAAGAAAAGATACTTTGGTGTATTACAGGCATGTGCAAAAAAACAAAATCCACCTAGCTGAGATACTACTTTTAACCAGAGATTGCCTGCTACCAGTCCTCCTTTTTCCATAGCTTTTGCCTCCCTGCACCCCATCTCCGTGTGTGTGTGTGTGTGTGTGTGTGTGTGTGGGGCGCAGCATCCATTTCCATCCTTTTGCAGCTCCTCCAGTTTCCTCAAAACCCATAGTGCTAGCATGGTCTTTATTTTCTCTTTTTCTGCATCTTTGGCTGGCTGCTGGCAGTTCACCCTTCCCAGCTCTTTCTTTTTCCTACTCACTCAATTTAAAGAGCTTAGGAACAAGCGCTCCTATTCTGAAAAAAAAGGTTTTTTTTCCATACACAGCTCTATTTAGTAGTTGCTTGTTAGATATTCCTGTCGCCTCGTGTGATGATCCTCCAGGTGACATGCAATTCAATATAAAATATTAAAACATACAAAATGCAAACTATTCTAAAGCATGCAGCCATTCAACAAGAGAGAGAAAAACAGGTATGAGCATCAGCACAATCACATTAACAACTCCAAATGCAGGTTAAGACTAATTGTGATTAGATTAAACAGAGACTAAAATTAGAAGCGTAGAAACAACATTAAAATCTTAAAAGACCTGGGAGAACAAGAAAATATTTGACTGGTGTCGAAAGGACAGTAAAATAGGAGGCAAGTGACCCTGTTCAGAGAGAGTGTTCTATAAATTGAGGAGTCACCACCAAGAAGTCCCTCTTGTTGCCACCCTGCATTCTCTAAGCCTGCAACCCTACACACACTTTCTTGGAAGTAATTGCTCAGTATGTGATTCTGCTTTCGAGAAAATATTCATAGCATCAGTCTACATAAGCAATTTTTTGAATTTCTTGCTTAAGTAATGTGAAAGTAAAGCATCTAGGGATTAAGCAACTGAATGTGTATTAGATTTTTTAAAAACTGCTCTCTCCCACTTTCTTTCCCACCATGACAGCCTTGGGATATGCCAATAAATAACACAAGAGGGGCTCATGCTTTTAGTGTGCTGTCACCCTATGAACAAAATCTCTGTTGACTTTATTTCCCTTAACAAACTTTTAACAGGACACCGAAAACTATGAGACAAAAACTTCAGAAGTGGTAAAGAAACCCAAAGCTGCCACAGCATCGTTGAGCAAGAAACCCAAGAAAGAAACCAAGAAGAAGCGGTAAAACAGCTTCATGATGAAACTTTCAAGACAGGGTTACTATCGACCATTGAGCTTTCTTCAAGACTACATTGATGAAGTACAACTTAAATGTAACACAGTTTTGGGAAAGCTGTGCATATTCTTGTTTCTGGTCAAGAGGAAGTATTTCCTAAAATGGCTTGAAGATTATTGTTTCATCTGATCTGTTGTAAATACATGTATGGTTTACTGGACATACCTACGTAGCATGGAAGATCTTAGCGATTACTGGGGCCTGGAGGGAGCAGTTCATCTCTTTTGTGATGTTCAAGATGCAAAATGCAGGTCCCATGAAATGGGTTTTGGCCCCACAAAATGCATTTCTCCATACTTCTAAAAGACAGAGGGACCATTCACTACAGCTCTTTTTGTGTGTCATTGATGAAAGGGATCAGCTCCTACAGCTTCTTATTTTGTATGCCATTGATGTGCTTAATATACCTGATTTTATATCCAAATGGGTGTGTTTTCACGTCGTTTTTTTAAAAAAAGACTGCTGCTAATTATCTTCCTGTGAATATAGCTTCCCTTGGATAATTTGTTCTCAGCCAGATTAACTGTCTTCCCTCTACTGTTCGTGCCTAATTACATGAGTAAGTCACCTCTGTCATCCCTGCTTTGAGATGTATTTGAGCACTCTCTTTTTTAGGTTCAGGTGGGCTGAATGAATGGGAACTGTAACTCATATGCCATGAATGATGAGTAGTAGTGAAATCTCGCAGTAGAGGTAACTGTAGGGCAGTTCTAAAATTTCCTCTAATATGCAGGTTTCAGTTCTGTTAAGTAACATGGCCTTCGTCACTCCCTTTGATAGCCGTACCGAGTTATGATGACAGTGTAGCCAAAATGGAGCCACTGAGAAACAAAAGATTGCTTGGGCAGCGTGCTTGGGCAAACCTAGGAAAAAACTCTAGGGGAGCGGACTCAGACCTCCAAACAAGCTGCGGAACAGAGGAAGGGGAAGCAGAAAGGTGGGGAACAGGCTCCTGGAAGAAAATATGCCCTATACTCCTTGCTGTTGTACACCTCCTCTGTCTATGAGCACACAGGCCTTGTGGGCTGCTTTATCCTTTTAAAAATGTCATCATCTTAGCTGACGTTTTGTGTATTATATTTTCATCCTGTATCAACCAAAGTTTTTGGGACTGATTTAACCACCTTGGGGCATGTGGGTGGTTGTCAGTTCCATTCTGAATTCAGCACTGAGAAAAGCCTGAAAGAGCAAAATTGACATATGGTGGAACCTTCATTTTTGAACGTAATCCTTTCCGGAAGACCGTTCGACTTCCAAAACGTTCGAAAACCAAGGATCAGTGGGTGGCCAGCAAAATCCATTGGGGAAAAATAGAAAGACACGCAGTGGAAGCCATTCGACTTCCAAGGTGCGTTCAAAAATGGAAGCAATTCCTTCTGGATTTTCAGCATTCGGGTTCCGAATTGTTCATCGATGGAGCCGTTCGTGAACTGAGGTTCCACTGGATGAACATTCTGAGGTGCAGTTGATACAAGTCCAGTTAGATGCGGTCCTCATATTTTTGACCACGTTTTGGTTCTCTCGCCAGTAATGTACTTGATGGCTACAAACCTTCTGTATTTATTGTCCCTCTGGGAAGAGGCAACCATTTCCATCTTGTCCACTGTAGGGAGTTACTAGGAATTCAGTTGGCTACCCACCCAAAGAGATGAAGGTTGGTTTCTTCTACCTGTGTTTTCTTGTGTATGGGCTTTTCTGAATTGGGTGATAACCTGCTCGAACTTCTCCAGAAAGTCTTTGTTTTTGTGAATATTAGAACCTCCAGTATTACCTGTTCTGCAGCTTAAAGACTACTTGTAACAAATGAATATCAGAATTTTAGTCTCACTGAAATGGATCATCTGCTGGTGTCATAAAGATAAGTTGCCGAAGGTTCCTTCCTGGGTGCTATAAAAGACAGGTCTCTGTTATGGGTCAGTAGCTTTCTGGTATTTTTAGTATTCCTGTCTAGCAGCTTCACGTGAATAACACTCACTGTTGCTGTTCCTGGATAATAAGTGCAGGTGGCCTGTTTTACCATTCTTCATTATTAAATGAGGTCATATCACACATTGCATCCTTAAAGCCACCTCTCTTCGTATAACCCAGGCATGGCCAAACTTTGTCCTCCAGCTGTTTTGGTACTACAACTCCCATCATCCCTAGTTAACAGGACCAGTGGTCAGGGATGATGGGAATTGTAGTCCCAAAACAGCTGGAGGGTCAGGTTTGGCCATGCCTGGTAACCTAGAAGTACTACAGCATATATATTTTTTGATGTTCTAGTAATAAGAAGCTCTCCTGAAGCCTAAATACTGCAAGACTGAAAAGAAATATTCAGGTGAATGGAAGATTTCCTCCACTGACTCCTCATTTTATTGCCCTTGGAAGTTTCTGTGACAATTGAGAGAATTAGCATAATCTATATAGAAATTAGAATTGGCTTTTCTTTCTTTTCTTTTCTTTTTTTAGGAGTTCTGTCTCCCTACAGTTAATAATGGAAACAATAAAAGGTTCTCATAGGTGCCATTGAATCCAGTTCTCCACACAAAGAACACACAGCCGTATTTATTGCTTTTAGCAAAAGGCCTTTGCAAAATGTATGATACAAGCAGTAGGAATGTATTAAAAAGAAAAGGCTTTTTAAAATTATGTCACCAGCATTCATTACCACCACTCCTGCCCAGAACAAAATAGTTCTGTCAGCTAATGTCCTGTGTAGTTAACAGCAATCTTTGTTAAAATACCTTCTCCCTAATTTTCTTCATGGCAATAGCATGGAGGGCTACATACCAGGTCATGTAGTCATGTACAAATCAGCAAAGCGGAAAAAAATCACATCCAATGGACTCTGGTAAGACAAAATTTTAATTAGAGGTGCAAAAAAAGCTGCTCCTTGGGATGATTAAACATGAGTTGTCATAAAATGTATTGCGTAAGAGCCTCAGGTTCAGTTTAATCCCCAACACTAATACGCCGGAGGGCTGGAATTTACCATCTTCATGTTGCACCTAACTCTCGTCCTCCCATCTTTGAAGAGAATACTAAGACTATACATGCCTGCTCAGAAATAAGTCCTATTAAGTTCAATGGGGCTCACTCTCAGGTAAGGATCTGGGATTACAGCCTAATTTAAATTCTTTCTCATGGGATGATTTTTCTCTGAGAGGAGGGAGCAATAATTAAAATGCTGCTTGAGCCCAGTTGTGCTGCTGCGTTCCTTCCAACTCATTTTCGCCAGGCCTACTTGGGAGGTTCCCAGAGGATAACGCCCCAGATTCCTGCAGCGAATTCTCTCTCCAGGACTCCCATTTTCTCCCTCTCAGTAATATGCAGGTAGGTTGTGTTGTGTTAACAGAAAATACATTTGCATATTGTAGGGTGGGGGTGGGCTTTCCCCTCCTCCTTTTTCCTCCTTCCCCACCCTCCCTTTGCAACACATCGCCACAAATCAGCCGCTCTTCATTATGACCTAGCTACATTTATTGTCCCTTCGAGTGAAAGTGATTATGTTAACAATGTGCCTTTGTGGGACTCCTGCGCTGGTGGAACAATCCCCTGAGGCCCAGTAATAAGTAGCTCATGACCAAAAAAATCCTGGTGGGCACAGTTCATTTAAATCCCTATTAATCTTATTCAGACCTCATTTACTTTCATTCCAATGCACTCACTCGGATGCAGTGTGGAAGAGGAACGGAAGACGCCCCTGGGCTGCTTTGAAGCAGACAGGTGCCTGCCTTGATTTCTTCTCGATTCGGTATCAGAAATGGATGGCTTCAAGCTGCCTCTCAGCAGGTTCTTTCAAAGCGACATGCCGGTGCTGAAAATGTACATGGACTGGGAATGCCCTGCTGGCAAAGGCATATCTATGTTCAAATGCAAGGGATTCAGAGTGTCCATTCATTCATTCATTCATTCATTCATTCATTCATTTGTTTTATATACCACACCCCTTCCCAAGGTCCCTGAGCAGCTGTCTGGATGCTCTCTGAAAGCAAACCAGGACACAACCCCAACGAGTCGCTTAGGAACATTGAAACACAGAATATGCCTTATACTGAGCCACAACACTGATCTATGTAGCTCAATATTTTGACTGGCAGCAGCTCTCCTGGCAGGGTGTCGGACAGGGTCCTCTCAAAGCCCCACCTGGAGATGGTGGGACTTGAACCTGGGAACTTCTTCATGCAAAGTCGATGCTCTACCACTGAGCTACAGGCCTTCCCTGGGACCTGAAAGGGCCACACTTCTTTATTTCCAGAGGTGTCGTTTCAGGTAAGCTCGGGATGCAGGTGGCGCTGTGGGTTAAACCACAGAGCCTAGGACTTGCCGATCAGAAGATCGGCGGTTTAAATCCCCGTGACGGGGTGAGCTCCCGTTGCTCAGTCCCTGCTCCTGCCAAGCTAGCAGTTCAAAAGCACGTCAAAGTGCAAGTAGATAAATAGGTACGACTCTGGTGGAAAGGTAAACAGCATTTCCGTGCACTGCTCTGGTTCACCAGAAGCGGCTTAGTCATGCTGGCCACGTGACCCGGAAGCTGTACGCCGGCTCCCTCAGCCAATAAAGCGAGATGAGCGCCGCAACCCCAGAGTCGGTCACGACTGGGCCTAATGGTCAGGGGTCCCTTTACCTTTACCTAAGCTTGGGACAGTTGCATGCAGGGAGGCAAGGTTCGAAGACTTGCTGTTGGATATAGTCAGCATTAAACCGGAAAACAATTCTTTAAGTACAAATGCACCTAGCCTCTTAGCTGTGTATTTTAAGGCAGGGGTGGCCCTCCAGACACTGGGGACTGGTGCCCATAGGGATTGGTAGGGTAGAAAGCCAGTGCCAGAGGCAACTTTAGGTGAGACCAGAGCCAGTGATAGGCAGAGCCAAGAAATTATAGTTTTGTCCCCATCTTCCCAGCCGTGTTGTACATGGACAAACTTTGAGAATAAGAAAGAGGAGGAAGCTGGCAGATAGTTGTAACTCTTGCACTGCTTGTAAATTAGATGGCAGGGAGGTGAGGGCTGGCTGAGGAGAGTTTGAGGTTGGTGGGGCATTACCCCATTTCCCCCAGTACACCAGCCTCTACTGCCTCCAGATGCTGCTCAACTGCAACTCTCCAATCATACTTGACCATTGGCCATGTTGACTGAGTCCAACAGCATCTGAGAAGCCACAGGTTAGCAGCCCCTGTTTTCAAGAGAGCAGGAGGGAATAGTCCTTCAAACAGTGGCACTTTTCACAGCCATTGTTTCCATGGGCTGTTGCTTCTGTGTCACACACACACACCCAATCTGTGATTTCTCCTTCCTTGGGTATCCCCAACCAGATCATGTTGTTGGGGAGACAATGTGGCTGAGGGAAAGCAAAACCAAACTAGAGCAAGGGTGGTGATTCCTGGACTGGTCACATGTGTGGCCGTAAGCAATCAGGAAGGCAGTGCACACCTCAAGCCCACAAAGAAACTCCCCAACCTGAGAAATCTAAGTGATTGCACCTATTTTATTTAGTTATACAGTGGTACCTCAGGTTACATATGCTTCAGGTTACATACGCTTCAGGTTACAGCCTCCACTAACCCAGAAATAGTGCTTCAGGTTAAGAACTTTGCTTCAGGATGAGAACAGAAATTGTGCTCCGGCGGCGTGGCGGCAGCAGGAGGTCCCATTAGCTAAAGTGGTGCTTCAGGTTAAGAACAGTTTCAGGTTAAGTACAGACCTCCGGAACGAATTAAGTACTTAACCTGAGGTACCACTGTATATTTAACAAAAGCAATTGGCTGCTTAATCTAATAATCTCTAAAATCTAAGATCTGGTGATAATCTCTACATAAAATACCTGGTTCAGGGAACCTGGGGCCCTCTAGATGAGACCTGGGAAAGCTTTGGCCCTCCAGATTTTGCTGAACTCCAACCAGTCCTAGCAAGCAGGGTCAATGGCCAGGATTGATGGGAATTGTGGTTCAGCAACATCTGGAGAGCCTAATGGTTCCTCACACCTCCTCTAGATAATGTTGGACTGTAATCCCCTTCATCCCTGACTACTGACCGCACTGCCTGGGGCTGATGGGAGATGTAGCCCATGACCCCAGAATCCTATCCAACTCTCTGATTCTATGAATATCTGGAGGTTTAAAAGTTCCACATCCTTGATACAGCACTTGGGTCTAAGTAGCTGAGTGCTCTTTGCAGGATTCGAAGTTTTTTTCTGAAGCTTGCTTGCTGTATCAGGAGGGGGATTTGGGAAGGTGGTAGCAAGGCTAAGCTCTTTCTTTTAAGCCTACTTTCAAATCCCCAAAAAAATCTGAAGAGCCAGCCACAGGTTCCCCATCCCTGACCTAATTCTTGGCATTATGGACACACCTACACTAAAGCCTTTGCTGTTCCTATACTATTTTAATTGACACAGCTTTCACAATATAATTCTGGGGATTCTCATTTGTAGAGGATGCTGAGAATTCACAGAAATCCTTAGCCACTCTTACAGGTCTTAAGTCCATGGAGTTTTCTGCAGAGAATATCCGAAGCACCACTGGAATCTGAATTTTCTATCTAAACCCTTGTCCAATACCCCATGCACAGGATGTCGATGGTATAGGAGCTTTCACATAACCAGCCAGTCTGAAAGACAATACAGCACGCCACATGCACCCTGGGGGCAGAGGGAGACAATATGTGCCAAGCTCTTTTTAGAAAGCCACCACTCCTATTCCTTCCAGTAATTATGCCCATGTCTCCTTAACTGTCCTAGATCTCGTTCTCTCGCTTGAGAATGACGTGCTGGGCATTTTGCACAACACTCTGTGTCGGGCTAGATGGCCCAGAGATCGCAAGAATTAAAATCTGATGCTGTTGCTCTGTCCTTTTTCTAACTGAAAATCAACCATTTTCCATGGCATTTGCCCCAGCAAGAGACAGGCATGTGTCCTTCACGTCACTTATAGGCTTTACTTCTGGCCCACTTAAATAGCCTTCCTGTCTTCTTGCCCAACCTGGCAGGAACAAGAGAAAGGTTGGCATGTCAAATGTGTTCCTCCTCCCTCATTGAATCATTCCACCCTTAGAAAATTGGGGGCCAGAATTGTCAAAGACTTCTAGACAGGTGAAACACAAGTTCTGGCAAACTGTGGGAAGCTACCGCCCTTCTCAAAATCCCCCTCCCCTGTCACTTCTTTTTTTAAAACCCCGCTCCAGACACAGCATGTAGACTTCAGGGGGAAAGATCCCATTCACACAAAAGTCATTCCAGCACTTAGACCCAGGTGCTATATCAGGTTAGGGGAACTTTGGCTCATCAGAGGCTATTGGACTACATCTCCCATCAACCCCAGCCAGCTTGGCCAATGACAGGGGATGATGGAATTCGTAGTCAATCTCTAGATGGTCACTGGCTTCTCAACCTCGTGCTATATAAAGTATTATTATTACTACGAATGTAACTGTTTTAGCATGTAATCATTATCTTTTTTTTCAAATTATTCTTATTAGTTTTTCAGATTGTTACAAATCAAACTAAATTACTTTAATTTAATACAATTTCTTTTAAAAAATTAGATTTCCTGCTCCTGTTGCAAACATGTGTCCATCAATTTCTCCTGTAGCCACATCATCTCTTCTTTAATATGCATTTCATCCTTTACTTGTTGTCCATTTTTACAGCAAGCCATTATTACCTCCTCACTTATAAATATAAATCCATTTCACGTGTGTACTCCTTCATAAACCTTGTTGTCTCAGACCTGGTATGCTGGGAGAGTAGATTATTATCCTCCTTTGTTCAGTCTTTGCAGTGTTTACAAGATCGCATTCCAACTTCCACTATTCACCACTTGTGTACAGACTGTGGAGCATGAAAGCATTATCACCCACCAATGTTTCCTCACTCGCCCATCTTCCCTTCCTTTATCCTGAGTGTCACCTGTCTTGATCTTGGCCACAGACATCCATGTGAGATGAAGGATTAGTCAAACTGGAAGAAATATGTCCTGACTCTTTGCCAAGAGACCGAAGGAAACGTCTCACCTTGAGAACCTTCACCTCGAAAACACCTGAAGCGAAGCGTCTCTCATCCTGGAGTGGATTTATAGCCCTGATGAGCAGGGGGGGGGGGGTGGCTTAAGGTCACCCACTCCCCTGGCTGGTCCAGGGCAGTTTTACATTTGATTTATGCACCAGCACACATCCCTTAGTAACATGCTCAGAGAACACAGCTACTGTCAAGAGTGAAATGAGCCTCTTCATGTGAGCGAGTGAAAAAAAGCAATTGTCCATATTGGATTTACAGTATTTAGTTGAGGTTGTTTAAAAAAAAATGTGTGGAATGGCTTTCTACAGTGCTGGAATTCCTCCCTCTGCAACTTACAGTACCAGTTCAGTTAGGTTAAGGACACAAGAAGAGCTTGCTGGATCAGGCCAATGGCCCATCTAGTCCAGCATCCTGTTCTCACCATGGCCAACCAGATGCCTGTGGGAAACCAGCAAGCAGGATTCAATCATAACAGCACTTTCTCCCTACATGGAAACCACTGTCATCAAGGGAAGGGTATTGGACTACCAGCTTGGAGACCAGCATTCAAATTTCCACTCCACCATGAAAGTGAGTGACCTTGGCCCAGTCATTGCCTTTTGCCCTAACCTACCTCAGAGACAGAGGCGGATTTAGGGGAGCGCAACCAGTTCAGTCGCACAGGACACGGAGCCTCAGGAGCACTGCAGGAGGCACTGCAACTACTATTTAGAATGGAGCATGGGGGGGGTGCACCGAATTTTGGTGTTGCACAGGGTGCCGCTGAAATATGAGACCCCAGGGTCTGCCAGTATCAAAGGGTTAGTGTGAGGATAAAATGGAGGTGGGAAAAGAGAATTGTGTATGCCAACTTGACCTCCTGGAAGGAAAGGTGAAATATAAATGTAATTCTGAAATTCTTTTGTAATAAGACAGCTACATTGAGATCTTGTATAGAATGTCCTGGGAGATTGAAGTGTTCTCCTACTGGTTTCTCTGTCTAGTGATTCCTGATATCTTACTGTAATAATAAAGTAAGGAATAATTAAATAAATCCTGAAGTCCAGACACACATTGCTACCCATGGTTATTGAACCAGTGGATATTTTCCTACATGTACATAGATTTGGAAATGTGGCTTCATAACATATTATTGGGGAGTACTTGGCCTGGGAATTTTTAGAAAGCAAAAAAATACTGTGATTTTTAAACAGATAGTGTACAGTGGTACCTCTAGTTACGAATGCTTCTGGTTACAAACGTTTCAGGTTACGAGCTCCGCTAACCCGGAAGTAGCTGCTCCCGGTTGTGAACTTTGCCCCAGGATGCGAACGGAAATTGCGCATCTCTGGTGCGCGCACAGTGGGAGGCCCCATTAGCAAAAGCACACCTCAGGATAAGAACGGTTTCAACTTCAGAACAGACTTCAGGAACAAATTAAGTTTGTAACCAGAGGTACCACTGTAATTGGTGAGTTTGAACCAGCTGCACCAAAAATTGGGTAAAGTCACACCAAAGTCACATTTGGGTCCACCATCTTGATTCAAAACCATGCTTGGTACCCAAACATCAATGAAGACCCCCACCTTGGGAACCCCTGAGCCGGGTTTGACTCCAATATCTCAAGAAGCAACCAAACCTATGCCAAAAGACAGATGGAGTCATGCCAAAGTCACATTTTGGTCCACCATCTGATTTTAAAAGGTGGCCAGCATCCAAACATGGATGAAATCTGCCACTCCACCTCAGGCGAGTTTGGTATCAATGTCACAAGAGGCATTTGAAAGCATAGAAGATGCATGCCATGTAGACATTTATTTATTCCATAAAACTTATTTCCTGCTAGGTTGTTAAAAAACCACAAAAAACCACAAAACTCAAAGCTGTAACATACAGTAAACGCTTTTGTGATTGTGACATGTGACAATCCACATGCGCTTTTGTACTTTGTTTTCTGCACTGGCAGGGGGGAAAAAGTATAAAGTAGCTGAAATGAAGATTTTATAAAGCATAGTTCAGGAAAGCACAAAATATTGCAACTTTGGTTTTAAGGGAAAAGCAACAACACTATTACCTCCACCTTACAAAGCCCAGTCCTCCTGGCAGCTATAAGAAATTGCATCTTACCCACTGTATCTTTTGTGAACTGTGCTTCTTTGATCTTCATGAAACCTACCTTATCAAAAGACCCACATTATTGTGTTGTGTCAATCAGAGCTGCCCCCATACCAGGAAATGAACATCTCTGTCGACTTGTACAAACCAGTCTGGCCACTCTCTCATTACAGCTGCCTCATACTCAGCCACGTGAGACTGTACATTCCACCTGGGTGTATGCAATAATGCAGCTTGGCTTAAGCACCACTGTCTGGTCCTCTGTGTGCTAAAACCAGACATTCGTTCTTGATCTAGTAGCTTCTACTTCTAAATGCTCTTCACTTCATACCTTTTGGGGGGCGGGGGGGCAGAGGGGTTCTCAAAGCAGCCATCAGAATTAGGATGGCCAGTTGAAAACGAGGACAGGGTTTCTGCCCCTTTAATGTGTCAAAGAGTGAATCTGAGCTTGCGGAACAAACTGCACACCCATTAGGCTCCTCCCTCATCTATCATCAACTATTCCACCAGGCTATTAGGAGAGAGAAGTGGCAATGCAGGGACTCTCTGCCAGCTCTTATAAAAGGCCAGAAACTTTTGGCTCCCTTTTCTCCTTGAAATCTTGCAGTTCTGGCTGATCATTATAAGAACTCTGGATCTAAGAACAAGAGCTTGAGTTGGGTTTTTCTTCCCCCCTCCCTCCAAATCCCTTTTCCTTTTCTGTGGTGCATTGTAGATTGTTGCAGGGATGTGTTCATCAATACAGTCATACCTTGGTTGTCGAATGGAATCCATTCCAGAAGTCCGTTCGACTTCTGAAAACGTTCGGCAACCAAGGTGCGGCTTCCGATTAGCTGCAGGAGCTTCCTGCATTGCAATCAGAAGCCGTGGAAGCCGCGTCGGATGTTCGACTTCCAAATAACGTTCACAAACCAGAATACTCACTTCCAGGTTTGTGGCGTTCAGGAGCCAAAACATTCAACTCTCAAGGCGTTCGTCTTCCAAAGTATGACTGTACAGTGGTACCTCGGGTTACATACGCTTCAGGTTACCTACGCTTCAGGTTACAGACTCCGCTAACTCAGAAATAGTGCTTCAGGTTAAGAACTTTGCTTCAGGATGAGAACAGAAATAGTGCTCTGACAGCACGGCGGCAGCAGGAGGCCTCATTAGAAAAAGTGGTGCTTCAGGTTAAGAACAGTTTCAGGTTAAGTACAGACCTCCAGAACGAATTAAATACTTAACTGGAGGTACCACTGTATTCGTAAGAAATTTGCAAAGTTTTGTTTTCATTTTCCCCCCTGAAGGGTAGGATAAAAATGTTATAAGCAAACAAATAATTAAAGGATTAGGGCCTCATTTTCACCTGGCCCCACACACTGTCCTGGGATTGCTGTGGTCTCCTCCCCCCGCCCCCGCCCCCACCATAGCCCCCACTCAGCAGTTTTTGTGCTGGATGCATACCCTGGTCATGACCCCATTGATCTCAATAGGACTAAAATGTGTGTGACTTAACTTAGTATGGATCAAATCCAGCATCTTTTAAGATTGTGGCTTCAGGCATGTCACTATCTCAGCCTCAATGTCCCATCTTCAATACAGGGATAATTATATTGACCTTACAGCATTGTTGCAACAAGTATTTCTGACATAATTAATGGAAGCAGCTTGGACATTTAAAAATCATTAGCAGTAATAGTAGAATCATAGAATTTTAGAGCTGGAAGGGACCAAAAGCATTATCTAGTTCAACCCCCTGCAATGCAGGAATCTTTCTGCCCAATGTGGCGCTTGCACCAGTGACCTTGAGATTAAGAGACTCGTGTTCTACCAGCTGAGCTGTTTAGTTTCCTATTTAGTAGTGTGGCCATGTTACAGGGATGCTTTCTTATAAGACTTTCTGCTCATTCCATAAAGATCATTCTGGTTACTCATGTTTCTTATAGTGCCAAAAGTTATACATTGGAAGCATCCCAGAAAATGATTAAGAAAGAGTCACAAGGACCAGCCCATTCTTAGTTCCTTCCTTGTGCAAAGAAAAGCTATCTTCAAGTCCCAACACTGAACATTCTCTGCTGTTTTAGCAGTGTTTTTGCAGCAGCGACAGCAGTAGGTACAATCTTGGGAGCTGAGTCATGCCTCCTGGAGCCAATTAGGGCAAATTTTGTTTCCCTTGAGGGGCTGGCTTTTCAGCTGAACTCTGCTGTTTATTGATTCATAGTGGAACAGGGTATGTGTGAATATTTGTTGATGGTTATCTTTGCTTGGTGAGAGAGTATCCTCAGAGAGCTGATTCCAGTGATACATTGCTCTGCTTACACATTGAAGATGCTAAAGGGGCATGTTGTTCTGTATGCAACCAAACTGCATCAAAATTTATATGCATCAGGGGTGGGGGAGCTTTCTAGCCTGAGGGCCACATTGCCTTATGGGAAACCTCCCAAAGGCCACACTGCCAGTAGTGGGCAGGCCAGAGGATACATTAATCCATGCTTTGGAAACCTCACGGTTGTGCTATTGCAATGCCCTTTACACTGGGCTGCCTTTGAAAATGGTTTGGAAGTTTCAATTAGTGCAGAATGTGAATACTCAATGGATGACAGGCATCATATAATATAGCATCAGTTCTGTTACAACTACAGATTACGCTTCTGAATTCAACTCAAAATGCTAGATTTGAACTATAAAGCTCTTCAACACTCAGGACCCCAGTATCTTCTGGGTCACACTATGAATTGACGTGGACCATTAGACCTTCTTTGGAGGCCCTTCTCCAGCTCCTTTCGCTGAGGGATGCTCAAAGAGTAGTGATGAGGGAGACGGCTTTTTCAGCTGCACTCCCTAGCAAAGGTTGCCTGGTACCTTTGTTGACATCTTTTCAATTCCAGATAAAGGAGTCAGATTTAGGGCGGTGTGAGCAGTTCCCCTACACAAAGCGCTAAGCTGAAGGGGCACAAAATTGAGAAGACCCATGATTGAGAAGATCCATTTGGGAGTGCCAAATCTTGCCTTTGCTCAGGGTGCAATATTACCAAAGATGACCAAAGTCCACCCATGGCAAAAGGCTTTTCCCAAGCATTTGATAGAGAGAGATTATGTTGTTTTGTTATTAGTGTGCTGGCAAGCTTCCAGCGGCTGTTATGGGGCTTGCTTGCTCTGTTTTTATGGTATTATGTATTTATAATTATGCTTTTAATATGCTGCAAGTCACTTGGAGACTGTTGAGTAACAAGTGACTAACCAGTCTAATAAATACATTATTATTATCTGTTGTTGTTTTCCCAGTGAAGAACCTTTAGACTTGAAGGGCCATACTTGTGAATGTTGTTGATGTGGGGGCAGAGAGCAGAGGATATTAATTTCCAACTCAAATGCACACCTAAGGTAGCCTTTTTCATTCCATTTACCGACCCAGGAAATGCAGGGGGAAATTCAACAATTATACATGTGGGACGGGTTGGGGGGAAGCTGCAGACATGAGGAATTCAGTGTTGGACTGTTATGATCGTTCTGTCAAGTGCAAGCATTTCAGCTTGCCTTACAGAATTATTATTTAAAATTTTATACCCCCCTTCATCTGAGGACCACAGAGCAGATTACAATATAAAGGTAATACTCTCAGTTCTCCTTTCCTCTCCATGCATATAGGACTCAGCTACACAGCTGCAAATAAAACGTTTTAAATATGTTGTAAAGTGCAATATACAAATGTGACACTAGATGGCGACAGTGAGTTATGCCAAATTCAATGCATTTTTCAAAACTTTTTTAAAAAAGCATTTTCACAGCATTTTTTAATGTGTATAGATTCCACCATAGTTTGGGGAGTTCTCCTAATTCTCCCCCCCCCCATCAGCTAATTTTAAGTGGCAAATGGGGGAGGATGGGGGAAAACCCTGTTGTGCTAGCAGGACTTATTACTCCCTCTAGTGCAACTATTTAGTTGAATCCAGCCTAGAAATGTTATTGAACAAAAGGTTCTTCTTTCTGCAATGATTAGTAGAGAACATAGGATTCCGCCTTATATGACTTCCCGACATCTCAGCATTGTCCCCTTGATCTGGCAGCAGCTTTCCAGGGTCTGAAGTGGAGGTCATTTTCTGCTACCTGATTTTGTTATAACTGCCAGGGCTTTAACCTATTCCTGGCAAGGTATGTGCTATCTCTGGGCTACAGACCGATATCACAGGGGCAGGCAATGTAACAACTCTGGGTGCACAGGCAGTGATAATAAGAGTGGAATTGGGTTTCTTTGTGACTCCTTTGCTCCCCGTGACTCACAATTGTGTTGGCTTTCTGCACGATCATGGGAAATTATGAAATGAAAAGGGACAGGCAGTTGGGTTGAGAAGCAACGTCATTCACCGGGGGGACGGGGACGTGTTTTTTCTTTCCTTCTGTTGCTCAAGGCAGGTTCTTGTGTGAAACAGCATGTTTCTCAAATACAGTTCAAGAGAGCCTCTCTGTAAGATGTTGTTTTCTCCAGGTACACAGTTAGTAGATTGGGTTTTTTATTACCTGATGTAATGGCTCACAGAAAACCAATAAGGGTCCTGAGGATCTAATAACTCCTTGGTTCACCCAATTTCTTCTTTAAAAAAGAAATGGACAGTAACATGGTAAGCAAAGACTTTGTTGTTGATTGTGCAACATATGTGTTAGGGAAAGGGAGGGGTTGCATAGATTATCAGATGATGGATCAGTATCTTATAAATGTGCCCATCTAAAGATACACTACCTTAAACACCCACAACCACAGAGAGAGAGGTGTACAAGAGAGAGAGTTGTACAACAAGTTGATGGCATAGCAGATGAATAGCCTGCAAAGCTAAATACACAACAACCTAGCTTCACTATCACCATTCTACACTCATTGGTCAGGGATTAATTACGGTACTTCAAAATCCCCTTGTGCTAGTGCAACTCAAGGATCAGTCAGCAGAGGGAATCTACAATGGGAATCTACAGAGCCACTATTTCACTAGGCAGAATTGGAAGATTGCTGTGGAAGACAAGCGGAACAAGAATATTATTATCACTTTCCAACAGGAACAGGAAACACCTGTATCCACCCAAATGCAATTAAGTTCAGTGCCACCTAGTGACTAAAGCTTGTAATGGCACTATCCACCCAGGAGTGAAGCTTTGCCCAGATCCTACGCTCATTTATCAGTCAGTTCCATCCTACCTCTGATGATGGCATGTTTTGCCTTTAAGAAAGGTGGCTAAAATTAAATACATTTAACACAGTCAATAAAGAGTTCCCGATGATCGACTCTCCTCTACTCCACAACCGGTCATGGCACACTAACAGGAATATATAATCCCCATAAAGGGAAGACGGGTCTGAAATAGAAAAACCATGCATCATTTTCTGCATCACACTGCCTCCGTGTCTAGAGAACTAGGAAGCCGCAACTGGAAATGATGGTGGGAAACTATGAACAGACAATACATGCGAAATAATCAGGGAGGAAGAGGTAGGCTGATTTGCAAGACCCACTGTGGATCATTGTGGGACAATTGTAAGTTGCTTTAAGCTGTTTTTAATATTGTGTTGTCATGTTGTGTTTCAGTGTTGTAACCTGCCCTGGGATTTTAGGGAGAAGGGATGGTAATAAATTAAACGACAACAACAATGGTTGCCAAATTGTGGGACAAGTGCTGTCGTGGCTATTTGGTGCTCATCGGAGCCCCCCAAAAGAGGACTCAGGACAGCAGCAGCAGCAGATGTGGGTCCTTGGCTGCTGCCTGTGGATGCCACCTGCTGGCGTCAGGCTTGCAGAATCAGTGACGGATGGGGACCAGTGTTCTTTTGAGAGACTGCTGCCATTGTTTCCCCAGGGCTCTTGAGTATCATCCACAAAAGACAACAGATAAACAGGTGTAGCAATGCCCAGCATAGAATTTGCTGTGCGGGGAAAGATGTCTTTGTTTCTCCTGTGTCATAGTGAGCAGCAGAGATACCCTGTAAGAACAAATAGGTTTGCAATCCCATTTCAGTGTGATGCCGTTACAAATTAGGGCACTTCCAGGTGACCTGTTTATGGAGCACTTATTCTGATTTGTTTGCAGGGAGGTTAGATGACATTGTGTCAAAGCAAGTGTTACCCCACACTTTTCAGTGCACTTTCCCATCAACCCCCCCCCCAATCTTTGGGAGGTTTTCTGCACAAGATGACCCCATCAACAATTATTGTGCAACCTGAATTTTCTGGCATGTGATTAAATCTCACTTAAAAATAGTAACGCTCTGACAGCGCCCTTATTCCAGCTCTCATGCTGTTCAATTAAGAACAATGTCTGTTAATGATTGACAGTAGATCTTAGATGCCTTAACCTTAGATGTCTTCTCATCTTAGACAGCACTCATCTTTGAAATCACACACACTGAGGATATGTGCCAATGGGTCCTCTGCAGCAATACCTCACCAGGAATGAGGGTCTGTATGCTGCCCTAAGGCTTTGCCACAAGAGCAGTAGCAAAAGTATTCACGGGTGGGAGAAAGACTATCTCAGTAGCTCTGTGTCCTCCTGCCCCCAGTTAGAGCTGCTGCAAAAATGAACCACATAGATTTGAATCACAGCATTGCTTGAAGCATAGCACCGTTCTATTCTGCCTTGGTCAAACAACACCTAGAATGCTGTGTCCAGTTCTGGGTGCCACAATTTTAGAAGGATACTGACAAGCTGGAATGTGTGCGGAGGAGGGCGACCAAATGACTGAGGGTCTGAAAACCAAGTCTTACGAGGAATGGTTGAAGGACCTGGGTATGTTCAGCGTGGAAAAGAGGAGACTGAGAGGAGAAATGATGACTATCTTCAAATATCTAAAGATGGAGCAGGCTTGTTTCCTGCTCTGTGAGGTAGGTCCCAAACCAATGGATTCAAGTTACAATAAAGGAGATTCCAACTAAACATCAGGAAGAACTTTCTGACAGTAACAGCTATTTGGCAGTGGAACAGTCTGTGATGGCCTGGGACTTGGGCTCGGAACCAGAGGAGTCTCAGTATGTACCGGATCCTTTGCCTCAGGCATCATCTGAACCACGTTTGGGGCCTGATCCTGAAGAGTCCCAGTCTGCACAGGTTTCCCTGCAACAAACCCCAGCTGGGCCGAGTCAGGGGCCTGAGCCTGCCCTGATTGCAGATGTGGGGATTACCTCATTGCCTTCAGCTGGGCCATCACTTACAGCTGCTCCACTACCGGTTTGGTCAGGGGAGGCTGAGGTGGCCCCTGGGTCTAGTAACCCACTGACGTCTCCCAAGCTGCAGAGACTCAGGTCTGAGAGAAGGAGAGACCTGAGTACTCGCAGGAGGAGTGCTCGCCTTTGGGTGAAACAGGGAGGTGAGTTGCTGGGGGATTAGGACCATCTGTTACCCCGACAAAGATAAAAGGCTGTTGGACCCCGCCCCAGGTTGCGGGAGCGACATTGCTGTATACCAGACCCTGCCTGAGATCCTGTACCTGTCCTTGCCTGGTTTCCTGCCTTGTCCCTGCCGGACTGACTCCTAGTGGAACCTACGGATTCTGGACCAGACCTGGACCGTGGTTCTTGGGTTACCTCTGGGCCCAGCACATGGTCTCCCTTGGGAGGTTGTGGACTCTCCTTCCTTGGAGGTTTTTAAGCAGAGGTTGGATGGCTACCTGTCATGGATGCTTTAGCTGAGATTCCTGCGTCGCAGGGGGTTGGAGTAGAAGACCCTTAGGATCCCTTCCAACTCTACCATTCTATGATTCTAACTAAATTTGGGGTCCCAAAGGCTGCATCTGTCATATGAGGATAGCACAGAGTCTTCTTGACACTCATTGCTCTGCACACTTTTGCCTCTGCCCCCACTCACCACTGGCCTGTGGCCCCCGGTTGAATAAAAGGAAACACAGCCCTCAAGCTGAAAAAGATTCCCCACTCCTCTCTTAAAGCCTAATAGATGTATTGTAGCTTTAATGGACTAGAGCCCATTTCATCAGATGCATGGACTCCATGGAAGCTCACACAACAATAAATCGAATCATCTTAATGTCTCTTAACTCCTTTTATTGCTTTTTGCTGTCACAGACTAATATAGCTACCCATTCTGAAATACATCCCATTTGCAGGGTTAGCACCAACTGACCAGCGAAGAATAAAACATTTAAAGTATGCAAAGAGTGTGTTTCCTTCTGCCGGTGTGCACAGATAGCGCCTTATCCAATGCGCCACTTACTTGACTTGAACATTAACTCCCACTGAGCTCAATGACGATTTCTCCCAAGTTAATATTCATCAGAGTCCAACCTTAGAATTAGAAGGCGCAGTTTCTGGGTCAGGAAGCTTGACTTCTAAATCCAGGCGGCTTTGAGTCCCATCTTCTCATTTTTTAAGAATTTAATGCTGGCAACATGCAAACTAGGTTACTAGATCAGAAATCAAATGGCAATGTAATGCCATACCGAGAGAGATTGTTAAAACAAAGCCCTGTCATTATGAACTTAGGAAATGTGAATCCTTGAGGCAGGCAAACAGCGCTAGTCACAGTGAGGAAAGGGGGCTGGGGAAGACAGCTGGAAACTCCTTAAACCGTGGATTAATAAATAATAATACAACAGATTATTCAGGCTTTGCTGGAAGGAAAAACATGCATGTATAATATTCCGCACAAGGTTGTGATCTGCCTCAATAGCTCAGTTGCATTCCGTGAAACCTAAGAGCAACTGCTCTGTTTAGATTTCAATGCAGCTTTAGCCTTAAGGCTCTGGGTGAGTTACAACATACTTAAAAACCAACAAACCAAAATAAAATCATTGCCTACTATGTGCCCACATGTAAAGTGGTTCCCCATGTTTAATCTCTTTCCCTCTCACAACAACTTTAGCCCTAATCCATCAGGAAGTCCTCTTGTACAAGCCCTGCTGAAATCCAGGAGGCCAGGCCACATTTGCACTTTGTACTAGGGAGGCTCTGGGTAAAGCTAAAGCTGCAATTCTATGCACACTTACCCTGGTGTAAGTCCCTCTGAACTCAGTAGAACAGGCTTTATCAGAATTATAAATACTACATGTGGTTATAATTAAGAATACTTAATATTTACATTGAATGCAAAAGCAAGTTGCTTCGCAGGTATTAAGCTGCTGCAATTCTTGCAACAGTCCTGCAAGGTGGGTCAATATTATTATTCCTTTCTCGCAGATGGGGTGCTTAAGGCTAAGAAAAAGTGACCTGCCTAAGGCATTCTAGTGAGTTCATGATTCAAACTGAGGACTTGCAGCTTTGTGGATTGAGTCCACCAGAGATCTTCATCAGGCTGTGTGTTATGCAAGGGGGCTTGCTATTGAAGCAATAATGTTTGCATTGGTTTGTTTTTTTAATTTAGAAAGGTCATTTTTGTTATAGAGCATTATAGAACTATAGTTCTATAGTTACAGAACTATAAAAATCAAATGGGGAACAGCTTGGTTGGAAGAGCATGAGATTCTTAATCTCAGGGTGGGTTTGAGCATTCCTGCATTGCAGCGGGTTGGACTAAATGAATCTTGTGGTCCCTTCCAACTCTACAATTCTATGATTCTAGCCTATGGCTCTCCAGAAGTTGTTAAACTCCAACTCCCAGCACCCCCAATAGCATCAGCAACTGTCAAGGAACATAGGAGTTGTAGCCCAATCACACCTGGAAGTTCCCAGGTTGCTTATACCTCTTAGAGAACTTTTAAAGAGGCGTGGCTGTGGAGGCATGAATTCACCACCACACCTCTGAGTCCTATGCACACATAACTGGCAGAAAACTTCTATTTCACTCATGCATGGGGACTTCAGTATAAACAAGTATGGGGCGGGGGTCAGGCTTCACAGCTGCCATCCTAGAAATACTTCCCTAGAAATAAACCCATCAGTGGGATTTACTTCCGAGTAAACGGACCTGGGCTGCTTGGTTGCAGCTTAGCCCATCGCGCAAGAAGGGGGAACAACTGGGAACCAGGGCCGACCACCCCACAAGGCAAGCTGAGATCTTGTCTGCGTAATTCTTGGCGCTGCGGAACCTCGAAGCCTGTTCAGATCCCTGCCTAAAAGTCCACCACCCCCCTCGAGCCAAGCCTTCTCCAAGCGCTGGCCGAGCCGAAAAAAGACACCCACGACGTCAGTTCTCTGCTTGCGGACGTCACGCCTTTGCTCACAACTACGCCATACCCTCTCCAACTCAACTCCCCCGGCAGGCAGGCAGAGCCACCGCGGGCTCCATTTTTTGTTGTTGTTCCCGTCGCCTCTTTAAGAAAAACTAAGCGGGTGGATGATCCCCGGTGATGATGATGATGATGATGATGGAGGTGGAGGCGAGGAGGAGGCGGCAGCTAGCGAAGGAAGGCGGGGGAGTTCCCCTCCCTCCTTAAAAGCCGCTTCCGGCCCCGCTGCCATATTCCTTTTTTGGAAAGGGGAGGAGGAAAAAGAAACCGAGAGAAAGAGAAATGAAATACTGTATAAAACAAGGCAGTCGAGGCTGACGGTGGTGGCAGCCGCTGCGTTTGGAGAGACTCTCCTAGCGTAGCGCGTCGACGCCAGGGCGCCCGGTGCCACGGGGACGGGCCTAAGGAGTGGCGCTGGTGGCGACGAAGCTTTGGATTCCTTGCTGGATGCTTCTGCCGGAGAAGAGCTTGAGGGATCTCTGGCGCGAGGTGGGGGCGGAGAGAGAGGAGACGGTGTCGGAGGCGCAGGCGGGCGTGTACCTCGGCTGCTGACCTCACTTCTCGAAAGCGCTCCAAGTTCACCATCCCTCTCCAGCCAGTTGCTGGTCTCCAGCCATCTGCGCACCGGGAAAGGTTGCTGTGGGGCAAAGGCATCAGGAGACCGGTTCTGTAAAGGCGCACGCCTCTCTGGAAAGAGAGAGCGAGCGCGAGAGCGCGCTTCCGGCGCGCGCACACACACACGCATCCTCCCTCCCATTCACTGGCTCGCTCCACACAAAGCGAGCGCCTTGGTTTCTCTTCCATCGCGGCTCTTTCCAAGCTATATGTGCGAGAGGAACTCCGGAGCGCGCCGGCTAGCCAGCGCCTAAGCTCTCCGGGTCCTGCCTTTGCGCGCCGTCTCGCCTCTCTGCGATCCCGCCCCCCGCCCGCCTTTTTATTTTAATCGGAGCCATCGATTCATTTGTTTGCTCCCTGCTTGGCCCCGCTGAAGATCTGGCCGGTTCCCGTGGCTGGGAGGAGGAGAAGGAGGAGACGGGGCGAAGGAAGGAAGCCAGGCGTCTCCATCTGGCCCCCGCGATTCTCTCTTGCCACCAGGAGAGTTGAAAGAGAGAGGAAATAAAAGGAAGGTAAGTGTCTGCCGGGTGCTGCGGGGAGGGGATTGGACTGCTGGGCTTAATATCCCGGCGTCTCCGGCCGGGCGTGATCTTGACTAACTCAGCCTTGGTTGCAACTGACTAAGCGAGCTTTGTTAATATCCTGTTCTTGGAGAGAGGAGGAGGAGGGAGACTGCACGCGAAAATCAAAGCCGCAGGACCAGCAAACATTATTGCTGCTCCCCCTGAACCCCTCGATTTCTTTTGATAAAGGCAGCAATCATTCCCTGCGAGTGGCACAGATGGATTAAGTCCCGAGTCTTTTCTGCTTTTTAAAGGAGGCAACGAAAGGTGTCTCCTGATACGAGTTGTGATGGTTCTGCTTGCTCGGTTTGGGCTTTTGTTTGGGGAGGGGCGCGTGGAAGGTCGAAACCGCCCGGAAAGGAAGCTAAGCGTCTTTCCCCGGGTCGTGTTGTGCGCGACTTGGTTCCGATACACTTTCTTTTGTTATGATTCTCCGTCTGCTTCGGCGGGTATGATGCGCCGCTCGCTCCCTAATCTAGGACTGTACTTTCTCTCCCCCCCAGCCCACTCCCACACACTCCCACTCTCGTAGTATATATTCAACCCAATCTCTTGGGCAAAGGAATAAGGTGGGGGAGAGGCGTAATCTGGGAGCTGTATCTAGGCCAAAATATGAAATATTTATCATGCCCGCTTCGATGGTTTTTCCAGTCCAGCTCCTTTTATTTTTTAATTTGCTATTGGTAAAATATTCATTTTCAGGGGGGCGAGAGAGTACGAGTGTTTGTGTTTATGTTGTGGCAGTATCGTTCTAGGAGCACGCCTACAACGCTTTTCTTTAACCTGGTCACGCCTTAAAACTGGTGGCAGCCTGGCAGGATTTAATCTCGTGCAAAATTGGGGTGCTACTTAATTAACTAATAGATGGGGAGATCACCGCCTCGTAACTTCTCGCTGCTGTTTTTATTGTGTGTGTGTGTGTGTGCGCGCGCGCGCGCGCGGCGTGAAGCCGGCGGATGCAATGTGAGGCAACCCAGTTTATTGTCACATAAAGGCGACGTCCGTCATTCTCCAGGAGCGGAGGTTGGGCAATCTTCCCGAAGACCTTTAAGTGAGAAGGGCAAAACGGTGTGTGTGCGCGCGCGCTACTCTGAAAAATTGCAAAGAATTCGAGAGGGGAGCGGAGTTAACTCCTTAGTAGCTGCCAGAGAAAAGAGCAAACTGGTATGTTCTGTGCGAGTGGAGCGAGGATGTCCTCTGTAGGAGTGCCTTTTTTTTGTCACTAGCAAGGCTTCAGGTGCCCTTGTTGTTCTCTTGGGGGCTCTTGTGTGCCTTAAAGTTGTGTGTTCTCCCACTGCAGGATCTTCTTCTCCCTTCAAACTTGCTTGGAGTGCAATGCACGGAGTGTCCAGTGCAAATCAGGACATATTTCTGTCCGTTTTATCTCGTGTCACAAACTCACCTTGGTCAAGTCCCTTGCTTGTCTCAGCAGGCATACGGAGAAGATCCTAGACCAAGCTTACAGGGTTTGTTTGAAGTCTTGCTGTGACATGATGTTACGGGAAGTGCTTCACACCAGTGGAATGTGCTGCATAAATGCTAAGGGTGAATATAATGAAGGGTCCCTTGGATTAAGTCTTGTGCAACCTCCTCCTCCTCTTTGCAGCCTCTGGGAACCCATGTAAAGCCTCACCTGAAGGCCAGGGAACCCCTGGCATGTGAGATGGCATGTGGCGAAGAGCTGCAGCAGAAAGACAGGTGGGGAATAGCAAAATCTGGTTGGAAGCAAATGCATTCAAGCAAGCTCAAATCCAACCAGTATTTTTGGGTGACTTACATGCTGGCACTTGATGTGTGCATGTGAAATACACAATAGGAAGGAGGAAGAATGTCTTGATGGATCTCTGCTCTGATTAGGGTCATCCAACACCCTCCTTCCAACTACAGTCAGCCAGATGTCCCTGGGAAGCTTAGAAGCAGAGCATGAAGGCAACAGACCCTCTCCTGGCAGCTCCTGGCATTCAGTAGTATATAATATTGTTAATACTGTTATTGCTATTAATCATCATCGTTATTTATTAAACCTAGTAGTCACTTGTCATCTGAAAGGTCTCCAAGTAACTAAGCATTGAAGAACACATATTGAAATACTTTATAAAGTTTTTTTAAAAATCATATAGATCATTGACATTCCATACAGCTTATAAAAAAGCAGCCCTGCCACAATAACAGGGATAACAGCATTGACAACACACTAACAAAAAACCCAGACAAAATGATATTCTCACCCACTTACCAGTAAATAAAAAGCAAAACTCAAACACTGATATGCACCCTTCCCTAGCCCAGAAGGCAGCCATGTCAACCCAGGATATATATATTTAAAATCTCCCTACCTACAGCCAGAAGTCTTGGCCACAAGTTCAGCAGCTGCCAATCAGTGGGGAATGGGTCCTCCAAGGATGATCTGGTCCTTCTCCTTTCCTTGCAAGGAGAGCAGCAATAAATGCAGAGAGATGGCAAAAGTTTGCCTGCTTTGCAGTCTTTCTGGCTGTTGCTCCTCTCCTCTCATTGTTGGGGGCCTAGATTGGCATAACATACTGTGCCATATAGATCTGCGGTCACCAACCCTGTGCCCGTGGGCCCAAGGCATCTCCTAAGACTTTCATTGATGCTCCTGGCATCATCTGGAGGGTCACAGGTTCCCTTATCCCCTTATCCGCCTTATACCATTGATCAGTATTGCCTGCACTGATTGGCAGCCGCTCTATGGAGTTATCAGTCGGGACATTCCCAGTCCTACTGGGAATTGCCAGGGATTGAACCTGGGACCTTCTCCATGTAAAACGGATGCTGTACTACTGAACCACAGCATTCCCCAAGGGCCATGGCCATCATTCATGTCAGTGAATTCCACAAGGTAATTATGGAATGTGTGTGGAATATTTTCCCTTTTTGCCTGTCCTGAATTTGCTGCCAATCCACTTCTGATGCAATGTCAGCTGCCCCACATCCAGCATATGGGAAAGAACTGAAAGCTAGGAGTGCTTTTTTAAAACAAACGAACAGGAATAAACATACAATTAGAGTGACAAGACCCCTTGGAGACTCCCACATTTTTGGGTGGCATAAGGCTAACCCCCTATAATTTTTACACTGCTCATTGCAATGAATCTGTAGTCCCTTTTTAAGGTGCCACCAGGCTCCTCCTTACCTGTGCTGCTGCCATTCCATGATAGACATGAGAGTTCCCAACACCAAGGACTGACTCACATGCATGCACACACCTGCCAGGGTCTGATCCTGCTCTTAATCTGGCTCACAGATGAGTATGTGTGTTGGCTTTTTTGATAAGCATTGCGCTTCATGAGTCTGTAGGCCTAGCTTCAGAGGCTGCCAAGGTTGGGCATTTGCCAGGGCGCAAGATCCAGAAGAGGGTCCACATCCCTTCCCATTTTTACTTCACTCAGAGTATCCAGGATGTGGAAACCTATGACCGTTTTCAGTTTGTATGCCTTCCCTCTTCCAGGCTAGGGAGACCCATTAAGGGTGCCATGCCTGAGAGTCTTCAGAATCCTGGAGCGCCATTGGGCAATTGTTAAGCAGAGGCGGCTTGCCCATCAAGATGAATGGGACATTGCCCCACCAACCTCATCTATTCCCGCCCCCCGGCTGTCTACCTCCTTAGTAAAGGTAAAGGTACCCCTGCCCGTACGGGCCAGTCGTGTCCGACTCTGGGGTTGTGTGCTCATCTCGCTCTAGAGGCCGTGAGCCGGCGCCGTCCGAAGACACTTCCGGGTCACGTGGCCAGCGTGACGAAGCTGCAGCTGGTGAGCCAGCGCTAGCGCCGTACATGCAAATACCGTTTACCTTCCCACTATAAAGCGGTCCCCATTTATCTACTTGCACTTAGGAGTGCTTTCGAACTGCTAGGTGGGCAGGAGCTGGGACCGAACGACGGGAGCTCACCCCGCCGCGGGGATTTGAACCGCCGACCATACGATCGGCAAGTCCTAGGCACTGAGGTTTTACCCACAGCGCCACCCGCGTCCCATCTGTCTACCTCCTTACTTTCCACCAATCCAGGGGTGGCACCTCTACCAGTCTCCTCCTCCTCAGTCTCAATGTTGCAGTTGAAGAACTCCGCAGGGAGGAGGATAATACCAGAATTAGCTGGTTCTGTCTCTCATTGGCTTTGGCGCCACCTACTGTTGACCTCCCATCCTTTTGCACCACTGGTGGGTTGCAGCCGTCACTGTTGTCAAGTAAGCTGAAAACCCTGCCATGTCTAATCAGTGAGGGCTCTCTTGGGCATGGGAGTCATGACTTGGTTGCCAAGGAGTATGTATTGGTGAACGCCTTAAGATCCCCCCCCCCTTAAAAAGAAAGAGGAAAAAGTATAGGCCAAAACTGTCCCCTTATGAGATGAGCGATGAGCAGCATCAGTCAGCTACTCGGCTAGTTTTCCAAGACGCTTGAAAGGCAAGTGAAAATGACTCTTGTGGTGAAGCATCTCTTCCAGCTGTAATAAGTCAGGGAGTGCTGGTTCCTTCCTTTCAGTTTTAAACCAGGCTAGCTCTTTCATAGCTCTTTTAGGGCCATTCTGTTGCCAGCAGGGAATTATACAGTAAAGCGTGTAAACTGTACAGTAAAGTGTGTATGTCCCACAGAGGACCTTACGGTCTTCAAATAAAAACATCTTGGAGATCCCGGGCCACAGGGAGGTTAGACTGGCCTCAACCAGAGCCAGGGCTTTTTCAGCTGTGGCCCCAATCTGGTGGAACGCTCTGTCACAAGAGACTTGACATCTTTCCGCAGGGCCTGCAAGATGGAGCTGTTCCGCCAGGCCTTTGACACAGTCTGACCCCCTCTCTCCTTCTGTAATCTTCGTAGAACTCTAACCCAATGATTGCCATTAATTTGATTCTGAATTGATTCTAGAATGTATTTTAATTAATTGACACTGCGATTTTTAGTACACTATGCTATTTTTACCTGTTGTTAGCCACTCTGAGCCCGGCTTTGGCTGGGGAGGGAAGGATACAAATAAATTTTATTATTATTATTATTATTGAGATTCTAATAATCCTAATACACACTATTGTGATATACAGTAGCATGCTTTTCAGTAGACAAGAGCAGGAGTGGGGAATTTGTAGCCCTCCAGATCATAGAATCATAGAATTGTATAGATTGAAGGGACTCTGAAGATCATCTAGTCCAACCCCCTGCAATGCAGGAATATGCAGCTGTTCCTTAGGAGGATCAAACCTGCAACCTTGGCATTATCAGCACCAGACCCTCATCTGGAGCAAGTCCTGCCATGGTAGGATACTCTTCACTTGACTTGAATTATTTCTCTTCTTTCAAAACCATGTGGGATAAGGCTTATCAACATCTTCCAGGGTAAACTCTTCCATTGTTCAACTGATTGGTTTTAAAGGGGGGAAACTTAGATTGAGAGGCAGTACAAATCATTGCTAGAATTAGAAAATGTTTGCTGCTTTCGTTAGAAAGTATTACTAGTTGGCCTCTTTTGATCTAGAGATCAGTTCTTCCATTTTTGGGTGGGGGAAGTGAAGACAGATGGATATCTAATATGAAATGAAACTGGCTTAACAGCAGGGAAATGATTCACTTTTTCTGCCCTGAAGAATTCTGTAAGCATGTTGACTATTGTTTTGGTAGTCTGAATCTTAGCTGTACATCTTAGACCCATAAAACTGTCATGTAAATTGAAAGCCGGGTTAATGATGGATAGTGGTTGGCATAATTGCATGCTTCGTGGTCCATACTTTCCCAGAGATGAGTGCACACCTAGGTGCATGTGCATCTTCAGTCTGGAATAGATGTGAAAGTGATTCTTCAAACATGGAACACACGGAACAGGAAGTTAATTGTCCCAATCAAAACAGTTTTCATTCTGAGCATTCTAGAAACATCGGTTTCTTCAGTAACAAAGTTGGGTGCTGTTTAGGAATGATAAAATATGTTGCAAACCACTTGATTGAGGTTGAAAACCCAGTGAAATATAATTCTGACATGGAACTTGGAAGTAACAGGTCATTGGAAAGTCACTGGTGACTTGCTCATGGGTGAAGTCTGGAATTCCCCTCCATCAAGGGATGACCTGGCAGTTGCCTAGAGGTACCCATCGAAAACAATGAATCACATGTCCTAGTTATCACTATTCACATCTTCTCCTGAACAGGAAGGGATAAGGCATACACACATACACACCACTGGGTATTAAATATAAATCATTTGGGTGCTCAAAAGCAGCATTAAAAACTCCCATTCTAGGCGCATTTTGCGACATGGAATTTCATTAGTGTGAGCAGTTCCTGAGCTCTGGATGCAGTCCTGCACCTAAGATTTCGGATTAAAACTGCAGAGTGGAAGGAAAGGAGGACCTTTTTCTGCCTCCCCACTTCCAGCTACTCTCTGAAGACTGGAGAAGAGACTCTCTTAAGAATATTAGGGGGGTGGGCAGGGGAAGGACTAGACCATGTGAAAAATGAACATAATATTTTAGCTGCAGTTCATTCATTTTCAGCTTTGTATTCTCATTATAAAAAAGCGTGCCCAGACGTTCCGTTGTTGCGTTCATAACCTAGGTTTAAGGTGCCATTTAGCTCCCAGCTTTCACATCTCAGTTTCTAACACAGCTCGAAAGAACAGGTACAAAAAGGAATGCACACATTTCCTAGATAAAGAAGGAAATGAACCGCTTGTGTGTTCTATTGTTCTAGGACTAGATGAGGTATGAAATGATGCTTCAGTCCTAAATGTGTCTCTCTGTGTGTGGGAGTGGCTCTGAGCAGTTTGCTGTGTTTGACATGTAGCTTTTCAGCATCTTCCTAGCTAACAGACCCAGTCCAGATGTTGTGCATCCTTTTGGACCAGAATGCAGCCTGCTGATCAACTTTCCTATCTTTCAGTTTTATGCTCATCTATTGTTACTGGTAGAAGGGTCTGGGGATCCCCTCCAGGCATCCTTTTTATTGTGCATTCATGATGGCATCAGGGTGGTTCTGTGCAACCCCACTTTCCATACTCCAAAGGTTTTGGGGTGGTCACAACTGTTTTATTTCCAGTCTACAGTTTACAGTTCTGCATGAAAATTTCATAAGCTAAATATTTTCAATATATGTCCCATAGCTTCCTGCTGAAATCTTGTCCTGCTTTTGTTGCACCGTAGTGCAAGAGTGCCCCTCCAGATGCAGTAATTAGGAAAGCACTGCAGAACAACTAACACAGAGGAAATATGTGTGGATGGTCCAGTATTAACCCACCATAGGGACACAGGTGGTACTGTGGACTAAACCACTGAGACTCTTGGGTTTGCTGACTGGAAGGTTGGTGGTTCAAATCCCCGCAACGGAGTGATCTCCTGTTGCTCTGTCCCAGCTTCTGCCTACCTAGCAGTTCGAAAGCACACCAGTGCAAGTAGATAAATAGGTACCACTGGGGCAGGAAGGTAAACAGCGTTTCCGTGCACTCTGGCACTTGTCATGGTCCTCTGTGCACCAGTAGCGCCACATGCTGGCCACATGACCCAGAAAGCTGTCTGTAGACAAAAGCCTGCTCCCTCAGCCTGAAAGCGAGATGAGCACCGCAACCCCATAGCCACTTTTGGCTGGACTCAACCATCCAGGGGTCCTTTACCTTACCTAAACCCACCATTAATGTGCTATTATTGTGCCAATGCCATATATTTGTGCCAAATATTTTTTTTGGGGGGGGGAAGGGGCTTGAGAAGGAAGTGCAGGGGAGAACATCTGGAATTGCAGCAATTTTAACTAGATTTATCAGAGAGAGAGGTGATTCTGAGTTCTGCCTGCCTGAGTTTCTGCAGTCTGTAGGAGTAAGTGCTGTTGTGCAGTGCCCATTCATTTGTGCTGGGAAACTGCCCTGGTGCATTTTGTGTGAGGAGATTAGATTGGCTTTCTTGGTCATTCAGGAAACCCTAGGTTGAGTACTTATTATTGGTTTGCTAATGAGCACCAGTCTTTTTGGGAGGAGTACACAAGCTGAGTTCCCTGAAGTGACCTGATTTAATCCAGCTGCCTCTCTTTCCTTTGATAGACTTCTAAAGGAACACACACACTATTTTTAAAGCCTCTTCTACTAATGTCTACACTTCAAATTTTATTTCTGGCATGAATTTAGGAAATTTGAACGGCTATCTAAAGATCTATTGTTTCCTGCACTGCCTACTTTACAGCTCAGTTTGTAGCTGGCGCTTTTATATCTGGTGGAGAATCTCAGGTGACCTCACTTCCTCAATGCTTCTGGCCTCCTGTTGCATAGCCTAGCTGGAAAGCCTCCTGATGATCTCTCGCTTCAGCTGGTGTTAAAACCCTTCACAAGTTTCCTTGAAAAGTCGGCACCTCTCTTCTGATTCCTCTAAGCTAGTGGCTGTAGTCCAGCGGGTGTATTTAAAATGAGCTATTTGGAACTGCTTGCTAGAATGAGTTAGTCAGAAAGCCTTTCCCGGAACTTCTGGAAGCAGCTTGTGGGTATGAAGCCATCTCCCTGACACTCAGTTTTTATTAAGTGCAGGGTGTTTTTGCACTGGGGGAGCTTTCAAACATGCAGCGCTTCACTTGTATCTTGAACTGGTGCAGTGCAGATTCACAATTTTATGTTGCTGGTTTGATAAATTGGTCTTGGCGACGTTCAGGCCTGAAGATATGGTGGTGCTTCTGACTGGAGAGGTGACTCTTTTCTCATCCTTTCATGATTTGATGGTCAGTGATATTAATAAAGCAGCCTTCTCTAAACTGGTATTCTGTAGACGTTTTGGGCTATAACTCCCATCAACTCCTACCAGTGTGTTCCCCACTCCATAGTTACAGGTAATGGAGACTTGGAACCCTATGATGCAACCTTCAAAGCTTTCAAAGAACTGGAAATCTAGTGTACCCCCCACTCCAACCCCACCATGGCAACTCCACAAGAGGGACGTGGGTGGCGCTGTGGTCTAAACCACAGAGCCTAGGGCTTGCCGATCGGAAGGTCAGCAGTTTGAATCCCTGCGACGGGGTGAGCTCCTGTTGCTCAGTCCCAGCTCCTGCCCACCTAGCAGTTCGAAAGCACATCAAGTGCAAGTAGATAAATAGGTACCACTCCAGCGGGAAGGTAAACGGCATTTCCGTGCACTGCTCTGGTTCGCCAGAAGCGACTTAGTCATGCTGGCCACATGACCCGCTATCTGTGGACAAACACCGGCTCCCTTGGCCTATAGAGCGAGATGAGCGCGCAACCCCAGAATTGTCTGCAACTGGACCTAACGGTCAGGGGTACCTTTTGGAAGTACTGTACCCTAGGTGTGTGTAAGGAGATCTGTTTAACACTGCGAAGCAACTTGAAAAGCCACTCCTAAATTGTAAGCAACATTTCAAGGGAGGGGGGACCCCAGCTATTAGGATCTGCTTTAGCTTCTTCCATCTCTTGAAATGCACATTGCTAATCAATTGATTTTTCTGGGGGGCAGAGGGTAGTTCTAGGAGCTAATTCATACACCTAGGGCTGGTTCACAAATACTTCCTAGCCTAAGTGATGTAATGTTGTCCGCCATTTGGGATGTCACAGATGATTTGGAGATGCTTTGCTGAACTGGTCCTGCCATGTAGGAGCATACAGTGGTACCTTGGGTTACATGCGCTTCAGGTTACAGACTCCACTAACCCAGAAATAGTGCTTCAGGTTAAGAACTTTGCTTCAGGATAAGTGCTCTGGCGGTGTGGCGGCAGCAGGAGGCCCCATTAGCTAAAGTGGTGCTTCAGGTTAAGAACAGTTTCAGGTTATGAATTAAGTACTCAACCCGAGATACCACTGTAGATTCATACCCTATGCTTAGCTCTGTGGGAGCATCTTGAAATGGTCTGCTCTCGACTGCTGCCTAGTCCATTTCTGTAATGGATGTCCTTTTGTTTTGAAGGATTAATATAATGATCCATATTCATCTTGGCTCTAAACACAATTATTGCCTTGCATTTTGAAGCATTATGGCACCATATGGCAAGCCACCCAACTCATAATGTCCCCTAATCTTCAGATTTTTGCTTAGCACCCTTAAAGATCAGGCCATTGTTGCCGTTCAGAGTCTCACCAGTGTGCTTGCTATCCATTGCTAAATGAGGTACCGTATGTACTTGAGGAAAACTGCAAACAAATCAAACTGTGGTCATGTGATCCGAAGTGTGATCATAGCATAAGACAGGGAAGTGGGAAGTTATGAGATCTAATTCTGTCTCTGATGTGCATTCCCCTTAGGAAATTTATTCAAACCTCTGTTGTCATCAACTTCCCCTTTAGTAATATGAAGTTGAGATTTAGTGTATCTCAATCTGAGGAAATGTTTTTGAAAAACTGGCTCCCGAGAGTGCTGTTTGTGATGCTCCAAATGTACAGCTATTGGTAGGACTATTTCCAGACTAGGAAAAAGCTATTTGCCTGGTTACCTGAAGCAAGCAACAGTCTCCTGGGTAACAAGACAAGGAAGCCATAGCTGGGTTCTTCCAACATGCTCTAACGTGGGGCTACTTTTGAAAACCTTAGGAAGCTTCACCTGGTCCAGAATGCAACCACAATGACGTTGTTGGGTATGCACACTTATCACATTCCTTTTTTTTTTTATAAGATATTTATTAGCGTTTTACAAAAAACATAGGTTTACAGAATAAAAAGAATTAAAACAGAAATTAACATCCTAAAAAGAAAACATAGAAGAGAAGAAAAGAAAAAAGAAGTAAAAATACAAAATTCAAAAAACAAACAGCTAAGAAAAAAAAAATTAAAAAAGGAAAAAATCCATTTTTCAATATCTTTAAGTTCATTTGCTTGTTTTCCTTGACCTCCTCGCACCTCCCCCTTTTGTATTCCCATTTACATAATCAATTCAGCAAATCCTTGCCCTCTTTCATTTATCTTAACTCTATATCTTAACCTATTATAACTATGCATTTTCATCCATTATCAATCCATATTTGCATATTCTTATTAACCTTGTTACCAATACCACTTATTTTCAATCCAACATCATTTTAACATTCATAAATTTTACAGTATTTCTGCAAGTAGTCTTTAAATTTCTTCCAATCTTCTTCCACCAACTCTTCTCCCTGGTCTCGGATTCTGCCAGTCATTTCTGCCAATTCCATATAGTCCATCACCTTCATCTGCCACTCTTCCAGGGTGGGTAAATCTTGTGTCTTCCAATACTTTGCAATAAGTATTCTTGCTGCTGTTGTTGCATACATAAAGAAAGTTCTATCCTTCTTTGGCACCAATTGGCCGACTATGCCCAAAAGAAAGGCCTCTGGTTTCTTCAGGAAGGTATATTTACCGTAAATTTCGCTCTATAACACGCAGATTTTTTCTCCTAAAAAGTAAGGTGAAATGTCTGTGCGTGTTATTGAGCGAATGTGTGGTCCCTGGAGCTGCGAAGGGGCAAAATAGGCAAAAATCAGGCAAAAATAAGATTGGGCGGGCGGGCGGAGGGAAGAGGGAAGGCGGAAGCTGTTGCTTTCCTGCATTCTGCCTCAGGGTCTTGCTGCCCACCCGCTTCTGTTGCTGCGTTTGCTCAAACTCAACAAAGAGCAGGGAATCCCCTGCCCTCCTGGCAAGCAGAGGGTTAAGGAAATGATCGAGTCCTTCTAATTCTTTCCTATAGTCACACTGCGTGCAGGCTCCAGCCCACCACCTCCTCCTCTCCGTGCTCTAGGGACTCGCAGGCAGCCGAAAAACACGCAAGTGGGAGAGAGAGAGAGAGAGAGGGCTGGCTTGGGTTTGGTGGAGGGGACTTTTGCTTTACAATGGTAGGTTTCTCATTTCTTTTCCAAAAGCAGAGAGCCCTGCCCCCAGGCCCCCTCCAAATTACAGCTTCTCCAAGCAATGTACTGCTGGAGGGAGACAGTATGCTTGTTTGGAAGAGAAACCCTGCTTCCCTGCTCGTAAGTAACAGCAGGCTGGATTGCAGAGTGAGACATGGAAATCTCTGGATTTACTATATCAAATATCTTAATCTATACTTTCTAACGCGGCAGGTAAATCAGAATCTCCTGAGCCAGGAGGATTACAGCATCTCTCCTCTCCCCTTCATTAAAAGCCTAATACTCTTCTTTGAAGAAGTATAACGTGAGAATGTTTTATATATATATTTTTTAAAGTTCATTTCCTCATTGTGCGCTATACACTGATAATTGCTGCCACAATAACAATTGATTGAAAATGGAATTTAGTCCCCCCCCCCCCTAGAGAGCTGTTCTTCAAACGTTTAGCCTTAATACAGTGGCTGATGTAATACCCTTCTGCTTCACTAGGCATTTTATATAGGGACATTAAAATTGATTTTCTACATCTTGGCAGATGAAAAAAAGTGTGTTACATGCCCTATTGCCCAAAAGTGTGCAAGCACAGAGCAAAGTTTGCAGTGACAGAGGTGGCCAAAAAAGAAATACCGTAAATAAAAAAGAAATCATACTTTGTATATCCTGTCTGTTTTTTCCTTAATAGGGACTTTTATAAGCATGGATCCACAGGATCTTTGCACTGGGTCACCCCAAATTCACCATCAGATAACATAGCATGTCCATGGCTACAGCCTGCACCAAAAAAATCACGCACCCACTGTTGCCTAGGGTCGCAGTGGTGCAAAAACGTGGTTACAAAGCATGGATCCACATGGATCCTCAGGATTTTTGCATTGGGCTACTCCAAACTCACTGTCAGATCACATGTCTGTGGCCACAGCATGAACCACAAAAATCATACATCCACTGTTTCATTTAGAATATTTTTTTTCTTGTTTTCCTCCTCTAAAAACTATGTGCGTGTTATGGTCTGGTGCGTGTTATAGAGCGAAAAATACGGTAAATACCTTTTTCATTTCATTATAGATCATCTCCCAGAATGCCTTAATCTTTGGGCATGTCCACCAAAGGTGAAAGAAAGTACCTTCAGTCCACCAACATCTGCACTGATTACCTGTTTGCTTCTGGGCACAAAGTTTGGATGACTATCTTTTATTGAAGTCCTAAATAGCTTTGGTTCAGGATACCTTGCGGATCATCCTGCCTGCTCCCTAAGATCAGAAGGAGAAGTCCTTCTCCTTGTCTTACCTAGGATGAGAATGTATATGAATGAGACAAGAGAGAGAGTGAGCCTTCTTGATGGCTCCACCTATATTATGGAACACCTTCCTCCACAAAGTACAGTTGGCTCTTGTGCTGTTTTTTGCTGGTTGTCAAATACTGCATTATTCCAGCAGGTTCTCATCGTATGTGGTGGATATGGATAATGCCCCCCCCCCCCCCAGTTTTAATTGCTGATCCTGCCTCCTCGGCTGATAGTTTAATGTTTTTGTTTATTTGAAATCACCATTTAAAATGTTGGGAAGCCAAGGTCCACATTCCCTTCTGGAAAATCTTTCAAGGGCCATATTCAAGTAGTGGGTGGGGTCAGAGGCAAAGGTGGGCAGAGCAAGACATGTAAATGCTATCTTTTGCTCATTGGCCAGTTTCTGGACATACTTGCACAGACCTCCCCTAAGTTTGCAAAAAAAAGTATCTGTGTTTAGGGATTGATTCCCGTAATTCTCTGGCCACCAAAATTATTTCAAGGGCACAATGGTGCAGTGAAGCAGGTTTTTGAAAGTCAGGCCTGATTGAGATTAGCTTAATTTCATAACACTTTGAAGGAAACAGTTTTCTCATCTTCTGTATTCAGAGTACTAAATTGTAATCAAACTCTTAGGAACATCGGAGTAGCAGCCTTATACATAGCCAGACAGTTGGTCCATCTAACTCCCTACTGTCTACACCAGGGCTATCCAACAAGATGCCCTACAGATGATGCTGGACTTCTAACACCCTTCAGCCCAGCCAGTGCAGGCAATGGCCAGGAATTATAGGAGCTGGAGACCCAACAACCTCTGAAAAGCATCATGCTGCTACTCCAGGTCCACAATGACTGCCAGTGGCTCTCTAGGATTTCAGGCAATGGTTTCTCCTAGCCCTACCTGGCGAAGGTGAGGGTTGAACCCAAGCCCTTCTCTGTGCAAAGCAGATGCTCTGAAAATGAGCTACAGCCCTTTCCTCTTACTCTCTCTCTCTCTCTCTCTCTCTCTCTCTCTCGTTCTTAACCAGATGACCTTGCATCAAAAGCCCAGCTTCAACACCAGGTTACACAAGTCATTAGGTCAGTCTGCACCATTATGGCCCTGCAGCTATAGCCTTGCCCTCGTGGTGATTTGAACCAATCCTATCGTGCATTGTCAGTAGCGCATGCCAGTAATAGGCGAGGCCATACCTGGCTTATGCCTCACCATGTTGCTGATGACAAACTGCTTCCCCCCTCTATGTTGCTAACTCATGAAATACAAATAATGTTTGCTTTGGGCTAGTCATTCTGATGTTGTGGTTCAGTCCACTTTTTTCATCTCATCGGCTACTGTGAGAACAGGATGTTGGACTAGATGGGCCATTGGCCTAATCCTGCAGACTTTCCTTATGTTCTTACACCAGAGTTGCTGAATCTGAAATGGATATCAGAAGCAGTGGGAGTCCTAAGTCTCTCACTTTCCTTCCTTGGGCATGGCACACGGATGTCCTTAAGAGTTGCAGAACCCAAAGGAGAGGGGTATAAATTTCTTATCAGAGCCATCTGGGCTGCCTTAGGTGTGACGCTGGAAGGGAGTTGCAAATGAAAAGAACAGCGTGCATTCTAATCACCGCCTGGAGAAGTTCTGTTCTGCGTTTCTGTCTTCCAGATTGTGCATAGGCTTCAGGTGCCTGCAGATTGCTGCTGCAGTCATCATCTGCTTGGTGGGTGGCCTCTCAGGTCTTGGGAAGCTGCTGCCAGGATTGCTTGAGAGGCACCCCAGTCAGATGAATTGTGGGGAGGCAAGGGAGATGGGGTGGAGTTGCGAGGAAAACCTGGGAAAGGATATTCCTTGAGCACCAGCTTTTGAGTGCAACACTGTGCACTTGCTGGGAGGCGGCAGCAGGGCAGCAAAATCTTGAGTGCCTGCAGGACCTGATTCTCAGCATAACAGCTAAGAGCCTGAGGGTTGTCTCATCCAATGCTAGTCCTACTCAGTCTAGCCCAGATGAAGTTAATGTACCATAAGTTAGTCGTGTCCATTAATTTCAACGGGTCTGCTCTGAGTAGGGCTGGCATCTCAGCTACAAAGTGGGAAGTCCCTAGTCTAAACCAGGGGTCGGCAACCTAAGGCCCATGGGCCGGTAGCAGCTCACCGGCCCATGCAACCCCTGCTGCTGCTCGCTCTTACCTGCGCAGTGTGGGGACCGACTTCTGGGTTGATGGCGCCTGTGCACGGGTGCTTCTCTGACCCAGATGTGCACTGGAAATAGCGTGTGCACACATGTGCAGGACAGAGAAGTGCCTGTGCACATGTGCACATGCTACAGTGGTACCTCAGGTTAAGAACTTAATTTGTTCTGGAGGTCCGTTCTTAACCTGAAACTGTTCTTAATCTGAGGTACCACTTTAGCTAATGGGGCCTCCCACTGCTGTGGCACGATTTCTGTTCTCATCCTGAAGCAAAGTTCTTAACCCAAGGTACTAATTCTGGGTTAGTGGAGTCTGTAACCTGAAGTGTCTGTAACCTGAGGTACCACTGTATTTCCAGCGCACATCTTGGTCGGAGGAGCACCAGAAATAGCGTTTGCGCATGGGCACTCCTCCGAGCTGGAAGAGCGTGTGTGCACACATGCTCTGGCCCATCCTCTGATGGACGGAGCATGGACTGGCCCATCGTTTGGTAAGCTTGCCTACCCCTGGTCTAAACCGTGCTTCTGCTATGAGCAGGTAGCTTCAGGCAGTGCTTGAATTACAGGAAGGGATATCTTTTTGTTATTGTGCCCCCTCAGCTGCTGCTTCAGAAAGTGACATAGTATGATTTGTGCCCTCCCCCCCCCTTCCTGCTTGAGAGCTCCCCTGCCTCGACCTTTGCACCATGCACTGCCATGGAGGGCAGCCAAGTCTGCTCTACTGGTCAAGAGCCTAAGAGTGGAGGTGTCTTGGGTCGCATTTGGCACAGTGTTTAGAAACTGAGATATGAAAACTAGGAACTAAATGGCACCTTCAGCCTAGATTATGGGCATTGCAATGGAGTGTCTAGGCATGCTTTTTTTATAACAAGAATACAAAGCTGAAAATGAATGAAGTGTAGCTAAAATATTACGTTCATTTTTCACATGGTTTAGTCCTTGCCCGTCTGCCCCTAATATTCTTATGAGGGTCCCTTCTCCTGTCTTCAGAGAGTGGCTGGAAGTGGGGAGGCAGAAGAAGGTCCTCATTTCCTTCTCGCAGTAGCAGTTTTAATCTGAAATCTTAGGCACAGTACTGCACCCAGAGCTCGCATTAATGAAATTCCCTGTTGCAAAACTTGCCTAGGACAATGGGAGTTTTGAACACTGATTTGGCACATATCTACATGCAAGGCATATGTTCATAACTCTTGGTTACAGCCCCCACTCCACCCTACCCCAGGCTTTCCAACCTTCCACACTTCATTTTATTATTTAAACTCGGCACAGCCTCAAACTGGGCATCCTGCAATCTCCAAGGGCAACCAGACAACTGGGGTCAGCCAAAGCCATTTTGTAACCTGAGATGGAGCAGAAAATGGCACCAACCCTCCCAAAGTCACGGTGGATAGTACCCAAGGCTAGGCTTGTTAGCTGAGACATGCAACTTGACAAACATCTCCATCCCCTCCCAGGCAGTGAAAATGCAAGAGTAACAGCTAACACTTTGCTACCTTCTCATGTTCTTTAAAGTCAGTTGCCCAAGGCAGCTGCCTAACTCTCCCTAATTGTAGGGTCAACTCTCAGGTTCCTTCAAATAGTTTTTTGTTTTTAAAAATTTTAGTACAGGGGTATAGAACATTTTTGTACTAGTGGGCCAATCTTTTATCACCCATCACCCTGTAGGCCAACTTAGGCAGGCGGGCAGGGACATCTGTGTGGCATCATAATGGCATCAACTATCATCAAAATTGGCTCATGGGCTTGCAGCTGATGCGCAGAGAGTTCAATCCTGCTTTTGGCAGGGATCAGCCTGCACCACTACCTGCCTCCCACCTGGTATCACATAGGGCAGCAGGTGTGGAGCAGGTGGGTGTGGCTTTTTGGGAAATGACCTTGCAGGCTAAATGGGAAGGCTGGGAGGCCCAAATGTGGCCCAAAGGTTCACCACCCCTGTTTTAGTTACACTAGTTTTGGGACAGTGACACCCCACATCTAGGGGTAGCAGGCTAGCTTAGGGGATGCAAGCCAGGCCACGTGATTCATACAATTCAGTCGTCCAACAGTTTGCTCATCCGCCATCTGATGCCTGAGGCAGCCGCTTCACTCTGCCTAATGATAGATCGCCCCTCACACCAACAACGAGAAAAGCAGTTTCAAAAGTCTCAGGATATGTCCTGGGTAGAGTGAAAGGCTATCATTGCACTTGCCAGTACAGTCATACCTTGGAAGTCGAACAGAATCCGTTCCGGAAATCCGTTTGACTTCCAAAACATTCAGAAACCAAGGCACGGTTTCTGATTGGCTGAAGGAAGCTTCTGCAGCCAATCGGAAGCCGCGCTGGACGTTTGGAGACTGGAACACCCACTTCCAGGTTTGCGGTGTTCGGGAACCAAAACGTTTGAGTGCCAAGGCATTCGGCTTCCAAGGTACAGTTGTATTGAAGAGTATTCAAATGCTGATATGAGGATAGCAAAGGTGTGAGCCGAACTTTTCCATATTGTGAACAATTTTATTCAGGGGTTAATAGGAGCGCTCAAGAAAGGAAGTCCTAGAGTGGAACATGGATCAAGGTTGGCTGTGTTGTCTTGCAGTGGGGGAAAGTGGTCTGGCTATGACTTCAGACTTGCACTATTTACCCTTCAGAGTTGAGACTAAACATTCTGGAGTGTTTAGCCTGCGAGGTACAAAAGCAAGGAGAAATCTTTTGCTTTACAAAGATAGAGGTTTGATGCAAGAACTAGGGGAAAATATTATGCTGCTCCCTTACAAGTAAGCAACTTGTACAGAACTGCTGACTGGATCAAGTGACAGCTAGGCATTCTGTATCCGGGGCCCTTCATTAGGGAAAGAAACACTGTTTCTTCAACAACTCATTTAGCAGCATAAATTAAGTGAATTTGCCAACGTTCTGCCCGGACACTGAGGTCCAGCTCCGAGGGCCTTCTGGCAGTTCCCTCACTGCGAGAACTGAGGTTACAGGGAACCAGGCAGAGGGCCTTTTCAGTAGTGGCACCCTCCCTGTGGAACGCCCTCCCATCAGATGTCAAGGAAATAAACAACTATCTGACATTTAGAAGACATCTGTTTAGGGAAGTTTTTAATGTTTGATGTTTTATCGTATGTTTAATATTCTATTGGAAGCTGCCCAGAGTGGCTGAGGAACCCGAACCAGATGGGCGAGGTATAAATAAATAAATAAAATTAATTACATGTTTGGTCATGCAAATCAAGGCTCTGCTTGGAAGATCTACAACACAGTCCTTTGCATGTTTACTCAGAAGTAAATCACATATTCAATGGAGCTTTCTCCAAGGTAAGTGTGCATAGGATTGTAGCTTTAGATTCTGGTTTCGTCTTTGGTTCCTGGGTGACCTTGGCAATTCCTACCTCTGCATTTAGAGCTAATCAACAAGTACTTGTCATGCTTGCCAGTAAGAATTTGTATTGTATGTAATTAATTGTGCGACAGGGTAATATCGTGGTGCCACCCACACAGCAGTGAGTCCAGATACAACGCTAAATGGAAACTATTAGCCTTGATTCTAAACTGGTGGCTTAGGGCGAAGGGGTTCCCTTGGTTCGCTAGCTTTTGTCTGTTTGAGGGTAATACTGCCAATCAAATTTGAGCAGGGTTAGATTGGCGCATTGTGCATTTGTCTTAAGATAATACAGGATGACAATGACCTGGAGATGGCATTGTGTGGATACCTCATGATAGGTAACTAAGCAAAACATGGTTGTTGCACACTAAAGTCTACTGTGGAAGCACCCAGACACAGATGGGTCATTGGCAAATTTCAGCAACCAATCAAGGAGGTAAAAGGTGAGAACCGGGAGAGATTTCTAATCTCTTTCTAGTACCAAAGACAGAAACAATGAAGGGGTAATTTGTATCTGTGTTTATGCAGGATGCTTGAAATAGTGAGACAACTAAGTTGCTATTTAATGGAGAATCTAGCCCACTGTGTTAGGTACGCTGGATCTTTAGTGAGCCTTTTGTTTTTGTTAGGCTTTTACCCACGATAAGTTTTGTAAACTTATTCTTGATTACATTTTTCACAATGAACCATGCCAGGGAGCAGATTTCATTCACAGCTGGTGATTTTGACAGATTGATACACTGCTTATTGGAAATTTATATTATGAAGAAACCTTAATATGACCACCTTGGGAGTTGTCCTCTGTGCCATCAGTAATTCTGCTTTGTTAGTTGCAACACAGGACGGAAAAGTCCAATATGCAACTAATTATCAAACGTATTGATTTGCTACAAAGATGGGATTGGTTTGGAAATTGAAAAGCTGCAGGTCTATGGCTGAGTGGGGAGAGTTTGGCATAGCAGTGAATCAGTAGTGCTGTAGAGTAAGCTTTCATGGGTGAGACTTTAAGTAACAATAGTAATAATAATAATAATGATAATAATAATACTGTTATTTATGCCCCGCCCATCTGGCTGGCTTTCCGCAGTCACTCTGGGTGGCTCCCAACCAAATATTAAAACCTGTAAGTGACTGATAAAGGTAAAGGGACCACTGACCATTAGGTCCAGTCGTGACCGACTCTGGGGTTGCGGCACTCATCTCGCTCTATAGGCCGAGGGAGCCGGTGTACAGCTTCCGGGCCATGTGGCCAGCATGACTAAGCCGCTTCTGGTGAACCAGAGCAGTGCACGGAAACGCCGTTTACCTTCCCGCCAGAGCGGTACCTATTTATCTACTTGCACTTTGACGTGCTTTCAAACTGCTAGGTTGGCAGGAGCAGGGACCGAGCAATGGGAGCTCACCCCGTCGCAGGGATTTGAACCGCCGACCTTCTGATTGGCAAGTCCTAGGCTCTGTGGTTTAACCCACAGCGCCACCCGTGTCCCTTGTAAGTGACTGATAACCAAGTGCTAATTGTGCCTGGGACCTTGCTAATTTTGAGCACTGCTAGCATCTTTAGACAGGACTGGGAAAGACTCCTATTTGAAACCTTGGAGAGTCATTGTAAGCATGTAAACAATCCTGAGCTTGATGAACCAATGGTCTAACTCGTTGTAAGGCAGCTTTGTAGGAGCTTGTGAGAGACTGCTGGAGCATCCAGCGCATGTTTACTGGGAAGTAGGTCCTGCTGTGTTCAATGAGGCTTTCTCCCAGAGAAGTGTGCATAGGAATGCCACACAGGAAATCAGTGTTAAAAAATGTTATTCCTATGTTTTAATTAATATAATGGACAATTGAGTTTTAAAGCACACAGTGAGTAGGAAGTCAGCATGTGCAAGAACAAGGCTGTTCTATTTTGATAGATGTTTGTGGGTGGTAAGTGAGAGAATGAGCACATGTGGGGCAGCTGTTAGGTAAGAAACTCATCCCAACTGGCTTTGGGCCTCTTTGTTCAGCAGCCATCTGTTTATCTCCAAAGCAGACCTACTCACCACTAGTTGCAAACTCCTAAGAAAATATTTTTTGGTGGGGAGGGGGAGGGTGATTCATGGGCTCTAGTCCACTCACTATTATAATCTACCTGGATCTCAAATGCACTTATAAGGATTTTAATAGTACAGCATGATGCTATTAGTCACCAGCATTTTCAGAACATGCAGAGCATACAAGCTATCTAATGGTAGCCAATATGGTACCCTCCAAAGGTTGTTGGACTACAGCTCCCATCAACACCAGGCAGCATGGTCAATCATCAGGGATCAGCAACTTGTGGAGGGCACCATGTTGGTTATCTCTGTTCTACAGAATAACTACCTGCCTTATCTGGGAAACAGAAGCTGTTGCCCAAACCAGCTGAGAATTTCAGTCTGTTAGTATTACTGAAGACTTTGCTGGCATGACCAGTTGTGTGTTGTTTTTCACAGCCAGGGGAAACTAACACCTTAAAGAAAATGGTAGGTTTCATCTTCCTGAGCCCATGAACTACAAAGTGCCCCTTACAGACCAGGCCTCTTTAGATCTCCCAATTGCTAGGCCGAAGCTCCTTTGTAGAGCAAGAGCCAAACAGCATGACGGAATAAAGAGATGTGTTGCGTGTCGATGCATGCAGTCTTTGAAGGTCCAGGGGAAACACATTCAGCCTAAACAAAGATGTTTGTTTTTAAGACGCGAGCTAGCTAGCCTTGGCGTAGAAAGCAGAGCATAAAAGCAACTGCTTTCTGTAGACTATTAATAGCTATGCTAGATATCTTCAGCAAAGGCTTATTAAGTCACAGAAAGCTCACAATTCTGTTGGTAGATAGAGGTGCTCTCTTCCCCAAGGAAAACATGCATGTGTTCAGTGTTATACCCCTAGAGATGGGGAACGTAGTAATGGGTAATGGCAAACATTTTCTCCAGTTGTTACAGGTTGAAGCTAAGACTCCACCCTTTAGTTTGTTCTCTTGGTTACTTCCAAGTTCTTATGTACCTGAGCGTTAGCCTGTTTAGCAATAAATTTGATCCAGGCCCACAAAGTGAATACAGCGGTACCTCGGGTTACATACACTTCAGGTTACAGACGCTTCAGGTTATAGACTCCACTAACCCAGAAATAGTACCTCGGGTTAAGAACTTTTCTTCAGGATGAGAACAGAAATCGCGCAGCAGTGGCACGGCAGCAGTAGGAGGCCCCCATTAACTAAAGTGGTACCTCAGGTTAAGAACAGTTTCAGGTTAAGAACGGACCTCCAGAATGAATAAAGTTCTTAACCCGAGGTACCACTGTACGTATCTATCTGACCCTTGGCACTCTCTTCCAGGTCACCCAAACTCTCTTCCAGGTCTTCCCCTGCCCTGATCTACACTCACTTTCATTTTTTTTTGGCCTGGCTGGACTGTGTCCTTGAGTTCTGATAACGCTTCCTTGTTTGTATGATGGAGGAGACAAGGAAGGCAGGAAGGAACCAGCTTACTGTACAAAGGTAAAATTCATGTCTATTCTTCTGCCTACTTTCGACTCTGGCCCCATCCACTCCTGGCATATGGCCTGTGCAAGATTGCCTAGAAGGAAAAAGACACACACACCCCAACTGGAAAAGGGTTTCCCACTCCTGCTCTAGGGAGCTCTCACCCAGACATCTCTTGATTTCCTGAATGTCAAACTAGCCCAGTGGTTGGGAACCTGCACTCTGTGGGTGACATGGCCCTGGCTTCATTTCTTGTGATTCTCCTGATGGTGGCACATGGGGGGGTGGCACACAGCTGAGGAAGCGATCGAGCAATAGGGTGTCACAGAAGAAAGAGAGTGAGCTGTGCGATCCCGCAGTGCTGCAAACTCCACTCCCATTTGGCTCTGCCCTGGCCACCAATGGCATGTGGCCTCTGAAAGATTATCTCCAAGCAATGTGGTCCTTGACACAGGGGAAAATAAATTCCTACCCTCTATCATTTCTGAGCACAGATACTGACAGCTTTAAAAGGACAAAATAAAAGGACAGTTCCATCTCTTCTGATACTGTGAGAGCAGCACAGGAAGGCATGATAATATCAGATTGGATATTGACCAATTAGTGTTTGCTTAGACATTTGATCTAATTGTAAATGGCAAACTTCCTACTGGGAAACACAATTACATGAAGTCTAGAGGGCTCAACAGTAACACCTAAGATGTCTTTAAGATATCGTGTAAATGACTCTGAAAGCGATCTAGCAAGAATTTCCAGCAGCCAGGAAAATAAATGCAGCACTAGGAAAATATCTTATGATGACTAGCATTCTTAGCAGGGGAATTCTAGGAACCAATTTTTTGAAACTATGGGCAACTCATACAATAGGGTAGCAATAGGGTGTGAGCATCTCATTGTTCCATCAGGGTTTGAACCTATTGTGGGTCTTGAGCCTTAGGGACATTGGACAAGACTTTTCTTCTGTATACCCCCACTGAATACTGGCCCAGAAGGTAAACTACAGCATGGTTAGCCAGGTCACAAGCAAATTGAATACTGCAAGGACAGAGAAAGTCACACGACAAGGAGAGATTCCTATAAAAGTTTCCAAGCCAGGCTTGTTCTGTAGTCTGTATGCAACACATGGGGTCTCTTTTTCATGTCAGGGAACTTTTAATATCTGAATTTGAAGATTGGAAAAAAATATTGGCTTATAGAAAATGGGATAGTTGGATGTTAATGATGAGTAAATGCTATATTAAGCTGAAGGACAGAGTCTTTTAATCATTTTTCATTTTCTTTTCTCTTTTTTTCTTTCTTGCCTCTGTTCCTTTTTAGATTACATTTTTAAAGTATTTCTTTTATTCTGGTGTATTATGAAAAGATACTTTGTATTGGGTAGGTCTTTGGAGAAGTATCAGTAAAAACAGATATTTTATTTAAAAGATACTTTGTATTGGGTAGGTCTTTGGAGAAGTATCAGTAAAAACAAATATTTTATTTAAAAGATACTTTGTATTGGGTAGGTCTTAGAAGAAGAAGTATCAGTAAAAACAGATATTTTATTTTAAAAGAGAGAGAAATAATCTTAGGATGTAATTGTAAACATATTTCCAAATGAATAAGTCCTACTGAATCTTAAACAGAAACACGAATAGTCAATATAACTGCAGTTGACAATACAATTTCAATTTATTTTAAATTATCTGTATTTATTCATCCTGCTACATCGTTTGTCACCAGATCTGGATGAGTTGTATCCTATATAAAATAAAAAGACTGTATTCTAAATGCTTTTCTCTGTCAGATTTTGCCTGTCTCCTTAAAAGATGTGCAGATACCAACCAATCAAACCAGAACTTAGTGGGTGTTAAGAAACTCCACTTTTCAGATGTTGAAAAACTGCCAGTGGTGTTTTTGACATTATTAAAAGAAAAACATCTATTATTATTACAGTGCCAAAAGGCTCCACAGTGAATACAGATAACCATAGCAAACTAGATTTGTTGATATGGATTAAAAACTGTTTGCATCTCAAGCAGCAGCAAAACGCACTCCATGACTTGTACAGTCAGAATGCTGAATCACTCCTCTTAGCCAGCAAAACTTCCTGCTTCAGAGAGCCAGTCTGCAAAACTTCCAGTGTGTCAGCTGTCAGCAAGCCAGTAATGACAGTTCCACACCACGCCCCCCCCTAGGGCTGAGCCAATGGAACAACGCCCGGCTATCTACATGTATGCAGGAAGCAGGCCTTCCCGGGGCTACACAGAGGCTGCGTTGGAGGTAGAACAGCATTTCACCATGGGCCTTTTACTCAGCCGGATTCAGAGTGCTTTGCAGCGTTTCTATGGGACGGAGGCTCGTATTCTCCTGCTGGGTCTGGATGCAGATGGCAAAACAACCCTCCTCTATAAGCTGAAGCTGAATGAAACCATAATGACCATTCCCACCATTGGCTTCCATGTGGAAACAATAAGGCCCATCAACAACGTCTCTTTCACCATGTGGGATGTGTGTGGTCAAGAACGGGTCAGGACGTTCTGGAGGCATTACCAGCCTAACACAGACGGGCTGGTATTCGTGGTGGACAGCGTGGATTACGTTCACTTTGAGGAGGCCAGGTCCGAGCTAGAAGTTTTGTTGGGTGACGAGATCTTTCAAGAGGTGCCCGTGGTGCTGCTGGCCAACAAGCAAGACTTGCCCGGAGCGTGCCCCCCCCCCTGGAGGTGGCAGGAAAAATGGGGCTGAGGAAACTGCAAGGCCACCGGTGGCATGTGCAGGGCTGCTCTGCCCTGACCGGAGAAGGGATCCCCGAGGCAATGGGGAAGCTGGCCGAGATGGTCAAGCTGCGTTGCAAAGCCCAGGGCTCATAAGTCAGTTGGGGAGGCATATCAAGATCCATAGATATAGTAGAGCAGGGGTCAGCAAACGTTTTCATCAGGGGGCCGGACTATATTTTGAAAATATAGCTCCCAGGCGGTGTGCACCACGTGCTGTGACCCATTGTCCGAGGCTGGGTCAGCGGGCAGGCCGTGCACGTGGAGCACTGGGCAGGTGGCACACAGCTTGCCCTCCAGCTGCTCCAGCGTGGCCGCCAAGCTCGCCACCAGCAGCAGCACCAAGCCAGGCATGGTGGCAGCAGGCGCACAAAGCTCTGGCTGAAGCCCCGTGACACGCCCTTCACAATGCCCATGGCGCGGCCCAGACCTGCCACCCGCCCACTGACCTCTCCGTCCATGGCCGCGCCAGGTTTACCTCAGCTGCACCAGCGTCACCGCCCACCCAGAAGCCGTGCTAGTGTCATGGAAATCAGTCCCCGTGCGGCAAGGCATCCGCAGTGGATGGGGACTAACCGAGCGGGCGGCAGGGTCCATGGGCCAGATTTACGAGCCTGGGGGGCCGCATCCGGCCCCCGGGCCTTAGTTTGCCAGCCCCTGTAGTAGAGCGTGAGACTCTTACTCTCAGGGTTGTGGGTTTGAGCCCCACATTGGGCAAAAGATTACACTGCAGGGGTTGGACTAGGTTACCTTTGTGGTCCATCCCAATTTCTTGGATTCTTGCATGGAGGACGCAAGATCCTGCTTCTTGGCTGCTTGTTCTGGCTGAGATGCCCTTGCCAAGGTTGCTTCAACTTCACAAGGTCTATATGGAACACTATCTTGTTTACCAACTGCTGCCATGGGATTTCGGAGAAGGCACACATGCTGTTGTTTCTTGGACACTGAATCCGGTGTGCAGTTCACAGGACTTTCGTGATATGTAGTTTGGACCAATAAAGGCATTGGCCTAATTTGGAATGTCTCTTATGGGCCGACATTGCTGCTTTTGCTTTTTATTCAACGTATCGTTAGCCAGAATACATAACTAAAAAAAGAAAATTCCTGGACTTCAAAATCTGAATAATCAGCCCCACCAATATCGTGTCTGGATCCTTGGCTATTTGAGTGCTTCTGCAATGTAAACGAAAGTTTATCATTTTGCCTTCTACATCCCCACTTGTTCTGTTTGGGAACTGGAAAGTCCCCTTCCTCCCCTCTCATTTTATACCTATAGCCTACCTGATTTCTTTCTCTTCTTTAATGACTCAGCGTTTTGCCACTTTGGTTTTATAATGTTTTATTACTGTTATGACCAAGCTTTTGCAAACCATTTAAATTTATTTCATTGAAAAGAAAAGATGTGGTTTTTTAAACAAACAGATAAATAAAACTGGAGTGATTTTAAAAAAATAGGTAAAGGTAAAGGTAAAGGTACCCCTGCCCGTACGGGCCAGTCTTGCCAGACTCTAGGGTTGTGCGCTCATCTCACTCTATAAGCCGGGAGCCAGCGCTGTCCGCAGACACTTCCGGGTCACGTGGCCAGCGTGACAAGCTGCATCTGGCGAGCCAGCGCAGCACACGGAACGCCGTTTACCTTCCCGCTATATAAAGCGGTACCTATTTATCTACTTGCACCTGGGGGTGCTTTCGAACTGCTAGGTTGGCAGGCGCTGGGACCGAGCGACGGGAGCGCACCCCGCCGCGGGGATTCGAACCGCCGACCTGACAATCGGCAAGTCCTAGGCGCTGAGGCTTTAACCCACAGCGCCACCCGCATCCCTGTTTTAAAAAAAAAAATTAAAAAAATAAATTATACTAAAAAGGATCTACGAGGGGGGAATAATTATCTACATTGAGAACAAGGGTGGGAGGAGAACCTGCTGAGGAGGGGGCAGATTCGGCCTCCAAGGAATGTGCTGCAGTGGAGAGTGCATTCCTTGGAGGCTGGATTGGCTGTCCCTCCGGATTCTGCCGCCTGAGGCGTTCTCCTCACCTTGCCTCATGGGTAGGCCAGCCATGCTACTCATCCCAATGGCTGTGTTCACCCTCCAGTGTTGGAGGTAGTACGTCTCTCTGTACCAGAGTGCTGACTGGTGATAACTGTGGCAAGATTCAGGTAGAGCTCTGTCGTCGTGTGTGTTTGTTTTTCTCCATGACCGAGCTGTGACAAAAAGGCTGCAGACAGCCTCCTCTGTGTCAGAATCAGGCCTGACTTCCTGTGGTCTTACTCTGCAGTGTGACTAATGTGTAGGGGAGAGAAGGAGAGATGAAGAGAGAATCAAGGTGGGGCTCTCGTTATGAAGGATTGCTGGTGGAGAACAAATGGATTCAGTGGAGCAGGGGAGTGTCTTGTGGTCCTCTTCATTTTCTGCCTCTCACCCTAAGGACAGCCTGTTGTTGCTTTTTAAGGATGAAGGAACTGTGTGGGGATGGGGTTCATGCATCCATCTTTTATCTGTGAGGGGAGAATTAAGCCTATAGATCTCTCTCCCCCCTCTTTCTCTTTCTATCTTTCTCTCTATCTCTGGACAGGTTCTCTGTCCTGGAAGACCACCGCATCCTTTCTCACCACTGTTGCCATTTTTCATGCATCTCTCTCCAGCTGGAGTAACAAAGGTGGGTGTGCCCTTGTTTGCAAGTGCTGGAGTCCACACACACACACACACACACATCTCCATCCTTCGCCCCGCTGACATTCTGTGCAAGCTGTTGTATTTCAGCATTTGTTTCCAGTCACTTTTTATAGGAGATGTCGTGAAACGGATTAATCCCTTTCCTTTTAAAGGGGGGTGGGGAGTCGGTCAGAGCATCCTAAGGATTAACCCAATAAGGGTATTGCCGGGGGGGGGGGCGCTAAACCATCCAGCAGGAATCCTCAGGAAGGCAGTCGCCCTGTTAAGTTGGTGCTGTCAGAAAGATAATATTTGCATTCAACTAGGATTTTGCCCATAAGGGTTAATCTTACCATTTGCCCTCTGTCCTTTCTTTAAATTAAAACAGTGATCTGAAGCATGGTCAGTAAGCCCTCTTTGTCTGAGCATTAAGTACCCCCTGCCTTGTTTCTGTTAACAAAGAGCTGTCATTAAAAGGTAAAAGGGATGTGGGTGGCGCTGTGGTCTAAACCACGGAGACTCTTGGGCTTGCCGATCGGCTGTCATTACAGCTTATTGATGAGGGTGGAATCCAAAGTGGGGAATTCAGGGCAGAATGTGTGGCATGTAGGATGGTCTTTGCTTCTTGAGATACTTCAGAATGTCCATTGCTTGCAGACAGGGTAATCTCTTAAATTTATTTATTTTTAAATACTTGCAAAGCCATATGTGACTTTTAAAACAAAATAAAATTTCAGAAACTATGCACAAATACATAAAGTTCTATATTCCACAATAAATGTGCCTTAGGGCATGTATTAGAAATCGTCATGTTTATAATTAATCCAGGTTGTACCTTATCACCATTGTGTTTCCTCATATTAAATCAAAGCAATATTGTCTTCTTCTGAGTACAAAATCTTTTGCATGGTTTCGACTTATTTATAAATATATCTAATGTTTGGTGCATTTT